>NC_067487.1:26072916-26791041 GCF_947179515.1 Apodemus sylvaticus | reverse complement strand
TTATTTCCTTTTGTTGGGCATCTATTGAGCCTTAACAGAACCAAGGACCTCTCCTCCCACTGATGCACACTGATCCTCCATTTTTGGTGGGATTGCAAGCTGGTAAAAACCATTCTGGCTATCGGTTTGGTGATTCCTCAGAAAATTAGACATAGTACTACCTGAGGACCCAGCTATACCACTCCTGGGCATATACCCAGAAAATTTTCCAACATGTAATACGGACACATGCTCCACTATGTTCATAGCTGCCTTATTTATAATAGCCAGAAGCTGGAAAGAACCCAGATGTCCTTCAACAGAAGAGTGGGTACAGAAATTGTGGTATATATAGACAATGGAGCACTACTCAGCAATTAAAAACAATGAATTCATGAAATTATTAGGCAAATGGATGGCAAGTGTCATCCCAAGTAAGGCAACCCAATTACAAAAGTAATATATCTTCTAAAACAAGGCCACTTCTCCTAATCATTCCCAAACACCTCCCTAGCTAGGAACAAGTATTTAAAGATATGTCCTTATAGATATTATTCACACTCAAACCACAACATTCATTAACCTTTTTATTTATTTAAATGTTTGCTGAATTAGATCTCATGCTTTATAAATGGTATGCAACCTTTCTATCCCTAAGCTAGAAATAGAGAGATGTGAGAGACAGACAGTTAGAAACAGAGACAGAAAAAGAAAGACAAGATAGAGATAGACTGTATATGCAAGGTTTATGCCTATTCTTGCAGGTTGTGTAATCACATTTTTCAGGTTTCTTAAATAACTGCTATCACGGACATGCATTAGCAGACTGCTCTTATCTTTGTTTAGAAACTGATTTCAGATGGAGTGAACATGTAAAATGTTTATTCAATATTTAAGAGAATTTGGGTTTTGGTTTTTTAATTTGGAGATTTGTGGGGTGTTGTTTATTAGAGAATGTAAGTGGCCACTGGGAATAGCAAATTATGACTAATATGTAAAATCACAGATGCTGTTAAGTGAAAAATACTTGTAAAAATGTAAAAATATATTAATCTAAAGTTTAATTTCTTGATACAAACTTTGTTGTTCAACATGTGGTAAGAAACCATGACATGTTTACAGGAACTTCTTGCTTAATCTAATAAATGGCACTTTAACATTAAGAGCCTCAAAGTAAAGGAAACTACTCATGGAATAGTCAAAACTGAATATTTAAAATACTACCTAAAATTTGGTACTTTGCTTGTTCTAAAAGAAAATAACTAGTCTCTTTTTTTGTAATTGCTTTTATGAGCTCTAATACAGACAGTTTACACGAAAAAGTTCAGTTAAATTTCAAGAAAAAGAGAAGAACGACTTTACACAATCAAGAAAATGAATAATTTAAAAAATTTATAAGGTAAAATATGACAGTAATTTTCTCAAGCAGTCAGGCACATTGCCCTTTTATATTACTAGACCCAATGAATTATGAATGTTGGCTGAATAAAAAGCCCGAGGGTGACAATGGAGCCACATTTTGTCATTTGCACTTACAGAATATTCTCTGTCCTACTTGCATTTCCAAATCTTTCCATTAGCAGCAGTTGCCAAAGATGTAGGAATGCACAAGAGGAACACTTGCGGTTAGGGAGGAGGCGATACCAATTGTGTGACAATGACCAATCTAAGGCATGCAGATGATTTGTTATTTTGAGCTATGCAAGTAGCCGAGATCAGCAAATTCACCTTCTCCCTAAACTACCTGAGCACACATAAGCGAAAATCAAAACAAGAACGGCAGTTTTCAAGCACACACATCCCTGCTGTAGAAATTGTAAGTGGGAAGAACAGGTGTTCTGAGAGATTCTACAGTGCTTTAGTTGCTAAGGAAACCGCTTTCATCAGTTCAGAAAAGCTGATAACCTGGACTTGTGCTGCCAAATTGCTATCAACAAAGGTTGGAACTGATATAAACATGCTTAGGCAAATGACAAGGACACAGGTAGTTTTAAATATAACCACAAGATAAAGTAGCATTAGGAGATGCCTGTTAAGTAGTATATTAGCAAGAATAGTTTAATTATTATTAAATAAAATGGACAGATCTGAGAATATGGTTGCAACTAAAGTGTAAAAATAGAAAGTTAATTCATCTAATTTGTCTACAATTTCCATTGACAACACATCAATTCAATTAATGACATACATGTCTAGAAGTATATAATAAATTCTGATTAGTAGTTTAGCATACTCTCATTTGTGTAAACATTGAAAGCCTTAAATACTAGGCATCTTTATAACTATATACACAATTTATCTTTTTCATGAATGATATACTGAAGGTCTTCATAGGACAAAGAAGCATTTTTGAATGATGCAAGTGGAATTTCAGAGAACACAACATTAATACAAGTCATGATCAGCTGACAAATTTTTATGCTTACAGTTTTATGGAAGCCCTAGATTAAAGCTTGCTGAAGTATCTTTTGTGTGATGTAATATTTGTTGTTTTGTTTGTATATTTGTTTTTCCATTGTAACTAAGTAACAAAATGAACTACTGTGCTATAAGGGAAGGAATTAAATAAATAAATGTGGAAGAAAAGCCATTGTTTTGATTGATACATAACTAAAATATTGTCTTTTTTGTGGATTAAAATTTATATATCGCATTATCAGGAAACAATTAAAACTAAGACTCACAAACAACTGTATGATTCTTTTTGCTAACATTTTGATTGTTTTCTAAAATCCCAACAGTTTTTGAGGGAAAAAAACTACATTAAAGTTTTTTAATAACTAGGAAGATACCAGTCTTTTTAATAACTAGGAATATACCAGTCTGTGGTGTTAAATACCTTTAATCCTGAGTTAGTTAAATATCTGAGTCTGAGGCCATCTTGGTCTACAGAGACTTCCAAAACATCCATGGCTACACAGAGAAATGCTGTCTCAAAGAAACAAAACACCAAACAAAGTAGAATAAGATACAATAAACAACAAAAATTCTATTGAAACTTAGTTATAGCAAAGAATGATTAAGTTATTTCACATATTTGTGATAATAAATTATGTATTTCTTTAGAGTTTTTTATTTGAAATAGAAAAAATATGTTGCATTTTTGTTTTACAGCCATTTGTGTTGGCATTATATAATTTTGAAGAACTTTAACAGAACTGGCACATCTGCAGATAATGGCAGAGTTTGATATTTATAAACTATCATGATTTCTATAAATATATGGTTTCAGTTTCCATGGAAATTTATTAATCACTAGTGCTGCTTTTGTTTATCTTCTTCTAGTAGGATTAAATAATGCTATTTAGGAAGCCACATTTAAAGCTTTTAATAATTAACTATTTGACTCTCATTTATAATGTTAATAGAATCTGTAATAATTTTATCATGTACTAACATGTTTCAAGACTGTGGCTTCCAATGAAAGTTGTAGAGGTAAAGTATTAGAAAGTTTTTATTGTTATTGTGACTGTTTTTCATTTTTCTGCTTTCTTGTCTTTTGTTAAATTTGATTTTAGCAATTGTGAAAGTGATGGAAAGTTTATTTAAAAAAATATTTGGTTAGAAGAAGATAAGGCTAAAGCATGCCCTGAGTTCATTAAGTATATAGTTTACAAGCTGACTTTCTCCCTGTTTGAGACTATCAAGCAATCACATTAAAACTAGAAGAAATGAAAATGGCAACAAACACTGCCTCACAAGTTATTTTTAAGTATTAATTAATACACTTTAAGATTTTAGAACCGGGCCTTGCTTATGTGTACTAGCTATTCTTATGCCAACTTGACATAAGGTAGAGTTACTGAAAAGAGGAAACATCAGTTGAGAAAATGCCTGCATAAGATCTAGCTATAAAGCATTTTCTTAATAAGTGATTGAAGGGAGAGGGCTCAGCTCATTGTGGGCATTGTGATTTTGGGGCTACTGTTCTGGAATCTGAGGTGAAGGACCTGGGTTATATAATAAAGCAGACTGAGCAAGTAATGGGAAGCAAACCAGAATGCATCATCTGTCCATCAGCTCCTGCCTAGAGGTATATGCCCAGTTTGAATGAATATATATATATATATATATATATATATATATATATATATATATATATATTCTCAATTATTTTGCATATTGTATATATATATCATTCATATATGCATATTACATTTATTTATAGAAATTCAGAATTATGATCAATAAATTAATACAGGAGAGAAGTTTAAATCTGTATCTATAGATGATATATCCAAACTATGCTTATGTTTCATCTTACTTCATGCAAAGTGGCTAACACCCATAGAAATCAAACAACAAAAGCTGAAAAGAAAGCAGGAGAAACATCAAGCCTTATATACCACGGTGGAATAAAGCAATGATAGTGGCCACGATGGCCATGAGTATGGGTCCAGCTGCATGCATGCCTCACAGCTGGGGTTCTGGAGTGCCACCATCATGCAGCTCCAGGAAGACAGGATGCAATCTGAGATGGGGGTCCCAGCCTGTGTGTTGTACGATGACCACTAGAGGGGGCTAGAATTCATGATGTGTATCTCAATCTTTTGTGTAATTAAAAAAGTTGGGAATAAGGGTTGAAGTTTCCCTACACATCAGACAGAAGGGGGAATGGCTGAGCCCAGGAAAGATCCAGTTTGTCTTCTTTATTATTATTATTATTATTATTATTACTATTATTAATTTATAGGAAAAGCTGCAGATTTTTGTTATTTGTTTACTCTTTCATATACCACATCCCAACTTCATTTTTGATTCTCCAATACACATGAGAGATTCTCCAATACACATGAGAGATTCTCCAATACACAAGAGAGATTCTCCAAACATTAATAATATAACTATTGTATGGCTCAGCTGTATTACTTCTGGAGATATCAAAAAGTATACCTAATTGAATAATCTTAATTATTGTCTAATCTTAATTGTATTTATTGTGTCAATATTCGCAATTATCAAGTTATAGTTTCAGTTTCGGTGTCCAATGGATGGATGAAGAAAATGTGATGTGTATAGAAAATAAAGAATTTGAGTCAGCTGCAAATAAAGTTGAAAATATAGTCTATAAAATACACAGTGCTAAATATATTGGCTGATTTTGTGTAACAACTTGACACAAGCTGGAGTTATGGCAGAGAAAGGAGACTCCTTTGGGGAAATGCCTCCACAAGATCCAACTGTAAGTCATTTTCTCAATTAGGGATCATGGTGGGAGGTTCTAGCCCATTGTGGGTGGTGCCATCCCTGGGCTGGGGTTGTATAAGAAAGCGAGCTGAGCAAGCCAGGGGAAGCAAGCCAGTAACAACCCTCAAGGGACTCTGCATCAGCTCCTGCTTTCTGCCCTGCGTAAGTTCCAGTCCTGACTTCCTTTGGTGATGAACAGCAATGTGGAAGTTTAAGCTGAAAAAACCCTTTCCTCCCAAACTTGCTTCTTGGCCACAATGTTTGTGCAGGAATAGAAAACCTGACTAAGACACTAGACAACATATTTTAGATAAAATGGAAAATATTTGAAAAAGTAGTAGGATACATTATTGCTCACACAAAAAATTCAGATTTAAAATATAAAATGATAAAGCACTAACTTTAAAAGACAACTATTTAGAAAGGTTATATGATAAATGTGATGGATAGTGGATAATAGGACTGATTAGACTGAAAGATCACAGAATACTGTCTGTGCTTTCTTAAAACAAAGTAGTGTATACAGTTAACTTTTGGCTTAAAAAGTTCCATATTTCACAAAATGCTGCTTTTCCTTGTCATTTTTTCTACTTTTATTCATTAGAAAATCCTCATTATATTTATTCACAATTATCACCTGGAATTCTAATTCCTTTCACTCTGAGCCCTTATTTTTCCCACCTAGTATCTCAGTGACTGATACATTAGAGAAAAACTATGCCTTCCTCTTCCAATAACTATGACTTATGATTAGGATATTGATAACCATATCTATTGGTGACAGAAACCTGCAGAGCTCAATTTTATTCTCTCATCAAGAGCTGTTGTGTATTCTTATTTGCAAGGGATGTATCATACTAACTGATAGCAAATGAAACTTCTTTTGTGTGTCCTTCATCATCTCTCTGGGCCTTAAAGTGTGGAAGGGCAAAGGGCTGATAAAGATATTTAAGTATCAAAGCTCATCAGTCATTTAACACTTTTAACATACAAGGAAGAGTCCATTTACCATCACCCTCTCCCCATATAAATGTCTCTGCAACAGACTAAGTGTCATATTGTTTAAACTTGTATATTTACATGGCATTTTCAAACATGGTCTTTTAGGGATAAATGTAGTGTGTCCTTCTCTGAAATCCATATACTAGTCCCCAGCATAATGCTTTAACTATATTTTTATTCTCAAGTATGCATTTCTTCCTAAGAAATAGGCTTCAAGAAAGTACAGAATGGCTAGCTATCTCTAACATCACATGTACCAGTAAGCATATCTTGCTTGATTGGTATTGTGGCACAAAGGTTAAAACCACTGAGGAGTCTCCTTTAGGAGGAGCTGTCATTGCAACTTTGGATAATATTAACAGAGATAAGCAACAGAGAGAATGAACCAGTATCCGTTAAATTGCTATACCCATGTGTAATGTAACTAATGTGGGTGTTGTCTTCAGTGATCGGGTATTGCTGTTTAGATCTAGTACAGATACAAGAACAATGAAAATAGCCTCTCTTCTTTTGTGTACCTTTGATATACCTCTGGTCTACACTTTACAAATCATTTAACCTGATTCTAGTATTGGGATTCAGTTTTAAAAGCCAAGAGTTTAATTGCTTGGTTATTTTATATTATATCTGACTATTCTGAAGGGTGTCATTTTCCTAATTTCTCAGCCTGTTTATTCTTTGAGTGGAGAAAGGCTACTGATTTATTTGAGTTAAAGGCTTATGTTCTAAGGTCAAAAATTGACAAATGGTACCTCACAAAATTGCAAAGCTTCTGTAAGGCAAAGAACAGCACACCAACTGATTGGGAAAAGATCTTTAGCAATGTTATATCTGATAGAAGGTAATATCCAATATAAACAAAGAACACAAGATATTAAACTCCAAAGAATCAATGGGGTACAGAGGTAAACAAAAAGTTCTTAATTGGGGAAACTGCAATGTTCAAGAAGCACCTAGAGAAATGTTCAACATCCTTAGAAAACAGGGGATGTCCAGGCTCAGTTCAATGGCTGGCTGTAGTTAACAGGCAACCTGTAATCCTCAACTGTCTTAGTCAGATGCTGACAGAGACTCACAGACAACAGCTATACCAGGCTCCTGTCTCCAAACACTTCTTGGTATCAGTGATATTGTCTGAGTTTGGAGTCTGTGGAGGCCATCAAAAACTTTTAAATAAATGATCAGATGAATGTCCAATATTAAACAAAATGGAGAAAAATCTGATGTAGGCATAAATATAATCTTCCCTCTTTATCATCTACTTTGCCTTTTGAATATTTTTAAGACGTTAAAAAGATCAGTTATTAATTCATAGGTTCTCAGGTGAAAAAAATATTACCTGAAATGTTTGTTAAAATACTTGTGCACACATCAATTTTTACCTATTGCAAAATATTTAAACAAACATTTGAAAGGTGACGAGAGTATATAGACTAACTTTAACATCATGCCAGCTGTCTAAGCAGTAAAATAATTCAGAAATTCATTTTATCTGACATGGTAGGTAGCATTGACTCACCTCAGACTGTTTTCACACTGTTGTATATGATACATAGGTATCTCCAGGAATATATTCCCTTCCTTTTTACACCAGATACTCACATTATTTCACTTTGTTCTCATAGACAAGTTTGCTACATCTTTTATGTCAAACATACATACTTACTTTTATGTATCAATATAAAATTTAGAAATCACATTTGAGAAAAATCTATATAGTATTTTCAAAAGCAAATAATTGCTTTAGTAAGTATTTGATTACACTAATTTTCCTGCCAATTATATATCTGCATTCATCCTTGTGACTGAGATAAATTAAGAAGTAGAAGTTTCTTTTTTTGTCTCTGTCAGTTCACATGTAAGTCTGTTCCATAACTATGTGGATAATACCACAATAAACCAGAATATATATATATACTCTGTGTTGATTATATATATATATATATATATATATATATATATATATATATATATATATATAATGTTTATGCAGGAGTAGTATAAATGAATAATGCAGTACTTTTAGATTTTTTTTAAGAAAATTTTATGCTGATTTTCATGCTTGGTAGACAAGTTTCTTAACAGAAGTATTTTCTTACAGGTTCCTTTTAGCCCATGCCCTCACCAGGATTTGTTATTTTGTGTTTTCTCAATGACAATTAATGAATTTTTTCCTGTATGCTCATTCTAATGTTCCTCTCTTTTTTAGTGCTGAGGATCTAAAGTCTTTCAACGTTGTCTTAATTTTCTAAATATATGTAAGTGCATTATTTCTTCCATTGAATTTTCATTGGCACATAGACAGCCTTATTAATCTTTTAATAGCACAATTTCAAAATACAGTGAGTTACATATACTTATAATGAAGTAAATGCTAAAATATTTAAAGATATTAGTCCTTCTCAACCTAAGGATTTGTCAAATAAGTAACATTCCTCCTAGTAAGACAATCTTTGAATCAATCAAAAGAGGAGTTTGCAATGAATATTTTAAAAAATATGGTTAAAGCATATATACCCAGATAAGACAGACTTCTCTGTCTATCAAATGCACAGTAATTTTCATAGATATGCCTATAATAATGAGATTCACAAATGATTTAGCATATTTAACATCTTAAGTCATGGAATCTTTTTCTTTCTAAAATGGCATTTTATGTATATATATATACTTTGCTTCTGTACATCTCTTAACTACACACGTTCCTATTGCCATACTGGCCAGATGGCCAATGTATCTCTTAAAACTGAACTTACAAAGGGTTGTATCCTGCCCTGTGTGTGTTGAAAATCAAATCTTAGTCCACTAGAAGCCAGTAAGTACTTAGCCTCTGTTTCCTTTCTCCATGTCCAGAATATCCTTTTTCTTCTCTCCTACAATGCATCCAACTATAGCTTCCCCTGTTTGCCTTCTTTCAGTTGCCTGCCCTCTCTTAAACAGGTCCATTTTTCTCCAATTGTGTGGAAACTTTCTTTTTTACTTATCTCTTATGCTGGATGATATTCATGTTGATAGTTGCCTATAGATGACAAGCAGAAACTATAGTGCTTTAAATGGACAACAGAATAAACATCGCCTGTTAGAAGGATAAAGATATATCAGAAACACAGGCATTCTAGAAACTCAGATGAAGCATGATAAGCCTCATAGCTTTGTTTCTTTGCTTGCTTGATTTTTAAATTTTAAGACTGTAATTTAGTTATGTTTCACCTTTCCCTCTCCTTACTCTGAACCCTTTACATATACCCTGCCTGCTATCTTTCAAATCTATGCCCTCTTTCTTCATTAATCGTTGTAGGCATCTATGTGTTTGAAAATAGATACATACCCCTAAATAAAACATGTGAAGTCCATGTAAGGCTACTTGTAGGAATGTTTTCAGGGGCTACCTTTTGTCATTGGACCACCATTTGAAGTATTTTTCCTTTTGGAAGGCAATGTCTCCAATTCACAGTTATTCTGAGTTGCCTGCTGTTCTTTGTGCAGAGTAGGTGTGTCATGGGTTTTTCATCATTCAATTTAGCTTGGTAGTTGGTGTTACCCTTGTTCAGCTTATGTTTGCACAGTCATGTTGGTGAAACTTTACAGGGTTCACTTCAGATATTACTAAAAGATATGATCTCATAGTAAACTCCCTGTTTCTCTGGTATTTTACACTCATTCTGCTCATCCTTCAACAAATGTCCCTGAACTTTAGGTGTGGGAGTGTTTTGTATATATATCCATTGAGACTGGGATCTACAACTCAGCATTTTGAATGGTTGTTGTTTTCTGAAGTGTGCTCCATGTATTGCAAATGAAATTTACTTGATGTGGGGTGAAGTCTACATTTAAGTGTGAGTAAAAAGGAAAATGCTTAGAGATAGTTGTTAGGGAACATGTTGGTTAAATAATTACTTAATTCATTTATTATATTATAAAATTGTAATAATAAGTAACTTATGTATTGCTAATAATGCTGTCTTGTTCTACCTAGCCCTATATTTGATAAATGTGGAGCAGATATATGAGAATAATATTAGCATATTCTGGGTACCCATCATTTTGACATCATAGGGCTTATGAGTTCATCTCTTTTACTAGGAACAATATTTTTCAACACTCTGATGTATCAAGTTCACACAAAACAGAGATATTCTTTTCCATTTCTATGAGCTCTGTTTCATATTTGTTCCTTTCTACCATGCTCATTTTATCAGTTTGTGATAACGTATCACTGAAATTAATTTGCTAACTAGTAGTATTACATATTAATTGCAATAGTTAATTGTCTAGTTGCTACAATGGCATGCCTTTTATGATAGAAATCAAAAGATAAATGAGAGTAATCACATAGGTTATAACTTGACTCTGGTTCTATTGCTAATCTCTTTCTATATGTAATATATTTGTAAAATGTTATCAGCCACAAAACTTTCCATTAAAACTAGAGTAACAGAACCAATGCCTTGTCTATATTGAAACTGTCCACAAAATTAAATTAAGGGTTTACTTCTACTAGCCATGTAGTAGAAGTCTTTCACCTCTTGAAAGACCAAAGATATCATAAAAAAAAAGCCAGTAACTGTAACCAAATGTTCATTGATATATGCCTATGAGAGAATTTTCACATCCACACTACAACTGCTAATTTTTCAAATGTGTCCAGAGCTCTTCTTTTATTTTACATACAGCAATATTTTTGATATTTGAAGACCATTCATGGTGACTATCAAAAATTAATTACCTAGGCTAAGAACAAATAAACAAATATTAAACATTGATTTCTGTCAAGATAAACTGGCTCTACTAGAGGATAATTTTCTTACTTTGATATAACCAAAGCTTCCGAACAGATTGTGAGCAACTCCTGAGATCAATAAAAGCAGAACGCACTTGTTAAAGGGATTGGAAGCAATCTGATCATGAGCAAGTATTCTTTTTAATATTTGTTTGTTTTATTTCTAACTTGTTTTATAGAAGCAAGCTGAGAAGCAGTCACTAGCCTTGCTTTCCTGTATACAAAGAAACTCCAAAGAAAACTACCTGACTTGCTTTAGGAAAGAATTTGAAATGTATCCTCCCAAATGTATACAATTTGAGAAAAAGTTTACTTCTTCTTTTCAAATTTAGGTATGGATTTTCATTGTTACAAATGTGGACAGATTAAACAAGGATAAGTTTGTTTTTTTTTTCCAGGAAAGGAAATGCATTGAAATAATTAATTTTTTCTGTTCTACAAACAATAATACCCTGTTTGCTTGTACAAACTGTAATGTTCAGTGATACAAGTTTACTGTAGCTAAACTCAAATAATACACATACACAGCAAAAAAATTTTAGTTAACCTCAACAGAATTTTGTATTTTCTTTAAAGCAAGTGCAATGCTTTGTCATTGAGTTACATTTTATGGGAGAAATCTTGACTCTGAAACATTTATCAGATGGAAGAAAAGAAAACTAATGGGTAGTTATGTACCTAGCATTTTCACATTCTGGTGGGGGAGGCAGCACATGTATCCAATTCAAGGGCACCCTTATCTGAAAAGTGAGTGCAATGCCAGTGTGGGTTTCTTGAGCTTATATTAAAAATATGATAAGCAGACGTGAAAAATTTGTCTTAGATTTTCACAAGCAGCTTATTCATGTGGTTATTATTATAACCAGAAGTGCATTTAAATTGTTTTAGAAAAAAAAACAAAAAAACCCCCCAAAACTCTGCTGTGTTTAAAGTAAAAATTCTTTGTTCCCATGTAATTTAATTCAACAAATATCTATGTTTAGATATAATCATTTAGCAAACACCGTGACAGATACTTGATGTATATAATTATATATATTTCAGATGATTAACTATGGAGAAAAGAGAATTATGTTAGAATATTGTGAGATAATTAAAATTCAATTGTATATGAATTAAGAGAATAATCAGAGTGTTCCAGTTTTTTTAAAAAAGGAAGCTATAGAACTTATTTCCTTTTTCTTTTATTTATTAGCTGAAGCATTCATTTAGATAAGGGGTTCTTTAATTGGTTTCTTGTTTGTCATTTCAGTCCACATCTGATTGTATTACTGTCAATATTTCTAGTGATATTTTCAATCTATAATCAGATGTATAAATATTAAAAAGATATTTTTCTAGTTACAAAAATCCAAATTTATGAATCTATGAAGCAGATGTTATACAAGTGATACATTTTTATTATATATCTCTAGAATGTGTTATTAGACCCAAACCTGGGGTGCATGTTGATTTTTGACAAAGAAACCAAAATTATGCAGTGTAAAACCAGAAGTATCTTTAACAAATGGTACTAGTCAAATTGGATGTCTATATGTAGAAGAATAAAAATAGATCTATATTTTTTACCCTGTACATAGCTCCAAAGTCCAAGTGGATTAACGACCTCAACATAAAACCAGATACACTAAACCTGATAGAAGAGAAAGAGGGGAATAGCATTGAATGCATTAACTTAGCAGACAACTTCCTGAACAGAGCACAAACAGCTCACACACTAAGATCAACAATTAATAAGTGGGACTTCATGAAACCAAAAGCTTCTGGAAGGAAAAGGCCACTATCAAAAGGACAAAATAGCATCCTACATGATAGGAAAGATGTTCAACAACCCCACATCTGACAGAGTTTAACATATATATATGTTATCTTTTATATATATATACATATATATATATGTATATATATATATATATATATATATATATATCTTAAACTAGAAATTAACAAACTGTATAACCCAATTAAAAAATGACTCCCAATAAGAAGGAAGGAGAGGTCCATGATCCTGAAAAGGCTTGTTCCAGCATTGTAGGGGAGTACGAGGACAGAGAAGTAGCAGGGGGTTGATAGGAGAATGGGCAGAGGGAAGAGGACTTAGGGAACTTATGGGGAGGGGGGAACTGGGAAAGGGAAAATCATTTGGAATGTAAACAAAGAATGTAGAAAATAAGAAATTATAATAAAAAAATAAAGTCATGCATCACCATGAAAAAAAATGAGATACTGATCTAATCAGAGAATTCTTGACAGAATAATCTCTAATGACCAAAAAGCCCTTAAAGAAATGTACCGCATCTTTAGTCATCAGAGAAATGGAAATCAAAACAACTCTGAGATTCCATATTATACCCTTTAAAATGACTATTATAAAAAACCAAAGCAACAACATATGCTGGCCAGTATGTGTGGCAAGGGAACATACTTCCATTGCCTGTAAGAATCCAATCTTGTGCAGCCACTTTGAAAATCAATTTGGAAGTTTCTTAGAAAAACAGGAATTGATATACCTAAAGACCCTGGGCATATACCAATGTATGTTTCACATTACCACAAGGACACTTGCTCAGATCTCTTCATAGCAGTTTATTCAAAATATGCAAAAACTAAAAACAATTTATAAGTTTCTCAACTGAAGAATGGAAAAAGAAAATGTCGTACATTTAGACAATGAAATATTACTCAGCTATTACAAACAATGCAATCACGAAATTTGTAGGCAGGTGGATGGAACCATATAAGATCATCATAATTGAGGTAACCAGGACCTAGAAAGTCAAATGTAGTATGTTAACACTTACAAGTGGATATTAGTCATAAAGTACAGGATAATGATGCTACAAACCACAAACCCAAAGAAGCTAAGTAACAAGGATAGCCCTAGGGCTGTGTGTGGTTGATTTCACTGAGAAGAGGAAATCAAATAGATTTCTGGGGTGGATGGAGGGTAGGGATGGGAGCAGGGAAAGGGAGGGAATGGGAACAGGAGGAGTCAGGTAGGGGAAGATAGAGGGGGATATTACTGGGACAGACAACTGGAATTACAGAGGGGGGCATCTCTGTGACAAGTTAGAAACCAAGGGCAATGGAAACTGCCAGGAATTTATGATGGTAACCCTAGCTAAGGTATAGATAATCATAGCCACACTTTGGATGGAGGTGGCGAGCCTCTTTTGAAGAGCTAGAGGAATGACTGAAGGAACTGAATGGGATGGGATGGCAACCCCATAGAAGACCAATAGTTCAACCAACATGGACATTTGTGAGCTCCCAGAAACTGAGCCAACAACCAAAGTGCTTACACAGGCTGGTTCTAGGAATCCAGCACATATGAGTAGAGGATTGCTTTGTCTGGCCTCAGTGGAAGAGGATGCACCTAATCTTGTAGAGACTTGATGTCCCAGAGTGGGCGGATACATTGGGGCACTCTCTTAGATGTGTGGGGTGGGGGGATATGGAAAGAACTCTGCTTGGGGAGGGTGGCGGGAAGGGGTCAACATTAGGGATGTAGATAAATAAAAAAATTAATTAGAAAAACAAAGAAAGAAAATATGGGAAATGGGGGCTTCCTAGGTGATAAATATGGAACCTGAACCAGCCATCTCCTTTAACCAAGCAAGACTTGGTTAAACAGAGAGATTGAGACACCAATCCATGCTCAAAATCTTCAACTCACAATTTGTCCTGCCTACAAGATGTGCAGGTGTAATGAAGAAGCAGAAACTGAGGGAATGGCCTAACCATGACTGGAACAGCTTAAGACCCATGCCACGAGAGGGAGACAACCCCCAAAATTAGCAATGACATTCTGATATACTACTAGACAGGAGCCTAGCATAACTGTCTTTGGAGAGACTTTGTCTCACAAATAATAAAAACAGATACAGAGAGCCACAGCCAAATATTAAGTGGAACTTAAGGAATCCTGTGAAAGGAGGGGAAGAAAGATTTTAGGAACCAGAGGGGGCCAGGGCACACACACACACACACACACACACACACACACACAAACCACTACAAAATCAAGTAATTGGGCCCAAAGAGGCTCACAGAGACTAAACTGACAACCAGAGATCTGGCATCAGACTGACTCAGGACCTCTACATATATGTAACAGTAAGCATACTGGCTCTCATGTGGGACTACTTACAGTAGGAACAGGGCCTGTCTTTGATTTGGATCTCTGCTTTTGGGACCCTGTTTCCTTACTGGGTTTCTTGTCTAGCTTCAAAAAGAGAAGATGGGCATACTCTTACTGTCTCTTGATATGCCAAGGCTGGTTGATATACATGGCAGGAAATCACTTTTTTTTAAGAAAAAGGGAGAAGCAGTTGATTTGGGGAGAAAGTACATAGGGGGAAGGATATAATGAAAGGAGGGAGGAGAATTTGCTATAAGACATAAAGAAATTAATTAGTTAAGATAAAATATTTTTATCTAATGATTATCACAAGCATAACCCATATTCAATGATAAAAGAAAGTTTCTAGTATTTTTAAACAAATCTTGATTGCTGATTTAATCTGGTAATTTATATCTAAACTAATGTATATATATATACATGTACATGTGTATATATATATACATGTACATGTATATATATATACTACCTAATTTCTAATTCTCTAAAATGCTTATTTTGATAATTATAATCAACTGTACGATTTTATATAGAAACTGTAAATAGATTTATTCATTCCTCGTGGTCCTCATAATTTTCTTTTGCTCTTAGTAAAAATAATTAAATAAAATGAAAACACACTCTTGAGAACTTCATCAGTTTATTTTGCTGTCCTTATTGCTACATTTCCCAGAATGAAGACACAAAAAAGTTAGTATGACCGTAAATGATTTTTGATCATTCAATGAACTATGAACAATTTTATCCTTTTTATTTTCCATTGTTCTTAATTTCTTCTCTTTTTCTTTCCAGGCAAGAAGTTAATTAAACTTAGCCATTAAATCAGATGAAAAACTAGAGGAGTTCTTGTTGAGAAGAATGAGTCTAGAAGAAGGGAGAAAAAGATGACAGAGAAAAATGTGTAGGGTGAAATCAACTGGAACTCTTTATATAAATGTCTAAAGCTGTCAAACAATAAAAAATTAAGTGATGAAGTCAAACTTTAAAGCCTAATAACATTTTGACACAAAGCTGGAATGTGAACCAGACTGTCAGATTGCATGAAAAATAGCAATAATTAATGTGACATGTCAATACTTGCTCTTGTATTTCATGGATCCAGTTCATACAGAACAACATTTTTTTTCAAAGCCCATAAAGTAGCATTTAATATTTTAAAAAAGAAAATTGCATTCTAACTCTACTCACAGAATCTGAACATTCATCTTAAATCAAACCAGTGGCATGGACTTTCAATTATGGAAATTTTCTATAATTATGATTTCCCCTTATGGGATTTTCACCAGCAACAAATGGCTTTTGAACACTTGACTTTTGATTAATATGGCTGAGCATCTGGCCAATCTCAAGTTAATGATGGACATTATTTCCAAAGAGGACAATGACCCACAATAAAGACAGCTGTAATGATGGATAATGGAACATAATTTTCTCTGGTTCCCTCCTAACAAAAGTTTTATCTTGAGTTCTCTATGGCCATGACCAAGCTAAGATTGCAAATATATATTTTTCTTACTTAAATTTTCTTTATTTTTTTTTTTGCTGTAATATATCCGAACTGTATCACCTGAATATAGGAAAACATGACATTATATTAAGCTACTTGTGATTTCAGGAACATACCTTGTTAGTACTCTTTCTATGACACTTTGAAAGACATGCTAAAGCCAACTCTATTCATAACAAGGATGACTAGAATATGGAAAAGCTCTGTGGTATGTTTTAATGTTACAACATATTGTAAGGTAAAGAGAAGGCTATAAAAACATACATACATGGGTAAAATATCTAAATTAATACAAATAAACTGTACCTAAAGAAGGAGTGTGCTGACAGTTACACCAGACTTCCAGAAACTGTCCTATAGATGATGTCATTGCTCATTTTGGTGAAGACACAATAAAGCCTCACAGGAATAATTTGGGGCCAGTTAAAATTTTAATTTTGCAGGACACTTGTAGGTATACATTTTGTATTAGCATATTGTTAACACAAATTCACTTGTTCATGTATAAGACAGAATATTCTGTATCAAAAACAAATCATGTATGGTCCAACAATCTTCACCGAGAGAATGAGTCTTTACCGTTTATGATGAATACCTTTATATTAATTATTATTTTGTGATTATATTTTCCTAGATTCAAATATGAATCATAACATTTTCACAAAGAGATCTTTGTTATTTATAATCACAGGTAAACTCAATGGTCAAGGTGTCAGCCAAAATAAATACTGAAAATAATTGGATTTCAAAAAATATATATCTCTGGATGTAGCTCGAGTGGAGTGCATTCTAGCTTCTGTGAGCACTCAGATGATAACTTTATTAGAAAGAAACTCAGAGCTCATGTTTATATAATAAATTTATTTCCCATTCAGATAGCATATATGTCAGAGAACAATAAATTAAAAAATGTAAGGATCAGAAATCAGATGACCCTAACAGTGACACTTATCTTCAGATACTCCTATATACTCTTTGTAACATAAAACTTCTATATTTTCCAACCCTTATGAAATTAGAAGAACCGATGTAGATATGTCCATAATATAAAAAGAATAGTTGTAATGAAAATAACAACAAAATATTCTTATATATTATTTCTGAATGTTCTTAGAATCTCTCTTAAAATCATCTTTTCGATAACCGCTGGCTCCTATATCAATGTTGAGGTATAATGTTAAAAACATAAAAATAATGTTCAGAACTTGAATGAATCCTTAGAGTACACAATCTCACCAACACTTATAAATTCACTTTTCTGATTTTAGACATTACTACAGCACACACACACACACACACACACACACACACACACACACACAGTAACCTCTTCCTGCTAGTTCATGTAATGAAGTATGATAAAGGAGAACTTGATGTTACATGAAATCCCAGTAATGAAAATGTTTGTGCTTTGTGCTTTGTTCTGTAAAATGAATACATGTGTCAAGTATTGCAGAATTTGGATTCTGCTGGAAAAAAGTCTCTAGACAATGCCACACACAACTTCATGCAGAGGTCATCTGTGAAATGTGGAAATAAAATGGAGAAGCTGTAGAAGGAATATTCTAAAGACTGGAACATTTTCAATTAACATATTCTGATTACAGAAAATCCAAATTCAAGTTTAATTGACAGCAATAGCACATTTTTCAGGTCTATAAATTAACTCCTTGGGAGACATAATTCCAGGGAAGTTTAACAGACGCTTCTGTAATGGATATGTTAGCCATCTCACAAATGTTCTGGGGAGTGCATTTAGGTGTCATTGGAATATTTCAGCATCACTGGAGTTGAACAAATTACCCAGCTGCAGGTCCTATGAAGTTTCACAAAAGAAGCTATTTTAAGTTTTGATGTACTTTGAGGAGATTTAGGAGCAATGTATGAGATTAATGACTTAGACAGATAATGACAAACAGAATTTATAATGCAAGAGATACTAATGCTTATTCAACTATATTTGTCTATCAGGACACACAGCTTATCACCATAGAAACCCATAAAGACATTGTGAAATCATTTTATGCTTGGAGATTTCCTGCATAATACCAAGTGTTAATAGCTAAGTCTAAATGTATGTGTTATTTTTACTGCAATAAAATATTTAATTTTTGTGAAATATATAGATACCAAATTGTCTATAAACAGAAGTTAAACATAAAAAATAGTAATGTAAAATGTTAACAGATGGAACAGCAGGCTAGCTTAGCAGGTAAAAGTACTTTAAACAAAATCTGAGAATGTGAGTTTGACCTATCTCCAAGTTGTACACATTAGATGAAAATAACCCCTACAAGTTTTCTGCAACCTCATGTGCATTGTGCCACAACTTTGACAACATGTACAATCTAAAGACATACATACAAGATAAGTAAGAATATGTAATATTTTTTAAATTAATTGAAAGATGAATAAATACTGATAAAATTATTCTTCTGCAGAATTAGTTTTAGACATATTATATTCTTCAGAATATTGGGATTTTCTTCTATAAACTCAGATGAATTCATCTGATGAACTGGGCTCTCAATCTTCTCTCTACATCATTAGATGCCCTTTCCCTTTTAATTCTTAACCTTGTGCTTGACTTAAGCATGAGGAAATCAGAATACATTCAAGGCACAGAGAGTCCTTGATTATCTTGAGAAAAGGCAAACCTTAAGAGTATTTCATCTGGCAATTTAATTTATAAAGCTCCTCTTAGGGAAAGTAGAGAGAGAATTCAATGCTAATAAGTGAGAGCTCTGTGGGAGACAGTTGGAATTGGAAGAGTAAAAAGGTTTGAGAGGAACCTGAGGTCCCAGGACACTCAAGTAGACTTCGATCTCTGAAAGTCTTTGATACTACATGGGAATCCACAATTGTCAAAGGAGCACCATTGTTCTTCAAAAGTCTTTACTTTTCTCATCAGTAAAATGCTGAGTTCCCCTTATGGAGTTCTATATTAATTGGGTGTGCTTTTTGTCCTAAGAAATGTTTCATGTGTTTTCAGTAGCAAAATAATTCAAATGGTACTCAAAAGGCCTATAATTTTCATAATTTTTGGAAAAATCTCTCTCTAAATATTTTCTCATTGTTGGATTAGGAGTACATGTGCCACATTGTATTTTTCATAGAATGAGCATGTCCCTTTTTCCGTAATCACAAGATTATTTCTGTAATTTTTCTATTTATTTATTTGCTCATTATTTATTATTTTTCCATTTATATTTATTTATTTACTTATTTACTTACTATTTCTTTGTAAAATCAGTCAAATTGCAAAAGTCTGAAGATTGTCTGAATGAAATATTTAGCAACTTACCTATTTCTTAGAGACCTATTTCAGAATTGATATGATCTCTAAAACCATATAGGGCATGAAATTAAAACACCGCCATTATATCTAGACATATATTTTGATTACGTAACTCATCATTATGAGTTAATGATATTGCTACATGTCTGATTTTTACATTTTGTCCTAAGATCGCGAATGACCTTTTTCTTAGCATAGATATGTCAGAGACTTGTAACTACAAAATTTTTTCCTGAATCGTGTTATAAACGTATTTTTTTCCTTTTATTGAAATCATATTTTTAATATATCATGATTATGGTTTCTCCTCCATCCACTCCTTCAACTCCTTCCTCCCTTTCTTCCCATCCACATCCATTAATTTTAAAATTCCTTAGTAGTTTTTAGCTTCTGAACTTGTTTTTATCAATTGAATTTCATCAAGCAAATTGACTACCACAGATTTGTACACGTAGCATATTAGAGAAAATACTCTGTTATCTATTCATTGGGAAATAGCAGAATACCACTTCAGAATTCTGCACTGCAAGCTGTAAAAATGCTACTATAGTTAGTTAATAATCCCTTCACTTAGTATTAAAAAACACCAAATACCTATAAGATCTTTCAAGTTCTTCAATTATAGGTGTGTGTGTGTGCGCGTGTGTGCGCGCGCGCGCGTGTGTGTGTGTGCACTGAGCTCATTTTCTTTCGTGATTAAAATCATCTTGAACAAGGTTTACCCTATTAAAAAGAATCTTGACTCTGAATTTTATCACCTGCTTTCACTGTTAATAATAGTGAATTTTGATTGAAGCATTAAATTTGAGTTTGAAATCTCCTTAAGAACGTTTCATCTGCAGCACCATTAAACCGATTCTCAGGTCTGTTGTATCCATGTCTTACTGATGCCTACAAAGACATATTTTTCACTCCACTCCCTCTAAGATTTATAAATTTCATAATTCTAACTGTTTTGTAAAATCAGTAGGCAGAAAGAAATTACTCACTCCCCAGGTCTCTTCAGAATTTTTCTTTCTACTTCATTCCTATAAATATTGGAAATCCTTTCAAACATCTTCTCAAACTGCCCTTTGCAATGCAGAAGTTTAGAGGTTTATATGGCCTGTGAATTACATTAAAATGGCAAAAAGAACATAAGTAATATGTTCTTGTGAATTACTCTTTGATCTTAGAGGTGGGGACTTAGAGAGTGATTTTAATCTTGACATGGGATATTTTAAGCAGGTAGCCACCTGAATTTATATTTGCTTTAAATCTGTTTATTCAGTTATTTTAATTATTTATCAATGTACATCAAAGAAAAAAAGGAGTGACATTGGAACCTAGATTGGATTCTCATTTTTGCACATAGAATACTAGAAAGACTGATCACAGTGCTCAATTTTGTAGTCTTTTGTTCTATGTCATAGAGATGGTTGTATAAATCATATGAAACATTCCTTTAAATTACCACAGAAATATAAACTTGTGAAACACTGTTTAGAACAGCTTTTTGAGTAAATATTTGAAGCATAAGTTTGTCTGAATTGTTTAAAGATTTCAGTAAAGACAGTCATTTTAAAATTAAGACTATTGGAAAAACTATTTTTCTTTGTTCTTTGTGTGTTTAGAATCTGATCAAATGATTGTTGTCAATAAATGCAATTATACTAAGCAGATAAAAGAAAAATTTTATTCAATTATTTGTTTTCTCAGTTTTGAAAATTTTGAATGAAATGACATCTTACTTCTTCCCCATTCAAACAATATGAATTCCTATTAGCTCATCAAGAAATTCTCAGTTGTAATCTTTTGGTCAATAAAGTTTATGCACAAAGTAGATAATAAAACTATAAAAATACAAAACATCAAATTTTACATTGATATCAATGTTTTTAAAATTATTTAATGAAAATTAGAAAGCATGTAAAAGTATTTATGTATATGTATTGTGATATACTATCAAAATACAAAATCAGTGGGTGATTTTCCCAATATTCCATATATTTAATATATTGTTTTAAAGTAAAGTCCATATAAATTTCACTTCTTTGCTTATATGATTTTAAAGACTTTTAAATGTTAAATACCTTCAGAAACAACAATATTTTTATGTAGTCCATTACGTCAAATTTTGGAGTTTTGAGTTTATTTTGGTTTTGGCTTTTTTAAAACTAAGTTTACCATACTAATTACATTTAAGTAACTTTCAGATCACAGAACTATTGCATTTTATTTTAATTCTAATATAATTATTTTCTAAACTGATTTTTTGCAGCCATTATGCCTTCATTTTGACAGTGCATTTGCAGTTTTGATTCACCATGTTCAGTTTCTTCATTGACTATTTACTTGTAGTTGCTAAATGAATTACATTCACTAAGACTTCATCATTTATTTGCTAACAAACATAAGGTAGCTTTGGTAATGTTATCAACTATTACTTACTCTGTCAAGACAATTGGAAACAGAAGGATCATGCCAGGTCTACCATAAAAGTGGATCAATAGCCAGGCAGTGGTGGTGCATGCCTTTAATCCCAGCACTTGGGAGGCAGAGGCAGGTGGATTTCTGAGTTTGAGCTCAGCCTGGTCTGCAGAGTTAGTTTCCAGGACAGCTAGGGCTACATGGAGAAACCCTGTCTCGAAAACCAAAACAAACCAAAACACAACAAAATGCAAGTGGATCAATAGGTGAAAAAAATTGAATAGATTTGATAAATGAAAGTGATATTTTTGGAGTTTGACAACAGAAATTAAGGAAATAGATTTTAAGCACTTTTGGATAAGTAATAGTATTTAAACTTAATAACTGGAAATAATAAATAAATTTGTTTAATACATGATTTTAAAGCATCTTAAAGTCTACTGCTTTAATATGTACTAGTAACTATCAGCTTGTTACCTTGTACATGCTTTTCTAGGAGACTGTGACGCACAGGTCGAATTATGCTATGTTATAGAGGGAAGAAAGTCTCCTCTCTTGAGTCCCTTATAATTTTCTTTCCCCATGGTTGTTTTCTACTCCTCTGTGTGCTGTGGTTACTTCAGGCTATGTTCTCCAATAAAATTCAGAAAAGAATCAACAAATAAGACCACATGCTTGTCTTACTAGGTGAGGATTACCTCACTTATCATGATCTTTTCTAGTTCCATCCAGTTACTTGCAAACTTCATGATTTCATTTTTCTTTAGAGATGATACTAACCCATAGTGTCCATATGCTACATTATCCATTCATCACATAAAGGATATGTAAATTGTTTCCCTTTTCTAGTTACTTATTGTGAGTTAAGCAGAAATGATGATTTTAGAGCAACTATCATTAGAGTGGATCTCCATTTCTTTGGTCATATGCCAAGGAGATGTATATCTGGGCCACACAACATGTTTTCAGCTTCTTAATTATTCTTGCACTGATCCCCAGAGTGGTTTGGCAAGTTTGCATCACAGTGAGTGATGGTTCCTTTCCCCCCACATCCTCTTCAGCATTTTGTGCTAGATGTTTCATTAATCTTTGCCATTTTCACTAATGAAAGATGAACTCTCAAAGTTGTTTTGGTTTTTATTCTCCTTATTGCTAAGGATGAAGAATATTTTAAGGAAAGGACATACCTTTATACCTGTGGGTTTGCCTTCAATGTTGATCCAGCTGTCATGTCCCATAGAAGCACTGTTAAGGCCTGTGGCAAACGCTTTGGGCTCTGTTTTCTTCCAAGGGGTTCAATTTCTAATCCTACATTTAAGCCTTTGATCTATTTAAAATGAACTTTTGTGTACAGTGTGAGATAGCAGTTCACTTTCATTTTCTTGATGCGAAAATCCAGTTTTCTCAAGATTGATGAAGCTGTACATTCTAAGTTTTGTCTTTTTTGCCACACTCTTCTGAATATTAATTGAGTAGATATGTGTGGTTTTATTTCTGAGATTTTCTTTCTCTTACAATGTACTCTAAGAGTTAAGGAAAAATATCAGCAGCCACAAGGCTTTTGTAAGCACCCTAATACCATTTACTGTGGTTTCTATCTAAAATGTGCCCAGAGACTCATGGCATGAACTCTTACTCTTTAAATTGAAGTTGGTATTATTTTTAGGGAATAACATCTAACTAGAAGACCTAGGTCATTTGTGGTCATATTTTGAAATGTAGAATTTGTCTTGGATTTCTTCAATCTCCACGTATCTGGACTGGGTTTAATTGAGCAGCTGTGCTTAGAAATGCAGTTCTGCCATGATATTCCAAAGGAAAGGGAGGCAGGGATGAAAGGAAAGGAAAATATGGACAAATGGATTAATGAACCTAACTTTTTGCTCTACTGACAACATGACTAACAAAGCTATTGTAAAGAACTAAGAAATATTTTGGCTCATGGTTTTATAGGATGTCATGTTTGGTCACTTAACCATGTCTGCTTTTTCCTTGGTGATGCCAAACATCCTAATGAGGAAGAGATGATGCTCATGCAGTGGTGGACAGGAAACAAAGATGGGACTAACCATAGTCTTATATAAACATCTAGAATCTCTGACTTGCCAATGATGGTTAGTAACTCATTTTATATGATCATCATATGTCCTTTGTTTAACTGCACCTGGATACTTGGGAATATTTATTTAAGCATACTGCCTGAAATAAGAATCTTTAAGAGATATAAGAGTTTCATTGTATACATTATTCACAAAAACTAAGAAACAGGAACAACCAAGTCAATCAAAATAATTATTTCATGACTCCATTTATAGTTATTGATTATGATGTAGGATAACATTAATTATAAATTATAAAACAGAATAATTCTTAGAACAGAGAATACATTAACAATTGAAGGTTTTGTTAAGTAGAAAAATGTGGAATTATAAATGATCATACAATTTCATTTTTGTTAAATGTCTATAGAGGATTTCTTTAAATACAATAGTTATAATTAGCAATACGGTGCACCTCATATTTCATTATCCATTTCAAAACATGTTAAAATGGTAGGTTTTATAATGCATTATTTCTTCCTCCCTGAAAGTTCAAAAAAGTTAATATTACTGAAAATAACAAGGATATAATTGAGAAACTCAAGCATGTGTCTATTAGGTTGATTACATTAATGATATCAGAAGAGTATCTATGCATTTTCATTTATTAAGTTATATGCATGAAGCTCCATTATAAGTAGAACATAGTTTTATAAATATTTCATGTACAAATATTCTATACAGATTCAGACTATACTGATAAATATTTTACATCAAAGTTGTATTCAGTAGGAGAAAATTTATTGTATTGTTTATATCTTACACTATTACATAACTCTTTTACTGAATAAATCAAATTGATAAACTTATATAAAGCTTTGAAATAATGGCCTAGTTTTCAAGTATGAATCAGTAAATGAAGTGTAAAAGAAAATTTTAAGAGCTCCAAACCAATTTTATTATTATTATATTCAATAATTTATGTAGAAGAATTTAACTCCAGCAACATGGTTGCTGTGATCCCATGCAAAGGCTTTCTAGGTTTGTTTCATCTGGATGGAATTCAGACATGCCCTTAGTACACACCTTTAATCTATACAATAAAGACAAATTGAGGGTCAGTTAAAAATGACTTATTAGAGACATAATGAGTCAGAGATAGGTGTGAAGTTAAACATAGGCAGTTGAAGCCAGAGAATAAGGAGGAGACACAAGATTAGAGTGAATTGCCAGAGTTAGTTTGAGGCTAAGCAAAGCAATCCAGTCAGAAGCTAAGAGAAGCTAGAATGAATCAGACAGTATGGGAAAGAGTTTGAACCAGAACAGGTAAGTTAAACCAGACAGTTCAGAAAGAACTAGAAAGTGAAACCTTATTCAGGAGTAGCCTCTAAAATGTAATACCATTTACTTGTGCATTATATTTTCTACAGACCATACAATTTTTCCTAATCATTACATAAATGTATGATATTTTATACAAAATATTGTATGCAGGTAGCATTTGTTTGAGGTAGTGAAGATGCTTAACACAGTTGTAATATACTACAGAGGTAAGATGTAGATGTAAAATCCATACTACGGATGACATCAACATTGGTTATTAAGTTTTAAGTGTCATATTCCTATTGTTTCCTTGAAATATATAATGCACACTTACATATGTTACCTAAAATTCTCACATACATGTGTAAATGGTAAACTAATATTTTATAATAATTTTCTTAACACAACCAATTCTCCAATTGCAGTTATCACCATATTTGTTCTTTAGTTTTCAGAATTAATGTTTACCTCTTGAAATTAGACTGCTGGTTGAATGTGTATTTTTCATAACAGTCATTCCAAATTCTAATAGTAAAATAAAATATCTTGGGTGATATAATTAACATTTTATGCTAATTTCAGTTTCACATGAAAAGGAGCCAAAGCTTTATGTATTTTTAAATTATTTTTACAGTAAAAATTATTCACTTATAAGAGATTTTAATCAACTTTTCTCTTTAATCATAATCTGTGATTTTGCTAGCCATTTTGTTGAGCTACTATAATACATAAAAAATGTAAAAGTATACTATTGTCAAAAGGATTAAGAATGAGGAAAGGAGACTGTTCAGAACAGATATTCCTTTTCCGGCACCCATACCAGGTGGCTCACCTCTTACTACAGGGGGCCACAACACCTCTGGTCACTGTGAGTATCACATACTCACACACAAATGCATCACTATACAGAATTAAAAAGAATAAACATTAATTCAATTAAAAACAAAGTAGTAAAATATTTACATCTATTTAATTATATTCTTTAGGCTTTGACAGAAGATTACTTGTAATTTTTACAACTACTTTCAACAAAGTTCTTTTGTTTTTTTGTTTTTTTATTTTTTATTTTTTCGAGACAGGGTTTCTTTGTGTAGTCCTGGCTGTACTGGAACTCACTCTGTAGACTAGACTGGCCTTGAACTCAGAAATCCGCCTGCCTCTGCCTCACAAGTGCTGGGATTAAAGGCGTGAACCACCATCGCCTGGCTTCCACAAATTTTTGAAGATGTAAATAATAATGTTTATTTCATAGAAACAGATAAGTTCTATTATTTCACTTAATTTTCTATACATTGGTTTCATTTGAACACTATCCCTAATTTTGCTTATCTGCTAGAGATATAGAAATGACACAATCTGAATATACAAAAGTCACTTCTGAAGAGCATTGTAAATATTTCCAAGCTATGTTCTTCATGCCACCTGGTTGTTCACAGTCAAGAGGATTCAGTGTTATGAAGCATGGCACAGTAATATGAGTTATGTTCTGCCTAAGGGTCAGATCCAAAGAATCTTGTTCTCTAGAAATAACCTGTTTCTGAGCATACAAGATAATTTGCACTTAAGACATGTCGTAAATAAATGAGCGTATTTACTATGAATATTTGCATTAGTCACTTGTAATGATAAATCTCAATTGTTAGCTTGATGACATAAAGCATCTCTGGGGACTTGTGACACTGAGCATGCCTGTGGCAAATTACCATGATTGGGTTACGTGAGGTGAGGACAAAATCATTCCAAGGCCTGGCATTTCTGACTATGTAAAAAGAATAACTGAGATCGTATAAGCATTTGTGAGTAAGTGCCCTTGGCTGCAGACACAATGTGAGCAGAGGCCTCAGATTCCTGCTGCTGTGATTTCCTGCTTTGTTGGTCTAGACCCTGAACATGTGGTCTATAACAAATCATTCCCATTAAATTGCTTTCATCAATGGATTTTTTTAAAGCAGCAGAAAAAAATGAATAATATACTTCTCTAATACTTGCATCATCATAGAATCAAGTATCTTTTGAAGCTTTACTGAGAGCTCAGAATTTGAAATGCAATCCAAATTTTTAAAATACAATGAAATACAATCCATTTTGTATAAGAAGTCAGATAAATATGAAACAGATCTGAAATAAAATAGAAATACACTATTTGAAATAACTCTTCTTTATGAAAGTTTAAAAAAATGATGTTTACAGTTTAGATACAGATTCCTCAACCTGCTTAATTTATTAATATATTCATTAATATATATATGTGTGTGTGTGTCTGTGTGTGTGTCATCTGTGTGTAGGATTCCGTTTGTGTTTCTGTGATATTTTCATTTCAAGTTGAATTCAATTTTGAACTGCTTTTTTTTAAGTGGGGTCTAATGTCCTCCAGGTTTTGTTTTTTATTTTCTCTTTATCAACAGAAAATAACTAATTTATTTTCTTACTAGTGTTTTTAAAATATTTTACCAAGGTATTAGCCTTTATTACTAAATTATAAACTAACTTCACAGACAATTTAAACTATAATGACACATTATTCTTTGTTGGTTTAATAAACTCCTCCTATATTTTAAAGTAATGTTATCCTGTAATACTGTATTTTAAATGATTATACTATTTTAAAGGTAAAAAAATTATGTTCATTTAAAATATAATATTATGTTTAATTAAACATAATAATGGTTATTTTTAAAAGGCAATTTTGTGGGCCAACAAATTTCCAATATTGTTCATACTTCTCTTCTCCCATTTCTATCATGACAGTCTCTAACAGGAAATAAGGAAAACTATCTTCTGAAAAAAATTCTATTGATGAGAATCTTTAGAATTGCAACTTATTCTTTTGCAACAATCCATTACCTTATCTCCACATACAAACCACATTATATATATATATATGCATACACACACACACACACACACATATATATATATATATATATATATATATATATATATATATATATATATATATCCCTAACCCTAGCCCTAGCCCTAATCCTAACCCTAACCCTAACCCTAACCCTAGCCCTAACCCTAACCCTAACCCTAGCCCTAACCCTAACCCTAACCCTAACCCTAACCCTAACCCTAACCCTAACCCTAACCCATATCAAAATAAATCTCCTTGGTCTTCTGAATCTTCAGCCTACTGACATACTTCCTAGTGATTTATCACTTTTCAGGTTGCATCCACCATAGCAATACAAACCAATTTCTTGTTTTTCATGTTTTTGTTTTCTCTTCCTTCTTCTTTTCTTCTTCTTTTCATTCTTTTTTATCACTTTTCCAAAACAGGGCCTAGGATATAAACTTGCTGGTTTGAACTTCACTGTTCAGACACAAAGATTGTGTCACACTTATTATTTTCCAGCTTCCACCTATATTAACCACGCTTTTATCTTTCTCTTCTTGTACTCTTATTCCTTTGTCAATACATTTGTGTATATGAATTCACCACAGAAATTTGCAATTCCTGTCTTCCGTGTGTTATCAATCGAATCCATGAGCTTCCTTGGAGAATGTTGATTAGTATTACCCTATTCTCATGTTGGTTCACAGAACTGAAAACATAGTGAGTAACTGGACTTTATAGAGATACCTGTCCATAGAACCAGATGGTGAGATTAATTGAACTCTATCATAAGTATAAAATATAATAAAATTCTATTAGTGCTAAAATATTCAAAATGGGGTGAATATCTGAGAGATTTCAACCCAGTAGAGAAAATCAATCCTCTCACTAATTAGCTTCAATAAAAAAGAAACCTATAGGTAGATAGGAAATACCCAAAGGATATAAAACATTTTAAATGTACCATTGATTAAAATATGCCACTTAACTTTTCATGTTAGTATGACACTGTATTAAAATTAAACTTTCCAAGGATCAGTGTGAGTAATGTAGCTGTTTTGCTTATTTTTACTCAGCCATTTGGCAGGTACTGACATAGCATCTGCCAATGCTCGGTACTATATGTAAGACAATATGTTAGACAAAGAACTGAGCTTCAGAAGACTTCAAATTTGACAGTGAAAAGTTATATTAAATGTCCTAACAGTGTTAAAACTGAAGTTAAAACATTTTATTAAGTTTATTCCCAAGAAACTGCGGTGACATGAAACTTAGTGATACCCTCTATTAGTCATGGGAAACAATTAAAAAAAAACCAAAACAAGCAAACAAATAAAAAACAGAATAAAATTATAAGCCTATGGAGCTCAGCAAGTCAGACGGGATGTAATATAAAAGACTGAGCATTGGCTTTCTATACAAAGTTGTCAGAGTAGGGGAAAGATCAAAAGAACTAAAATAGGAGCATATAATCTGAAACAACATAATGAGGATTCTGTGTCATGTGTTAGAGAAAAAATGTTGTAGGGTTGGTGGGGATCCTGTGTCCACTCTGACACAGGGCAAGACTGCTGTAGGTGGGATGCAGAAAGTTTTGACCATGTTTAGCCTACACTGTGGCTGGGCAGGTGTTGGTCAGTAGGGCAGTAGGGCAGAAGGATAGTAGGACAGTAGGGCAGTAGGGCAGTAGGGCAGTAGGGCAGTAGGGCAGTAGGGCAGTAGGGCAGTAGGGCAGCCACAGGACACTACTTCTGGGGTGTGAAAATATGGTTCGAGATGTGGGACAGCTGGTGCAGGCACAGGGGTTCATGTGCCTGCAGGGAGGCCGGGCCATTAAGTTCTCAAGCTCTTGGACACCCAGGGGTCTCTGGGAGTCACAGAAGAGAACAGAGTGGGGGCCCACAGGATATATTCAGCCCGAGGCAGGGAGAAGGGCTGAGGGTGGGAAGAAGAGGCGAGAGCTCCAGCTGGGTCCCGAGGGTATGAGTATTTAGCTGGGTGGCAGCTGAGCTAAAAGCACAGAGATGCCTTCTACAGAAGATTAGACAGTAAGTAAGTCTATAGGTGAAGGCCTTCTCCATGATTCCCCACAGTGGATCCTGGTGAAAAGAGGCAGTTGATGGTTTTAAGGCATTTACTGTCATGGCAGAAAGTGGATGCATTTCTCTGTTCATATGACAACAGATGGGCATAAGTTTCCAGGAAATATTATCCTATTGGTTAAAACTATTTAATACTATCTAACAAAAGAAGATCTTCTAAGAAAAATTTGGTGTGCTTAACAAAAAGAAGCAAAGTATTTTCGGTTCATTCAAATTTCAACCACATATATTTTCAGATATTTTTTCTCTTTAGACATTCGTCAGTTACCAGAGATTACCTTGAACAATCTTTGTAATCATTCTAATATTCAGAAATATGCTTAGCTTTCAAAACTGGTCACATAGAACACAGTTCATTAAAATAAATCCTCTGAGTATCTATTTTGCCACTGTATAATAGTCCCATAATTTTATTTCTCTGACATGAGCATTTTTATTTTAGAAACTCATTTTCTACCAGGTTTGATGGGGTTTTTGTAATCTCAGCACTTGGGAGATGGCGGCACAGGGATCCATAGATAAAGTTATCCTTGGCTACATAATGAGTTAGCTTTAGCCTTTACTATATGAGATTATGTTTCAGTAAAATAAAATGAAACTAACCAATTAAGCAAACAACCAAATATGCTCAGTTTTCTAAACCTGTACCGCTCATTTTGGTGTTTTGTGAAACCAAAACAAATTCCCTGGAAACATTTGGCTGACTTAGTATATAATTATGCTTCGGAAACATACAAGACGAAGACAAACTCATTAACATGGATAAGTAAATTCATTTTGATTGGTCTGGCCTGTCACATGCCCTCCTCAGAAGGTCTGCAAGCGTGCGACAAGTAAAATATTTGACACCATTTACCTTCAATTACTATTCACATTTTTATTAACCAGAAAGGTTCAAACAAATGAACCTGAAACTCTAAGGGTCCTGGAGCTCTGAGCTGGACAGAGAATGGCTGAAACTCTGTAAATATTACATATTTTTATGCATTACAAGGGAGTCATATCTTTTGTCCTTTGACAAATCAAAATATATTTGCATTTTAATATGTAATTTTTTTCAATTTTATGTTTACTTCCTTATTATACTTCATGTGTTGGTCTAGGTATTCTATAACTTAACTGTAGTTGAGTCTTTCCTCAACCATTATTTATTTCACTCTCACTTTTATAGCTTAATAATACTGTCTACAATATAAGCAAGAATAATTGTGGTCAAAGTTTTGATTTCTTTTTGTCTTTACATAAAAATTTAGAGTCCATTCTCTAAAGGCATTTATTTTGAGTGGGAGTATCATACAGGGACATATGACTCAACCTTCCATCTGGCTAAATTTTCATAATTAACTCCTCTGTTCCTTATTCATGTCTAATCAAACTTCAAAGACATGGGATACAGGGATAACCAAGCACTCAGAAGTGATGTTTCCTCCAAAATATTTTTATGGGATTAGTAAATTTATTTAGTGGACTATCTTGTTTTGTTTTATGTAGCTGTCTTTGTCATGATGCTGTTTAACTATTATTATAGAAATTCCAACCTTTGTTATTCATAGGATTCCATTCTGCAAATATAAAAGAGCATCATACAACATATATTAATAGCTTTAGGAGGGATTGTCATCATCATCATCATTATCATCATCGTCATTAATTTAAAAAACATCTCAGCAAGAGTGAAATCATGTCAGAGACTGAAAACTATTCAGTCCTAAAAAAAATAAAAAATGAATCTTGGAGAAGTTATAACCACTAGTTTCCTAAACCAACTACATAGTAGATATTTGTTCTTCTACTCATATAAGTGTAGTCAGTCTTTATTAAAGAAATGTTTTTCCTGAAACAGGTAACAACCATTGCAGAAAACTACTACCACGAAAAATGGAAAGTTGTGGATTCCAGATCCAGTAAATAGGATATATCTACAAAATAATTCTTGCCCCAAAGGTTGGGTAACAACAAGTTTTCTGTAAGATTGAGTTTCTTAGTGATTTCAGAAGATATATCCCCAAATTTACAGCTCAAAATATTTACCCTCTCTTTCCCCTACTCTCACAGTGATAGTGTCTTTGATTTTCAATATATGTATATGCATAAATGTGTGTAAAAACACAACCAACCTGATTCCATTTTTGTATTTTGTGGGTATATGTCTCAATGCTGAATTGATAAGTGGGTAATTCTTGGGAAAAGTTGTCAGTATAAACTATTTCCGAAAATCAATTTATGAAAAAATTGTTCTTCAAAATAGCACATCTAAAATTTATTAATGAAGACAACAAAATATGTTCTAGGGAATTTTAAGTTTTAGATTAGACATTGACGATAGTGGTCAATATAAACTTTTGTGTCTACGCCTTTGCTTTTATTTGCTTTTGCACATACAGTTTTTCTAACAGTGTTTGTTACAAGCCACATTTACTTTCTTATCCTCACTGAATTATCTCTTCAATGACTATAAATTTTAAATATGTAAGTAAAATTTGTATGAATTTTAAACATGTAAGTAAAGCAACTTCTTTCTTTTTCCCATACCTAAGCCTATATATTTTAAAATAACACTCATTTTAATTAACAAAAAGTTGTACCATTTTTTGAACATTAAACATGACCTGTAGGATATTTTTTCAGTATTGCTTTGATTCCACTAAGAAATTTTAATTCTCATTGACTGTTGTTTTGAAGAAGAGATGCACAAGAGCAGTCTTCACACCAGTGTCCTTTCTGCACTCTGAAGGGAGTTTCAGGATCTTAACGGAGGATTTTTATTGTTGATCTTGTTTGTTTTACTTCGGGTGTTTTGGGTGTTTCTTTGGTTTGTGTGTGTGTGTGTGTACATCTTGATGTCACCATAGAAGCTTCTGAGAGAAGTTTATAGTTATGCAATGGGTATGGCATTGAAACACTACTATTTTGTATTATTTTTCTCTTGTTCTCATTAAGTGATGATTAATGCTTGTTTATTTTTTCTGAATTCTCTGTACTGGCATTTATTAAGACATTCCACTTCAGCTACAGTATCATGCTTTTGTTTGACAAGATATGCAGGGCCAGATTGTTCAGGGTTTTTCAGTCTTTTTGCTCTTGTCAGAGTGGCAACAATGCTTCAAGCTCTCTCTCTCTCTCTCTCTCTCTCTCTCTCTCTCTCTCTCTCTCTCTCTCTCTCTCTCTCTCTCTCTCTCTCTCCACCTTAAATTGCAGCACACGTTATACTCATAGGTCTTCATTCATATTTTAAAGACTTATTTAGCTTTTACGTATTTGTCGTTAGTGACTGCAGTTCTGCAGGTTGCTCAGCTTAATCTTGACCATAAACCATCATGTTTAGACAAAGATATGTTGAAGAAGCTCCAAGTTTATGAATGTAGTTGTGACATATTCTTATTGCTCTTCATAGAGGAAAATGAGGTTCACAGGCATCTTTCACACTTTTTTCCTGATCATTTGATTTCTCCCCAAACCCAGGAGGGACAAAATGAGAATCTCCCAACGGCTCCCCTTGGCAAATTCCTTCTCTTTGTCATCATGCCAGGATTATTTTTCTTTGGTTGCCCATTGCCCATTCATATTCCTTTGTGATTTCAGAGAGATCAGAGCAGTGTCAGATAGCACTAAAGGTTAACTTGGCTGCAACAGAGGTGGAATATTTTCCCATTTTAAGAAATATTAAATAATTTCCCTGACTTTAACCAAAGTTCAGTTAACAAATGTTGGATGTTACTAGGCAGACTTCATATGTAGCTTTGATAATGATAGAGATTATGAATATTCAACATTATTGTTGTAAATAGTGTTGACCGTTGAATGTGACTAACTGTATTTGACAATTGCAAATCTGAGTAAAATTTCGATAATATGAAGGTAATCTTAATATTTCTTCCTTATGCTTAATTAGTGATAGTAAAGAATTAACTCAGCCTATTTTCTTTCCTATTAGATTTTATTGGCAAAATTAAGCTGCTCTTTCAAATGCATAAAAGCCCATCTGTCTTTAGGCTCTCAACAGACACAGCTTTTTTTCAAGGTCACTTTATGATTTGACAATTAACCTAAATATAAGTACTTCACAGTAAATGTCTCTTTGACATATCTAATTAAAACAAAAACAGGCATTTATATATCCCATGAGATATGCCTTAAAATTATGTAATTACCATTTCAATTTTAATGTCGGTGCCATAGTTTTTCCCAAAGTAATTTGGTTACATCAAGCAGTATTTTATTATTACTTTTTTATACTTTAAAATGATTTTCTTTGACATGGGGCTTCACTCTGTATCCTTGGTTCATTTTATACACTGTGTTGTAGGACAGGCTGTTCTGCTCACATAGATCAACCTACCTCTGACTGCAGAGTGCTGGATTTAAATTATATACCTCAAACCCTGACTACATGCCATTTCTAAGAATGTTGTTAGGTTATCTGTATCTATATACTGCTAAGATATACTAGCAAGGACATGCAGTATTCTTTAAAAATGTACAGAATCTAGAAGAAAATAAACATTAATTTAGTGCATTAGAATCAAAGCAAGAATCTGGTATCATAGCAAAGAAATGGATTCGGTAAATATCACAAACACTACAAAATAGAAAAAGAGTTTAAATTATCCTCAAGTGTATGCATGCCCTAATTCAAGACCAAAAATGAGTTAATGACTTCAGAGACTTTATAATGACTTTAACCTACAGTTTTCCATTGAGATGAAAGTGATGTTCATATCTACTTTTTTATTTTGTATGCATCTTTCAGTGTACTGCATTTCTGATCCTTGAGGACAGTTAAATTACCATATATTTTAGCTTCTCGTAACTATAACACTTAATATGTATCACTATCAGATAAACTATTTATTAAATATGATGAAATATATTCATTTTTATGCATTCATAACTAAAAACATTGCTGAAGAATATTATACTTTAATGGATATTTTATAGTTTACTTTTCTGTTTATCAGCTGATTGGCAATTAGATATTGCCAACTCACAATTAATGTGGTTATGCATACACAAATACATTAGCATGTGTATGTCATTTGTGTAAATGCACAAGTAGATTCATTTTTCCTATTACTTCTTTATTTTGAATTTAATCAATAAATATTAAACTGTTTTTACCATAGTATTTCTTCATATAATATTTTCACTAGTGATGGATATTGAAAACATTAGTATTTCAAAATATTCACCTTTTCTTTTGCACTATATTGTGTAGAACATAGTATATTGTACATGTTCATATAATTGTACATAATTATATTGTAAATTATATATTGTAACAGGTACTCTAATTGCATTTTAGTGATTTGGGTCGGGTATGTTTCTTGGACTTGAATTATGTGTTTTGCTTGCAATTTCACTTAAGGTTTTTGGTATAGTTGTCTATGTGTTTGTCTAACCATATATCCCTTATCTTATCAGTACTATAGTATAATTTCACGTGACCATAGTCTATACTTTCTTATACTTTGACCCTTTTCAATAATGAGTTAATTATTGTCCATTCCCAGCTCTTAATCATTGGCTGTCAAGTTGATTCTTTCTCTTACAATAGTGACAGAATGAAATTGGACTCAGAACCCTATGTAGGAAAAGACGCTTCATCACTGAGTCATTTGATGTACAGATTATGGGCACCTAGCTGTCCTACTTTCTGACAAACACTGAGGGACAGTCCTAGTTCCAATGCCTTCTCACAATATGAGACTTCTGTTATAATTGCCTCATTGCTGGACCCTTCCGAAGAAAATTCTGCCTTCTCTGCAACTGTAAAAATGTTGATTACATTCTTTTTTTCCTCTGGAATAAATTTTCTGCATAAATAAGACTAACTATTCTGCCCTCCATGGAAACATGCTTAAGAATATTGGTAACAGGAATGACATGTGGATCTCTATTTCTAAATTAAGTTGCAAAACACAATTACTACTCCCTAGTTAGCTAGGAAATGAGACAATGTGTTATGATAGCATTGACAGTATAGAAGTGATCTCAAATAGCTGTGGATGGTTATGGAAAATGAAAAAAATGTACAAGCCCTGGCTTAGGAAGAGCATGTAGACCTTCCTTCAACACTCCAAGAGATAAAATAAGGAATATTCTGGGCATGTGTTCATATTTTGCCTGTCTTCGTAAATAACTCTATTACAACATATTTCAACGGTATGTTTTTATGATTATTGCAGGTAGCACGTATTTCAAAAATTTTACCCACATTTTAATTTTTGAATATGGAAACAATTGTGTGTGTGTGTATCTTGAACTTGGGTGCTTACATACATAAGCAGAGGGCATCAGATCTAATGAAACTAGAGTTATAGAGAGGTGTTTGCTATGAACCAAATATTGCCATTTTGAAGAGCAGCAATGGTTCATTTTTCTCTTTTCTTTTCTTTTTATTCTTTAGTCTTTTTATTACAGTCCAGTCTTTATTACTCTCCTGACCCACCCTCTGACTGTTCCACCTCCCATACCTCCTGCCCTCCACCTTGCTGTGTTGAAGAGGATGTCCCTATTGCCTTTTCCCCACCCCACCAGACCTCCCCACTCCCTGAGGCCTCAAGTGCCTTGAGGGTTGGGTGCATCTTCCCTCACAGAGTCAAGACATTGGGCACCTCATATCAGCAGGTACATGCTGCCTGCTTGGTGCCTCAGTGTCAGACAATCCCAGGGATCCAGGTTAGTTGAGACTGCTGATCTTCCTAACTAGTGAGTCCTACTCCTTCTTCTTAAAGCATTTTTTCTTTTTCTTTGCAGTTTCTTTTTTAAACAATTAAGAACATCATCTAATTAATTTCCTAGTTTTTGTACTGCTATAAAATTATCACAGGCTGGAAGTGTCAGGGGTCCATCACAGCAGCAGGCTGTAATGTACAATATGAAGAACATTTATCTGTGGTCATAGTTTTAGAGGCTTCAGCTCAGCTTCTCCGTATCGAGAATTTGTAGTGAACTAGCACATCACAACAGGTGCACAAAATATTGCTGGAACAGCAGCTGCTCTGGGTCATCCATGTGGCACGGACAATCTGTCTATGTCCACACACACCCAAAGGGGAAAAAAAGAAAGAGCCTCTCACAGCAGCCATCAGTGGTCAATAGATCCTCAGTTCTGAACAGAGCATCAGGACCCCACTCATCATTGCGGGAGAAAGAGGTGCAGGCTAGAATGAGCCAGGGGGCTTGGGGGGCTGGGAATTAGAGAAAGAGAATGGGGCGAATATGCCAGAAGAAACTGCATATGAGCATGGAATTTTCAAAGAATAAAATGGAAAAAAAATGATACTCCTTATATAAAAGGAAAGAAAAGAAATAAAGCTAAATCAACTGCAGCACTGCTTATGCAAACTATAAAGAGAGGTGGTGCTGGGCAGTGGTGGTGCACACCTGTAATCCCAGCACTTGGGAGGCAGAGGCAGGCAGAGGCAGGCAGATTTCTGAGTTGGAGGCCAGTTTGGTCAACAGAGCGAGTCCAGGACAGCCAGGGCTACACAGAGAAACCCTGTCTCGAAAAAGAAAAAACCTGAAAAAACAAAAAAAAAATAAACACAAAAACAAACAAACAAAAAACAAAAGAAAGAAAGAGAAAGAAAGAAAGAAAGAAAGAAAGAAAGAAAGAAAGAAAGAAAGAAAGAAAGAAAGAAAGAAAGAAAGAAAGAAAGAAAGAAAGAAAGAAAGAAAGAAAGAAAGAAAATGGAAGGTGGGGTCCTACAATCCCACATGAGAGTATGAAGCCAACCAGCAGAATTTTTTTAAAACAAACCAACAAAAAAAGCCCCTCACTTTTATACGCTCGGTACAAAACCAAATAAACATGTCTCTTAGATCTTTCAGGAACATTTAGTATTGAAACATAGTATCAGGTAATTTAGGATGAATGTAAGTATATTTTCTCATCAAAATTGAGGCTGGACAGAAGAAGGAAATGGTAAAAAGATTGTTGCTTTAGCATTACGTGAGAGAAATAAAGCAAAGAAGGGAAAGCAGGCTGTTCTTCTTTTCTAATAGTACTGATCCTCTGTAAGTAGCAAAGAAAATGGGCATGTCACCCGCAACGACTGCCACATGCTATCAGATCTGCAAAAAGATTACAAATATTCTAAGAGGTAAATACATTGTTCTCCATGAATACAATTTAATTGCACACTGGAACATGTAATAATGTTATATGGCAATGAAAGCACAAAACATAAAGTTACTTGGCATGTGATATAATAAAAATCTCTACCATTTTTATTTGCTATAGACTTTGGAAAAGAAAGTTAAAATCCACAAACATTTGATTTTGAATCAAGCAATTAACCTCCTTAACCACTAAATTGGAATAAGTATAAAGTACTTGTGGTCATTGTTAACTAAACAAGCATTAGCTTTTTTTTTCATTATATTCAGAGGTAAAATATTTGATATAATTTAAGCCTTTTGTTGAAAATCATAATAAAAGCTAGTTTTCATTTTCTTTTAATTACCCTTGAAAATCAATTGACATTCGTAAATTGTCAACATGTTCTGTGATCTATTTATTAGCCTACGTTCAGTTCTTTTCTTAGTTTCTTATGCAGCTGGTCATTGGAAACTATTGTTCCCTGAAGTAGGTATTGAAGAAAAGAACATAGAAAATATCTTCCAAGTATATACCATTGAACGATCTATTATCTCTCTGTTTTAGGTAGTTCCTTAGGGCAGATAGAAATCATTAGGTTCTTTACACCCTTTCTCTCACAATAGAAGATTCTGAAGCAAGTACACTCCATGTCTGCCTCCTCACCATCATAAGAAGCCCTTCATAGCTCTCCTCCAGGAAAGCTACTTCTGCATCTGTTCCTTCCCTGTAAGGATTAGAGGCAAGAAGAGAAACTATTTTCATTTATTGCAAGGACCATTTGTACAACTTTCTTCCCTTCATGAGCAGTACACCAGTGGTAGCACTGCAGAGATGGTGACTTGGTTCCTATTTGAAATACTTGTGACTCAATGAAATTCTAATTACTTAGAATTATCCAAGAAGGCCCAGTCATTAAATAGGTGCTCTTGGACCACCTGTAATGTAAACTATAATTAAGCAATAAATTTTAAAGTTACTATTCCATGCTTTTAAAATATGTGCTTCCGCACATTGGAGCTTACAGGACTGACTTCACCCGTGCAAACTCTTCTATCATCATTGAAATAAACTCTTCATTACATTTCTCTCTGTAAAAGAACAGACATGTTTCCTTTGCCAAGTTTATGTTAGTTTATGTTATTTACTACTACTATTTCTATTTTATAACCCAACTGAAGTTTTTCTTCCCTTCTCATTTCCCCGTCCCTCCTTGCCAGCTCTACACTACACCCAGGACAGGGAGACATGGATGCCAAAAATTATATATAAAGTAAAATAAAATAAAATAAAATAAAATAAAATAAAATAATAAAAGGAATTGCACCACCACCAATATGACAACATAAAAGGCAGAAACCTCATTGGAACTCAGCCCTAGAGAAACAATTACTACTGACTTTTGAGAGACAGAGAATTAGTTTTCTATTGGAGTTACCCACTTCATTGGTTGCTGTGGGGCACTGCTAAGTGCTCCCTAACAGTTAGTCACCTTCCTTCCTTTCCATAGCTCACTACAAGGCTTCTCTGTGTAAATGCCTGTGCTTTGGTCCTGCTGAAGTTTGAGCAGCCTTCAGTGACAAAGGACAATACTAAGAGATGGGTCAGGCTAGGCTTTTTTGCTGATTGACGAGCGGAATGAGGCCTTTTGTATAGTAAAGAGCAGACAGCAGACACTGGAACTGGGGAAGGAAGTTGGGGGCGGAGCTTCTCATCTCAAAAGATTCAGGCAGGGACCAGGAGACCCTGTGATTCAAGGAATCAGAAAAAAAGAGGGAAAAGGGAACCAGCCAGAGCTGGAAGCAGGCAATGAGAGACAGGATGCAGAGACAGGATGACAGAGAAGCCAGGATAAGCTTAGTAGGCTGAGAGACAATACCAGCAAAAGGCCAAGAGCTTTAAACTGTATAACCAATAGTGGGATCCGTGAAAGCCAAGCAATAGGGACAACCTTCCTAATTGGATGTCCTAAGAGAGGTTATCTCTGAGACCACATACTCAAGACAACACACTCAACAAGCCGATTTTAGATTTCAGTCTTCTGTTTTGCATAATTATCTAGATCTATCTAGAACACATCCAGATGATAGATAGATAGCATAGATGATAGATAGGTGATAGATTATAGATTAGATACTACATACATACATACATACATACATACATAAATACATACATACATACATGATAGAGATATGTAAAACAATTAAAAAGATGCAATGAATTTAAGAGACTAAGAACTAAGGATTGGATGGAGGCAAAGGAAGAAGGAAATGATATATTTTAGTTTAATAAATAGAGAAATAAGTTAATGAATCATATTATTGATATCATGATTGAAGAAAATATACTGTTATATCATTATCATAAAACAATCATGTATCAATAAAAAATTAATACTTGTTAATTTGAGAAAGTATAAAGGAATCATAATTTGACTATACCATAAATTTATTTTCTTACATTACCTAAGATCATATGTAAAACTTATGGTGTACTATTTGCTCCTTTTAAAACAATTTATAATTAACCAAACATAATTATTTTTAAACCTTAAAAAATGATGAGTTTTTTCTGTATGACAATTTTCCTTGCTTCCTTCTGCTTACCAGACATTTGCCCAGTCATCATGGAGGTCAGAAGAAGGCATCCGATCCCATGAAACTGAAAAGAAAGATGGTTTTGTAAATGACCGCATGAGTAGTTTGCTTGAAACCCGATCATTTGTAAAGGCAACAAGTGTTTTAAATGCTGAATCATCTTTCAGAGTCTATATTGTATTTTTAAGTAAATTAATAATGAGAGCATTATTTTGCTGACAAACATAATTGAATGCATATTGCTTATTAATATAATATGTTTTCCTTACTGAGTTAAGAAATGATTTGGAGCCATTAATTATGCAGAATCCAATTTTCTTTAAAAAATAATAAACTTTAAAATTTAAATTTCTATTTTAAAGAGTGCACTGGTCCTGATAAGTTGAATTTTAAAGAATAGAAATAAATGGTAAAGACTCTCTGATATTGAGACTAGAGAGCAAGAGTGAAAGACTAGGTTTGAAAACACATGTTCAGTTATTACAGGGGATGTAGATGACTTAAATCTCATTAGATAATAATATAAAGTGTTTAGAACCTTTGGTATGCAATATAAGAATGCTTTGATTTATAGGAAATATATGTATATATACATATATATACTAAACTATAATTATAGAAATGTTTTGTTCAGTTTTTCATATGAATATGCAGTTTTTGCTACCTTTGGACTTGGTATATTAGAATATGCTAATACTAACAGATTCTATAGCACGTTACTGAGAGAACTCATCTCTACTTCCAAGAATGTAACTCAGAACTATTCAACTGACAAAAATTAAGCCTCTCCCATTGTCTAAGACATAAATAAATATAATGTGATAAGATTTTTACATTTAAAAATAGTATTTATCAAATATTTTGACCTTAAGATTAATATGCCTAAGAATGAGGGCATATATCTTTGCATACTCAGGAGTGAAAAATTGGCCCTTAAAATTAATGTGCCTCAAAAATACTTAAAAACTTGATTATGATATATAACATATTATTCAAAGCTATGGTCCTATTGAAGAATTAGCTCCACATTAATTTTATTATTTTGATTATAATTTTCTGTGTGACAGCATCAGGTAGAAGGACATATTATTTAGTATACATTTACCTTCTTTAGGAATAGCATAATACTATTCTGATAAAAACTTGAATTATTATGGATTAATCTGGACAAAGTTAAATTTTCTAGTTATGAAAATTAAAAAAAGTTCATCTCATGGCGGGAACCAAGGTCTGACACTAATACTTATGCTATGATGTTCTTACAGACTAGAGCCCAGTGTGGTTGTCCTCTGAAAGGCCCTACCTGCAGCTGACTGAGACCTACTCAGAAACTTACAGCCAACCATTATCTGAAGTCTGAAATCGGGAACCCCTATGGTTGAATTAGGTGAAGGACTGAAGAGGCTCAAGGAGAGGGTGAACCCAGAGGAAGACCAGCTGTCTCAACTAAACCAGATCCCAGGGAGATACCAGAGACTTAACCACTAATCAGGAGCATATATAGGCTGGTCCTACGCCTTGGCACATATATAGCAGAGATCTGGCCTCAGTGGGAGAAGATATATTTAATCAGTAAGAGACTTGAGGTTCCAGGGAATGGGAAGGACTGGTATGGGGAGCACCCTTTTGATGGTAATGTCAGGGAAGAAATGGGATAAGGAACTGTGGAAATAGGGACTTAGAGGGGGCAACGACTGGAATGAAAATAAAATAATTTTTAAAAAACTGAAGAAATTGGAGGACTATTTGGATCAATTGATGTTTACTTGGGGCAAAATTGTATGTGAAATAAAAGATTGATCAACTCGAATGATCAATCTTTTCATTTTATACTTATTTAACTTTACATTCTACTTAACTATGCTTCAAAAGCCTTGGATAATAATTTTGAGCAGTAAAAATAGACAGTACCTTGATATCTGAGACAATTTGTGTATGCAAATCTTTTTCCATGTTATAAAAATAACATCCATTGCATCAGTATAATTACTATCTGAACAAAACCAATAAAACTAAAATTAATTGTGTGATAATGTTTAAAGTTTGCCTACAGTGACAAACTTCCTCCAACAAGGCCACAACCTCCAATAATTCAAACTTGCTTTATTGAGGCATTAAGCTGCTCTCTTAAATACCGCCATGTTCTAACTCTTTAATAAACTCTCCAACAATTTCCCATCAATGACTTTTCAAGAATGTGTGCCTACTTAGTCATTTAGTCTCCTGTAAATGCACAATGACTTCCGTTTATGGATGTCTCCTGAATAGATTAGATTTTTCTTAAGATGACAGCTGATGATTCCTTTTCATTCAGATCCTGTCTGCCGCTCTCAAATACTTTATCAACATTTTTATTCTTAGACACTATCAGCAGCCACAGCAAACTATTCAAATTCCTTTTTAAGCTTTGCCAAATCGTTTGTCTTGGCACATACTTTTATTCTTGTGTACCAGACCCAGCTTAAGAGCCGATACATCCAATTCTAAACCAATTTATACAAAAACTCATCCACTGATTAGACTTTTAGCAACTTTAGCTACCGAAACATTTCAAATCTCCTTGGTTCACTTCTGTTTTAGCCAACAATCTTATTGAACCATTTGTCCTAGAAGTATTACATGTACCTTTCCAGGGTACTGTATTTCAAAAAAGTAAGTGTTATTTTGTTTTATTTTCCACTGTCTTTGTTTAATGCATATGGAGCTGTGTTTAAGCTGGATGCATCATGAGTAGAATAATATATGTTGAACAGAGTGACAATGTATAAACTTGGGACATCCCTAGGCAGTCCTGTCTTATATCCTTTATTTAAAAGCTGAGCCCCCTTGTTTAGATACAGTGGCCTAATGTCAATTTGGCCACATTTCCTGTATTTTCATACTTTCTAAAGGAAAAAATATAGTATTTCTTATTAAATATCAGTTCTAAAACGTTGGCATTTTTTACAAAACTCATTTCAGTTCAGAGGTTTTTCTAATTTGTATGTATATTACACTGGATTCTTTGATGTACTTTCACAAGTATTCCCTTTTGTGGTATGTGAAATATTTGTAATGTTAAAAATTTTTCTTGAACTCATGATAATCAAAGGAGTCTTCAAGCTTATATATTCAGGGACAGAAATATCACCCACATACAAATCCACATACAAATACATATATACATACATACAGACAGACACATGCATATAAACATATAACCCCTCCATATATACATGGCAAAGAGACACATACACAAAACACACATATACTTATACACAGACACACATATGTACATATACAGTGCATATACACACAGACACATACTCACACAAAACAAAACAAGACACATATACATATAAATACAGCTACATGCTCACCCAGACATATAAAGAGACACATACACAAATGTAGGCAGACATACACTCAGATACACACAAACACTCACATTCACACAAAACAACACATGCACACACATACACACACACACACACATATTTCTTGTGCATAACACTAAATCCAAGGGTTAAGCAATAGCTTAGGCAGAGAGAGAATATATTTTTTACATATTATTCTTGACAAATGATAAATAGTTGTGTTTCAACTAATATCACCTGAGTGCTGTGTAAAGTTTTCAAACTATGTCAGTTCATGGAAGATAGTGAGAAAATAGAATTTTACTTTATATTTATTTATTTGTTTGTTTGTTTATTTATTTAATTTCCAGTCCTGCATTTTATATTTTTATATTAAAATCAATGCTTCTATAAATATCCCAACAGGTGATATGACATTCACTATTGCTCTTTTGTAATGAATGTATAAAATGCCAATGATCATGTCCTTCTTATATTAATCAAATATAACTTTTATGTTTGATTTATTTTTATTTTGTATATTTTATATGCATCAAATTTATATAAAATTACAGTTATAAACAATATTCTAAATTGTTTAACTGTAAATAGCCCCAAATACAAAGGATTAGAGAAATGAATTGTCAATCAGCAAATATACATTTCAGCTTCTTTTCTTACACCATGCATTTTGTGCTAAGCTGCATTCCAAATTTTGATTTCTTCTGATTAAACAGAAAATATTTCAGTATTTCTTTCGGTTTCCCTCTAAGGCACAAAACCATGAAATAAGAAGAAAGTTTAATTTCATCTAAAGATAAATGTTGAACATATTCATCTTTTTTTTTTAATAGTATGCTTGATATATTTTTAAGCAGAAGGGTAAAGGGGCATTCCTTTAGGTTACAAAACTCCTCCCTCTAGAAAATATTTTTAAAATTCACTTTTTTTTATTTGATATAATTTATTTACATTACAAATGATTTCCCCTTTTCTAGCCCCCCCACTCCCCGAAAGTCCCGTAAGCCCCCTTCTCTTCCCCTGACCTCCCACCCACCCCTTCCCACTTCCCAGTTCTGGTTTTGCCGAATACTGTTTCACTGAGTCTTTCCAGAACCAGGGGCCACTCCTCCTTTCTTCTTGTACCTCATTTGATGTGTAGATAATGTTTTGGGTATTCCAGTTTTCTAGGTTAATATCCACTTATTAGTGAGTGCATACCATGATTCACCTTTTGAGTCTGGGTTATCTCACTTAGTATGATATTCTCTAGCTCCATCCATTTGCCTAAGAATTTCATGAATTCATTGTTTCTAATGGCTGAATAGTACTCCATTGTGTAGATATACCACATTTTTTGCATCCACTCTTCTGTTGAGGGATACCTGGGTTCTTTCCAGCATCTGGCAATTATAAATAGGGCTGCTATGAACATAGTAGAACATGTATCCTTATTACATGGTGGGGAGTCTTCTGGGTATATGCCCAGGAGTGGTATACCAGGATCTTCTGGAAGTGAGGTGCCCAGTTTTCGGAGGAACCGCCAGACTGCTTTCCAGAGTGGTTGTACCAATTTGCAACCCCACCAGCAGTGGAGGAGTGTTCCTCTTTCTCCACACCCTCTCCAACACCTGCTGTCTCCTGAATTTTTAATCTTAGCCATTCTGACTGGTGTAAGATGAAATCTTAGGGTTGTTTTGATTTGCATTTCCCTAATGACTAATGAAGTTGAGCATTTTTTAAGATGCTTCTCTGCCATGCGAAGTTCTTCAGGTGAGAATTCTTTGTTTAACTCTGTACCCCATTTTTAATAGGGTTGTTTGGTTTTCTGGAGTCTAACTTCTTGAGTTCTTTATATATATTGGATATTAGCCCTCTATCTGATGTAGGATTGGTGAAGATCTTTTCCCAATTTGTTGGTTGCCGATTTGTCCTCTTGATGGTGTCCTTTGCCTTACAGAAACTTTGTAATTTTATGAGGTCCCATTTGTCAATTCTTGCTCTTAGAGCATACGCTATTGGTGTTCTGTTCAGAAACTTTCTCCCTGTACCGATGTCCTCAAGGGTCTTCCCCAGTTTCTTTTCTATTAGCTTCAGAGTGTCTGGCTTTATGTGGAGGTCCTCGATCCATTTGGATTTGAGCTTAGTACAAGGAGACAAGGATGGATCAATTCGCATTCTTCTGCATGCTGACCTCCAGTTGAACCAGCACCATTTGTTGAAAAGGCTATCTTTTTTCCATTGGATGTTTTCAGCCTCTTTGTCGAGGATCAAGTGGCTATAGGTGTGTGGGTTCATTTCTGGATCTTCAATCCTGTTCCATTGATCCTCCTGCCTGTCACTGTACCAATACCATGCAGTTTTTAATGTAAACACTTTATTATTTTATGACTCCTTTTTATTAGTTATTTTGCTTATTTACATTTCAAATGTTATCTGCCTTCCCAGTTTTCTGCCCCCTGAAAAACCCCCACTCCACCCCCTCCTCCTCCTGCCTCCACCAGGGTGCTACCCCACTCACTCACCCACTCCTGCCCTGCAGTCCTATCATTCTCTTACATTAGGGCATCAAACCTTCACAGGACTCAGGACTTCCCCTCCCACTGAGGTCATTCATAGAAGGCCATCCTCTACTATATATGTAGCTAGAGCCATGGGTTCCTCCATGTTTATTCTTTGGTTGGTAGTTTAGTTCCTGAAGGCTCTTGGGTGTTGGGTTAGTTGATAGTGTTGTTCCTGCCATGGGGTTGCAAATCCCTTCAGCTCCTTCAGTCTTTTCCCTAACTCCTTAGTCAGGTGTTTAGTTGCAGGCATCCACATCTGCATGCATAAGGCTCTGAAAGAACCTCTCAGGAGAGATCTATATCTAGTTCCAATCAACAAGCACTTCCTGGAATCAGCAAGTGTCTGGGTTTGGTGGGTACATATGGGATGGACCCCCCAGTGGGGCTGTCCCTGGAAGGCCCCTTTCTCAATTTCTACTCCACTCCTTGTCTCTGTGTTTTCTTTAGATATGAACAATTATGGGTTAAAATCTCTCAACCAGGGGCATGCCTAACATCTGGATATGATCTCTCCAGGTTCTCTCCCCGCTTTGTTGGGTATTTCAGCTGATGTCATCCCCTGTTGGGTCCTAGGAGCCTCTTGCATTTCTGACATCTGGGACTTTCTGATGGCTAAGCCCATTCCCCATCCCCCCTTGCTACACACTTCTGTGAAATTTCCTAACCCTCTGTACATCGTGCCTGTCTCCTCCCACTCTTAATTCTGCCTCCTTTTTTCCTCTCCCCAACTCCATTCCTCACAAGTCCCTTCTGTCTTCAACCTTCCATGATTATTTTGTTCCCCCCTCCAAGTAGGATTGAGGTAGCCAAACTTTGATCTTCCTTTTTCTTGATCTTCATATGCTCTGTAAGTTTTATCATGGGTATTCTGAGCTTTTTTCTTACTATCCACTATAGTGATACAGTGAGTACATACCATGTGTGTTCTTTGTGACTGTGTTACTTCACTTAGGAGGAATATGTCCATCTTTAAACAGTAATATTTATATTTTTCTTTTTTATATTTCTTTTTATATTGAATATCTTTCTCATTTACATTGCCAATGATAAAACCTTTCCAGATTTCCTCCCTCCCCAAAGACCCCAAACCCCTCCTCCCACCCCCTGCCTCCACATATATGCCCCTCCACCCGACACACTCCCACCTCCCCCCTTCCTTAGTTTCCCTTTGTTAGGGCCTCTATTGAGCCTTTACCTGACCAAGGACATCTCCTCCCACTGATGCTCAACAATGCCTTCCTCTGCCACATTTTTGGCTGGAACCATGTATACCCCTTGGTTGATGGTTCAGTCCCTGGGAGTCTTGGGGCATCCGGGTGGCCAAAGGCATTGTTCTTCCCATGAGGACTGTAAACCCCTTCAGCTCCTCTGGACCACCCTCCAGATCCTCCATTGGGGACCCCCATGCCCAGTCCAATAGTTGGTTGCTAGTTTCTGCCTCTGTATTTGTAGGGCTCTGGCAGGACTCCTCTGGAGACAACCATGGCATGTTTCTTTTGGTATATGCTTCTTGTCCTAGTGTCAGGGTTTGGAGACTGTTTATAAAATGAATCCCCAGGTAGGGCACTTGCTGGGTGGCCTTTACTTCAGTCTCTGCTCCACACATTATCTCCCTTATTGCTCCCATGAGTATTATGTTCCCTTTCTCAGAGGAACCAAAGCACCCTCACTTATGTCCTTCTTATTCTTGTTTATTTCGAGCTTTTGAATTAGCATCCACTTATTAGTGAGTGCATACCATGTGCATTATTTTGTGACTGGGTTACCTTGCTCAGGATGACACTTTCTAGTTCCATCCATTTGCCTAAGAATTTCATGAATTCATTGTTTTTAATAGCTGAATAGTACTCAATTGTTTATGTATAGTCCAGTTTCTGTATTCATTCCTCTGTTGAGGGACATCTGGGTTCTTTCCAGCTTCTGGCTATTATGAATATGGCTGCTATGAACATACTGGAGCATGTGTCCTTATTACATGTAGGAGCACCTTCTGGGTATATGCCCAGGAGGTGTATAGCTGGGTCCACAGGTAGTACTATGTCTAATTTTCTGAGGGATCGCCAAACTGATTTCCAGAGTGCTTTTACCACCTTGCAATCCCACCAACAATGGAGAAGTGTTCCTCTTTCCCAGCATCCTCTCCAGCATCTGTTGTCCCCTGAGTTTTTCATCTTAGCGATTCTGACCAGTGTAAGGTATAATCTCAGCGCTGTTTTGATTTGTACTTCCCTGAATACTAAGGATGCTGAACATTTCTTTAGGTGCTTTAGAGACATTCCAGTTTCCTCAGTTCTCCTCAGTTGAGAAGTCCCTGTTTAGCTCTGCACCCCATTTTTAATAGGGTTATTTGATTCTCTGGAAACTAACTTCTTGAGTTCTTTATATACATTGGATATTAACCCTCTATCAGATGTAGGGTTAGTAAAGATCTTTTCCCAATTTGTTGGTTGCCGTTTTGTCTTATTGACTGTGTCCTTTGCCTTACAGAAGCTTTGCAATTTTATTCTTCTCCTTAGAGAATAATCCCTTGGTGTTCTTTTGAGAAACATTTCCCCTGTGCCAATGTGTTCAAGGTTTGTCCTCACTTTCTCCTCTAGAAGCTTCGGTGTGTAGATCCTTCATCCACTTGGACTTGAGCTTTGCACAAGGAGACATTAATGGGTCGATTTTCATTTATCTGCATGCAGACCTCCAGTTGAAAATGCTGTCTTTTTTCCATTAGATGTTTTTAGCTCCTTTGTCAAATATCAAGTGACTGTATGTATATGGGTTCTGTTCTGGGTCTTCAATTCTATTCCCTTGACCTTCCTGCCTGTCTGCATACCAATAACAAACAGTTTTTTTTTTTTAAATCACTATTGCTCTGTAGTAGAGCTTGAGGTTAGGGATGGTGATTTCCCCAGAGGATCTTTTGTTGAGGAGAATAGTTTTTGTTATCCTAGGTTTTTTGTTAAAACAGATGAATTTGAGAATTGCTCTTTCTAGATATATGAAGAACTGACTTGGGGTTTTGATGGGGGATTGCATTGAATCTGTAGATTGCTTTCAGCAAGATGGCTATTTTTACTATATTGATTCTGCTAATCCATGAACATGGAAGATCTTTCCATCTTCTGAGATCTTCTTCAATTTCTTTCTTCAGAAGCTTAAAGTTCTTGTCATATAGATCTTTCACTTGCTTCATCAGGGTCACACCTAGGTATGAAAGATTATTTCGGACTATTGTGAAGGGTGTTATTTCCCTAATTTCTTTCTCATCTTGTTTATCCTTTGGGTAGAGGAAGGCTACTGATTTTCTTGAATTAATTTTATATCCAGCCACATTGCTGAAGTTGTTTATCAACTTAAGGAGTTCTCTGATGGTTCTTGGGGTCACTTAAGTATACTATCATATCATCTACAAATAGTGATAGTTTGACTTCTTCCTTTCCGATTTGTATACCTTTGACCTCTTTTTGCTGCCTGATTGCTCTGGCTAGGACTCCAAGTACTATATTGAATAGACAGGGAGAGAGTGGACAGCCTTGCCTGGTTTCCAATTTTAGTGGGATTGTTTCAAGTTTCTCTCCATTTAGTTTGATGTTGGCTACTGGTTTGCAGTATATTGCTTTCACTATGTTTATGTATGGGGTTGGATTCTCAATCTCTCCAAGACATTTATCATGAAGGGATACTGAATTTTGTCAAAAGTCTCTTTATCATCTAATGAAATGACTATGTGGTTTTTTTCCTTGAGTTTGTTTATGTAGTGGATTACATTGACAGATTTCTTAAGTCACTTAAGTATACTATCCCTTGCAGAACCATCCCTGCATACCTGGGATGAAGCCTACCTGATCATGGTGAATTATACTTTTGATGCATTCTTGGATTCGGTTGGTCAGGATTTTGTTCAGTATTTTTACATCAATGTTCATGAGGAAGATTGGCCTGAAGTTTTCCTTCCTTGTTTTGTCTTTGCTTGGTTTAGGTATAAGCATTATTTTGGCTTCACAGAATGTTTGGTAGTGCTCCTTGAGTTTCTATTTCATGGAAAAGTTTGAAGAGTAGTGGTAGTAACTTTTCTTTGAAGATCTGAGAAAATTCCCTGCTAAACCCATCTGGTCCTAGGCTTTTTTTTTAATTTTAATTTTTTATTTTTTTGAAGAGAGACTATTAATGACTGTTTCTATTTCCTCAGGTCTTATGGGACTATTTGGAGGATTTATATGATCCTGTTTTAAAGTTGGTACCTGGTATGTATCTATAAAGCTGTCCATTTCATCCAGGTTTTCAAATTTTGTTGAGTATAAACTCTTGTAGTAGGATATTATGATTTTTTGAATTTCCACAGTTTCTGTTATGTCTCCCTTTTCATTTGTGACTTTATTAATTTGGATACTATCTCTGTGCCCTCTGGTTAGTCTGGCTAAGGGTTTATTTATCTTGTTGATTTTTTCAAAGAACCAGCTCCTTGTTTTGTTGATTCTTTGTATAGTTCTTTTTGTTTCTGTTTGGTTGATTTCAGCTCTAAGTTTGACTATTTCCTGCCATCTACTCCTCTTGGGGATATTTGCTTCCTTTTGTTCTAGAGCTTTCAAGTTCACTCTCAAGTTGTTAGTGTACATTCTCTCCATTCTCTTTTTGGAGGCACTCAGAGCTATGCGTTTTCCTCTTAGCGCTGCTTTCATTGTGTCCCATAAATTTTGGTATGATGTGTCTTCATTTTCATTAAATTCTAAAGTCTTTAATTTCTTTCTTTGTATCTTCCTTGACCAAGCTATCATTGAGAAGAATATTGCTCAAAGTCCATGTGTATGTGTGTTTTCCATTGCTTTTGTTTGAGCTTAAGACCAGCCTTAAGCCATGGTAATCTAATAAGATACATGGAATAATTTCAATATTTCTGTATCTGTTGTAGCCTGTTTTGTGGCCAATTATATGGTCAGTTTTGGAGAAGGTACCATGAGGTGCTGAGAAGAAGGTATATTCTTTTGCTTTAGGGTTTAATGTTTTATAAATATCTATTAGATCCATTTGGTCCATAACTTCAGTTAGTTTCACTGTATCTCTGTTTAGTTTCTGATTCCATGATTTGTCCATTTTTGACAGTGGGGCGTTGAAGTCTCCCATTATTATTGTGTGGGGATGCAATGTGTGCTTTGAGTTTTATTAAAGTTTCTTTTATCAATGTGGGTGCCCTTGCATTCAGAGCATAGATGTTCAGAATTGAGAGTTTATCTTGGTAGACTTTCCTTTGACCAGTATGAAGTGTCCCTTTTTATCTTTTCTGACAACTTTTAGTTGAAAGTCAATTTTATTTGATATAAGAATGGCCACTCCAGCTTGTTTCTTGGGACCATTTGCTTAGAAAATTATTTTCCATCCTTTGATTCTTAAATAGTGACTGTCTTTGACACTGAGGTGGGTTTCTTGTATGCAGCAAGACTTTGGGTCCTGTTTACATATCCAGTCTGTTAGTCTATGTCTTTTTATAGGGGAATTAAGACCACTGATATTAAGAGATATTAAGAAAAAGTGATTTTTGCTTACTGTTACCTTCTTAGTTAAAGGTGACGTCCTGGTTATATAGATATCTTCTATTGGGTCTGATGAAAGTTTACCTTATTGATTTTTCTATGGCATGGTTCACTACCGTGTGTTGTCAATTTCCACCCATTATCCTTTGCAGAGCTGGATTTGTGGAAAGATACTGTGTAAATTTGCTTTTGTCTTGGAATGTCTTGTTTTCTCTAATGGTAATTAAACGTTCTGCTGTGTATAGTAGTCTGGGCTGACATTTATGTTCTCTTAGGGTCGGTATGAAATCTGCCCAGGCTCTTCTGGCTTTCCTAGCCTTTGGTGAGAAATCTAGGGTGATAGTCTGATAGGTCTGCCTTTATATGTTACATGACCTTTTTTTTTTTTTTTTTTTTTTTACTGCTTTTAATATTTTTTCTTTGTTTAGTGCATTTGGTCTTTGTATTATTATGTGACAGGAGGTATTTCTGCTCTGGTCCAATCTGTTTGGAGTTTGGTAGTCTTCTTATGTATTCATGGGCATCTCTCTCTTTAGGTTAGGGAAGTTTTCTTCTATAATTTCGTTGAAGATATTTATTGGGCCTTTAAGATGTAAATCCTCGCATTATTCTATTCCTATAATCCTTAGGTTTGGTCTTCTCATTGTGTCCTGGAGTTGAAGGATGTTTTGGGTTATGAGCTTTTTGCATTTTGCATTTTCTTTGACTGTTGAGTCAATGTTTTTTATGAAATCTTCAGCATCTGAGATTCTTTCTTCTATCTCTTGTATTCTGTTGTTGATGCTTGCATCTATGACTCCTGAATTCTTTCCAAGGTTTTCTATCTTCAGAGATGTCTCACTCTGCAATTTCTTTATTGATTCTATTTCCAGTTTTAGATCCTGGATAGTTTTATTCAGTTCCTTAACTTTTTGTATGTTTTTTCCTGAAATTTTTTAAGGAATTTTTGTGTTTCCTCTTTAAGGGCTGCTATCTGTTGACCCATGTTCTCCTGTGTTTCTTTTAGGGATTTTTGTGATTCCTCTTTTTAAGGGCTTCTGTGTGTTGACCTATGTTCTCCATAATTCCCTATGGGATTTTTGTATTGCCTTTTAAGGGCTTCAACCTGTTGACCCATGTTCTCCCATATTTCTTTAAGAGATTTTTGTGTTTCCTCTTTAAGGGCCTCTACCTTTTGCTCCATATTCTTTTGTATTTCTTTAGGGAATTTTTGTGTTTCTACCTGTTGACCCATGTTCTCCTGTATTTCTTTAGGGGAGTTATTTATGTCCTTCTTGATATCATCATCAGCGATATGAGATGTGATTTTAAATCTAGTTCTTGCTTTTCTGATGGGATGGAGTATGTAGGATTTGCTGTTGTGGGAGAACTAGGTTCTGATGGTGCCATGTTGCCTTGGTTTCTGTTTGTAATGATCTTGCATTTACCTTTTGCCATCTCATCGTCTCTGGTGTAAGCTGGTCTTACTGTCTCTATCTTCTCTGTCGTGTAGGCCTGTGTTTCTGTACTTTTGGGATTCTCTTTCTGTCCAATGCCCTGCAAATAGCTGGTTCTCCAGGAAGTACCAGGTGGTGGGGTCTCCCCTCTGGAAGACTTGGCAAGGCTTGAATGCCCTGCAGGTTGCAAACTCTCAAATAATCTGCTTCTAATGGATCTCGAATGGCCTGTTGCTTCCATTTCTCAAATGACCTGCTCCTGCCAATTCTCGACCTGCTCCTGTCCATTCTCTACAAAGTATCAGGAAGTAGGGCCCTCTCCATGGCAGATGGGGCACAGTTCTACCACACCTAATGCAAAGGGTTCTGTCTACCTCAAAAATATCTATTAATTTACAATATTCCTACCCATCTCAGAGGACCTGCTGCATTCAGAGTAGTTGGTAAGAACTCTCTCATCCCACTCCAGAGTCTCAAAGCTACTGCTGGCAGCCATGTGGACTTGGAACCATCACCCATCAAAACCTGTGCCCTCCAAACACCACTCCCCTTCTACCCCTTCTGCGCCTTCCACCAGATCCAGTTCTAGGCGTACTCCTAGATAGTCTGCTCTGTTGAAGGCAGAAGATTCTGACCCATCCCAGAGGACCCACTACACTCAGAGCAGTTAGTAAGAACTTTCTCATCCCGCTCCAGCGTCTCAGAGCTACTGCTGGAAGCCATATGGACTTGGGAAGCATCACCCTCCAAAACCCATGCCCTCCGAACACCACTCCCCTTCTACCCCTTCTGCCCCTTCCATCAGATCCAGTCCTAGGCAGACTCCTAGATAGTCTGCTCTGTTGATGGCACAAGATTCTGACCCATCCCAGAGGACCCACTACACTCAGAACAGTTGAGGAATAGCTGTAGAGCAGTTGGACAATAGCTTGACAGATCCACTGAAGACCCAAAATTCTGTAGGCCTCCCAGGAGATCTACTGCAACCAGGGCAACAGATCAGCAGCTTCTCTGCCCTGGTGAAGAGGCCCCAGGCCCCACAGGTGGTCCACTACATCCAAGGCTGTAGGCCTACCTGGAGACCTGTAACAACCCAGGGACAAAAGAGGAAGTCTTCAGTCACCCAGACCAACAAACACTAGTGATATCCAGATGGTTAAAGGAAAGCACAAGACCATAAGCAACAGAAGCCAAAATATGGGGGAAGCATCAGAACCCAGTTCTTTTACAACATCAAGCCCTGAATAAACCAATATACCTGAAAATCAGGAACCTCTCCTAAAATCTTATCTCATGAAGATAATAGAGTCCTTTAAGGAAGATATCAATAACTCACTGAAAGAAATACAGGAAAACACGGGTAAACAGGTGACTGAATTGAATAAAGTGATCTAAGACCTAGAAGTAGAAGTAGAAACAATGAAGATAACACAAATGGAGGCAAACCTGGAAATGGAGAAACTAGGAAAGAGGTCAGGAACTACAAATGCAGGTATCACTAATAAAATGCAAGAGAGAGAAGAGAAAATCTCAGGTGCAGAAGATACCAAAGAAGAGATTGACACAACTGTCAAAGAAAATTCAAAACATAAATAAACTCCTTACCCAAAGCATCCAGGAACTTCAGGACACACTGAAAAGACCAAATCTAAGAATAATTGGGATAGAGGAGAATGAACATTTCCAGCTAAAAGGAACTGAAAATGCCTTTAACAAAATCATAGAAGAAAACTTCCCCACCTAAAGAAAGAGGTGTTTATAAATGTAAAAGAAGCCTATAGAGCACAAAATAAATGGGACCAAAAAGGAAAATCCTCTCATCATATAATAATCTAAACACTAAATACACAGAACAAAGAAAGAATATTAAAAGCTGCAAGGGAAAGGGGTCAAGTAATATACAATGGTAGACCTATGAGAATTATACAGGACTTCTCAACAAAGACTATAAAAGCCAGAAGAGCCTGGTCAGAGGTCAGGCAGACTCTAAGAGAACATAAATGACAGCCCAGGCTACTATAGCCAACAAAACTCTCAATCAACATAGGCGGGAAAACCAAAATATCCCTTGATGAAATCAAATTCCAAAAGTATCTATCTACCAATGCAGCCCTATAGAGAATCCTAGAGGGAAAACTTTAACACAAGGAAGGTACCTGCTTCAAGGAAAGGATAAAATATTAAGCATCTCACAACAAAGCCGAAAGGAGCAGACCACAAGCACAGAAAGCTGCCTACAAAAACAAACATATCATAAACCAACAGTCATTTCTCTTTAATCTCTCTCAATATTACTGTATTCAACTTACCTGTAAAAAGACACAAGACTAGATACATAAACGAGATCCAGCATTTTGATGACTAAAAGAAACACACCTCAATAACAAAGGCAGCCACTATCTCAGAGATAAAGAATGGAAAATGGTCTTCCAAGCAAATGGTCCCAGGTAACAAGCAGGAGTTGGTATCTTAATATCCAATAAAATAGACTTTCAACCAAAAGTTATCAAGCACGATGAAGAAGGACGCTTCATATCTATAAAGGGGAAAATCCACCAAGATGAACTCTCAATTCTGAACATCTATGCCCCAAATGGAAGAGCACATATATTCAGAAAAGAAACTTTACTAAAGCTCAAAGCACACATTGAAACCCACACAATAATAGTGGGAGACCTAAACACCCCACTCTCATAATTGAATATGTCATTGAAATAGAAACTAAACAAAGGCACAGTAAAGGTAAGAGAGGTTATGAAGCAAATGGATTTCACAGATATCTACAGAACATTTCACACTTAATCAAAAGAATACACCTTCTCAGCACCTCATGGTACCTTCTTTAAAACTGATCGTATAATTGGTCACCAAACAACGCTCGAGTGATACAAGAAGATTGAAATAATCCCGTGAATCCTATCAAATCACCTTGGTCTAAGGCTGGTCGTCAAGAACAGCAAAAACTGCAGAAATCCCAAATGCACATGGAAACTGAACAACTCTTTACTCAATAATAACATGGCCAGGGAAGAAAGAAAGAAAGAAAGAGAGAGAGGAGGGGACAGAGAGGGGGAGGGAGAGAGAGAGAGGGTGGGGGGAGAGAGATAGGGAGAGAGAGGGAGAGAGAGAGACAGAGAGAGAGAGAGAGAGAGAGAGAGAGAGATTAAAGACTTCCTGTAATTTAATGAAAATATTGACACATTGTACCCAAACTTATGGGATACTGGAAAGCAGTACTAAGAATAAAGTTCATAGTACCAAGTGCCCTAGTAAAGAAACTAGAGAGATCTTACACTAATAACTTAACAGCACATCTGAAAGCTCTAGAACCTAACGAAGCAAACTCACTCAAGAGGATTAGAAGACAGGAAATCATCAAATTCAGAGCTGAAATCAACCAAATCAAAACATAGAAAACAATACAAAGAATCAATAAAACAAGAAGGTTATTTGAGAGAGTCAACAAAATAGAAAAACCCCTACAAATTAACAAAATCAGAAATGAAAAGCCAGACATAACAACAGAAATAGAGGAAATTAAAAAAAAAAAACCATAAGATCCTATTTTAAAAGTCTATACTCAACAGAATTGGAAAAATCTAGAAGAAATGGATGATTTTCTAGATAGACAGATAGACACCACACATCAAAGTTAAATCAAGAGCAGGTAAACTATCTAAACAGGCATATATCAGACGAAGAAATAGAAGGAGTCATTAATAACCTCCCAACCAAAAAAATCCCAGGGCCAGATAGATTTAGTGCAGAATTCAATCAGACCTTCAAAGAAGATCTGGTACCAATTTTCCTCAAATTATTCCATAAAATAGAAAGAGAAGGCACACTACCTAACTCATTCTATGAAGCCACATTATTCTGTTACCTAATCCTCACATGAACCCAAACAAATAAAAGTGAACTTCAGACCAATTTCTCTTATGAATATCAATGCAAAACTACTCAATAAAATTCTTGCAAACCGAATCCAAGAACACATCAAAATTATCATTCACCATGATCAAGTAGGCTTCAATGCCAGGGATTCAAGGTTGGTTTAATGTATGAAAATCCATTAATGTAATCACTATATTTAAAAAACTCAACAGAAAAAAATCATATGATCATCTCCTTAGATGCAGAAAAAGCATTTGACAAAATACAACATCCTTTCATGTTAAAAGTATTGGAGAGATCAGGAAATCAAGGCTCATACCTAAACATAATAAAAGTAATTTACTGTAATCCAACAGCTAATATCAAATTAAATGGAGACATACTTGAGGCAGTCCCACTGAATTCTGGGACCAGACAAGGATGTCCACACTCTTCATAGCTATTCAATATAGTGCTCGAAGTACTAACTAGAAAAATAAGACAACAAAAAAGAGGTCAAAGGGATCTACATTGGAAAAGAAGAAATAAATGTATCACTATTTGCAGTTGATATGATAGTATACATACGTGACCTGAAAAATTCTACCAGAGAACTTCTCCAGCTGATAAACTACTTCAGCAAAGTGGCTGGATATAAAATTAACTCAAATAAACCAGTAGCCTTCCTTTATACAAATGATAACCAGGTTGAAAAAGAAATTAGGGAAACAACTCCCTTCACAATAGCAACAAATAATATAAAATATCTTGGGGTAACTCTGTTCAAAAAAGTGAAAGATCTGTATGAAAATAACTTCATGTCTCTCAAGAAAGAAATCAAGGAAGATCACAGAAAATGGAGAGATCTACCTTTTTCATGGTTTGGCAGAATTAACATAGTAAAAATGGCTATCCTACCAAAGGTAATCTATAGATTCAATGCAATCTTCATCAAATTCCCAACACAATTCTTCATAGACATGGAAAGAGCAATTCTCATATTCATCTGGAAAGGCAAAAAACCCAGAGTGAAAACAATACTTAACAATAAAAGAATTGCTGGGGGAATCACCATCCCTGACCTCAAGCTTTACTACAGAGCAATAGTGATAAAAACTGCATAGTATTGGTACAAAAACAGACGTGTTGAACAATGGAATAGAATTGAAGACCCAGAAATAAAACCACACACTTACAGAAATACATGATCTCTGACAAGGAAGTAAAAAATATACAATGGAAAAAAAGAAAGAATCTCCAATAAATGGTGCTGGTCTAACTGGCTGTCTGTATTTAGAAAAATGAAAATAGACCCATATTTGTCACCTTGCACAAAGCTCAAGTCCAAATGGATCAAGGACTTCAACATAAAACCAGATACCCTGAATCTAATGAAAGAGAAAGTGTGAAAGAGCCTTGAACTTATTGGCACAGGAGAAACTTGGTAAACACAATTCCAATGGCACATGCTCTATGATCAACAAGTGATAAATGTGATCTCATAAAACTGGAAAGCTTCTGAAAGGCAAAGGAAATAGCCAGTAATCAGCCAAAATCAGCAACCTACACAATGAGAAAAAAATCTTCACTAACCCCACATCCAATAGAGAGCTAATATCCAAAATTTATAAAGAACTCAAGAAGCTAATCACCAAAAAAAGAAAAAAACCAATAAAAAATGGGGTTTAGAACTAAACCGAGATTTCACAACTGGGGAATCTCAAATGGCTGAGAAGGCCCTAAAAATGTTCAAAGTCCTTAGCAATCAGAGAAAAGCAAATCAAAACAATACTGAGATACCAACTTATATTAATCAGAATGACTAAGACCAAAACCTCAGTGACAACACGAGTTGGAGAGGATCTGGGAAAAGATGAACACTCTTCCATTGCTGGTGGTATTGCAAACTGGTACAACCACTCTGGAAATCAATCTGGAGGGTTCTCAGAAAATTGGAAATAGATTTTCCTGAAGAGCCAGCTATACTTCTCTTGGGAATATATCCAAAAGATGACCCACCATGCCACAAGGACACATGTTCCACTATGGTCATAGCAGCTTTATTCGTGATAGCTAGAAACTGGAATCAACCTAGATGTCCAATGACAGAAGAATAGATACAGAAAATGTGGGTAATTTATACAATGGAATACTACTCGGCTATTAAGAATGAGTTTTGCAAGCAAATGGATAGAACTAGAAAATGTCATCCTGAGTGAGGTAACTCAGACCCAAAAGGACATGCATGCTATGTACTCACTAATAAATGGATAGTAGCCAAAAAAAGAAAAGAAAAAAGAAAAAAGTACAGAAAAACCGAGATACAGACCACAGAACTCCAAAAGGTCAACAAGTAGAAGTGCCCAAGTGAGGATACCTCAGTTCCACTTGGGAGGGAGAAGAAAGCAATCACAAGTGAGGAGGGAGGAAGCTGGGAGGGAAAGTAGATGGGACTGGGGATATGAGGAAGTGGGAAACCTTATCTGAGTCTCGGTGAGGGAAAGGGACCCGTGAGGGCTACCAGAAAGAATGGAAACACCCAACCTCAGGGAATAGGAGATTAGGGGGAACCCTCCAGAATACACCAGAGACCTGGGAGGAGAGAGACTCACAGAACTAAAAGGGAGAGAGACCTTAGATGTAATGTCTGACAGTAGGGAGAGGGAACTTATAGATCCTACCTCCAGCAGGAAGAAAGGGCTTCAAATGAGGGAGAGGGGTACCATCCCACAGTCACAACTCTGACCCATAATTGTTTTTGTCTGAAAGAATTACAAGGATAGAAACGGAGAGGACTCTGAGGAATAGAAGGTCCAGCAATAGGCTCAAAGTGGGACCCAGCATAAGGGGACATCTCAAGGTCTGACACTATTACTGAGGCTATGGAATGCTCACAAAAAGGGACCTAGCATGACAACATTCCAGACAACCCAACAAGAAGCTGAAGGAGTCAGATGCAGACATGTGTACCCAACCAATGAACAGGAGCAGCTGACCCCTGCTATTGAATTACGGAAGGCTGAATGAAGCTGAGGAGGATGGCGACCCTGTAGGAGGACTAGCAGTCTCAATTAATCTGGACCTCCGGGATCTCTCAAGCATTGGACCACCAAGCAGGCAGCATATATCAGTTGACATGAGGCCCTGAGCACACATACAATAGAGGACAAATGAGACCCATCTTTTGGCTGGGTCTGTGTTAATTCAGAGATGATGCACCTAACACTCAAAAGACTGGAGGCTCCAGGGTGTTTAGAGGTTAGGTAGGATGGGAGGTAGGGACATCCAGGTGGAGACATGAAGAGAGGAGGAAGTATGGGATGTGGAACAGTCAGAGGCTGGACAGAGGTTGGTAGAGTGGGGAATAAAATACAGAGTCAATAAAACCAATTAGTAAAAACATGTATAATTAAAAATATCTATTAGTTTATTTTTTTAATTTGTTAGAAAATTTTCAAAACTGAGTTAGGCAATCAGAAAAATAATTTTATCATGCAGGCTAGCACAGGAGTTCTGCCTTGTACCAAAACAGTGGTATCAAGAACACACACTCACACACACACACACACACACAGAGAGAGAGAGAGAGAGAGAGAGAGAGAGAGAGAGAGAGAGAGAGAGAGAGAGAGAGAGACATATGTGTATATATATACATATGTATATATGTATATATGTGTATGAAATAATAATGTGAAGGAAAGCAGGATGTAATATATAGGAGGGTTTGAAAAGAAAATAGAGAAATGTGATTGTATTATAAACACAAAGAAATGAAAAAGAATGATGCAGAATTGTGGAATATAACTTGTCACCTTTTAGAAAATACCTGAACAGGTAAACAAAAAATCTAAATTACATATTTTAAATAATCACAAAAAGATATGCTATAAACTATTATTCTAGTCTGCAGAGATCTCATCAAAGTCTGTGGCAAAAATATTCAGATATATTAAATCAAAGACCACTCATATCTTACTCAACTGATAAAATGTCAAATCATTTCAGAGTTTAGAACAGAAAAATATCATTGAGTGAACTCATTAGGGATTTAGCATGGACATTAAACCTTGTAATTACTTTTTTGACTTTGGATGAAAAGCAGATATATCTTTGTATTATTATAGTTATTTCCTGGATATATTTGAAATAATTCTAGACTTCTGGATTATATTTTATTAGAAAGGTAATATAGTTTCAAGAGCAATAACTACTATTGATCATAATACTTTCTCTAGAGACTGATAGGAAAACATAATAACAAAAGCAATCTAACATCTTTGGTTGTGTTCTTCCATTAGACCTTTTTAAATTACATTGAAGGTGTGATACGAAAGAATTTGAGATGTATGCTTTTCATCTTGAATTATAAAATCAAGCCATTTTATTTAAATAATATAATGACAAAACTATCTGTAGCATTCAGCGTAGATTTCAGAAATAATGATTCTTTTAAAAATATTTTATTGGATACTTTTTCACATGAATATCATATTTACATAAAGGCCAAACTTCTCTCTCCTCTCTGTAAATTTCCCTTTGACTGTCTTATTTTCCCTCAAATGTATGACCTCTTTTTTATCATTATTTTCATCTTTTGCTATATCTACATAAATTTATATTCAAACAAACATGCATATACTTATATATGGTCAGTCTATTTAGAGTTAGTGGTTGTGTGTGAGTGTTTGTGTGTATGGTTTGTGTGTGTGTGTGTGTGTGTGTGTGTGCTCATACACGCATGTAGTACACTCACATATTTAGGGCTGACCACTATGATTAAATAACCTATCAGAATTCTCATACTTGGAAAAAAATGGATTCAGCCTCCAACAGAAGCAAACAATTGCCCATAGCTCTGTATCTAGGGGTGGGGCGTTGTGAAATTTTACCTATCTACACTACCATGTTAAAAGGTATTTGTTTTTCCAGTCATACTTAAGAAACATACTGCTTCAATTTACTTGGTGCATCTTTGCAGTTATATATAGAAAATGCACTCTTAGCAGAAATTTTGGTACTCTTGCTCTCATAATCATCCTATTCCCTTTTACAAGACTCTTTTTGATCCTTAAGTATAAAGTTATGGACATATCAGTTGGGATTAGGTACTCTAAGTTCACCAATGTCATACTGTAACACTTTCTGTCCTTTTAAAAAGTAAACATCTTCGAAGTAAGAGCTACACTTATCTATGTTTATAGGGAAGAGTATTTACAATAAGTAATTACAAGTAAGAATATTCGATAAGAAGTTGTCCTGGCTTAGGAAAATAGCAGTACCCAGCCATGAGTAGTTGGCTAGAATTACAGTACCAGGTATGACATTTTTTTTTCTATTCACTATGCTTTAAGTTAAATGCAATGGTCATTGGGTATCACACATATAAAAGTGCCCTTATTGTACTTTTGATCATATCTTATTGCAGCACAAAGAAGAGATCTATGTCTTTCTTGCAGATATAGAATATAAGCTAACTGTACAATGAATTATAAAGTTGAAGATGTTTTCTGTCTTTACTTTTAACTTAAAGAACTTATTGCAATATTGCTACAATAGTTATATATTATTTATTCTTAAAATAAATAGTCAGCACCCCTATGATGTAACTTTTTGTTTAAGAAGCTAACTTGCTATCTTAATGGAATGGGGATTGATGGATTAGGCTGAAGTAGTAAAATTCAGTGCAAACTACTGAATGTTCACCTTGCTTAACCTATGATACAATCTAATTCATATCCTGCCCCCTTTTGCAGTAGCCTAATTTCAACCTGAGAATATTGTTTTGCATAATCTACCAGAGAATTAAAGTGCAGAATCAAGGGGAAAATATGTATACTGATACTAAACATTTCATTTCACATTATGCAATTATTCTAATTCACACTGTTCCTATTTGGATTTCGAAGTGATTATGAGTCACAATTAAGTGCACTATGAATTTAAAAATCCATCTACATATTCTTATCATTTTGCTAGCACAAAGCCTTTCATACTTTGGAGTTGGACTCTTTTCAACCAATTCATTTTTTCCCTCTCAGCAATCACATAAATTTCATCTGTTCATAGAAAAAGTAAAATATTTCTTTCTAACAAATTAACACATTTTCTAAATCCCATTTCCTGTTGGGTTTTACACTTAATTCCAAGCAAGTAGTTTATTACTTCCATGCATTTTTGATTCCCATAGATTTTTCAGTTTCAGGTTACTTTTAACTTGTGCTTTGACCCTCTCCATAAAGTTCTATTAATACTCATGCTTTGTTTAGGGAAAACATAAAATATGAATTTTAAAGTAGAATTTTACACAAAATAAATGACTACTTTTTAACCTTAGAAAAGGCAAATGTATGATGTCAAAGACTATACTTTTAAATACAGTAGAAATAAAATTAATTGACATGAAGGAATCTGATATAATGTATTCTTAAAATCTTCACTTTTATTTTTGGTAAAGAGGAGCAAATCAGAGTCCTCTGCACAATGGCAAGCACTCTGTTGATTTTTTTTTATATTCCCAACTGTGCATTAATGCTTTTGTGGGCAGTTTAAATAACAGCATGAATATTGAGCATTCCATTGTTTCTATCAATGATATAATTTTTTAAGTTAAGTTTCGCACCAGTGTTTAAGGAGGAGCTATTGCTAAGATGATGTAGACATGGAAGGGAAGTACATCTCTAGTCACATGGTTCAATTATTTTTTGTTTAGGATGACTGGCAAAACTGTCTCATATTTTCCCCTCAAATGTACAAATTTTCCACTCAAGGGATTTTCAAACCATCATGGTTGTTTTAGCATTTAGAAAGCCAAATACAAGTGTGCTGTTGGCATACAGCTGCAAGCAGGATATAGTCTACACAATTATCCACTGGAAAGTGAGTGATAATTGGTGGCATGAAAGATATACATCACAAATCTTTCATATGATATCATATATATTTATATAATATCTAGCTAGCTAGCTAGCTAGGTAGATAGATAGATAGATAGATAGATAGATAGATAGATAGATAGATAGATAGATACATACATAGATAGATACATAGATAGATACATAGATAGGTACAATAGACAGAAATATATACAGACTCAGAGAGAAAGAGAGACAGACAGAGACAGAGACACAGAGAGAGACAGACAGACAGAGAGAGAGAGAGAGAGAGAGAGAGAGAGAGAGAAGAGACAGAAAGACAGAGATCCAGTGAAGCAAAATTCCGTCTAGCTCATAATCATGTTCTTTCACACAGTACATGAACATTCTCATCTTCTGGATAGACTGTCATTAATATGGTATGCAAATGTAGAAAACACACCTTTTCACCTGACGAAATTTGAATGGCTGAGAAGCACCTTAAGAAATGTTCAACATTATTAGTCTTTAGGGAAATGCAAATCAAAACAACCCTGAGGTTTCACCTCACACCACTCAAAATGGCTAAGATTAAAAACTCAGGAGACTGCAGGTGTTGGCGAGGATGTGGAGAAAGAGGAACACTCCTCCACTGCTGGTGGGATTGCAAGCTGGTACAACCACTCTAGAAATCAGTCTGGCAAATCCTCAGAAAACTGGGCATAACACTTCAGGAGGACCCTGCCATATCACTCCTGAGCATATACCCAGAGTATTCTCTGGCATGCAGTAAGGACACATGCTCCACTATGTTCACAGCAGCCTTATTTATAATACCCAGAAGCTAGAACCAACTCAGATGCCCCTCATTGGAGGAATGGATACAGAAAATGTGGTATATTGACACAATAGAATACTAGTCAGCAATTAAAAACAATGAATTAATGAAATTCTTAGGCAAATGGTTGGAACTAGAAAATATCATCCTAAGTGAGGTAACCCATTCTCAAAAGAACACACATGGAATGCAGTCACTGATAAGTGGATATTAGCCCAGAAGCTTTGAATACCCAAGACACAATTCACATGTTAAATCATTCCCAAGAAGAAGGAAGGGGAGGGCTCTGGTCCTGGAAAGGCTTGACCCAGCATTGTAGGGCATTACCAGGACAGATAAAGTGGGAGGGGGTTGATTGGGAAATGGGTGGAGGGAGGAGGGCTTATGGCCTGTATGGGGAAGGGGGAACCAGGAAAGGGGAAATCGTTTCGAATGTAAACAAAGAATATAGAAATAAAAAAAAGAAAAAAAGAAAAAAGAAAAGCACCTTTCTTCATTGTCAAAGATCAAGTATGTGCAAGTGTGTGGGTTTATTTCTGGATCTTCAATTCTATTCTATTGATCATACTGTCCAGATCTTTACCAGTACTTGCAGTTTTTATCATTATTGCTCTGTAGTAGAGCTTGAGGTCAAGGATGGTGATTCCCTCAGCTGTTCTTTTATTGTTGAAAATTGTTTTCACTATTCTGCTTTTTTATTCCCTCTCTAGAGAATTTTGAGGATTGCTTTTTCTATGTCTTTGAAAAATTGTGTTGTAATTCTGATGGGGTTTGCATAGAATCTGCAGATTGTCTATGGTAGGATAGCCAATAGTTAATATGTTAATTCTCCCAGACAGTAAGCATGGGAGAGCTCTCCATTTTCTGAGAATTTTGAGTTTTTTTTAAAAACATGAAGATATTTTCATACATATCTTCCACTTGTTTTGCTAGAGTCACACAAAGATATTTTTATATCATTTGTGACTACTGTAAAGGGTCTTGTAAAGAGGAACATGATCCAGTATTGGGTAGGGCCAAAGGACTGAAGACCTGAGGACTAGCAGAAAGAATGGAAACAGAGGTAGGAGGTTAGTAGGACCCTCCAGAATGCACCACAGACATGGGAGGTGAAAGACTCTCAGGAATCAAAGGGAGGGACCCCAGATAAAACTCCCTACAGTGGGGAGAGGGAGCTTGTAAAGGCCACTTTCAGCAGAAAGACAGGGCATCACATGAGGGACAGCCAGAACTCTGACTCATGATTGTTTCTGTCTGAAAGAACTTCAGAGATGGAAATGGAGAAGACCCTGAGGAAAAGAAGGTTCCGTGACAGGTCCAAAGTGGGATCCAGCTCAAGGGGAAGTCCCAAGGCCTGACACTATTACTGAGACTACAGAGAGCTCACAAAATGGGAATTATCATGACTGCCCTCTGAAAGACCCAAGAAGCAGCTGAAAGAGTCAGATGACGATATTTGTACCCAACCACTGATAGAAGTTGCTGATCCCTGTGGTCGAATTAGGGAAAAGCAGGAAAAAGCAGAGGAGGAGGGCAACCATGTAGGAGGACCACTAGACTCAATTAACCTGGACCCCCGAGGTCTCTCAGTCACTGGATCACCCACCAGGCAGCATACCAGCTGATGTGAGTCCCACCACACATATACAGCAGAGGACTGCTGGTCTGGGTTCAGTCAGAGAAAAATTTACCTAACCTTCAAGAGCCTGGAGGCCCCAGGAAATTTAGAGGTCTGGTGGGGTGGGGATGGGGTCGGGACATCCTCAATGCTACAGGTGGCTGGGAAGAATTTATGAGATGTCTAACATTCAGAGGGCAAGAGGGGAATAAAATTTGGAGTATAAAAGAAAAAGTATAAATAAACAGAAAAGAAACAAGAAGAAGAAGAAGAAGAAGAAGAAGAAGAAGAAGAAGAAGAAGAAGAAGAAGAAGAAGAAGAAGAAGAAGAAGAAGAAAAGTACCTTTATCTTAATATAGAAGTGAATTGCTTTAAATTTCTGTCACTGTTTCATGATTTGTCATAATAATTTAAAGGAATGAATGAAAGCATGAATGGATGAGAAATTGGGACATTAGCCAGGTGACATGACTTTTAATGCAGTTGCAACAGTGTTTTCTGGTTTTTTACAGTTCCATAGCTATGTCGTTAGGGACAATTGAGAATCTATAATTTGCTTGGCTCATACAATGACAACACTTTATGGAAATACTTTATTTTTCAATGTAATTATTTATGGAAAAATACTATTACAAATACAGATGTACAGAATCTGTGCCCCTGACCTTGGAGCCTGGTTCTTTAATTTTTTTTTTTTTTGCAAAAATGTTTTGATGTATTTCAGTCAGTCAAGTTGCATCTAAGCTGAGATTCTGAAATTCTTGTTAAGTTGCTATTCAGTATTCCCTGTACATTATATGAAAGATAGATTCACACATTTTCCCAGTTGGCATTAGATGATATACATAAGTTTTTTAAATTAATATGTTTAACTGAGCCATTCTATGTTCAGACTAAACAAATTTGAATCATATTTTCATTAATGTGTGATCAATGTAGTGTTTTATATATATATATATATATATATATATATATACAATCTAGTGTTATATATATATAATCTAGTGATATATATATATAATCTAGTGTTATATATATATATATATATATATATATATATATATATGTACGTATATATGACATTTTGATAATATTTTAAAAATCATTTCCTTATTATATCCCAACAAATAATCTGGGTCATATAGGACATAAATAAAGGTGAACATTCTTAAAATTACAGACAAGATTTTGCTTCCATATTTTACCAATTTATTTTTTAAAAATGTAGGTTAATATTTTAGATTCAGTGTAATATTGAACAACTAGCCTTACATTACATATTGCTATGTATCATATAAAACAAAATGACAGTAATAAATGCTATTTTGATATTCTACAAAATATTCCCTTATAATATAGATAGATACATTAAGAAAATAATGCTGCAATAAGCCCATCACACATGAGGTCCATAAATTATAATTAGAAACAAATAATATTTTAGATCAAAGAAATATAATAGTGAATTAAGTCTCTCACTACTTGTTCCTTCAAAGTAATTTAGCCTGGATTATAGAAAAGTTACAAATGTGGTCAAGGGATCCTTAAATGTGGATGAGTAGCATGTAAGAGACCAAGATTAAAATATAAGCCTTTCCATTGTCTTTAATAGTAGAAGAATCAAATTCTAATAAATGAATTAACACTGATCTTAGATTTCAAGAATATTAACCAAAGACTTCCTCCTAAACTATCTGTATAGAAAAAATTGCATCGCTTTAACACCCTAAATTTAACCAAGACAAGTAAATTTTAGACTTGTGACTCCTATGGCCTTAAAATGATCAATTAATGTAGCCATAAATTGTTAGAAGAAGAAGTTAATCCTAAAAAGCAGAATTCATTCCATGTATATGACATCATATGTAATAAACATCAATAAGTACACATTCAAGACATTGTAGGTAAAGATAAAAAAGATCAATGACAGGCATTGGAAAATTATAATAAGTAGAAATATTGACTAAGTATTGAGAACTAAAATTGTGTACTGTTGACTCATTGTCAGATGAAGTTGTTTCTTCATGATTGGACAAAACTACTTAATTTTAATATTTTTTGTCTTTTTGCAGTTTTTCAGTATAAAATAATACTTTCTACCTTTAAGTAAAAAGTAGCATGATTTTTGCAAGAATTTATTATCAATGCAAGCTGACATTTACATAAATTAGAAAGAGAAACCTTAGAATGAATGTATTAAAGATTATCCAATATAGGACACAAGTGGACCTCATCAACAGAAATACCTCAAGGAAATCTCTTGCTCAGTTCTGACAAGATATTTCTGTTCCTCATAAAGGTCTTAATTACAATGCCATGTCTCACAGAGATCTGATCAGAAAATTCAAATGTACCTTCTTCCTGCCCATATCACTCACTAAAACCCCAGCTTTTTCTCCTAGCATCAATTGCTATCTGAATTTGCATCTTTTACATATTTGGTTTTCATTCTACTTTTCTTTGCATCATTTACATATCTGGTATTCATTCTACTCTTTTAAATTAATCTTCATCTATTATCCATCTTAGGAAACGGATTAGTGGTAGTAGTTATTCATTCAATAAAAAAAATGTGCTCCTGAGCTCAAAATGAGATTATAATTGATACATAATAAGTGAAAAACATGCTGATTGCAAAATGCATAATACAACTAACCTATTGATTAATATAGTTCAGCACTGCACTGCGCAAGGGATCAACAGCTGGTTATGCTAATAAACTTGAAGCTTACTGGAGTGAAAGTCATCATCAGAGAAGGCAATAAAAAAATCTAAGTATCTAATATGCATCATGATTCATTTATCCTACTTTCATTTCTAGAAGGTTAAAACCTATTATTAAACTTTGTTAATAAAACAGAACCATTAAACAAAAATTATTGAATTTCCGGAATCAGAAAAATGTCTCATTTCCTAAAACATGTTCTCATCCACACATATATATGTAAACCGAACAAATATTTCTGAAACAAAATTGTGTTTCATTGTCGAATTTTTAAGCACTAAACTAATTCAAATTATAATTACAGAAAACATTTAAATAAATGAAAGAGTTAATATTCTTAGTTATGCAACTTTAAAACAGTGTTAAAATGTATAATTCTTGATATAGAGCAAGCAAGATCCTACACATGTTGATATGAATGCACATTAATATCAATGCTGTTTTATTAGGCAGTAAACGTTCAAATTTCATTAAGACATGTTCAGCCCATTAAAATTGAAAATAATGGTAAAAGAGCTAAGGTAGAAGTAATTCGCTATAATATTTAAAGATATGTTCTATGAGATTTATTTTAAAATATTAAATTTAACCACTGTATAGATGGCTAAAATCTGTATGTCCTTAAAATTACAGATGCTAAAAATCACACATAAACAAAGTTTCAGCATGTTATAATTTATAGCCTATTATATTTCAACTCTTTTTTGCTAGTTTAACAATATCAAATCAATCTATTGTGGAGTCATTTAATAGTTAAATGGTATTTCTATACATCAATTAAGTTAGCAGAAATCATCTTTAGATATGTCAGTGATTAGAACATTAAAAATCAACTTTTAAAGAATTGCTCAGAACACTGACTTATTCTTACATTTCCATCAAAAAAGTTTTTTTCTTGCCAAATAAGATATATAATGATTGAGATCAGAAATTTTCAGATTTTATAAGATATATATTTTATCTCCTTCTTGAACAAAAGCAATGATATCTATACTGAAACTCTACAAATATGTTGTACAGCATAAGAGATCCTTCTGAGATCTTGAAACATGAATCATAAGCCTAAACGGTGAATAGAAGAATTTGGTTAGATTTATCTTTAGTGGGCAAAATTGAGGAAAATGTAATAAGTAGCAAAGGAGGATTATATCTAGCTCCATTTTTATTATTTTATATAACAGAATTTCTTTGATATTAAAGTCTACAGAGTAGTTTTGTAGGAATTTCTATCTTATATATATTAGTTTCTATACTACCTTCACACATAAGAAAATGTTTAAGTAATACAAAACAAAACAATAAAAACTATCTACCCATGAGACTCTCTCTAATGAGTGGGATATATTCTTAAGGGACATAATGGTGAATGAAAACAAATTTTTACTTTTCACATTATTATTGACAAGGACAAAATGCACTTCATCATATATTTATAGTCTTTGCTTTTTTTCCTCTTCAGCCTACAAATTTCTCAGGGTGCTAAATTTCTTGAAACTCAAAGGCCAACAAATTTCCACAGTCAGTAATGTCTGCATTCATGTCTCAGGGACTGATAAGAATAAAATTAATACACCAAAGAGGATAAATTATAGAGAGAAATTTATTACAAATTCATATTAGAGATGAGATAGAGACAGAGACACAGACAGAGATAGAGACCCAGAGAGAGAGAGACAAAGAAGGGGAGGGAGGGAGGCAGAGTGCAGAGAGACACAAAGACAGAGATAGAAAGAGACAGAAATAGAAACAGAGATAGAGACAGAGAGAAACTCTATAGTATAAAGTGTCCCAGTAACTGTGTCATTGTGTGACTAGTCTGTCTAGGGTATTTTGATGAACTTATATGGCAGAAACTGTGCTGAGATATGGTAAGGCGGATATGATGTTCTGTCCAGGTTACAGTGTCACTAAATAATTTATAAATAATTTAATAATAAATTAAATAATAATAAATAATTTAGACAGAGGCCCTTATGAAGGTAATAACAAAGAAAATGAAACCAGAACACTGTTCTAGCAATCCTAGCCTCCAGTAGGGTAGGTTTTGTTTACGTGAAATCATGTAATTTTTTTAAATTCAAACAATATTATGTAGAATAAAACTGATCCTGTCAGGCTATAAGAAAAATCAACAAACAGAATTAAGCATTAAGAAGGTCTTCCCCAAAAGTCAGAATCCAGGCACTATCTAAAGGTGCTGTAATGGGAACATAAAAATGTGAAGGGACATTCACTTTTGTAGATTTTTGTTTGGATTTAAGGATGAAAATAGATGGTGAATTCCTCAAGATGAGAAAGAGAGCCTGTCTTATAGATCTAACATAGCTACTAAAAGTGTGAGCACACCACTGATCTGGAGTATCAGGCTAAGACCCTGAAACCCAAAGAAAATATGTAGGTAGGGTAAATACAACATCATAGGTGAAAGAGGAATCAATTCACAATAGAGGAGAATGAAAAAGAAAACAGAATAAATATGATCATAATGCATTCATAATGCACTAAATATGTGTGTGTTTGTGTGTGTGTGTGTGTGTGTGTGTGTGTGTGTGTGAAACTGGAAAAACAAATTTAAAAAGAAACCATACACACTGATATTTAAATAAAGACTCTAGCAGGCCAACAGACATCCAAATGGAAAATATTTCTTGCCATTTTTCTTAAAGTAGTGCTTGACTCCATGGATGGGTGAATTTTCTACTTCAGGCCTATTACTGCTCCAAGAACTATACCTGAATTTAAAATATCTTCTCCACTTGGCATGAACAAGTAGACCTTGTAAATTTTGGTCACATATATAGTAATTAAGACAAAGGTAACTCTGCTTTGCTTAAAGATGAATGATTTCATTTATGAGATAGGGAAAGCACCTGCAGCTGAAAATGAGGCCATATGTATTTTTGACAATTCTAGGAGAAGTTTAATAAAAGTTGTTCCACTTCATTAACATCCACCTTTTTAATTTTAAAGCTGAAATTGATCAAATGTGTTGAAAATAACATTTATTTTTACATACACTTTAAAAAGGAACACAACACACTAAAACTACAATGAAGCCTCCTAAAATTTACTACAAAAAGTTTATTTTCTATCATGTGATGAGGTCACCATAGGTGAGAAATATAATAAACTATTGTAATATAACAATAATTAAAAACTTTCCAACTGTATCAGGTTTTCAAGAAAAACATAAATATCATGCATAAGTTTCACTAGAGAGAAAAAGAATATAAAACTGCATTGTATAGGAAATTGTTTAGTTCAGTTAAGGTATTTCCTGATGAAATAATATAAATTTAATGGGTACATAAAAATTAATGGTCATAAAATAAACAAACCTATTAAAGTTAACTCTATTTTAAATACAAAGTATTTCAGAAGGCAATTCATGGAGCAAATGACTTCAATCCAACCGCTCAGGAGATGGGTAAGTGGATTTCTGTGATTGCAAGCTAGCATACACTATTTGGAGACTTTTAAGATAGCCTTAACTATATAGTGAAACTCTGTCATTAAACAAAAAAGAAAAGAAAAATATCATCTCAGAAAACATGTAACTCAGAAGATAAGCACGCTTTTACAGCTCTGCCCTCTAAGATTAAGTTTTTTCTTTATACCGAAGAGAAATGAATGCATGCAGTGCATACTTCATTGAAGGTAAGAGCTTTCACAGTCATGTGAGATGAGATGGCCATAGACATTATTAAGCTTTCCAAAAAACATTAATAAGATAATAACTTATCTGGCCTAAAAATGTCTTGTCAAGTCCTTCACCAACAGTTAATGTTCCAACTTACGATGTTTAGTAATTTTGGAAGGATCGTTTCATTAGGACTTTAATTTGTTTTACACTGTGTACAAATGAAAACATGAAGCTGACTGATGTATAGCTTTCTTTACTATTATTCAGTTATTGTTCTCAGATCTTGAGAAAGGGTCTGTATGTAAACTAGATATTACAACAGTCTCAGTAGTGTGTGTATGACATATCTTCTACAATAATAACATATACATTTGCTTTTTTGCTTTAAACTTTTTTAATATTATTAGATATTTTATTTATTTACATTTCAAATGTTATCCCCTTTCCTCATTTCCCCTCCAAAAACTCCCTATCCCATCCTCACTACCCCTCTTCACAATCCCACCCACTCTGGCTTTCCTGTCCTAGAATTCTCCTACACTGGGGCAATGAGCCTTCACAGGACCAAAGGCCTCTCCTCTCACGGATGTCCAACAAGATCATCCTCTGCTACATATGTGTCTGGAGCCATGGGTCCCTCCATGTGTATTCTTTGGGAGGTGGTTTATTCCCTGGAAGCTTTGGTGGTCTTGGTTGGTTGATATTTTTGGTCTTCCTATAGGGATGTATACCCCTTCACCTCCTTCAGCTCTTCCACTAACTCCTCCATTAGTGTCCCTGTGCTCAGTCCAATGGTTGACTGTGAGCATCCGCATCTGTATTGGTCAGGCTCTGGCAGAGGCTCTCAGGGGACAGCTATACCAGGCTCCTGTCAGCAAGTGCTTCTTAGCATCAGCCATAGTGTCTGGGTTTGGTGTCTTCAGATGGGTTGGATTCCTATGTGGGACATTCTCTGGATAGCTTTTCCTTCAATTATCATATTTTAAATATTAAGCATCTTGGAATGTATGAATGGTTATTGAAAACAATCTGCCTGTCCATCAAGTCATTCTGAAGTTATGCCTCATATCATAATCAAAATGAACTGGCATACTTTCCCAGAATATCACAAAGACACTAACAAAACTAGTAATTAATACAATTTTCTCTTGGAAGGTCTTGAGCTGCCCCACCAAGTTCTACATAGTTCTCAGCTTTACTGTCTTCCAAGGTCCTACTGGGAAGGCCCATTGTGCTCTATTTAATGTTCAACCACATTTTTATCCAAAGTTCCAAAATCGTCTACATTCTTCATATACATACAAAACACACCCAAGTAATATATGTATATATATTCCATACATGTATATATATTATTTCATACATGTATATATATTATATATAATATATATATATATATATATATATATATATATATATATATATATATATATATATATATAAACATACGCACACACAGACACATACACACATACACACAAACACACAAATATATTGGCCCTGTGTTATGGAAGAAAGGTCGATGGAGCTTCAATTCTGGATATCTAAACATAAGGAGTGCAGGAGTTTCCTGCCTCCCACTCCCAGCCTTGAGCCATAAAGTCAACTCTCCCACCGCCATCAATCCTTGCAGGAGTTTATTTCCCTGACAAGAAATCAGGCTTCATGCCTTGTTTACTGTTATAAAGGATTTTTCCCCCAGAACTTTTCCACTGAGTAAGTAGATCTTCCAACACCCTTGCCCTGGCCAAAGGTACATATCCATGCAAACCTTACTCCAAAGACAAGGGTCACATCTCCGGGCATATAAATGCCCCTTTTCCTCCCTAAGTAAATGAAACCTGCTCTCTGAAGCTGTTCCCAGGTGTGCTGTCCAAAGCTGCTGTCTGAGCACTCATTACCAACAGAGATGCTGTACTGTACTTATCTGCACCCAAGTCTTCTGCTTCCCTACTTCCAGTCCAGTTGGTACACAATGGGCCTGAATACCATTAAGGAGAAGTGGGCACAAGAAACTCATACATCAAACATAAAACACACACACACACACACACACACACACGTTACAACAGCTGTCTCACAGTGGAAATATAGCTGGTAGTTAAATGCAGACCAAGTGCTGGGTTGTCTCTCTGCAGTTTCATCAGGTGCTGCATAGCAGCAGGATTCTTGGAGAGTTGCTGGTTTCCAGTCTACATTAGAATTCTGAAGACATCAACTTAACACTAGCCATGGCAACAAGGTAAAAAAGCATGCCTGTGACCATAAAGACAAGCAGGCAAAAAGTAAGTTTTCTTCTTCTATATAATTTTCAGTGGGCTGCCACCAGAAATTGAAGCCCAGAGTTAGTGTATTTTTTTCTATTAATTCATTTATTCACTTTATATCCTGATTACTGACCCATTCCTCCCAGTCTCCCCCTTCACAGAACCCACCCATACTCCTTTCCCCTTCTCCTCTGGGAAGGTAGAAGCCCTCAGAAACTGGCATATCAAATCTCTGCAGGGCTATGCACATAGTGTCTCACTGAGGCCAGATTAAATAGCCCAGTTAAGGGAACAGAATTAGTGACAGACAGACAACAGCTTTAGTGACAACCCTACGTTCAGTTTTGGGGCAACCTTCATGGAGACAAAGCACATTTGCTAGATATGTGCAGGGTGGCAGGATAGGTCCAGCCTGTGGTTGGTGGTTCAATCTCTGAGAGAGCCCAAGGGACTAGGCAGATTGACTTTGTTCGTCTTCCTGTTTCCTCTAGGGATCTCAGTGCTTTCCTTCACTCATCCATAAGAGTCCCTGAGCTCTATCCAATGTTTGGCTGTGGGGATTTGTTTCAGTCAGCTGCTGGGTGAAGCCACTCAGAGGAAAGTCACACTAGGCTCCTGTCAGCAAGCATAACAGAGCATCATTAATATTGTTAGAGATGGGTGTTTGCCAATGGGATATGTCTAAAATTTGGCAAGTTATTGATTAGCTATTCCCTCGGTCTCTGCTCCATTACTCCATAATTGCATTTCTTGTAGACAGAACAAATTTGAAGATGGGAAGCTGTCCTTATCCATACACAAGGTGTGGTTAGAGGAGGTGGCCACTTCAGGTTCCATATCCACATTGCTATGAGTCTAACTAAAGTCACCCTTATAGACTATTGAGAACCTCACAAATCCTCACATAAAACTAGATACACAAAATCTAGTAGAAGAGAAAGTGGTAAATGGCATTGAACTCATAGGAGACAATTTTTTAAACAGAACACCTATGGCTCAGGTGCTAATATCAACAATTGATAAATGGAACCCTGGGAAACAGAGAAATTTATATAAAGCAAAGTACACTGTCAATAGGACAGAATGACAGCCTACAAATTTGGAAAGGATCTTCACTAACCCTACATCTGACAGAGGAATAATATAAAAAAATATATGAAGAACTCAAGAAGTTAGACATTCCTTTGTTAAAGGGCATCTGGTTTGTTTTCAGCTTCTGGATATTATACATATGGCTGCAATGAACATAGTGAAGCATGTGTCCTTATTACATGTTGGAGAATCTTCTGGGTATATGGCCAGGGGTGGTATAGCTGGGTCCTCAGGTAATACTATGTCAAATTTTCTGAGGAACCTCCAAAATGATTTCCAGAGTGGTTGTACCAGCTTGCAATTCCACCAGCAATGGAGGAGTATTCCTGTTTCTACAAATCCTTGCCAGCATCTGCTGTCCCCTGGGTTTTTTAATTTCGCCATTCTGATGGTGGAGGTGGAATCTCAAGGTTGATTTGATTTGCATTTCCCTGTTGACTAAGATTGCTGAACATTTCTTTATGTGCATCTCAGCCATTTGAATTTTCTTAGTTGAGAATTCTCTGTTTAGCTCTGTTCCCAATATTTTAATAGGGTTATTTGGTTCTCTGGAGTCTAACTTTATGAGTTCTTTATATATATTGGATATTAGCCCTCTACCAGATGTAGGATTGGTGAAGATTCATGTTAAAATCTTGGAAAGATCAGGAATTCAAGGCCCATACTTAAAAATAGTAAAAGCAATATATAGCAAACCAGTAGCCAACATCAACCTATATGGAGAGAAACTTGAAGCAATCCCACCAAAATCAGGGACTGGACAAGGCTCTCCTTTCTCTCCCTATCTACTCAATATATTTTGTGAAGTCCTAGCCAGAGGAATTGGACAACAAAAGGATGTCAAAGGGATACAAACTAGAAAGGAAGAAGTCAAAATATCACTATTTGCAGATGATATGATAGTATATTTACAGGAACCCCAAAAATTCCACCAAAGAACTGGTAAATCTGATAAACAACTTCAGCAAAGTGACTGGATATAAAATTAACAACCCCCCCCCCCAAAAAAAAAAAACAGTAGCTCTCCTATACTCAAAGAGTAAAAGGGCTGAGAAAGAAATTTGGGAAATGACACCCTTCACTATAGTCACAATCAATATAAAATATCTTGGTTAGAATCTAACCAAGTAAGTGAACGATCTGTATGGCCAGAACATCAAGTCACTGAAGAAAGAAATCAAAAAATACTTCAGAAGATGAAAATATCTCCAATGCTCATGTATTGTCAGGATTAATATGGTAAAAATGGCCATCTTGTGGAAACAATGCATAGATTCAATGCAATCCCAATCAAAATTCCAACTCAATTCTTCACAGAAAAAGCAATTCTCAAATTCATTTAGAATAAGAAAAAACCCAGGATATGGAAAACTATTTTCAACAATAAAAGAACTTCTGGGGGAATCAGTATCCTGGACCTCAAGTAGTGGTACAGAGCAATAGTGTTAAAACCTGCATGGTACTGGTACAGTGACAGGCAGGTAGATCCGTGAAATAGAATTGAAGACCCAGAAATGAAATCACACATCTATGGTCACTTGATCTTTGACTAAGAAGCTAAAATCATCCAGTGGAAAAAAAGACAGCATTTTCAGCAAATGCTGCTAGCTTAATTGGAGTTCAATATGTAGAAGAATGTAAATCAATCCATTCTTATTTCACTGTACAAAGCTCAAGTCCAAGAGGATCAAGGGCCTCCAGATAAAACCAGATACACTGAATCTAATAGAAGAGAAAGCGGAAAAAAATCCTTGAACACCTGGACACAGGGGAAAATTTCCTGAACAAAACACCAATGGTTTATGCTCTAAGATCACAATTTGACCAATGAGACCTCATAAAATTGCAAAGCTTCTGTAAGGCAAATACACTGTCAAAAGGACAAAAGGGGAACCAACAGATTGGAAACAGAGAAATCTTAAATGGCCTAGAAGTACTTAAAGACTTGTTTAAAACTTCTTAAAAGTCATCAGTGAAATGCAAATCAAAACATCCCTAGGTTCCGTCTTACACCAGTCAAAACGGCTAAGTTCAAAAATCAAGGGATAGCACTTGTTCATGAGGACATAGAGCAAGGATTACACTCCTCCATTGTTGGTGGGGCTACATACTTGTCAAACCACTCTCAAAACCAATATGCTGGTTTCTCTGAAAACTGGAAATAGTTCTACCTGAAGTCACAGCTTTAGTGCTCCTGGGCATGTACCCAAAAGATTCTCGATCCTACCACAAGAATGTGTGTTCCACTATATTCAAAGTAGCGTTATTTTTAATAGTCAGGAAGTGAAAAAATACCCATATGACGCTAAATCAAAGAATGGATACAGAAAATTTGGTTCCTTTATCCAATGCTATACTAGTCACCTATTTAAAACACAGACATCATGAATTTTGCAGGCAAATTGATGGAACTAGAAAATATCCAGAGTGAGATAACCCCCACCTAAAAGGACATGCATGATATATATTAACTTAAAGGTGTATATTAGCCATGAAATACAGAATACCCATCCTCTACTTCGCAGACTCAAAGAAGTTAAACAAGAAAAAAGGCCCAAGGCAAGATCTCACATTGAAGGATAAATAAAATAGTTATGGGGGCAGATGGAGGGAGAGAACTGGGTTGAAGACAGGATGGAGAGGTGAATGGGGCTGAATTTCAAGATGATATATGCAGAGGGACAGCAGATTGGGTTAGAGGACCAGAGGAATTAATGAAAATCAGTAGCTGGCAGGGGTGGGGCCAGTGAGGGGTATTTTTTAGGATTTTACAGGATTAACAGGGGTAATTTTAGGATTTAATTATTTAATTGGAAAGTCTCTCACAGGAATGCCAGTTGTTTGGTCTTAGCTAATTTTAGATATATTCAAAATTACCTAAAGATTAGTTATCTAATCTTAAGATTAGCCATCACATCTGTCAGATATAATTAAAGTTTTAGATATTATATGGTGTATTTTTGATAGCTATTAGCAATATCTAATTCAAGAACCTTTTTTTATTCCTAGAGATAGTTCCATCTTTTTCTCCTCCTCCTCCTCCTCCTCTTTTTCCTCCTCCTCCTCCTCTTCCTCCTCCTCCTCTTCCTTTTTCCTCCCTTTAGTAATCACTATTCAGATTCCCTCCTCTATGGATTAGTAAACTGTAGGCACTTTATACATATTATATACATGCAAATCATTAATGTTGGGAACACTTTCACTTTTTCTAATGCTTTTAAGCCTCACATATGTTGCTTTTCCTTTTTCCATAAATAAAATTATTCCATTATAAAGTACATTTAACTGCTTAAGATTTGGTTTTTAACTTTTTAGCAGCTCATGTGAATTTGGCTCATTTCTAGCTATTAGTTATTATAAGTAATTCAACTATAAACATCTGGAACTAATTTGTATTTGACAGAACAATCAAGAAATGCAGGTTGGCCTCTAAAGGTCAAATCGGCAACCAACAAATTGGGGAAAGATCTTCACCAACCCTACATCAGATAGAGGGCTAATATCCAATATATACAAAGAACTCAAGAAGTTAGACCCCAGAAAACCAAATAACCCTATTAAAAATGGGGTACAGAGTTAAACAAATAATTCTCACCTGAAGATCTTTGGAAGGCAGAGAAACATCTTAAAAAATGCTCAACTTCATTAGTCATCAGGGAAATGCCAATCAAAACAACCCTGAGATTTCCCCTTACACCAGTCAGAATGGCTAAAATTAAAAACTGAGGAGACAGCAGGTGTTGGCAAGGATGTGGAGAAAGAGGAACACTCCTCCACTGCTGGTGGGGTTGCAAATTGGTACAACCACTCTGGAAATCAGTCTGGAGGTTCCTCAGAAAACTGGGCACCTCACTTCCGAAAGATCCTGCTATACCACTCCTGGGCATATACCCAGAGGATTCCCCAGCATGTAATAAGGATACATGCTCCACTATGTTCATAGCAACCCTATTTATAATAGCCAGAAGCTGGAAAGACCCCAGGTATCCCTCAACAGAAGAATGGATGCAAAAAATGTCGTATATATACACAATGGAGTACTATTCAGCCATTAGAAACAATGAATTCATGAAATTCTTAGGCAAATGGATGAAGCTGGAGAACATCATACTATGTGAGGTAACCCAGTCTCAAAAGATCAATGATGGTATGCATTCACTAATAAGTGGATATTAGCCTGGAAAACTGGAATACCCAAAACATAAACCACACATCAAATGAGGTACAAGAAGAACGCGAGGTGGCCCCTGGTTCTGGAAAGACTCAGTGTAGCAATATAGGGCAATACCAGAACAGGGAAGTGGGAAGGGGTGGATGGGAGAACAGTGGGAGGAAAGGGGGCATATGGGACTTTCGGGTAGTTGGGGGGGGCATAAAAGGGGAAATCATTTGAAATGTAAATAAAAAATATATCAAATAAAAAACAATAAAAAATTTGACTGGCAATTATTTGGTTTTAGGTGAAGTACTTATATTTGCTTGCATTGATAAAATGAATTTGAAATTATTGAACCTTGGAATTAATCTCAATCAACTTAGAGTGAAATGTGGCTGACATATTGGACAAAACAGTATACCAAGAATTCTCCTTTTGTATTTGATAACGGAAGGATAGATGTACCTTCTTTTTTGATGTTTGTATACAATTTCCTTTGGTGTCAATTGTTGAAAAGTTACCTTTCTCTCATTGCCCACTGCTCTCATCTTAATAAAACATCAGTTATCTCAAAAAAAAAAAAAAGAAAGAAAGAAAGAAAGAAATTCAGTTTGGATTTAAAGATGGCATTGTTCCATGTGATTTTAGTTCTATGCTCACGTTGTTCAGTATCCACACATCTGTCCTTCAGAGTTCTGGCAATGCTTTCATCTCCTGAGCACGTGACTCTGTTTTGATTTCTCCCCATTGCTACCCATATTTTATGTAATTTTACTTGAATGAATGAATGTTTTCAAAGCTAAATATCTCATTAGATGAATAATTGGTGTGCTCTTCCCTGGAGAAGACTATTTCTCTTTTCTTAGCATTCCTTAGTTGTTTTGGTAATTCTCTGTAGGGTTGAATCCTCCTGAATTTTCTCTTTCCACAGAAACATGATCTTGGAGAAGAACCTACAAGCACAACTATACTAATTCACCACAATCCCTAATAACATACCAAATTCTTGTCCTTTTCCTCACAAATAAGTGTAGTCCTCACTTCACAACAGAGAAGCTTCTATTGCAACAGGCAATACAGTAAAATCCAACCAAGATGCTGAATTATGGAGTCCAGTAACATACATGCATACATGTAAATATGATTCATATGACAAAGTCTCAGAGGTCATTACCAAAGTAGAAGCAGAAAAATCACAAATGTTGGAAGCTGGCCTTACATAGTCTCACCAACACTAATGACTGAAAATGACAATAGTAATGCACATTTTATGATTAAGTTATATTTACAATATCATATATCTCATATATGTTTGTTTTAATTATATTAGAGAGTGAATAGCTATATGATTATAGCTTGCTTAAAACCCTTCTTGTTAAAGTGTGACTATGGTAGCTATTGGAAAGTTTTAATTCTTAGCTAGCTATGCACATTGGTTGAAACAGTGCTCTGGAGACTATTTCTCTGGTTGCCAGAAATCCTCACAGGATCCTTATGTATCAAAATTTCTTTGATTCAGGCACACGTAGTGGCATGAAATACTATTCAGTTTCCATAGAGAAGGTTAGTGCTATTCTGAGCTTGACTGTTTAATAGCACATGAAGTTTAATATATCTGGCACCATAGAAATGCTTATTTCCAATCAGTTGCCAAGGAATAATACTTCTAATTCTCTTCTGCTTAATACCTATTAAAGACAGTGGAAGAAAGGCAGTTCTTCCTGGTGTCCTGTTTATTAGCTCTTCCAGATAGTCGGAAACCTATTCAGTGATTCACATATTGAGCAAATGAGTCATGACATGTATTATCTTCTTCCTCACAAAAATTAGGTGTTGAATTATATTTTGTATGAATATGAGATTATTAAAAGCAACAGTGCCATTACTTATGACCAGCATGCAATAGAGAAGATTTCTACTGATTAGAACTCTTTCTGTTTTGTTTATAATGGGGATTTTTATGTCTCTACACAGAGAATGAACCTAATTTTGTACTATGGAATACGTCTGCTTTTGCATATAGCAAGTTTCATATTTCTTTCTTCCTATTGTGAACTCTCTGAAAGGAAATCAAATCTTAAGAAAATTGAGTGATTCGTACCAAAATAAAGCACTTTTGTAAAATAACATTTGATTTTTATCCTCACGTAAAAATAAGTTGTGATACAATTTTGGAGAGAGAAAGCTTAATTAGATATCTGTTGCCAGATTTTACTGAAGGACATGTTATTGCTATGAAGGACTTTCTTCTTTAAAACCAGTATTGGATTCGGGCATGTCCAACTTGCTTCTCACTGGCAAGTTTACCTAACTTAAAATAAAATATTGCCTTTATAATTTCCAATATTTCATTAAAAATCTGTGTGATTTTCTTTCACATCTAGCATAACAGACTTTCTTGTGACAAAGAAAGTTTTTAAAGTTATTTATTGTCCATATAATAAATAAATTAATTAAACATGCATCATATAAACACATATACATAAATGCTGACATAAAATATAAATACCTTTATTATGACAATTAAGTAAACTCATATAAAACTTTCTAGATTTTATGTGATCTTTTCAGATGATAGAAAATATGATTAAAAATTAAGTGAGGTATTATAGAACTATTCTTAAGGAATTTACTAAAATTTGGGTTAAGACATTTTAAAATTATTTTCTTACTTGATAGTGTTATTTATATATACTAAAAACTGCTGTTCATTGTTAAATTATTGTTAATAAAACTTAAAAATATTCATTGTCTTATTCCAAAGCTAAAGTATGAATGGTGTTGATTCCTCTTTACAATTTTTCTCAATGACATCTTCCTAGTTCCTGAAAAATCTATCTTATATCAAGTTGACAAAAAATAACTAGCAAATGTGGAATCAGTTATAGTTTTCATGTCATGAATAGTACATTGTTATAACCTATCAATACTGTGCATCCTTTTTCCTGGACAGATGTCAAGAAATATCTACTTATCACACACACACACACACACACACAAAAAAAAAAAAAAAGGTGTGTATAATACATCAAACAAATTATTTAAGCCAGAGTTAGCTAAGTGAAACAGGGAATTTGTAGAGGTTGCTTCGAGTTCTTGGTAAGATTACTCAAAACCTATCCTCATTTGCACAGAGAGATGCACAAAACCTTCATTCCAAGGGCTGCCTTATCTGTATGGAGGCAGTTAGGAGAGCAGAAGAATCTCCTTTCTTTCTAACAATTACTGATGTTTACAGAAACTTAGAAATGTGATTTTCAATTTGTTTGTTTTAATTTAGGACATTACCAAAATTCTCTATTTCTTAAAGATGTCATTTATGGTACTTTGTCTTTAAGAAGATGTTGTATACTGACATGTTTTTCAAAGAATTGTTAAATTATGCTGATTTTTCCTTTTAAATAAAAGACCCTCTACTGTATATGTGTCATGAGACTCATATCAGCTGGTTATGCGGTCTGGTTGGTTGCTCAGTAACTAAGAGATCAAGGGGGATGCAGGATAGTTGAGACTGCTGATCTTCCTATAGGGTTGCCCTCCTCCTCAGCTTCTTCTAGCTTTTCTCTAAATCAACCACAGGAGTCTCTGGCTTCTGTCCATTGGTTGGGTGATAGCATCTGCATCTGACTCTTTCAGCTGCTTGTTGGGCTTCGGAGAAGGCAGCCATGCATAGCATCAGGAACCGTGTCAGGCCTTGGAGCCTCCCTTTGAGCTGGATCACAATTTGGGCCAGTCACTGGGACTCTTTTCCCTCAGTCTCTTCTCCATTTTTGTCCCTGCAGTTATTTTAGACAGGAACAATTCTGGGTCAGAGATTTTGACTGTCAGATGACAACCCCATCCTTCTACGTGATGCCCTGTCTTTCTACTGAAGGTGGAGTCCACAAGTTTCCTTTCCCTACTTGAGGGCATTTTAGATAAGGTTTGATTCCTGAGAGTTTTTCACCTCCTAGTAGGAGAAGACACAACTAACCCTCTAGAGACTTGAGGGTCCAAGGAGTGGGAAGGTCTGCTGAGGTGGGGCTGGGGTGGGTACATTCTCTTGGAGACAGAGAAGGAGGTATGAAATAAAGAAGAGTCAGAAGGAAGAGCAAGAAGGGGATAATTATTGGACTGTAAGAAAGACTAAATGATAATAATTACATATTTAAAACGCAATAGTTTCCACTAATCTATTATTATTTCCTTTTTTAAAAATTCACCATTATTAAAACCCTTTGGAAGACCCAACAAGAAGCTGAAAGAGTTTAGATGAAGATATTTGCACCTAATCAATGGACAGAAGCTTCTGAACCCTGTGGTTGAATTAGATAAAGGCTGATAGAAGCTGAGGATGAGGGCAACACTGAAGGAGGACCAGCAGTCTTAATTAAGCTGGACCCCCAAGATCTCTCAAACACTGGACCATCTAAAAGTCAGCACACACCAGCTTATATGAGTCCCCCAAATACACATACAGCAGAGGACTGCCAGGTCTGTGTTCAGTCCGAGTAAAAGCACCTAACCCTTAAGAGACTGGAGGCCCCAGGGAGTGAAGGCAGGGGATGGTTAGGAGGCATGGGATGTGGGTGGGGGCAGGGGGAACAAAATCTGAAGTGTAAATTAATAAATATATAAAACCCTTTATTTCAGGCAGATTATTTCATATTTACAAAAGAGCTAGGATTTCAAAATTCAGTAAGGAAAATATAAATGCAATATTATATTAATCTCATATTATATTTTGCTAATATTGATGGATTTATACTTTATAAATGATGAACGAAAACATGTAAATACATAATTTTATCAAGACAGTTTATACAGAGAGAATTTTGAGAATTTGTTGTCTAAAAAGGATAGAATCAAATAATTGTTGGGAAAATAATGATTAAAATATCATAGTGCAACATAGAATTCCACACAATAAACAACATAACACAATATTTTGCTATGAAAGATCAAAATATTTTGTATTGAAAAGTTACTATGTTAATTATATGTGCAGTTTTTATCTTGGAAAGATAAAGTGAAATTTATAAAACACACAAAGAAGTATTTTGTGGCATTTGTGCAATTATATAAAGAAATTAATGAAAGTATATACATGAAAATCAGAAGGAAACAAAAACAACAACTTGACATATATGACAATTCCATTGCTAAAGACCAAGACACAAAAGTATCTTAAACTTGACTCTTGGTTATCATGTTCTCTTATCCTTACCTTTAGTTCTGGCATACATCCTTGTGGGTATCATATTAATATGAAATCCCAAATCTTCTTATACATGATTTATCCTAACTTATGAAGTGGGAATTTCCTGCTAACCACTCATGTCTCATTGTAACTGCGTGCAGTTACATCGAATGAGTTACCTGGAAGGGAAGCTGGGGATGTAGGGAAGGTGGCAAAAAAGAGACGGAGACCAAGATAACACATGCTATTCAAGATCTCAAAGTTTAATGAAGAAATATATAATATATATATATATATATATATATATATATATATATATATATATATATATATATATATATATGGTGTAGGGAAACATCTGGAATCTTTTCAGCAGAATCAGGTGGCTAGTGTTTTTCAGGAAATTGCAGGTCCTTGAAGAATAGGCTTCACCTTTGTCTGAGCACTCCACCCTAGGTGGAGGGAATTATGGTTGACACAATAGTTCCCACTCAAAGGCTGGAAGAGGAACTTCACATGTGGTCGATATCAAGTTCCTGCCAGGTGGCATGGCACCTCAATAAGGCTCTCTACATCTAGTAACTAAACAGTGTTGAGATATCTTCTCTTTATTAGATGAACTTAAAAGAACTTTCTTGGAAATGGAATTGGGGTAAAGTGGAAGGTCCCTCTCAAAAGTTTGATTAAGTGGATGCAGATTACAAGAGAAATAGGGGCCAAGAGCATTGAAATTTCCTTTATTCTGAAGATCCTTTCAGTTGGAAAGAAGCACTGATTGAAGAATGGATCTGGGAACTTCAGGGGTGTATACACTTCTCCTACCTTAGTTTAAAGGAAATAATTAAAAAAATACATAAAAATTAAATGTGAGCTAATCAGTATAAACATTATTTATACTGATTAGCTCACATTCAAAAGTTAGAAGCCCTTACAAGGGATCAAAAGTTAGAAGCCCTTACAAGGGAAACACAAAAATCACTGAAAGAAATTCAGGAGAATACAAAAGCCAATAAGGAAGAAATGAAAAAATCACTTAAAGAACTACAGGAGAACTTTGGTCAACAGGCTGAGGTCATGAAAGAGGAAACACAAAAATCTCTTAAGGAATTACAGGAAAACACAACAAGCAAGTGAAGGAGCTAAGCAAAACCATCCAGGATCTAAAATCAGAAGTAGAAACAACTAAGAAAACTCAAAGGGAGACAACTTTGGAGATAGAAAGCCTTCGGAAGAAATCAGGGGACATAGATGCAAATATCAACAACAGAATACAAGAAATAGAAGAAAGAATCTCAGATGCTGAAGATACCATAGAAACCATGGTCTCAACAGTTAAAGAAAATGCAAAATGCAAAAAGCTTGTAACCCAAAATATCCAGGAAATCCAGGACATAAAGAGAAGACAAAACCTAAGGATTATAGGCATAGATGAGAGTGAAGATTTCCAAGTTAAAAGGCCAGCAAATATCTTCAATAAAATTATGGAAGAAAACTTCCCTAACCTAAAGAGAGAGATGCCCATGAATATACAAGAAGCCTACAGAAATCCAAACAGACTGGACAAGAACAGAATTACCTCCCGTCACATAATAATCAAAACACCAAATGTACTAACAAAGAAAGAATATTAAAGGCAATAAGAGAAAAAGGCCAAGTAATATATAAAGGAAGACCTATCAGAATCACACCAGACTTCTCACCTGAGATTTTGAAAGCTAGAAGATCCTGGACAGATCTCATGCAGACTCTAAGAGAACACAAATGCCAGCCAAAGCTACTATACCCAGCAAAACTCTCAATCACCATAGATGGAGAAACTAAGATATTCCATGACAAAACCAAGTTTACCCAATATGTACCCACAAACCCAGCCATACAAAGGATAATAGGAGGAAAACAGCAATACAAGAAGGGGAACTTCACCCTGGAAAAAGCAACATAGTAACCTTCTTTCATCAAAGCTAAAAGAAGATAACCAATCAAATTTAAAATAATAACATCAAAAATGACAGGAAGTAATAATCACTATTCCTTAATATCTCTTAACATCAATGGGCTCAATGCCCCAACAAAAAGACATAGACTAACCGACTGGATATGTAAACAGGACCCTACATTTTGCTGCATACTGGAAACACACCTCAGTGTCAAAGACAAACACTACCTTAGAGTAAAAGGCTGGAAGACAATTTTACAAGCAAATGGTCTCAGGAAACAAGCTGAAGTAGCCATTCTAATATCAAATAAAATTGATTTTCCCCCCAAAGTCATCAAAAGAGACTCTGAGGGTCACTTCTTGCTGGTCAAAGGAAAAATACAACAAGAAGAACTCTCAATGCTGAACATCTATGCTCCAAATGCAAGGGCACCCACCCTCTTTCATAAAAGAAACTTTACTAAAGCTCAAAGCACACATTGCACCTAACACAATAATTGTGGGTGACTGCAACACTGCACTTTCCTCAATGGACCAATCAGGAAAACAAAAACTGAACAGGGACACTGTGAAACTAGTTGAAGCTTTGGAACAATTAGATTTAACAGATATATATATAGAACATTTTATCCTAAAGGAAAAGAATATGCCTTTTTCTCAGCACCTCATGATAACTTCTCCAAAATCGACTATATAATTGGTCACAAGACAGACCTCAACAAATATAAGAAGATGGAACTAATCCCATGCCTCCTATCAGATCACTATGGAGTAAAAGTGGTCTTCAATAGCAACAAAAACAACAGAAAACCCACATACACGTGGAAACTGAACAATATTCTACTCAATGATACCTTGGTCAAGGAAGAAATAAAGAAAGAAATTAAAGACTTTTTAGAATGTAATGAAAATGAAGAGACAACATACCCAAATCTATGGGACACAATGAAAGCAGTGCTAAGAGGAAAACTCATAGCCCTGAGTGCCTCCAAAAAGAAAATGAAGAGAGCACACATTAACAGCTTAATGACACACCTGAAAACCCTGGAACAAAAAGAAGCTATTTCACCCAGGAGGAATAGAAGGCAGGAAATCATCAAACTCAGGGCTGAAATCAATCAAGTAGAAAGAAACAGAACCATACAATGAATCAACAAAACCAGGAGTTAGTTCTTTGAGAAAATCAAAAAGATAGATAAACCCTTAGCCAGACTAACCAAAGGGCACAGAGACAGTATACAGATTAACAAACTTAGAAATGAAAAGGGAGATATAACAACAGAAACTGAGGAAATTCAAAAATCATTAGATCCTACAACAAAAGCCTATAATCAACACAACTGGAGAATCTGGAGGAAATGGACAGTTTCCTAGACAGATATCTGACACCAAAACTAAATCAGGATCAAATAGATCATCTAAACAGTCCCATAACACCTGAAGAAATAGAAAGGTTCATAGAAAGTTTCCCAACCAAAAAAAGCACAGGACCAGATTCAGTGCAGAATTCTATCAGACCTTCATAGAAGACCTAACACCAATACTCTTCTAACTATACCACAAAATAGAAACAGAAGGCACTCTACCCAATTCGTTCTATGAAGCCACAATTAAGCTGATACCAAAACCACACAAAGATCCAAGAAAGAGAACTTCAGGCCAATTTCCCTTATGAATATTGATGCAAAAATACTTAAAATGCTTGCCAACCGACTCCAAGAACACATCAAAACAATCATCCACCATGATTGTCTCTGTGCCCTTTGGTTAGTCTGGCTAAGGGTTTGTCTTTCTTGTTGATTTTCTTAAAGAACCAGCTCCTGGTTTTGTTGATTCTTTGTATGGTTCTCTTTGTTTCTACTTGATTGATTTCAGCCCTGAGTTTGATGATTTCCTGCCTTCTACTCCTCCTGAGTGAAATAGTTTCTCTTAGTTTCAGGGCTTTCAGGTGTGTCATTAAGCTGTTAGTGTCTGCTCTCTCCATTTTCGTTTTGGAGGCACTCAGGGCTATGAGTTTTCCTCTTAGCACTGCTTTCATTGTGTCCCATAGATTTGGGTATGTTGTCTCTTCATTTTCATTAAGTTCTAAAAAATCTTTAATTTCTTTCTTTATTTCTTCCTTGAGAAGGTATCATTCCTTCAATGATTCCTTGAGAAGGTATCATTGAGTAGAATATAGTTCAGTTTCCATGTGTATGTGGGTTTTATGTTGTTTTTGTTGCTTTTGAAGACCACTTTTACTCCATAGTGATCTGATGGGAGGCATGGGATTAGTTCCATCTTCTTATATTTGTTGATGTCTGTCTTGTGATCAATTATATGGTCGATTTTGGAGAAGTTATCATGAGGTGCTGAGAAAAAGGTATATTCTTTTGCTTTAGGATAGAATGTTATATATATATAAAATCTAATTGGTCCAAAGCTTCAATTAGCTTCACTGTGTCCCTGTTTAGTTTCTGTTTTCCTGATCGGTCCATAGAGGAAAGTGTAGTGTTGAAGTCACCCACAATTATCGTGTTAGGTGCAATGTGTGCTTTGAACTTTAATAAAGTTTCTTTTATGAATGAGGGTGCCCTTGCATTTGGAGCATAGATGTTCAGGATTGAGAGTTCTTCTTGTTGTATTTTTCCTTTGAGCAGCAAGAAGTGTCCCTCAGAGTCTCTTTTGATGACTTTGGGTTGAAAGTCAATTTTATCTGATATTAGAATGGCTACTCCAGTGTGTTTCCTGAGACCATTTGCTTGTAAAATTGTCTTCCAGCCTTTTACTCTAAGGTAGTGTTTGTCTTTGACACTGAGGTGTGTTTCCAGTATGCAGCAAAACGTAGGGTCCTGTTTACATATCCAGTCAGTTAGTCTATGTCTTTTTGTTGGGGCATTGAGTCCATTGGTGTTAAGAGATATTAAGGAATAGTGATTATTACTTCCTGTCATTTTTGATGTTATTTTTTAAATTGGATTGGTTAACTTCTTTTGGGTTTGATGAAAGAAGGTTACTATCTTGCATTTTCCAGGGTGAAGTTTCCCTCCTTGTATTGCTGTTTTCCTCCTATTATCCTTTGTATGGCTGGGTTTGTGGATAGATATTGGGTAAACTTGGTTTTGTCATGGAATATCTTGGGTTCTCCATCTATGGTGATTGAGAGTTTTGCTGGATATAGTAGTTTTGGCTGGCATTTGTGTTCTCTTAGAGTCTGCATGAGATCTGCCCAGGACCTTCTAGCCTTCATAGTCTCAGGTGAAAAGTCTGCTGTGATTCTGATAGGTCTTCCTTTATATGTTACTTGGCCTTTTTCTCTTACTGCCTTTAATATTCTTTCTTTGTTTAGTACATTTGGGGTATTGATTATTATGTGACAGGAGGTATTTCTGTTCTGGTCCAGTCTGTTTGGAGTTCTGTAGGCTTCTTGTATATTCATGGGCATCTCTCTCTTTAGGTTAGGGAAGTTTCCTTCCATAATTTTATTGAAGATATTTGCTGGCCCTTTAAGTTGTAAATCTTCACTCTCATCTATTCCTATAATCCTTCGGTTTGGTCTTCTCATTGTGTCCTGGATTTCCTGGATGTTTTGGGTTACAAGCTTTTTGATTTTGCATTTTCTTTAACTGTTGAGTCCATGGTTTCTATGGTATCTTCAGCATCTGAGATTCTTTCTTCTATCTCTTGTATTCTGTTGTTGATATTTGCATCTATGTCCCCTGATTTCTTCCCAAGGTTTTATATCTCCAAAGTTGTCTCCCTTTGAGTTTTCTTAGTTGTTTCTACTTCTGATTTTAGATCCTGGATGGTTTTGCTTAGCTCCTTCACTTGCTTGTTTGTGCTTTCCTGTAATTCTTTAAAGATTTTTGTGTTTCCTCTTTCATGACCTCAGCCTGTTGACCAAAGTTCTCCTGTATTTCTTTAAGTGATTTTTGCATTTCCTTCTTATTGGCTTTTGTATTCTCCTGAATTTCTTTCAATGATTTTTGTGTTTCCCTTGTAAGGGCTTCTAACTTTTGATCCCTTTTTTCCTGAATTTCTTTAAGTGTGTCCTTTATGTGTTCCTGTACCAGCATCATGACCAGTGATTTTAAATCCAAATCTTGTTTTTCTGGTGTGATGGAGTATCCAGGACATGCTATTAAAGGAGAATTGGGTTCAGATGCTGCCTTATTGCCTTGATTTCTGTTAGTGATTTTCCTGCGTTTGCGTTTTGCCATCTAGTTCTCAGTGGTGTTAGTTGGTCTTGTTGTCAATGCTGGACTCACCAGTGCAAGCTGCCTCTTCCCAGCTGGCCTCTGTTGCACAGCTGACCTCCTGCACTGCCTGGAGAGAGGGTGCTGTTGCCCAGGCTCTTCAGATCCTGAAGCAGACACCTGAAGGCTCCAGCTGGGGCCTGCTGGACTCATGAGAGCACACTGACTCCTCCCAGCCAGCCTCCCGGGTACCCCTCTGACCTCTTGCAGGACCTGGAGATGTGGAGTTGCTACCCAGGCTGTTCTGGATCTGGAAGCTGAGATCTAAAGTCTCCTGCCAGAGGCCTCAGGACTGGAACCTAAGCTACTGTGCAGTGGGAGCAACCTGTGCACTCCCAGTCTGCCTCAGGGTACACACCAGGCCTCTTGCACTTCCTGGAGACCTAGTGCTGTGGCTCAGGCTGTTCAGATCCTGAAGCAGCCACCTGAAGGCTCCTGCCGGGGCCTTCTGGACTCACCAGAGCACACTGACTCCTACCAGCAGGCCTCCCGGGTGTCCCTCTGGCCTCTTGCAGGACCTGGAGATGTGGCATTGCAGCCCAGGCTGTTTTGGATCCAAAACGGAGATCTGAAGGCTTCTGCCAGAGGCCTCAGGACTGGAACTTAAGCTCTGTGATGTGGGACCAAGCTGTGTGCTCCCAGTCTGCCTGAGTGCACACCAGATCTCTTGCATTTCCTCATATCTACCTGTTTTGACTGGAACTTACAGCAATCCCTTTGCCTTTGTCTCCTAAATGCTGGGATTGAAGATTTATGCTACCATGCCCTGACCTTGGAGGCATATATCTTTTAATTTAAAATTTAGAATGAGCTTCTGGTCCACAACTTCACCAAGAATGCATATCAGGTGGTCTAGCATGTCCCCCTCCATACCCACACACAAATACAGCTGGACTCCCAGGAGATCCTTAATAACGAGGCTCACAGGTGAGCTTACTCCCCACCTGACCTACCCCTATGTGGTCCAGTAGAGGTGAAAACTATATGCCCTACTGGAGTTGCATCATCCGGCTGGTCCACGACTGTGTCCAGGGGCAGATCAGGCACTCCAGCATATCCTTCCCAAGTGCACATACAGAAACAACTTGACTCCTACAAGGTCCATCATATCCAGGCATGTAGATCGGTAGCCCCAGACTCCTCCCATATCCAAAGGGACTCCTCCCATATCCTTGAGCCTGACTCAACGTAGTCCATCATAACCAGGCTCACAGGAGGGACAGGCTCCAGTCTGAGAGAGCAAGGCCAAGTAAGACAAACAAACAAAATGGTAAGAGGCATACACAAGAGCATAAGCAACAGAAGCTGATTGGCACCATCAGAACCCAATTTCCACTGGATAACACCAAGCCCTGGATACTCTAAAACACCTGAAATGCAAGATTCTGTCCTAAAATACCATTTCATGAAGATGATAGAGGACTTCCAGGAGGAGATAAATAGCTCCCTTAAAGATTTACATGAGAATACAAGTAAAGAGGTAGAAGCCCTTAAAGGGGAAACACATAAAAAGAAATACAGGAAAACACAATTAAACAGGTGAAGGAATTGAACAAAAAAGTCCAAGATCTCAACACATTCTCCCTTCCTTTTTGGGGTATTTCAGCTAATCCATCTCTTTGGGTCCCTGGGAGGCTCTTCCTCTTCTGGCATGTGTGACTTTCTGGTTGCCACCCGCAGGTCCCCACTACCCATTGCTATACACCTCTGTTCATATTCCTCACCTTCTGTGCATCTCCTTCATCCCCTCCCATACATGAATCTTTCCTTCTTTTCCCCTCCCCATCTTCTCTTTCTCCCAAGTTCCTCCCATTCTCTACTTCCCATGATTATTTTGTTCCCTCTTCTAAGTTGGACTAAAGCATCCACTCTTTGTTCTTCCTTCCTCTTGAGCTCCATGTGGTCCATGATTTGTATCTTAGATATTTCATGTTCTTTATCTAATATCCACTTATCAATGAGCATATATCATGTGTATTCTTTGTGACTGAGTTACCTCACTCAGGATGATAATTTCTAGATCCATTCATTTGCCTGAGAATTTCATGAAGTCATTGTTTTTAATAGCTGAATAGTATTTCATTGTGTAAATGTACAACATTTTCTGTATCCATTCCTTTCTTGAGGGACATCTGGGCTGTTTCCAAGTCCTGGCTATTATAAATATGGCTTCTATGAACATAGTGGAGCATGTGTTCTTATTACATGTTGGGGCATCTTCTGGGTATCCAGAGGTTAGGCATTGACCCCTGGTTGAGGGATGGGGCCACCAACCCATCTTCAAAATTTTAACAAAGAATTACTCCTGTCTAAAGGAAATGCAGAGACAAAGAGTGCAGAGACTGAAGGAAAGGCCATCACAGACTGCCCCAGCTGTGGATCCATCCTACATGCCAGACACTATGCTGATGTCAAAAAGTGCTTGCTGACAGGAGGCTGATACAGCTCTCTCTGGAGAGGCTCTTCCAGATCCTGACTAATACAGATGCAGATGCTCACAGCCAACCATCTGGATTGAGTATAGGGATCCCAATGGAGGAGTTAGGGGAAGGACTGAAGGAGCTGAATGAGCCTTATCTTGTATCAATGGAAGAGGAAGCCCTTGGTCTTGTGAAGGCTAGGGCCATGAGATGAGTGTCGGTATGGGGGATATGGGATAGACGTTTTGCAGAGAGGAAACCAGGAAAGAGGATAACATTTAAAATGTGAATAAATAAAATGTTCAATTAAAAAATGCTCAGGATCTAAAAATGGAAATGGAAACAGGAAAAATAAAATAAAATAAAATAAAATAAAATAAAATAAAATAAAATAAAAGCCTAAAGAGAGGCTTTCTTTGTCCGGAGATAAAAAACCTAACAAAGAGATCAGGAGTTACAAATGCAAGCAAGCATTACCACGAAAATAGAAGAGATAGAAGAGAGAATCTTGGGTATAGAAAACACCATAGAAAATATTGACTAAACTCACAAAGAAAATACAATGTGCAAAAACCTCCTAATCTAAAACATCCAGGAAATTTAGAACACAATGAAAAGACCAAACCTAAGAATAAGAGAAATAGAAGAGAGAGAAGATTCCCAATGCAATTTGCCAAGAAATATCTTTAACAAAGTTATATATATATAAACCTCCCTAACTGAAAGAAAGAACAAAAGAAAGAAAGAAAGAATGAAAGAAGAAAGAAAGAAAGAAAGCACCTTAAATGTACAAAACATCCATAGAACACCAACTAGATTTGACCAGAAAAGAAATTCTTCCCAACACATAATAATCAAAACACTAAGTACACAGAACAAAGGAAGAATTTTAAAAGTGCTTAGGAAAACAGGTAACATATACAAGCAGACCTATAAGAATTACACAAAACTTATCAACAGAGACTCTAAAAGCCAGAAGATATTAGACAGATGTCTTGCAGACCCTAAGAGAACACAAATGCCAGCCCAGAATACTATACATAGCCAAACTCTTAGTCGCTAAGATGGAGAAGCCAAGATATTGTCTCTGTTCCCTGGCTAGGGGTTTATCTATCCTGTTGATTTTTCTTGAAGAACCAGCTTTGGGTTTTATTGATTCTTTGTATTATTCTCTTTGTTTCTATTTAGTTGATTTCTGCCCTGAATTTGACTATTTCCTGCCTTCTTTTGCTCTTGGATGAGTTTGCTTCTTTGTCTTCTTGGATTTTCAGGTGTGCTGTTACTTATCAGTTTAGGATCTCTCTAATTTATTTATGAGGGCACTTAGTGCTATGAATTTTCCTCTTAGAGCTGCTTTCATTGTGTTCAAAGAGTTTTGAGGTTTACTTAATGCAAATTCTTTAATAATTTAAAATTCTATATAATATATATTTTAAAGTAAAGGTGTCTTATAGAGTTTATATCACTAGAAATGTTTTACTTTATCTTGTAGCCTGGTGTTCTCAATAAATAGTTAAAAGTATATCACTGATCAAGATTTCTACAATGAAAGGCTATTTGCATTCATGACTTCAGTCACTGTATTCTATATAATAAAAATATGAAGAACATTGCATTTGTTCTTACAAGCCTGAGTCATCAGACTTGTGTTCTATTTTTTCTTTGTGTTTTCTGCATCTAATTATCTGAAAACACTTGAAATTAACAATTTTACTTGAATGACTATGTGCTGTAAACAAAATTTGATATCTCATCATTTTTATTCAGTTTTAGCCTAAATATCTTGTACTGATTAGTTACTGCCAATTTGAATAAAATAGAGACATATGGAATGAAAGAAACTCTTCAAATTGGTATTTTAATGATGTCAGGTGGTCATTTTATTGATTAATGATTTATGTTGTAGGTCCCAGCCCATTGTAGCCAATTTCACCCCTGAGCAGGTCCTCTTTGGTGGTGAAAGAAAGGTAACCTGAATGCTACATTTGCATGATGGACTACTACTCAACCATTCATGATTTATTTTCATAGGTAAATTGATGAAACTAGAAGCAATTAAGTATCTCAGAGCCAGAAACTCAAATATGGTATGTATTCATTTTGAGGTCACTATTAACCAAACTACAGCCCATAGAAACACAGAGGTTAGGTATAGAAAAGGGACTAGGGGATATGGAGGAATCTCCCTGGGCAAGAGAAATAAAGTTGACAGCTAATGGTAGATTGAATGTGGAGGGAAAGGGAAGAATAAGATGAGGAAGGGAATAAATAGGGTATGAAAACTTAATATAGTAGAAGCATCCTGAAATATATTTATATATAAGAAAGATCTAAATGAAATCCCTAAATACTGTGGGAGATAGATCCTCAACAGGATGTTTCTTGTCACCAAATGAAGTTTCCAGAGATAGAATTCTGTTATTTTTAACTAAGTCATTGTCAAAGGAATTCAATGGGAATCCCAAAACAAGCCAGGCTATTGTCAATATTGTAGATTGTGGCCCAAACAGTGAAGACAAGTCTTTACTGCTGAAGATAACACCTATAGAGCTCACTTAACATATAAAAGTTGAATGGGTGCCTACATAGTCTTTGGTGTAGGAAGATACTCAGCACACTAGCAATAAAGAAGCACACATCAGACTGGCTACAAACACTTCAGTATGCTAGGGCACAAGTGGCACAGAACTTATTGGACTAACTAATCAATATCTGATTTTATATAAGACCCGTTCTATGAGATGAAACCTATAATTAACACCACTGCTGTTACCAAGAACCACAGACTACATATCTTAAGAACCTAAGGTAATACCCTTTATTAAAAAAAACAAAAACCAAAAACTGAATAAAAAAGCAAAACAACAAAACAAAGAAAAACAAAACAAAAATTTAAATAAAAAACAAGGAACAAAACCCCAAATCAATGGGAGTAAAGTTACTTCTGATGACTTTCTGTAGCAATGGGAAGAAGTACAGAGATCAGCATTCAGACATTGCAAGACAAATTCGTAAATGAAATTCCACCAAATCTCTTTGCTTTGAGGCTCAGGAAACCATGGTAAAGAGGGGGGCAGAAAGATTGTTGGAGCTAGAGCATTGGGGGACACAAAGCAAGTAAGATCCATTAAAACACAATAACCAAAGTGCATATGAAGTAACAGAGACTCAGGCAACAGACACAGGGCCTGGACTGGTCTATACCAGGTTGGGGTCTTAGATCTAAAATGTCAAGTGGTCACATGTCTTCATATCTAACCCAGAAGCTACCACCAGCAGATAACTACTCTCAAAAGATAAATTAGGCTTTTCCAACAGAGTCTCACTGTGGAAACAAACTACTATTAAGAGAGGCCACCTATTGCAGCTGGAGAGAACCTCAGTGGAAGGATAAGGACCCACAAAACTTTCTACTCTAAATTTGTCCTATCTAAAAGAAATGCAAGGTTGGAACAAAGACTGGAAGAAAGGCTAACCAATATCCAGCCTGACTTGAAAGCTATCTCCTGTGCAAGCACCAATGCCTGGCATTATTAATGACAGATACTCTGTTAATGCCTGAAGACAGGAGCAAAGCATAACCGTTCTCTAGGAGCTTTTACCCAGCAGCAGACTGAAACAGAAGCAGGCACTCACAACCAAAGAGTAGACAGAGGTTGGGGTCTGTATCTGCTTCATGTACATGTTCATGTGCACTTTTGCTTGTCCTATTCTGGTATTGGGTTATGTTTTATCTTATTTTAATATATTTTTAATGTTTCTTATCATCCCTTAGAATCATGTTTATTTTCTGAGAGAAAAGAAGAGGATGGTTCCATTTGGGAGTGAAGGTGGGGAGAAACTTGGATGAATAGAGTGGGGGAAACCAAATTCATGGTATTGTATGTGAAGGGGAAAAAAGCCTATTGCCAATAATAGGGAAAAATTGACGTGAAAGTAAGCTGAGCACGTCTTGAGGAAGACAGCCCGTGTGCAGCAAAGCTTAATGGTCTTCAGTCCTTGCCTCCAGCTTCCTTCCTTGATCTCCTTCCCCTTGTTAATGGACTGTGATCTGTATGAAAAATAAAACCCCATTGTCTCCCAAATGGCTCTTGGTAGATGTTTTATCACAGTAACAGAAAACCTAAATAGACTACTCAAACATCATTTTGTTTCTATATCATCTTTAGCTTTATCATTGATATAATATGTGCTGCCCAAGGAGTTGAGATGCAATGAATTATTTATATATAACTATGGTGGTCATTCATTACTTTCTTTTCCTGTTTGTTTTACTAGATGGGGAGCTTCAGCAGTATTTTTATTTTAAGTATATCCTAAATGTTACGTACTTCAAATGATCCTATAATCACAATCATTAATTGCAAAATTTTTCTAAATAAGATATATGTTTGCAAGCATTTAAGCCCAGTTTTCTTAAACTAAGTTATGAAAACAAACAATTCTAAATTCTGTGTGCCTGTGTTCTAAAAACATGAATAAGTTTGCCATCAATATGGTTACTATATATAATGATCTGTGAATACTTCTGGAATAATATGTACAAAATGATGCTCTCTTGAATTTTTTTGATTCACCAACTTCTGTATCAGTACTCCTGAAAATGATAAATATTACTTAGTTATATTCACAGTACAAGAAAGTCTAATATCCTGTAGATTTTACATATTAATCACACATTAGACAAAAGAGTCTGAGAACTCTAAGATCTCTCAGAGCTTCAGCTCAGCTGGCACCTGATGTTTGGGCTGTTATGCTACTGTTAGTCGAGGCTATTTTGGGATTTCAAATACATGAGATTCATCTAAAAAAAATCTCAACATATTCTGTGTTCTATGATGAAAGTACTCCTCTAAAAATATGGAGAAAAAAATGATTCTATATGACCTGTATTAAGAAACCAAACCTCTCCAAATAATGACAACATTGCAGGAATAGAATAAAATGTCTTTGGCTTAATTTGCCATTTTTGAAAGCTAGAAGAAATCCAACCCAGATCCAGTAAAGATAACTTGCCAGGATGTCAGTTCAAATAGAAAGTTTCAATGCATTGTAGTACCCTATTCACACTCTTAAAAGGCTTTTTGGATAACAGGGAACTGCGGGGAGTGAGCTTCCTCACAGTTGGCAAGCAAAGGCCTAAAAGGGCTCCTGCTGTCTACATAGCAGCCCACTAGATTGCTGCTGCCTGTTTGGTCCAAGTTCTCTGGTCATTTAGCATTGATTTCCTTCTGAGCTCTGTCACACAGAAGCCAATCAGTAGTGATTGTGAAATTGTCTTAGCTCTAAACAGACACTGATCCTGAATAAGTTCAACGTCCACTAAGTCTTTTCACTTTGAAAAAGGTGGAAATAGGTCAAAAGAAACAGCAAAGCTTTCTCAGTCCATTGGATTACATGGCTAATAAAATTCTGAAATGTTTGTAATTAGGTGAATATTAGTTATTGTTGTCATAATTTGTAAGCAGTAAACCACTTAGGAATCTTTTGAAAACATCAGAGTATACTATAAAAACTTTCTTGCATATATCTTTAATATTGCTCATAGATTATGACTAGGATTGATATTTTACTATGAATGAAAGATGGTAACAAGAGGGAAAGAGACTTTTGAAAGAGACTTCATTCTGAAAAAAAACAATTTTTAACTGTAAAACTCAACTCAGTTTCAAATTTAAAAGGAAATTAAGAAATAATCACTTTTGTAAAATGCTCTTTAAAACTAGTTAGTTAAAATTCCCAGGTTCAGTGGTAGTCTAACTTTGGAATCATATCTATTTTAGAAGATATTGTACTAGACTAAATTTTTATTAATGTATGAATTGCTGCCAATATGAGCACATATACTATTTTCTCTTTTTGTAATGCCAATTCAAACTCTTAAGAGAATTTCTGAAACTTTTACTGTACATTGAAATGGTATTTAATGGTGATTTAGTGTTGCTGCTTGTGGGACTGTAGCCAAGTGCATTGCTCACTTCATCTTAGATTGTCTCTGTGTTTAACTCTATTTCTGCCTTTCTTTTATTCCCTCAGCACCCAGGTCTAGTTGCCACCAAAGCTGTTCAGACCATAGATCCATCTCACAATTCAGGTAGAAATCAATTTCTCATGTCTTTCAGAACTCTATGAAAAATTTTCCTTAATTTCATTTGTTTGGGGGAAAAGCAGACATCTAGAATTTACATTCTAGATACTTGTACTTTGTGCATGAGTGCTCTAAAACGTGAAACTTTTATATAGAATGATTCTACACACCTGTAATCCTATCACTTGATACTGAAACCTAGAGGATTTTTAATCCACCAACAAGGCTGCTCTAGGAAGGGATAACATCCAAATCTTTCTAAATCTGTGTGATCCAAACAGAATAAAGAAACACTTTTAATCACAAGAGGTAAAGTCAAGCAGATCTCTGAGTTCAAGGCCATCTTGGTATGGAATAACTTTCAGGTAAATGAAAACTTAGGTCTAGGCATCGTGATACACACCTTTAATCTCAGCACTCTGGAAACAGAGGCATGCAGATCTTTATGGTCTTTTTCTTTTTTATTAGATATATTCTTTATTTACAGTTCAAATGTTGTCCCCTTTCCTGGTTCCCCACTTGAAAGTATCATAATCCATCTCCCCTCCTCGTGTTACCCAATCACCACTCTCCTGCTTCTCTATCCTGGTATTCCCCTACACTGCCACATTGACCCTTCCCCAGACCAGGGGCCTCTCTTCCCTTTGATGTCTCACAAGGTCATCCTCTGCTGCATATGCATCTAGAGCCATGGGTTACTCCATGTGTACTCGTTGGTTGATGGTTTTGTCCCTGGGAGGTCCCGGAGTACTTGGTGGCTCATGTTACTGTTCCTCCTATGGGGCTGCAAACCCCTTCAGCTCCTTGGGTCCTTTCTCTAGCTCCTCCATTGGGGACCTGGTGTTCAGTTCAATGGTTGGATGAGAGTATCCCCCTCTGTATTTGCCATGCACTAGCAGGGCCTCCCAGGTGATGGCTATATCTGGCTCTGGTCAGCAAGCACTTGTGGGCATCCAGGATAATGTCTGGGTTTTGTAGCAGTTTAGGAGATGGATCCCTAGGTGGGGCAGTGTCTGAGTGATCCTTTCCTCAGACTCTGCTCCACACGTTGTCTCTGTATCTTCTGTGGGTATCTTGTTCCCCCTTCTAAGAAGGGCCAGAATATCCATACTTTCTTCTTACTTCTTCTTGAGATTCATTTGATATGTGAATTGTGTCTTGGGCATTCCAAGCTTTGGTGCTAATATCCACTTTACCTATTCAGTCAGTTCAGCAAATCGAGAATGGGGTAGAGAGAAAAGTCCACTTGAATGTAGGTCAGTCCAGTGCAGTTCAGAGTGACATTCAGTTGATTTCTGGTCAGTCATTTGGGAGTCAGTGCAGTGAGTGCAGGTGACTGGAGTTGACTTCACTCGTGGAGTACACACAGTTGACTGACGGTCAGCAGAGACAGTTGAAGCTTGAGAACAAGGAGTCAGAAGATTAGAACAAACTGCCAGAGTCAGTTTGAGGCCAAGCAATACAATTCAGTAAAAAGCTGAGAGAAAAACTGGATGGAATCAGTCAGCTTGGCGAGGAATTTGAACCAGAACAGCTGAATCGAATCAGGCAGCCAGAGTTCAGAAAAAACTAGAAAGGGTGAGCCTACTCAACAGTAAGCTTCTGAAATAGCAATTAAAACATGTGGATAATAGTTACATTTGCAGTCGAGTTGTACATTTTATTTTCTATATAACCAAACAATATTTTCCTAATAACTATGATTTAAATGCATGAAATTTTATATAAGATATTGTATGCTAGTAGCAGTTGTTTATTAAGTCATTTTCCATACAATTGTAATCCATACTACCCTTGACATCAGTGCCAGTTATTAATAAAAGCGACTTTACACTGAGGTATAGGGATCACACGTTTGAATTCATCTTGAGTTTCATAGTAACTTTGAAGACAACCTGGGCTATAAAACACAGTCATTCTAGGTGTTGGTGAACCTTGAACCAATGATTTTTTTTTTAATTTGAAATCTACTCTGGTAGGCATTTGACATAGACACTTCTCTTTATTTTTGTGGACTTTGTGTATGGAATTCTATGATTTTTCCTTATGCTTTTCTAAAGTAGAAGATTATTAAACACTTCTATTCTTTCTTTTTTTTTAAATAATGCCATACTATTATTTTTCCATGTTGGCAAATTTTTATTGGATATTTTATGAATTTACATTTGAATTTTACCCCCTTTCCTGGTTCCCCATCTGGAATCCCCCCTCTTATTCCCCCTCCCCCTGCTTCTATGAGGATGCTCCCCTTCCCACCTACCAACTCCCACCTCCCTGTGCTGGCATTCCCCTACACTAGAGAATCGAGCCTTCACAGGACCAAGGGCATCTCCTCCTATTGATGCAAGACAATGCCATCCTCTGCTACATATGCAGCTGGAGGTATGGGTCCCTCCACGTGTACTCTGGTTGGTGGGTTAGTCCCTGGGAACTCTGCAGGGTTGGGGGTATGGTTGGTTGATAATGTTCTTCCTATAGGGTTGAAAGCCCCTTCAGCTCCTTCAGTTCTTTCTCTAACACTTTTATTTTTCTGCTCCCAAATCTCACTGACTACCTAGTTTAAAAGTTTATTTAAATGTGTAATTTGTGGCACTGAGTTGGGAGTTAATTTCATTTTTGGGAATCTACCTCTCTATCATAAGTCTTTTGAATATTACTTTAAAAAATAAACATAAACACAAGCATTACACATGACAAAACCCCAATCAGTATGTGCTATTACTTATATTTCATATACTATTAATAATAACTATTATTTATAGAAAAAAAGCACTTTAAATCAGACTTGTTCATTTAGTTTTTATTTAGCAAATGCATAACTAATTATATTTTAGAGACCAATAGCCTGATATTTCTCTATTTTCACAGATGTTAGAGAGAAGATTCTAACACTTTTTTTGTGATTTTTTTTTACTTTTGTTTATACACTCATATATAACACCAAGGCATGATCAGAGATCACAGAAATGCTGAAAAAATTATATTAAGAGATCCAGTACATGTTTGGTCCTTTTGCATATACTTTGGTTATAAAGCTGAAATAAATGAACTGGAAAAAACAGGTGAAAATAAAAACTGAGCAGGGACATTTGGAGAAAAGGGATGCCATAAATATATTGCTGTCTCTCCCTCTGCCTCCACACTCAGTCCGTAAACTCTCTAGCAAAAACCACATTCTTCTCTCTCCAAGAGGTGAACACACATGAAAAACACATTGAAAATCGGAAGGGGAAAATTAGTGAAGAACAAAAACAAACAAGTAAAAAAATGACAGCAAACACGACAAAAAATAAACAAAAACAACAAAACACAGGCTTGGCGGAGTCATGTTTGCAAGGTAAATTGCAAACTAAAATACTGCCTATGAATGGCTCCAATGCCTGTAACATCCACTAAGCTTCAAAAAAAATTATTTCCCTTCCCTTCATCTCTCTTTTACCAACATTACTATGCATTCATTGTTTGAGTTGTTCACTCTAGAGTTGTGGACAGAAGTGTTCTATTACACTTCATTTATACAGCATGAGCATTGTATGTTAACAATGCCTAACCTATAAATACAAAAATGTGAAATGAATGGAAATGATGTAATTATATTTTAATTATATTAAAAAGGAAGCTTTTTAAAACTTATTCATATTTTTCAGGCTAGCAATATTTTGGAGATTATAAAGAGTTATGTGTACATATATATGTACATATACACATATATAATATGTGTATGTTATATATATATATATATATATATATACTCATGTTTGTACATGGTGATTTTACCACAATAAATGGATATACAAATAAATAAGCTCTGATGACTGTCATAATCAAATATGGTAGAATTTTCATAAGGAACGTTTGACTAGTGATGATTGTAACTATTCCTGTGCCATAACACCTTCTCTTTCAGTTTTTTCCATACATCATATCCTTACTTCTTCTTCAGTGTTAATTAATCATAATTGACTGATACTGGCTACAGGAAACTAACTATTAGAAACTGGGAATATTGACCTTTTTTTGAAAAGAAAGCACAGGAGAGATAAGTATATGTCAATGAATGTGCTCACTTGAAAAAAAATGGCAGAGTTTAGATTCTTGAACTAAATAATAGCTTCAGATTAAATTGACACTGTCAATTAATTAATATATTTATTTTATCTTTTTGAGAATAATAACATTAAAAACGAAAGCTTTGAAATATAGCAAGGAATGATTAGATCAGAAAATAAGAAATTCAAAGATAAAGAAAATTAAAATCTGCAAAGTAATAATATTTTAAAAAATTTCAGAAATTTGTATTTTTTAAACAAACACTTCTGAAACACCTCATGCCTAGATTTCATATTGCATACTGTATATTTGATATGTATGTGTAAACATAAAGGTCTTTATAGAATCATATTTTGCTCATATGGAACAGATACAAAGCATGAAATCTACATTGGGAAGAGGCTTGCATTTCATTCTATCCTCATTCAGCAACGAGTTAGGATGATATAATTACCATTTTGGCATTCTTTGCACATAACATAAATTTTACGTTTGTGAATATGTGTACTAAAGATAGTTATTGTTCTAATAATAAATAATGAATGTCAGATGATTATCAAATATAATGAATCAATTCTTAAGCTTACAATTAAAACATTTATACAAACTTTTAAACAAAATGCTTACCATAATCTTATAAAATGACAACTTTATACATTTTTCAGTCCATTTATTGTATCTTTCAGGATTGCTGATATAAACTATGTATTTGATGGTCAAAATGTAAAATTTAATATTAGCTCCACTTCTTCAGAATGGTTATTATATCTGTAAAATCCACTGAGATGCATAGTCTTTTGGTATAGGTATTTGCTGGCATGGGATTTTTATTTGCAAGTTCTTTATAATAAAGACTTTATAGAAGCGGAATATAAAAAGAAGATGATATCTGCTCTCAAATATTGGCATTGGCTTATATTAGTTTCTATAAAAATATACAGAAAGCATCAAATAATTAAAGATACTTAAGAGTACTGGATGTGGTTTTAGATACATTCACTAACAGCCATTTACATGTTCTTAATATTTCCCGAAAAGCAAACATTGTGTTTTTGTTACTTAACATCTAATTCATGTTGCCAAGTCTTTATTTAAGGAAAATGCTAAGTAGTGAAAATCTATAAAACTCATGCTCAGCAGTCAAGAAGGCTATTACAAAAATTATGTACATAAATCACTTAACTGCCTCCATTTTTTCAATTATTATAATTATCCTAACACTCAAACTGCATTTTCCCTCCTTTTTTATGTTTCATGTGTCTAAAGACCTTACCATAGTTTGCAACATAGAATTACCATTTAAAATGTTATTCTAATAATTCTTTCTGAGAGCTCTCTTATTCCCCTATTACAATGGCATATGGACCTTCTGTTGTAGGGAAAGGCAAGCAAGTTGGAATGATGTAGGCATACCGTAAAAGCACAGTTAATATCACCTTTAATATAGATAGCTATAAGTTATGAGTGCAATCTCATACTGCCATGCCAGCGTTATACATTGGCCTATGTGGTACAAAGAATCACACAAACACAAACATTAACATTAAGTAAGGAAATAAATTAAATTCAGTGGTACTAAGATGGAGAGTGTTGAGCAATTTTGTATTCATGAGCAAGCCTGGTTTCCCAGCACCATTCGTCAGGAGCACCTGTAAGTGTGGCATGTTGATGAAGCTTGTCTGGACGTGATTGGTTGCTTTCATTTTTTAGGTGTTAGAAACAGTCCAAGAAACAAAATAATATATCAAACCATGCAAGGGGGAATGAATTCAGGAATTTTATGCATTGTCCTTTGACTGATGAGGTTAAGCCAACTAGAAAACAAAATTATCCTAGGTAAAATTTAGACAGCTAATGAAAAAAGAAGTGGTTTTCAAAAACAGGGTGAGATTCTGAAACATAAAATAATATGAACATGTGAGCATATTAGGTAAATATTATTTATATAGCTTGTATCATAAGATGAAATATTATTTAACATGGGTATTTTCTTTATGCCTTCCATATATACATATCTAATACATAGAAAATGAAGGTAAAGACTGTAATGCACTATAACTTTTTAATTTTAACATATGTATAATGTTTTCTTACATGTTTAATAACCTTACCTGTTTCAACTAAATTACCAATTCTGATCCTTGGAAAGAAACAAAGAAGTGACATGATTAATATCTATTTTCAAAACATCTTTGTAAAATAATGTTCATAATTTTAGAACTTTTCACTAAGTTGTCACAATGTCTTTATTAACTTCTTTGCTGTGTTGATGAAACAGGCAAGTAACCTGTGGAATCAGGAGTTTTATACATTGGGAGATTAGTAGCAAAGCACCAACGGCTATCCCATGTTTACCATGTTACATGAACATGCATCAACTTAAAAGGAAAGAGAGCTTCTCTTTGAGCCAATTTTGTGATAAAATATAAAATAAAATAAAATACATCTTGTATTTATACAAAAGAATCACTTTTCTTTTTGTATGTTCAAACAATTAGAATTCTATGGACTGAGAAAAGCACAGACCTTATTTATTTCTCAAGAACAAAGATTTCAAAAATACCATTTCATTACCATACAACATTATATCATAATAGTGTATGGTGGTTTGAACAAGATTGTTCCTCCTTGGCTGTTATGTTAGTGATTACTCCCCGAGAATGACACTATATGAGAAAGATTAGAAAGATAAGAGGTGTAGCTTTGTTGAAGTAGATGTGGCCCTGTTGGAGGAAGTGTGTTGCTCGGGGTGAACTCTGAGGTTTCAAAAGCCCGTGTCAGAGCCAGCCTCTCTGCTGACTATCAGGAAGTAGTACTCAGATACAGTTTCACTGTTAAGCTTGGGACCATGTTTCCTATCATATAATGATTGATTCTCATGCTACAAATGAAATATTTTCTTTTATGAGAGTTACTGTGTTTATGGTATCTATTCACTGCAATACACTTCAAAACATAACATAAATATTGTTTGGTGTTCTGTGTCCTTTCAAGTTATTTACCTTCATAGTAATTAAGGATATCCAAGAAATTATGATATTTGAACCCTTACGCTATATATAGATCTGTTGAATGCTTACTTCTAATATTGTATTAACTACCCTCAAATTCTGGTATCAGATATCAATTTTAATGTATAATGTCTGTTTTTGATGTATACCTATAATCATTATTACTACTGAATATTCTTCACATATAAAATATAACAATGACATACAACATAGAAAACATAACAGAATTTTTAGGTTTGCAAAAAGGTAATTGAGTCCATGTGTTCCCAGAATGCACAGAGGAATTAACAAGTAACATGTTTATTAATAAGTCAGGGAGAGTAAAATAAATTGTTTCAGTGGTTGCCTGTATGTATAAAGATCTACCTGTTAACTAAGGAATTTTCTGAATCTAAACAAATCTCTGCAAGTATAAGATACATACCCATTTCACTCATCTTTTATTAAATACTATATTTATTTACTCTGCATAATGAACAAATCTTCCTGATCTTGGCTCCCCAACATTTAAAACAAATGTTTTCAAGAATAATGACTTGTGTCTTGGAACCACATGGCTTATAAGATATATGCCTATCTTTGATTATACAATGAATAACATTGGGCAAACATTACAAGTCACAGTTTTTATACCATATCTCACAGCCTACAACTGATAATCACAAGAATTACTTTCCATTTCTGAGCTAGCAATGTTCACAGACATTTTGTGCCTGTATCTATTAAGAGCTTTCTTGGTGTTTTATTGTTAAACTCATTCATTTAAACTATTCATCTAAAAAAAGTAATTTTGATAAAATCCCTTCCTTTTTTCATGGTGAAGAATAAGCCCATTTTCTGACAGTGACCTTCTGGTCCAGATTCAGGTGTCTGCAGACACAATTTTGCTTCCAGCTACTGCTTCCACGTAGTCCTCATTTTTATTCCATGTGCAGGGACATCTTATCTACTCAGATTCTGTGATTACCACAAAAAGACTGTGATGCAGAGAGAGAAGAGCAGAAGAAAATTAATTCCATGTCTTTTGTTGTTTATGCATGTTGGTGTTCCCTTCATGGAATTACACTGACAATAGGGAGACAAGATATCAACACTTTGTTAGAGATGACCAACGTGCCCTCCTGGAAAAGGGATGAGCTAACTCAAATATCAGTTAAAATTATTCTACTTCCATAAAAGTCAGTATGGGAGTTTATGGAAAAAATAGTGAAAAAAGGAAATGGTTTAAAGAAACTTCACTTATTAAAAAGATAAGATTTGCATCATCATAGGAAGAAAAACAGTATCAACCAACCAGATGCCCCAAAGCTCCCAGGGACTCAACAACCAACCAAAGAGTGCACAGTAGGTACCCATGGCTCCAGCTGGATATGTAGCAGAGGATGGCCTTATCTGGTATCACTGGGAGGGAATGGGTGGGTGGGTAAGGGAGCACCCTCATAGAGACAGGAGAAGTGGGCAAGGGATAGGGAGTTTGTATCGATATTTTATGTAACTTAATTCTCACTGTTGAATTGTTGATGGGCCTTTTTTTCTTTTTTTGTTTTTTTTTTTGGGGGGGGGGTGGTAGTTTTTTCCAGACAGAGTTTCTCTGTGTAGAAAGTTTGAAGGGGGTTAATTTGAAATATAAATAAATAAAATAAGCAAAATGATAAGGTTTATGATACTTATTTTTAAATGATCCTATTAATTAATTTAAAATAATATAATAATAATAATAATGGGGATTACCAATTGTCTTAGGGTTTCTATTCCTGCACAAACAACATGACCAAGAAGCAAGTTGGGGAGGAAAAGATTCATTCAGCTTAGACTTCCACACTGTTGTTCATCACCAAAGGAAGTCAGGACTGGAACTCAAGCAGGTCAGGGAGCAGGAGCTGATGCAGAGGCCATGGAGGGATGTTTCTTACTGGCTTGCTTCCCCTGGGTTGCTCAGCTTGCTTTCTTATAGAACCCAAGAATACCAGCCCAGAGATGGTACCACCCACAAGGAGCCCTCTCCACTTGATTTCTAATTAAGAAAATTCCCCCTGCTGGATCTCATGGAGGTACTTCCCCAACTGAAGCTCCTTTCTGTGATAACTTCAGTCTGTGTCAAGTTGACCCACAAAACAAGTCAATACACCACTATATTATATGTGAATGACAATTTAAAAAAATTACTTTTATATATAAATAAAATAAAAATGCTTTATGAGCAGTATAAACTGTATTGTGTTGAGAATTGAGCAGATGAGAAATTCAGTAGAGACTGATTATGTTTAAAATACATTATATTAAGTCACATATTCACTGACATGAGTTTCTGTCTTCCAAAATGATTAAAGCTAATGTTAAGCTGATACAAAACTAGGAAGCACATTCTTTCTGACCTGTCCCCATGTGTGTTCAGGGAGCCCTGCAGACAGAGATGTAGCTGTTCCAGGGTGGCCTTAGTATTTCACCTTGAATGAAGTTCTTTTCCTGAGAAAGAAACCGTTTCTAGTAACATAAGTCATCTAGTTCTCACTTTACTGAAGCCTTGCTCAGAACTGGCTGGTGTTACATTTTCAAGTTAATTATAAAACATATCATGTGTAGAAAATATCTAATGAATATGGTCTCAGTTTTATGGTTGAAAAATGACGCTGTTTAATTGCTCATTGGGGCATCAATTAACTCAATCAATATTTTTGATGTACCAAATCCATTTAGATCTTATGGGTTAAGAGCCACTCGATGGCAGAAACCATGGGTAAAACTGAAGTTGTACTTAAAAAGATAGACTTCACAGTCAATGAGGAGCTTGTTTAAAATCTAACATAAATTTAAATTGATAGCTACTATTACTTTGTAATGGTATAGCCAGTAACTTAATATTTGCTTGAGCTCTTATAGAGATATTTTTCAGTTCCAGATTTGAAAGATGAGTGATAGATACATCTACAAACTGTATTCCATGAACAGAATATAAAACAAAAAATTTGAACTTTACATACATTGCCTTTTTTAGTGAGTACAGCCAGCTCTTTTACATTTATGTCTTAATATTTTAAGTAATTTGATACACAGGAATAAAATGTAAAAAATGCATATCAATATTTTATGTAACATAATTCTCATTGTTGAATTGGTTATGGGCATTTTTTAAGATCCTAGCTAAATCTGAAGTCAATATTTTGATCGTGTGCTTTATATTATTTTTGTATTTCCTTTTTTCTGACTTCTATCTTTTACTGTTGTTTTAGATTTATAACTTTTAACACACACTGTCTTTTGAGATTTTTAAACTCCATTTAAAATTTATCAAGCAGCAAATTTGAATACCTAGCATATTTTTGAGAAAATCACCCAATTATTATTTTCTAAAGTGTTTCTATAACTTCAAATTTGTCATTGACTTTCGGAGATCTGCTATCATGAAGTAGTCTGCATCTCAAGTTTATCATTTTGATAAAGTGTAATATTTACAAATACATAAATAAGATTTAATTATCTCCATATGTATTTACAAAGTATTGTTATAAAAATGTAACAATCATTTATGTACAGTGACATGAAATTAACTGACTATAGAGAATTAGAAATACTTAGCAGATCCAGGTTATTGTAATACAACATGCATACACACACACACATACACACACACACACACACATACACACACACAAATTACACAATTTGAGTATTTAAATGTTGAAAGGTGAAATAATTGTCATATTTTATGTTTAGATACTTCAAAATATTTGAATAAATAGAAGATTTAAGAAAATTCGTTGTTTGCTTCAGTATTAAATTTCCTTTTACAACTGTATTTTAGTGGATCAAGGACCTCCACAGATACACTGAAACTAATAGAAAAGAAAGTGTGGAAAACTCTCAAAAACATGGACACAGGGAAAATTTTCCTGAATAGAAAGTCAATAGCTCATGATCTAAAATAAAGAATTGATAAATGGAACCTCATAAAATTGCAAGGCTTCTGAAAGGCAAAGGACACTGTCAATAGGACAAAATGGTAACCAACAGATTGGGAAAAGATCTTTACCAACCCTTTATCTGATAGAGAACTAAAATTCAATATATGCAAAGAACTCAAGAAGTTGAGTGATAGATACACTCAACTCTAGAGAACTAGATAACCCTACTAAAAATTGGATAAAAAGCTAAACAAAGAATTCTCAACTGATGATTACCAAATGGCTGAGAAGCACCTAACGAAATGTGCAACATCCCTTTTCATGAGAGAAATGCAAATCAAAACAACCCTGAGATTCTACCTCATACCAGTCAGAATGGCTAAGACCAATGCAGGCACAGCAGATGCTGACAAGGAGGTGGAGAAAGAGGAACTCTCCTCCATTGTTGGTGGGATTGCAAACTTGTACAACCACTTTGAAAATCAGTCTGGTGGTTGCTCAGAAAATTGGACATAGTACTACCTGAGGACCCGACTATACCACTCCTGGGCATACACCCAGAAGATGCTCCCACTTTAATAAGAACACATGCTCCACTATGCTTATAGTAGTCTTATTTATATTAGCCAGAAGCTGGAAAGAACCCAGATGTCCCTCATCAGCGGAATGGATACAGAAAATAGGGTACATTTACACAATGGATTATTACTCAGTTATTGAAATCAGAATGAGTTCATGAAATTTGCAGGCAAATGGATGGGACTAGAAAATATCATCCTGAGGGAGGTAACTGAATCAAAAATTGCACTCATTGATAAGTGGATATTAGCCCAGAAATTCAGAATACCCAAGATACAATTCAAAGGCCACATGAAGCTCAAGAAGAAGAAAAACCAAAGTGTGGATACTTCAGTCCTTCTTAGAAGGGGGATCAAAATATCCATGGGAGGAGATACAGAGAAAAAGTATGGAGCAGAGACTGAAGGAAAGGCCATCCAGAGACTCCACATCTGGGGATCCATCCCAGATATAGTCACCAAACCCAGACACTATTATGGATGCCAAGAATTACCTGATAACAGGAGCCTGATATAGCTGTTTCTGGAGAGTCTTTGTCAGTGACTGACAAATATAGTGGTGGATACTTCCAGCCAACCACTGGACTGAGTAGAGTCACCAATGGAGGAGCTAGAGAAAGGACTGAAGGGGTTTGCAGCCTCAAAGGAGGAACAAAAATATGAACCAACCAGTACCTCCCAAGAGCTCCCTAGGACTAAACCACCAACTAAAGAGTACACTTGGTGTGACCAATGGCTCCAGCTGCATATGTAGCAGAGGATGGCCTTGTTGGACATTATTTGGAAGAGAGGCACTTGGTCCCCTACATGTCCCAGTGTAGGGGAATGCTGGGTCAGGGAACCTGGAGTGAGTGTGTTGGTGAGCAGGGGAGGGGAGATTTGCTAGGGGGTTTTCAGAGAGAAAATCAGAAAAGGTGATAACAATTAAAATTTAATAAAGAACATATCTAATAAAAACGAAAACAACAACAAAACTGTTTTGTTTTGCCTGTATGTGTAATGTAGGCATAATGTGTTTGTGAACTATGTAAAAGTTATCTGTAGGCTTCCAAAGAAATCAGATATTTCCACTTCAGTTTTATTCGTGCTTTTTAAATGATAAATTCCCTGACCTCATATCTTGTTTCATTCAGAATGTATCATTGCAATGCTAAGGTCAAAAATCTCCTATATCAAATTCACGTAAACAATTCTTACCATTTTTCAGCCTTGTCAATAAATGCTGGTTATCCAAAGGCTCGGCAGAAGAAAGAATAAGGCAGGACTTCTGCTAGCCAATGGGAAGAGAAAGAGAGTTAGAGAGAGGGAGAGAGAGACAGAGACAGAGGCAGAGACACATAGAGACAGAGACAAACATAGAGACAGAGACACATTCAGAGACAGAAAGAAAGAGGAAAGGTGGGAATTGGGGCCACAAGAAGAGGCTCTGAGATGATACCATAGAAAGAATCATCTGAAGGAGAAAAAGCTAGAACAATATGAAACTGCAAATATCATTGTATTGGGGTTGTAGGTAGCCAGATTAGCATAGGGAGTTATGATAGATCACTTAACTTCCTAGGTATTGAGGTGCTGCTTGAAATAAATCTTGGTTTCTCTGTGTGGTTATCAGAGACTAGCAAAAGTAAAGATACATGTTTGCCAGAATAATTTTCTGATTACATTTAAAATAAACCATTCTACACTGTACCATTCACATCCAGGATCCATGGGCATCAACGTGCATCAGTTCCTTGGAAACTGAGTTATAGATAGATGCTCACCACTATAAGGATGCTGGAAATTGAACATGGGTTCTCCTCAAAAACAGCTATTGTTCCAAACTGCACAACCATCTCTCAAGCTCAGGCATTTGCTTTTTAAGCAGTTCTTGGATTATCTGATTATCTTTAGTGGCCACTAAAATCTGAGAATGATTTACCAATTTAGTGCTGTTTTACAGCTGTCATAATGTCATCTTTCTTGGTAATTATACTGTTAAGAAAACATTTTATTTCTTAGAAAGGGCAAGTTTTCTTTAGAAAATGAGACACAGATCTCAAAGAAGTGTCCTATTTTGTTTTGCTTTTCCATTTAATTGAAAATAGATTCTTTTCTTAAATATTATATCCCGGGGCGGCGGCAGCGGCGGCAGCAGCGGCAGCAGTGGCTGCTCCAGCTGAAGGGCCATCAGCAGTGGAACCAAGGCGTCACAGGGACCAGTTAGGCCCTGCGCCCACGACCACTGACCTTCGCTGACCAGCCGGGCAGCAAGCAGCTGCAGTTGTGCGGCACCTTCCCTGCACGGAGGCCACTTCAGAACTCGGCCTCACACCAGTCAGGAGAGGAGCATCCATCTTGGTTCCATACTCCAGGAATCTGACAGACTGAGGTACACAAACATAATCCGAGGCCAACACCGCGGTGGTCTGAGCCCGACGGGCGTTGGCCTGCACCCAGGCCCTGGGCGGGTCGGGGGGCCATCTGGGTGCCAACCCAGCCAGGAGGTTTTTTTGCCCAGGCCTGCGAGCGCGCCGCCGCCATTTTGCCTGCAGGACGACAGAGAGCTCAGGCGGGCAGACCTGTAACAGGCATAGCCTAAGGCTAACAAAGCGGGGGTCCAGGCCCCAAAAGGCACAGGACTGACCCCAAGAACTGGGCGGCTTGGTGGGCAATCTGTGAGTCAACCCGCCCAGGTGATTGTTAGCAAAGCAGACTCTCCCGGCGCTTTCAGGGAGCGCGGGCGCGCACGCCCGCCATCCTAGTCACCTGGCAAACCCAATTAACAGTCATAGCCCTAGGGGAACTTTGCTCGGACCTTGGCCTCCCAGGCTTTTGCCTGGACTCAGGGACTGGGCGGCCAGGCTAACCTTGTGTGCGACAGCCCGGTTGGCAGATCGGCTGCCCAGCGGAGTGAGAGGAACACAGGGGAGGTCACAGTAGCATACACCGTCGGCACTCCCTGGGAGTGCACACGGGCTCCATCTGCTCCACAGACACAATCTGGGGCAAGGCCTCAGGCAGAAGCCCTTAGCTCTACTCTCTCTGCTTCCGGATCCAGATCAGTCTGGGCGGCAGCATTACATCTCCAAGTCCTGCAAGTGGCTAGCTGGGCTTCCGGGCGGCCAGCTGGGAGAAGTCAGTGTGCTCCAGTGAATCCAGCAGGCCCCAGCAGGAGCCTTCGGGTGCCTGCTTTGGGATCGGAACAGCCTGGGCAGCAGCACACTGTCTACAAGCAGTGCAGGAGGTAAGCTGTGCACCAGAGGCCAACTGGGAAGGGGCAGCTTGCACTGGTGAGTCCAGCACTGACAAGATAAACTAACACCAGTGAGATCTAGATGGCAAAAGGCAAATGCAGGAACGTCACTAACAGAAATCAAGGCAATATGGCAACATCTGAACCCAATTCTCCTCTACCAACATGTCCTGGATACCCCATCACACCAGTAAAACAAGATTTGGATTTAAAATCACTGGTCATGATGCTGGTACAGGAACACATGAAGGTCATACATAAAGAAATTCAGGAGAAAATGGATCAAAAGTTAGAAGCCCTTGCAAGGGAAACACAAAAATCATTGAAAGAAATCCAGGAGAATACAAAAGCCAACAAGGAGGAAATGCAAAAAACACTTAAAGAAATACAGGAGAACTTTGCTCAACAGGCTGAGGTCATGAAAGACGAAACACAAAAATCTCTTAAAGAAATACAGGAGAACTTTGGTCAACAGGCTGAGCTCATGAAAGAGAGAACACAAAAATCTCTTAAAGAATTACAGGAAAACACAAACATGCAAGTGAAGGAGCTAAGCAAAACCATCCAGGATCTAAAATCAGAAGTAGAAACAACTAAGAAAACTCAAAGGGAGACAACTTTGGAGATAGAAAGCCTTGGGAAGAAATCAGGGGACAGAGATACAAATATCAACAACAGAATACAAGAGATAGAAGAAAGAATCTCAGATGCTGAAGATTCCATAGAAACCATGGACTCAACAGTTAAAGAAAATGCAAAATGCAAAAAGCTTGTAACCCAAAATATCCAGGAAATCCAGGACACAATGAGAAGACCAAACCTAAGGATTATAGGCATAGATGAGAGTGAAGATTTACAACTTAAAGGGCCAGCAAATATCTTCAATAAAATTATGAAAGAAAACTTCCCTAACCTAAAGAGAGAGATGCCCATGAATATACAAGAAGCCTACAGAACTCCAAACAGACTGGACCAGAACAGAAATACTTCCTGTCACATAATAATCAAAACACCAAATGTTCTAAACAAAGAAAGAATACTAAAGGCAGTAAGAGAAAAAGGCCAAGTAACATATAAAGGAAGACCTATCAGAATCACAGCAGATTTTTCACCTGAGACTATGAAGGCTAGAAGGTCCTGGGCAGATCTCATGCAGACTCTAAGAGAACACAAATGCCAACCAAAACTACTATATCCAGCAAAACTCTCAATCACCATAGATGGAGAAACTAAGATATTTCATGACAAAACCAAGTTTACCCAATATCTATCCACAAACCCGGCCCTAAAAAGGATAATAGGAGGACAACACCAATACAAGGAGGGAAACTTCACCCTGGAAAAAGCAAGATAGTAACCTTTCATCAAACCCAAAAGAAGTTAAGCATTCAAATTTAAAAAATAACGTCAAAAATGATAGGAAGTAACAATCACTATTCCTTAATATCTCTTAACATCAATGGACTTAATGCCCCAATAAAAAGACACAGACTAACTGAATGGATACGTAAACAGGACCCTACATTTTGCTGCCTACAGGAAACACACCTCAGGGTCAAAGACAAACACTACCTTAGAGTAAAAGGCTGGAAGACAATTTTACAAGCAAATGGTCTCAGGAAACAAGCTGGAGTAGCCATTTTAATATCAGATAAAATTGACTTTCAACCCAAAGTCATCAAAAGAGACCCTGAGGGACACTTCTTGCTGGTCAAAGGAAAAATACAAAAAGAAGAACTGTCAATCCTGAACATCTACGCCCCAAATGCAAGGGCACCCTCTTTCGTAAAAGAAACTTTATTAAAACTAAAAGCACACATTGCACCTAACACAATAATTGTGGGTGACTTCAACACTGCACTTTCCTCAATGGACCGATCAGGAAAACAGAAACTAAACAGGGACACAATGAAACTAATTGAAGCTTTGGACCAATTAGATTTAACAGATATATATAGAACATTCTATCCTAAAACAAAAGAATATACCTTTTTCTCAGCACCTCATGGTACCTTCTCCAAAATCGACCATATAATTGGTCACAAGACAGACCTCAACAAATATAAGAAGATCGAACTAATCCCATGCCTCCTATCTGATCACTATGGAGTAAAAGTGGTCTTCAATAGCAACAGAAACAACAGAAAGCCCACATACACGTGGAAACTGAACAATACTCTACTCAATGATACCTTGGTCAAGGAAGAAATAAAGAAAGAAATTAAAGACTTTTTAGAACACAATGAAAATGAAAACACAACATACCCAAATCTATGGGACACAATGAAAGCAGTGCTAAGAGGAAAACTCATAGCCCTGAGTGCCTCCAAAAAGAAAATGGAGAGAGCATACATTACCAGCTTAATGACACACCTGAAAGCCCTGGAACAAAAAGAAGCTATTTCGCCCAGGAGGAGTAGAAGGCAGGAAATCATCAAACTCAGGGCCGAAATCAATCAAGTAGAAACAAAGAGAACCATACAAAAAATCAACAATACCAGGAGCTGGTTCTTTGAGAAAATCAACAAGATAGATAAACCCTTAGCCAGAATGACCAAAGGGCACAGAGAAAGTATCCAAATTAACAAACTTAGAAATGAAAAGGGAGATATAACAACGGAAACTGAGGAAATCTAAAAAATCATCAGATCCTACTACAAGAGCCTATACTCAACACAACTGGAGAATCTGGAGGAAATGGACAATTTCCTTGACAGATACCAAATACCAAAATTAAATCAGGACCAACTAGACCATCTAAACAGTCCCATAATGCCTAAAGAAATAGAAGGAGTCATAGAAAGTCTTCCAACCAAAAAAAGCACAGGACCAGATGGCTTCAGTGCAGAATTCTACCAGACCTTCAAAGAAGAGTTAACACCAATACTCTTCAAACTATTCCACAAAATAGAAACAGAAGGAACACTACCCAATTCCTTCTACGAAGCCACAATTACGCTGATACCAAAGCCACACAAAGATCCAACAAAGAAAGAGAAGTTCAGACCAATTTCCCTTATGAACATCGATGCAAAACTACTCAATAAAATTCTTGCCAACCGAATCAAAGAACACATCAAAACGATCATCCACCATGATCAAGTAGGCTTTATCCCGGGAATGCAGGGTTGGTTCAATATACGGAAATCCATCAATACAATCCACTACATAAACAAACTCAAAGAACAAAACCACATGGTCATTTCATTGGATGCTGAAAAAGCATTTGACAAAATTCAGCATCCCTTCATGCTTAAAGTCTTGGAGAGAACAGGAATTCAAGGCCCATACCTAAACATAGTAAAAGCAATATACAGCAAACCGGTAGCCAGCATCAAACTAAATGGAGAGAAACTTGAAGCAATCCCACTGAAATCAGGGACCAGACAAGGCTGCCCCCTTTCTCCTTATCTTTTCAATATTGTACTTGAGGTACTAGCTCGGGCAATTCGACAACATAAGGAGATCAAAGGGATACAATTTGGAAACGAAGAAGTCAAACTATCATTATTTGCAGACGACATGATCGTCTACCTAAGTGACCCAAAGATCTCCACTAGAGAGCTCCTACAGCTGATAAACAACTTCAGCAAAGTGGCAGGTTATAAAGTCAACTCAAGCAAATCAGTGGCCTTCCTATACTCAAAGGATAAGCAGGCTGAGAAAGAAATTAGGGAAATGACCCCCTTCACAATAGCCACAAACAGTATAAAGTATCTTGGGGTGACTCTTACCAAACATGTGAAAGATCTGTATGACAAGAACTTCAAGACTCTGAAGAAGGAAATGGAAGAAGACCTCAAAAAATGGGAAAACCTCCCATGCTCATGGATCGGTAGAATCAATATAGTTAAAATGGCCATTTTGCCTAAAGCACTATACAGATTCAATGCAATACCCATCAAAATCCCAACTCAATTCTTCACAGAGTTAGAAAGAGCAATTATCAAATTCATCTGGAACAACAAAAAACCCAGGATAGCTAAAACTATTCTCAGCAACAAAAGGAAATCTGGGGGAATCAGTATCCCTGACCTCAAGCAATACTACAGAGCAATAGTGCTAAAAACTGCATGGTATTGGTACAGTGACAGGCAGGAGGATCAATGGAACAGGATTGAAGATCCAGAAATGAACCCACACACCTATGGCCACTTGATCCTCGACAAAGAGGCTGAAAACATCCAATGGAAAAAAGATAGCCTTTTCAACAAATGGTGCTGGTTCAACTGGAGGTCAGCATGCAGAAGAATGCGAATTGATCCATCCTTGTCTCCTTGTACTAAGCTCAAATCCAAATGGATCAAGGACCTCCACATAAAGCCAGACACTCTGAAGCTAATAGAAAAAAAACTGGGGAAGACCCTTGAGGACATCGGTACAGGGAGAAAGTTTCTGAACAGAACACCAATAGCGTATGCTCTAAGAGCAAGAATTGACAAATGGGACCTCATAAAATTACAAAGTTTCTGTAAGGCAAAGGACACCATCAAGAGGACAAATCGGCAACCAACAAATTGGGAAAAGATCTTCACCAATCCTACATCAGACAGAGGGCTAATATCCAATATATATAAAGAACTCAAGAAGTTAGACTCCAGAAAACCAAACAACCCTATTAAAAAATGGGGTACAGAGTTAAACAAAGAATTCTCACCTGAAGAACTTCGGATGGCGGAGAAGCATCTTAAAAAATGCTCAACTTCATTAGTCATTAGGGAAATGCAAATCAAAACAACCCTAAGATTTCATCTTACACCAGTCAGAATGGCTAAGATTAAAAATTCAGGAGACAGCAGGTGTTGGAGAGGGTGTGGAGAAAGAGGAACACTCCTCCACTGCTGGTGGGGATGCAAATTGGTACAACACTCTGGAAATCAGTCTGGCAGTTCCTCCGAAAACTGGGCACCTTACTTCCAGAAGATCCTGCTATACCACTCCTGGGCATATACCCAGAAGACTCCCCACCATGTAATAAGGATACATGTTCTACTATGTTCATAGCAGCCCTATTTGTAATTGCCAGATGCTGGAAAGAACCCAGGTATCCCTCAACAGAAGAGTGGATGCAAAAAATGTGGTATATCTACACAATGGAGTACTATTCAGCCATTAGAAACAATGAATTCATGAAATTCTTAGGCAAATGGATGGAGCTAGAGAATATCATACTAAGTGAGGTAACCCAGACTCAAAAGGTGAATCATGGTATGCACTCACTAATAAGTGGATATTAACCTAGAAAACTGGAATACCCAAAACATAATCCACACATCAAATGAGGTACAAGAAGAAAGGAGGAGTGGCCCCTGGTTCTGGAAAGACTCAGTGAAACAGTATTCAGCAAAACCAGAACGGGGAAGTGGGAAGGGGTGGGTGGGAGGACAGGGGAAGAGAAGGGGGCTTAGGGGACTTTCGGGGAGTGGGGGGCTAGAAGAGGGGAAATCATTTGAAATGTAAATAAATTATATCGAATAATAAAAAAAATACAAATGATAACATTATGAACAGCAAGGAAATAAATCGATTAATCTTATTGTGTGCTGTCTTTGGAGAAAGGACAACGTCTGCTGTGAACATGGCTTTTCTTCCAGTTCCCACAGCAGGTGATAGGAGTTACTTAATGATGAGTAAGGAACATACTTTACACATTTGGCAGCAGGTTTGGCATGTACTGATTATTTCACAAATGGCAGAGATGATGTTATTAATAACAGTGGTCATACAATTAACATCAATGTAGAGCATCTGCCAAAATTTAAAAAAAAAAAATTAAAGACTATGCTGGAACCAGGAAAAAAAAATATTATATCCCGAGTATGAGCTACTCTCCTTCTAGTCCTATTTTCCCCCATATCACCTTCTATCCAGATACATCTGTTTCCCTCTCTCACTAGGAATCAAATAGCTTCTAAGGAAAAAGAATAAAATGAATTAAATATAGTAAGAAAAAAGGAAACCAAACAAAGTGGTGTTGAGCAAAACAAACAAATTGAAGGAAAAGAATACAAAAGTTGGACAAGAAGCAGACAAACTTGGTCATAACACTCAGGCATCCCATCATAACATTAACCTAAAAGTTATAATATATATAAACAAATGACCTGTAAGGTAGAAAAGAGAACAAAATATGTATAAATAAATTGAAATTTTAAATGTAAATTTTAAAAGAGGAATAAAGGAAAAGCCCTGAAGCAGCATATGAGCCTACAAAGAAGCTGTTAATTTCACTTTCTACTGACCATCTACTGCTGGGAATGAGACTCACCCTTAAAAGGGGTTTGTTTTCTAAGTAGAATGTGAATATTTGGTTCTACATTAATTTCCTAGTTTTCATTGTCTCTATTTTTTTGGTCACCCAGACAATGTCAGGTATTGATTCTTTTTCATAGAGTAGACCTTCAGTCAAATAAGAAACTGGTTATTCCCACAAACTTTTGGCTATGAGTGTACTAATATCTTGCAGGTAGTACACCATTGCAGATCAAAGGTATTATGGCTTTGTTTCTGTTTTTCCATTTGGTAGCATGCAGAGTGCCTTCTTTTACCTAAGAAACTAGAACATAGGGATGGATGTTCTATGTACAAACTTGCTCTATTCTCCTTTATTAATGAATTTTGTTGGTATCATCTTCAGGAAAGGGGTCTTGCTGTCAGTTTGTGGAGAACAACCTGTATTCTCAGCAAAAACTTGCATTTAGAAATTTGCATGAGAGCACTTTTACCTACAAGTGAATTAAATGGCACCCATTCCCAATACTGGAAGCCTCACTTAGTTACAAGAAATGTCACGTTGTGGCTTTGTCTCTCATTAATTGGCAATTTCATTTAAATACCCTCCATGTATTTGTACATGTTTTGAAGCTGAGGAAGAGGGCAACTCTATGGGAAGAGCAGCAGTTTCAACTAACCTGGACCCCTAAGATCTCTCAGACAGTGAGCCACCAACCAGACAGCATACACCAGCTGATATAAGGCACCTTACACATATACAGCAGAGGACAGCCAGGCCTTGACTCAGTAAGAGAAGATTTATTTAACTCTCCAGAGACTTGAGGCCCCAGGGACTGGGGAGGTCTGGTACCATGGGAGTCAGTGGGGGGGGGGGCATCCTCTTGGAGATGGGGGAGGAGGTATAGGATGAGGAAAAGTCAGGAGGGCAGATCAGGAAGGGGATAAAGACTGTACCTTAAAAATTTTTAAGAAAAAAAGATAATAAAAATAAACAAAATGGAAGTTGTAAAAACAAAAAAGAAAGCTCCTAGTGCATTAGGTTTCTTCCAATGTGTTTTAATTTTAGTTGTTTTCCCACATATTTTGGTTTTAGTGGCACAAAAATGTTAGTTTAATGATTAAATTGAGATTGTGTAGTAAAATGTTTTCTCCCTTTTGAGACTTTGTCTTGATCAGGCTTATATAGATTTTATGCTATGCATCCAGAAGACAATGCTTTTATTGTAGTCCTCTGCAAACACAATCTCTTATACTGCTTTTGTTCCATCTTGCTCAGTTATTATTGAATCTTGAGGATATATATATATTCTTCTTTTATGGCTGCAATATCCCCCTTAGATACTGAAGACTAATAAATAAAAACCAGAGCCAGGTATGACTTATTTCTTTTGAAGTCATTTTCATACACAGATTCTATATAGCCACACACATTGCAGACTATTGGCATTACACTTGGTCTCACTGCAGAACTTAACAGTAGGTAAGATGCCATTGCTAATGATGCTACATGTTTGAGTTGTAGAACATAGAGAGTATGATCACCAGTCTACCCACCTATGAACTATAATAAATGGCCTAAAATGCCCACTGATGCAGTGGTGTGTAGTAAACCACCTTTGTTCATTCGCCATTACAAGATGGCGCTGGCCAGATGCAGCTCTCTGGTGGTAAACAACTTTAGTGCATGCGCAGTCTGCTGTGTAGTTATCACACTTATATGCTAATGAAGAATTCACTTAGTTCACCTATCAGGAAGTGGTGCACTATCTATCTTCTGCAGGCGAGGCTGAAGGGCTATATAAGGGCATCAGGGAGAGGGCTCGGGGCCCCAGAAAGAACAAAGAAAAAGTCCTGAATAAAGCGTTGCAGAGAAGAACCTGGTCCTGTTGCGTCTTTCCTTGCTGGCAGGGATGGACGCAATAATGGTGCAAGAATATCTTGTCAATAATGAACCAATTTCTGATAAGATTTAAGGTAATCTGTAACCGGAAACTCATTCGCTTTCACTGTCATTCTAAGAACCTATAGCAAGATAGGACCTAGGTTCATTTATTATGCTACCATATGACCAAGAAGTATTTTAAACCTCAAAATATAAAATAATGACATAAATAGCAGCTTTAAACAGAAAGAACTTAGGAAAATAAACAAAGCTAAACAATGTGCACTGATTTTTTCTATTCCTAAAATTAATGACCCCAGAAATTTGAGCCTCCAATGCACACCTTTGGACCAGGAATTATATCAAACAATAGAGAAAGATAATGTCTTAATTAGGGTTTCTATTCCTGCACAAACATCATGACCAAGAAGCAAGTTGGAGAGTGTAGTGGCTATTCCTTGTTGTCAACTTGACTATATCTGGAATGAACTACAATCTAGAATTGGAAGGCTCACCTATGATCCTAATCTGGAGGCTTAGAGATATAAATTTCTACCTGGAACTTGGCATGGAGATCTTGAAGAATAGTGGATATGAATTTCAGAAGATTAATACAAAGAGATCTCCGAGTTCAAGATCAACTGGGATTAAAGGGCATGGAGGCACATATCTTTAATCTGGGCCACACCCTCTGCTGGAGATCCTACAGCCTTTAATCTGGGCTACACCCTCTGCTGGAGATCTATATAAGGACATTAGGAGAAGGAAGATTTACTCACTCTTCCTTGCCTGCTTGCCTCATGGGACTGAGCAAGTGCTAGATCCTTGGACTTCCATCCACGGCTGCTGCTGCTGCCCATTTTGGGGGAATTGGACTATAGACTGTAAGTCATCGACAAATTCCCTAACTATATAGAAACTGCCCATACATTCTGTGACTCTAGAGAACCCAAACTAATGCAGATAATATTCATAGATTTGTGGTATGTACAAAGGTTATCTATATAAGGAGATCCTTATGTCATTTGAATATATACCATTTCTATAAATGCCAGCATAATAGCTTTATATAGTTTTAGAAGAAAATTTAAAATAAGTTTATACAATAAACTGTTCCATTTGCTCTTACAATGTCTCAATAATGTTTAACATAAAAATACAATCAATAGTAATTATATATTGACAGCAATCTCCAGTAATTGTTAATATAATGATTATAGATCATTTTAAGTTAGGTGTGTGTACATATGTGTCTGAGCATTTATATACATTTACATACATAGCTTAGATATATTTTCCTCATTCATGATTGTTTGTATACTTACCAATTTCACTGAAAACAACTTTATTGAAATTTTATAGTTAATTTTCATGATTGGAGAAGAATGACTATTTTTGTTCATATTGACAGTCATGGTCAACTTGATCAGTAATTATGAACATATTTAAATAAAATACACCTTTTTATTTTATTTTCAGTTTTCTATTGTTTCAAAGCAGAAAAAGTCTCTTAAATTTCATTGGTATCCTAATGGGTTTAAGTTATTATTCACCACATGTCTTCTTTATAATGAAAAATAGTCAGAAAGAATACATGTTGGTTCACAATGTATTTTAAAGCCACCTTCTCCCATAAACTGCTTTGCTTTTCTATTCTTATGATGATTGAATTTACATAAATGTGCTGGAAGGTTTTATATGTGTTTACAGATCCACTCCAGGAAATGACTCCTCAGCCCAACTTCTCATTGGTCACCTGTATGTGTTTACACAAGCTTACAGAATGCTTTCTGAACCCTTCGTTCCCTAGCACTTCCTCCAGGCAATTTTTTCTTATGTTTCCAATTGAGAATAGGGGAAGATTTCTGTATTTTGTCTTTTCTTCTTTCTTGTCTTTTTCTATTTTTCCTTCCTCACTTCCTTTTTCTCTCCCTTCGTCTTTACTTTCCTCCCTCCTCCCACTCTTTTTCTTTTTCTTGTACGTATATATGTGTATATGTGTATGTATGTATGTATGTATGTATGTATGTATGAATTCATGCAAGGATCTGTCTGTCTATCTATCTATCTATCATCATCTATCATCTATCTATTCATCTATTTATCTATCAGTCTATCTATAATCTATCTATTCATCTATCTATCATCTATCTATTCATCTGTCTATCTCTCAACTCTCATCTATCTATTCATCTATCTGTATATTTATCTATTCATCTATCTCTCTATAATCTATCTATTCATCTATCTCTCTATCATCCATCTATCTATTCATCTGTCTATCCATCTATCTCTCATTTATCATCTATCATCTATTTATCTCTCTATCTATTCATCAATCTATTCATCTATCTACGTATCATCTCTCTATTCATCCAACTATCTTATCTATCTATCTATCTATCTATCTATCTATCAATCAATCATCTGTCTGTCTGTCTGTCCGTCTGTCTATCTATCTATTGACTTATACCATAGCCAAGATTGGTCATACACTCATCTCCTCATTCCCTCAGCTTGCCAAGTGCTATGGGTGCTGGCATGAAAATACCATGTCTGATTTCTTCCTTATCTTTATAAAAAGGAGAACCAGACTGTGAATGGAATGTACCCCTGCACAGTAGTATTTCAGGAGAATCAGAAGATGGGGCCTTGTTGGAGGAAATGTTTCCCAGGAGATAGACTTTGAGAGGAATCATAATCATCCCAGCTCACTCTCTATTTGAATTGTGAGCCCTCAGTTTCTGATTGAGCTCTCATATCTGTTTCTTGCTACAGTGTTCTTCAACTTAGCCTTCCTAAACCATAAACTAAATAATTTTTTTCATCCTAAATAATTTTTTCGATCATGTTTTATTGCACTAATTGAAAACTAACAAAAAACGCCACATTATGGAATCTGGTTTTAGGAAAGAGACTGAATCAATCAGGACAGCTGTGGACATCATGTGAAGCTGAAGTTACTCAACACCTAGACACAATTTTTTCTTATTGTCTCCCTACATTTTTTCAGAGGCTTTCTAGATCATTACTGTGTGTTTCTAACTTATTGGTATGTGTTATATTTTTCTATAGGTACATTTATTGTTAAATTTGTGTTTCTGTATGTGTATGTCTGTATATATGCATGTGGCTTTATATGTATAAACATGTCATATTTTTACAATGATATTTATGAAAATAATATGTAAGAAGCTAATAGTAATTAACTACCAGGCATAACACATAATTCTTTATCCAAAATAAGAAATTTAGATATATAAATTGTTAAGGATGGTTCACCTTGGGCCCAATTCGAAAAGCAGAATTGCAAACTAGAGATGTCCGTTTCCTTTCTTCCACCATAACAACATCAGTGCTTCATCCCTATAAACATCAGTTTTTCAGGATGTTATTAGTAGTTTACGAACAACCATGAATGATATTTACTCACTAAAAATTAATTTTGTTGTTATATGTTATCATTATTACTATAAGATAGATTATTAAGACAAATAAATATTAACTTTCTCACATTTCTAAATTTCAATGTTTCAAGGTTTTCATAAACACAAATTTAGTATACAACCCTGTACTGGCTGGTTTTGTGTGTCAACTTGACAGAGGCTGGAGTTATCAAAAAGAAAGTAGCTTCAGTTGGGGAAGTGCCTCCATGAGATCCAGCTGTGGGACATTTTCTCAATTAGTGATCAAGTGGGGAGGGCCTCTTGTGAGTGGTACCACCTTTGGGCTGGTGGTCTTGGGTTCTATAAGAGAGTAGGCTGAGCAAGCCAGGGGAAGCAAGCCAGTAAGAAACAACACCATGGCCTCTGCATCAGCTCCTGCTTTCTGACCTGCTTGAGTTCCAGTCCTGACTTCCTTTAGTGATGAACTGCAATGTGGAAGTGTAAGCTGAAAAAAGCCTTTCCTCCCCAACTTGCTTCTTGGTCATGATGTTTGTGTAGGAATAGAAACCCTGACTACTACAAAACCTAATATATATATAGTAAAATTTAGCAAAATCAAAATTTAATATTTCTGATAAATAATATAGTTTTATGGTAATATTTTCTTATCAGTAAAGCACTCAAAAGATAATTGTATAAATCTTGTGAATAAATCAATTGACACTTGATTTTAAGCTATTGGATTTCCCATTTCTTAGATTACAAATTCATTGTAAATGTCCATAATGAATGCTGTGTTTATCTTAATTTGTATCCAATATAATTTCTTCTAAATTCCTGTAAAGATGACCTTGTCTGATCTATACTCTTAGAAAGGCACATTTTTTGATATCTCAGCCATATGTCTCTCATTTATTTTTAACTTAGCATGTGTAAAAAAGATTTTTTTTTGCTTTCTCCTTCATCAACTCATCACCAAATATACTGTTCTACACTTCCACAAGATGGTAAATGGCAACATTACTCATCTAGTTCTTCAAGCCAAAAACTTGAGATTCAAACTTGATTTATTTTTTTCTAACATTACACACCCACATTATAAATAAATCCTTTCTGTTTTACATTAAAATTCATCCATCTGATATTTGAATAGCTATAATTTGTTCTATATATGAACATCTTTATTACATCTAGTAATAGCAATTTTTCTCTTGGCATTATACTTATTTTTCAACAGTACATGGGTAAATATCATTTTAATTATGCATATATGTATATTTTCACCAGTCTTCAGGTATGTGCACATAACTGCATATGTACAGAGAGGGAAAAAATGTTAAATCACCCTGAAACTGAGGTTTTAGGTGGTTGTGAGCAACCAAATATGGGTGCTTGGAACCAAACCTAGGTCAACTGTAAGATCGGTGTACTCTCTCAACTTTTGAACCAACACTATATCACTAGAAGTATTTGAATGTTTTCTCTAGGGAGTAGATCCTGAGTAAGTATGTACTGGGTTTGTCTCTTTGTATTTCTCTAACAATTAATCCCCGTCCCCATCCTGGGACATGCTTCTCTTTTTCTCATGAGATTCTATCTTTTTCACTGCTATTTAATGCTTGACACATTGCTTCTCATTTAAAACCCCCCATTTTTTTTTTTTTTTTGCAGTCAGACTGTGTACTACTTAAATTTCTATTTTAGAGTGTAATACTTTCAAATCAGCATATAGTTGTATAGGACTTTTGTGAAAAACAAAGTACATACATATGCACACAAATTCAGGAAATAGGTTGTAAATTGGAAAAAGACTAGAGGGTTGTACTTGCGGTGGTGTTGATGGAAAAATGGAGTAGAAATTATTGTAATTACCTTCTCAAATATAATAAAAATATTTTAAAAGGTATAAAAACGCTGTCTATGAGATAAAATTTGCTCTTCTAAAGGTTCTTGAGTCAGAAAAACAGGAACAACTTTAGCAAGAGGAATATGGCATTCCCTTGTGTATACTTCACCACTAATCTTAAACATGAAAGTAAAACTTCATTGTATTTGTAAAAGCTATGCTTATTTCAACTCTGTACTATGAAATATAATTAGTTGCTCTTTACATGAGGTATAAGAAGTTTCCAAAAAGCTTTAGTAGCCTAATTTTGAGTGTTTGAGTAATAACATGTGAATGCTTTTTGTTTTGAAAATATACTGCTAGATTCAGAAGTAATGCTCAAAGAATTAAATTAATATATACCCAATTGATGGCTTTGAAGTGAAATCCATTTAATGTGTTTCAAATTTAAATATCTTTCCTGGTAAGTGGATTATGTTCTTCATCACTTACTACCCCACTGTCATTTTTCTTTCATCTTTGAGCAGTAATGTCACTTATGACATATAAGCAAGCTTGCATTTGGTGAATAAGTTGGATGAGAGTCATCCATATTTGTTGTCAAAAGCAGCAGCAAACTCTGGCATTTGTGGAAATGAATTCCCTTCCAGTATGACACTATAAATCTCTCCAAAATGGGTTCTTATAAAGAGAATATCAAAGCGGCCCTGATGCATATAGCTATATTAATTAGGGAAGTAGTAGCCATAATTTCTACTCCACCTATGATATAATAGCTTCATACAAGCTATGGGAATACTGCCTACAGAGATGACTATTGCCAAAATGAACACTTTACCAAGAACCTGGAAAATATGACAGAATTAATATTTGTGAAGAGATTTGAAAGTAAATGAGATGTTTTTCTTAATGATATAAGCTTACATATTAAATATTCTAATAAAGTTGGCAAGATAGCAAAGCAATTTTACACCTAAATACTTATTCAAGCTATAATTTCCAGAAGTGCTTCAAATAAAGATAGGAGACTTAGAAATCAAATTAGAAGGAAAAAGCCAATAATTTTTCCTTAAAGTTAATGGACATTGAAAGCATGGACAATGATTATGCAAATGTGTAAATAGTCATAAATTTAAATTGTTTCCATTTGTTCTTCTCTATTTGTTGTTTTATTTACTGTTTTAGTGACAATAGGCCAAAACTAAATACTATGTATGTGTGTGTGTGTGTGTGTTTGTGTGTGTGTATACATTTTCCATGGTTGTATGCATATATAGACCAGAATTATTTGATTTAAGATAATTTTCTGAATAAAATTATCTTATATTTGGAACCACAGTCTCTCTCTGAACTGATCTTTGATTTGGCCAATGGGCCTGCCTAACAGATGCCAGGAATTCCCTTTTTGCAAACAGCACCAAGTACTTCTAATCCTAGCAGGTTACCAAGCATAACTTTGAGAAGGTTAGTAATGAAAATTTTGTGTCTGATGGCTCATAATAAGTTTGTTTTTTTTAACAAATTAGGTACCAGTCTAGCCATCTTTATATATATGTTTTCAGAAAATAAAATCTCTCAAGGCAAACCACAATAAGAAAAACTCAACAAAGAATTTTGTAGTTTTATTTTCCTTAGCATGGTGATAACTCAAAAGAGATAAGAAGTGTAGCAAATTAAAGAGATAGGTACAGATGATATGTGTAAATCTCAAGGGGAGATATGACCATAGAGTATTATGAGTACATAAATACTCATAGTACATAGAGTACATGAATTTAAAAATTTTATATTTGATAATTTAACTCTGGTAGAATTAAATATGTCCATTTCAAAGTAATATAAAATGAGAGTCTGCTGTTTTAGATTATTTCAAAGGGGTGAATTTGCAACACTGCCAATTTTTAATATTAATAATAATTTCTACACAATTGAAATTAAAGAAAAGTATAGTGAGGTAAAGAACAACTAAAAATCTGGTTCCTTGACAGATACAGGAGTCATAACATATAAGGGTGACTAATGTAAACTGTCTCTTGACGATGGCAGCAAGGACTTTTTCATATAAAGAACATGAAAATATGTAATTAGAATAAAAATGCAGTGAACAACAATTAGTCTTCAATGAAATATAAAATAACATTGTTTTCATTCAAGAAAATTATACTTCAGTAAAAAAGGCAAATCTTACAATATCTGTTTTTATATTTACAACACCTATATATGTCATTAGAGGGAGCCATGTCATGGCCAAGATAACTCACATGACAAACACAAAAATATAGATTGTAGGATGTGATATACCATGCAAAGAACTGATATAATTAAATAGCCTTATAAAACTTCTTCCAAAATAAAATTTAATGAGAGGAAAGGGTATTCTGAGAGAGAGATTTAACTGTACTTCCTCACAAAATATTTAGAGTTGAGGCCAAATTACATTTGCTGTACAAGTCAAAGTTAATAGAATAGGTATATTTGGATAAAATGGCAAAAGACACATTAAAAAGGATGTAGACAAAAAAGAATCTGTGAGCCATGAAATATATAATAAATTACTTTATGAATGAATATAGAAAATATTAATGTTTAATGCATAAACACTATTCTCTAGTGAATCTTATATAAGGCCCATGTTCATAATGTACCTCGTGTTTGAATTAGCATTTTATTTGTTCTTCATCAACACACACACATAATGTTAACTCAGACTTATATATATATATATTTTGACTATTTTTATCTTTAGGATATTAGATTAAATTTTTCATAATATAACTACTCACTCAGTATTCATAGCAGCGAAGTGTTTTTTTTTTATATTTTTATTTTCTATATTCTTTGTTTACATTCCAAATGATTTCCCCTTTCCCGGATCCCCCCTCCCATATGACCCATTAACCTTCTTCTCTCTATCCCTTCTCCAATCACCTCCCTCCTTTTTCTCTGTCCTTATATTCCCTTCCCATGCTAGATCAATCCTTTCTAGGATCAGGACCCTCTCCATACTTCTTCATGGGAGTCATTTGTTATGCAATTTGTGCCTTGGGTATTCAGAGCTTCTGGGCTAATTAATATCCACTTATCAGAGATTGCACTCCATGTGTATTCTTTTGTGACTGGGTTACCTCACTTAGGATGATATTTTCCAGATCAAACCATTTGCGTAAAAATTTTGTGAATTCATTGTTTCTAATTGCTGAGTAGTATTCCATTGTGTAAATATACCACATTTTCTGTATCCATTCCTCCTTTGAGGGGCATCTGGGTTCTTTCCAGCTTCTGGCTATTATAAATAAGGCTGCTATGAACATAATGGAGCATGTGTCTTTATTGCATGCCGGGGAATCCTTTGGGTATATACCCAGGAGAGGTATAGCAGGGTCCTCTGGAAGTCTCATGTCCAGTTTTCTGAGTAACCTCCAGACTGATTTCCACAATGGTTGTACCATCGTACAGCCCCACCAGCAGTGGAGGAGTGTTCCTCTTTCTCCACATCTTCGCCAACACCTGCTGTCTCCTGAGTTTTTGACCTTAGCCATTCTGACTGATGAAAAGCAAAGTGTTTTAATATTGAGTATGAGGAAGATTTGATAAACAATGAGGATCTGTGTTCTATCATTCAGGTGGCAGAGGGTTATTACAATCTTGAGTCCTGCCTGATCTAGTGTAAGTCTCAGGTAAGCCAGGGTGGTGTGTGTGTGTGTGTGTTATGTCTCTCACTATATCTATGTATGTATGTATGCATGTATGTATGTATGTATGTATATATATATATATATATATATATATATATATATATGTATATATATATATATATATCAATACAAGTATTTTGTTTTTCACATCTGACAATCAGAATCTATTGATGTGATATAAATTTTAGGTGAAATGCATTCTTTTGTATAATATCCTATGTGCTTACAGCCCATCTTAGCTCAGATCCACTTTTTTAGAAACTTCAATGATCAAGATACTTTCCTTTTTATTTCTTTGTTAAAGTTTTTGTTACCAGGTCTTTATTTGATGCTAAGCTGATAGAGTTTTTTCATTCAGTGATTATATAGACAAATATAGCAGATTTGTGCAAATAGAGTCATGAAGAAAGACAATATTTCTACTTTTTATTCTTGTATTTATTTCAGAAACTATGTCAAGAAGCTATTGTTCCTATTATATTTGTAGAATGTTTTAATACAAATTACAGTTTATATTAGTAAATCAGGAACACACACAGACACACACACATACATATATAAAATGAGGAAAAATGAATTATATGCAAATTAGAACATTATGCAACTATCAGTGAACCCAAATACTCTTAAAGATTTCAGGGAAGAAATAAGGACAATAGAGCCCTATGTCTAAGCCACAAATTAACACTGACACATTATACTATAATGTGTCATGTCATGTTAGAAATCTCAAATTACTGTTAACAGACTCCAGTAAGTTACTTAATTTCTAGCTCATTATAATCAAATCTTTGAAAAATACTATGTATGACAATATCATAAAAATAGAAAACAGAATTTGTATTAGTATATTTACCTTTGTCTGTTTTTCCTAATGTACTACTTCGGAGGAAAAAATGAGACATGTACAAATACTGAGAAATATATAAGCAGTATTGAACAGTCTTGTTAGAGTGATTACATGAGAATAGTATTCTTACAAAACATAATGTGAAGAAAAAAAAAGTAAGACAGCACTTTATTAATTAATTGCAACATTCAAAGCCTAGACCTTTTCCAGTACACGCCACCATGTACTACTTGTGCCCAGAAATTCTGAGATAGACAATTGAATGTGTTTCTGTCCACCAATAGCAGATATAAATTGTTCGAAGTTGTATAAAATATCAGAGAATAAATCCATATCACAGGTCAAAATCCTTTTATGAAGCTTTACCAAAGCATCACATTGTTCATAGTTGGTATGATTAGTAGCATTTAACAACCAGTATTCCACTGAGGGGAAACTTCAGTGTTCTAAATTCTCTTCAGATTGCATTTATCAAGTTCATCTCTAACACCATATGTGCACCCTTCTGTGTGGATGGCACCAACGTCCTGCTTCCCCTCTCCAAATACAAAGTATGCTGTGGGCTTCTGTTGGTTTGCTCCCACCCACCTCCCAGGCATCTGCCAGCTTCTTCTAATGCCACACTACTTTCGTTGAAAGGATATCTGCATTCTCTCAATTTTTGAAATCTTGTTGGGAGCATAAGTCCTCATGTACCCTCATCATCCCATACAACAAGGAAGACAAACTGGCTTGAGTTTTCATTTTGCAGTTACCTGAGATTATTCCTAAGAAAGAATGCATGACTTAAGCAATAATGCATTACGTCTAATATAATACACATCTAGATTGTTAGCATCATATATAACAAGCCTTCCCTTTAAATTCAAGACTGTCTAGATAATCCATAACCCATACTCTTTCTCAAGTGAATAAACAGCCTTCTATTCATCCACCTAAAACATGATTTTCTAAATAGATCTTGCATATCAATAGAAAAATTCCAATTAACTTAATTTAACTAAGGTGGGCTAAGCCATTTTGTGATAATGCCTAATATTATGCTTCACACTCTCTATTTTGTTAATTATCCATGCTGAAAGCAGGACAGGCTATGCTCTTCTGCTTAAATGGTAACATATTCACACATGCACATATATACACATGCATATATATATACCTATGAATATGAGCTGGATAGAGAGAAAGAGAGAAGAGAGGAGAGAATCAATATGTGAAAGGTTTTCAGAGCTTATCAATTCATAATAATAAATCATATAGATTTATCATCTCAGTCAAAATAATTTTCCTGAATTATAGGGTCTCTCTCTCTCTCTCTCTCTCTCTCTCTCTCTCTCTCTCTCTCTCTCTCTCTCTCTCTCGGTTTTTCGAGACAGGGTTTCTCTGTAGTCCTGGCTGTCTTGGAACTCACTCTGTAGACCGGGCTGGCCTCAAACTCAGAAATCCACCTGCCTCTGCTTCCCAGAGTGCTGGGATTACAGGCGTTAGTCAAGATTTTTAATGTCCTAAAGAATACACCACAGGAAAACTAAGCAAACCTGAGCTAAAAGGTTTTACATGAGCTATTTAGTAGCTCATGTAAAACCAAGTACTTAAAACAATTATTACTCCCTTAGAATATTTTAAATATTAAAGTAATATTGCTATTCTTGAAAAGCATAAATATATTAAACCAAATTAATTTCTTTTGAATTATTAGTCTACTCTAAATCTCTAACTCAAGTAAAATTATTTTTATTTTAGAATGTTTCAATGGTCTTTCAAGGATCAGAACCCCAGATGCTCATATAATCTTAAATGGCCTCAGGCAGATGGTTTCCAGAGGGGGCAGGGGGATTTTGGATCCAGTAATACCAAGATGGTGAGGATTAAAAGCTAGATTTGACCTCGAGATTTCCATTAAGAATATTTGTGGATATCTCTTTCAGTTCTGCTCTTATATGAAATAGTAACTAATATCGCATTGTTGGAAGGAACCTCAATACATCTTTGCAAAGTCAAAGCCACATTTATATATTTTGGTACTCCCTACTTCTCTAAAACATCCAAGCTTTGCAGCAAGCTTTTTGTGATACTGAAGTAATTCATGGTATCTTTGGATATGTTGCTTCATAAGCTCCTAAAGTTTAAGTAAGGTTCAATTTAAAAGATTATTTTTCTTCAAAGAATCTTTTCAAGCAATTACTGAAGTGTTTCTGTAGAATTTCTACGTCTCTGGAAGATTGTAAGTTTTTTTGTTTTTTTTGTTTTTTATCTGAGACACAAAAGTCTATTGTGCACTCACTACTCAAATATTTTTTTGTTATTCAACAAAACTGCTTTTCTAAAGAGATTTTAAATTTGCCTACTTGTTTCTCACAATGATAAAAAGCACAAATTTGTTCCATGAACCCTGGAGTATGCTGATCACAATTTTGATCAGGAGTTATAAATAAAAGCCCATATATCTGGTGTATATATATAAGAAAAGAAGCTGAAATCGGGTGTTCTTCAGGAGACCATGAGAACATCACTGTTACATTTTGGATGAATAAAGTGTAGATGATGTCACTATGCGTAATTTCAATTGACCTTGCATGTCTGCTGCAGAAACTCTAAGGGTCCTCCACTGGCAAATGATAGTGAACTGTCATATACTTGACCACATTTTGACCCAGTTGCAGTGACTGATTCAATTACAGAGTCTTCATAGGATCTGATTAACTAGAAGAACTCTAAGCTCTAATGATTTGCATCATGATGAACATTTTTTAATCAGTAAAAGATATAGGGTTGCATGTTACATCTCCTTCATTGGTAAAAAGAAATGTGTTTAATGGTGGTTATGAACAGAATAATAGATAATCCTTTGGCTATTCATGCAAAAAATCATATGATTTTGATCAAGAAGACTATAACATAGAAATCTCAAGTTGGTTTTAGAATTGCAATCAAAGTAAGATGCAGTAGAGAGCAACACGGAGGACAGAAATTTTACCAGTGCAAACTGGAGTTAGAGTAAATATTTTCAATTATATTGATTCAAGTAATTGTTTGACTCCTCCAAGAAACACAGTCTTATTTCTTGAAACAAAAACAAAACAAAATAAAACAAAAAATGCTGACTTTTTTTTTTTTTTTGTAGAAACAGACTTTTTCTGATAGTAGTGTTGCTTCTATAATAGGGAGACAGCTAATATTTTATACATCATATGAACAAACATTCCACACTTTTTATGTATTTATTCTCTTAAAGTGGGGGAAGGTGAGCATTAAAGTGCTTCTATGGAAGTCAGAGAACAACCCTCAGCAGTCAACTCTCTACTTGCCTCATATGGATCCAAGGGACAAAACTCAGGCCATCTGACTCGGTAGAAAATAGCTTTTCCTAGTTGGCCATTTAAGTAACCCATGTTCCTTAATTCCAGTGTCCATACTGTTTCTTTTGTAAAATATCATTTGTCAAAGTACACACTGCAGAATACATGGCATTTGGTATAATAGAAAAACAAATCTACCAAGATTTAGCCTGCATGTGGTATGATATCACAGGAAATACCTAAAGTGAACTATTGGATCTCCTTTTTTCTTCTGACTGTTCAAAACCATGGAAAGTGAATCTAGTCCTTATCAAAAGGCTAGGAAAACTTCATCCCTAGTCAAGCATTCCTCAGAGTATTAATATACCAAGAAAGAAGAATCTTGTAAACTCCTGTACAAGTGAACATCAGAAAGCAAAGTGAAGGACCTAGAAATTTTCCCCAATAAGCCAACTGCCTCTGCAGCTACACAGTGTAGAATTTGAAACTCACAGTACTGTTAATTTAAGCTGAGCAGAAGAACCCCTGCAAAAGTTAAAGGAAATTATAGAAACTAAAATTAGAATGATATGAAGTAGCAATCTCCTTCTAGTGTTAAGAAAGAAAAGGATTAGAAAACTAGAAAGAAGGTGCAGAATTATTTTTGAACCACATGTGTGGCAAATGGGAGGATGAAAGAGCATCCGTGGGCTGGATGCTAGGCTGGGTGTTGGCTATGGGATTGTGATGTAATGTACTTTCTATCTGAATCTCAAATCAGTGAGAGTGGGTGAAAGCAAGACTTCAAGAGAAAGCATGGGTATCTTCCAAAGGTTACTTAGGAATGTGGCAAGACAGTTTGGAGAATGCCAACTGGCACAATACTACAATGAGACATATGTTCAAATTCATAGGGTGTCAAGCTGTAACACAATGAGTTTTTAAAGCCTAAAGAAATATTTTAAATAATGGAAAGCACAGTTAAAACTTAGAAGCAAAGACATCTAAAAACAAAGGAAAACTAAAACAAGGCTTTGATTAGAAATGCTTCATGTCAGAAGAGTAGGAAGATAATCAAATAAAATAAGTTTAAATGATTGCAAATTAATAAAAAATAAACCAATGGAACTATTTCTCAAAAATTACTCTTAAATATAGTGAAGATAAAAATTCCCTCAGGAAATTAAAATCTAGTATTAATTTTACTAAGGGCTAAGATTTTTAAAATTTTAGGAAAAGTGTCTCCAATGAAAGAAGAAAGAGTGGCCAAAATTTATACCTAAATAATATAAATTTAAATATATATTAAGAAGAAGAGAATTATAATGAGTATGAACTGTGTTATTTATTATACATATTTTACTTGTCTAAGATTTTAATTATCTATGTACATAATTAAATTTTTATGCTCATCAAACTCACTATAGCCCCTAAACAATGCATAGGAATAGAAAACAATTGAGAACATCCGGCTTGAAAACAATTACAGTACATATGGTGAAATACATATTTAAATATAAAACTATGACTAAGTAAATATTAGTAACATATTGAAACAATTTACTTAGAGGATGCTTATATAATAAATGAGAAGGAATAAATTGTCTAACTTTAAATAAGCCAAAGCCAACACTAACATGATTAAAATATTTTAAAAATGCATTTCAAATATATAAATTTTAACAGCCATTAAAATTATATAAAGCAAACACTGATACAAAGATAAGAAAGTTTTAAATTAACACACAATATAATTTCAAATAAGCAAGATTGCCAGATCAAAACAGTATATGAATATCATATTAACGGAGGAAATTCTCTAAGAAAATGCAAAATCTTAAATGTATTTGTACCTTTCAGTATGAAAATACTTGAACTGTGTCCCCAAGGCTGGCCTCCAATATGTGATCCTCCTGCCTCATGCCTACTTGCATGAATCACTCTCACTTTGATGAGGGAAGAAAATCACAGGAGGAAGAGGGAGAAAGGTAGGGATCTGGGTGGGACACAGGAAGGAGAAGGGAGAAGCGGATCAGCTATGGAGAAGAAGGTAGAGAAGCTCAGAGGGACAGGAGCATTAATGGAAATAAGCAGCTTCTGGGGGTGAGGCTGGGGGAAACCTCTAGAAAGCACCAGAGGCCTGGGATGTAAGAGACTCTCAGGACACAATGGGGTTGTACTGAGTGGAAATTGCCCTACTATGGGAAGATGGAACCTGAAGAGACTACCTCCAAAAGATAAACGGGACCCCCAATCTACCTTCATTTTTTTTTTTGAGCCAGAATTATTTCTGTCTAAAAGAAATATAGAAAGAAAAAGAGAGCAGAGACTGAAGGAAAGGCCCTACAGTGACTGGGATCCATCTCATGGGCAGGCACTAAACCCCGACATAATCACTAATGCTATGTTGTGCTTGCAGACAGGAGCCTAGTTGTCCTACTAGAGGCTCTACCAGCAGTTTACTGAGACAGATGCGTATACTTTCAGACAACCATGGGACAGAGGGAATGACCCTCATGGAAGATTTTGCAAAAGGATTGAGTTGCTGAAGGAAATTGCAATCCCTTAGGAAAAACAACTGACCCAGACAGCACATATGTAGCAGAGGACTGCCTTGTCTGACCTCAGGAGAGGATGGGGCTCATCCTGTAGAAACGTGATACCAGTGGAAGAAAGGGATACCCTGGTGGTGGAAGCATCCTCTCAGAGGCAAAGTTGTCGGGGAACAGTGTGAGTATCTCTGAGAAAGGTACTGGGAAGGAGAGGCCATATTTGGAATGAAAATAAATAAAATAATTAATAATAAATTTTAAGAAAAGGAAAATACTTGAACTGAAAATTGGTAGAAAGTAGGAGAAGTAAATAGATGACAATGAGGTAAATTACTTTAGTCATCATTATCTTACAGATTATGCTTCTCAATAGCACATTCATTGCACTTGTATTCAGTCATTCCATAGGCCATACTCAGTTTGGTCATAATATCACCATATGTGAATCATACAAAATTCAAGTTTCTAGGAAACATATTTCTCATTAAATGTAACATTTTAAAATAGTAAATGGTAACATAGTGAAAAGACATATCTGATTTTATCTAACATTGTATCAAAGTACACATGAGAAATAATATTGTGTAGAACAGAATTTGAAAGAGGAAAGACTTTCTTTTGGAATACTTCCTCCTAAACGGGATGTTGACATTAATTCCTTTCTCTTGGGCTCAGGGATCTATGTAGAAGAGGAACAGATTGTAAGAGACAATTGTAAAGAATTGGAAAAGGAAAAATTGTAAGAGACAGAGGTGCTGAATGATTCCAAGAACACTGTGTCTTTTAGTCTCAGCAGGCCTGGTGCATGAAAGAATTTTCTGAAATTGTGGCAGCATATAGAGGACCTCACAGTTTCAAGCCAGATGCAACCCCACTACTGAGCTATGGAAATAAACACTGGTTTCTTCCCCTAACCACAATGTAATTGATAAGTGCTAGAAACAAAATTAGATTTTGCAGTGGTGTGTTACTACGTTGTCTCAGTCAGGGTTTCTATTCCTACACAAAACACCACAACAAAGAAGAAAGTTGGGAAGGAAAGGATTTATTCAGCTTACACTTTCACATTGCTGTTCATCACCAAAGGAAGTCAGGACTAGAACTTAAGCAGGTTAGGAAGCAGGAGCTGATACAGAGGTCATGGAGAGATGTTACTTACTGGCTTGCTTCCCCTGGGTTGCTCAGACTTCTTTCTTATAGAACCCAGGATTCTATAATCAGCCCAGAGAAGGCACCACCCACAATGAGCTATCCCACCCTTGATCACTAATTGAGAAAATGCATTACAGCTGGATCTCATGGAGGCATGTCTTCAATGGAGGCTCCTTTCTCTGTAATAACTCCAGCTTGTGCCAAGTTGACACACAAAATCAGCCAGTACATGCATATATCAGTCCTAGGCAAACATCGTGACGAGCAGTAGTTTGCCAACACAAAACAAGTTCTGTTTTCTGCTTGTTTGTTTGTCTCTTTTGCTTTGTTTTATTTCTTTTTTTTATTTTTTTTATTATTCGATATAATTTATTTACATTTCAAATGATTTCCCCTTTTCTAGCCCCCCCCACTCCCCGAAAGTCCCGCAAGCCCCCTTCTCTTCCCCTGTCCTCCCACCCACCCCTTCCCACTTCCCCGTTCTGGTTTTGCTGAATACTGTTTCACTGAGTCTTTCCAGAACCAGGGGCCACTCCTCCTTTCTTCTTGTACCTCATTTGATGTGTGGATTATGTTTTGGGTATTCCAGTTTTCTAGGTTAATATCCACTTATTAGTGAGTGCATACCATGATTCACCTTTTGAGTCTGGGTTACCTCACTTAGTATGATATTCTCTAGCTCCATCCATTTGCCTAAGAATTTCATGAATTCATTGTTTCTAATGGCTGAATAGTACTCCATTGTGTAGATATACCACATTTTTTGCATCCACTCTTCTGTTGAGGGATACCTGGGTTCTTTCCAGCATCTGGCAATTATAAATAGGGCTGCTATGAACATAGTAGAACATGTATCCTTATTACATGGTGGGGAGTCTTCTGGGTATATGCCCAGGAGTGGTATAGCAGGATCTTCTGGAAGTGAGGTGCCCAGTTTTCGGAGGAACCGCCAGACTGATTTCCAGAGTGGTTGTACCAATTTGCAACCCCACCAGCAGTGGAGGAGTGTTCCTCTTTATCCACACCCTCTCCAACACCTGTTGTCTCCTGAATTTTTAATCTTAGCCATTCTGACTGGTGTAAGATGAAATCTTAGGGTTGTTTTGATTTGCATTTCCCTAATGACTAATGAAGTTGAGCATTTTTTAAGATGCTTCTCCGCCATCCGAAGTTCTTCAGGTGAGAATTCTTTGTTTAACTCTGTACCCCATTTTTTAATAGGGTTGTTTGGTTTTCTGGAGTCTAACTTCTTGAGTTCTTTATATATATTGGATATTAGCCCTCTATCTGATGTAGGATTGGTGAAGATCTTTTCCCAATTTGTTGGTTGCCGATTTGTCCTCTTGATGGTGTCCTTTGCCTTACAGAAACTTTGTAATTTTATGAGGTCCCATGTGTCAATTCTTGCTCTTAGAGGATACGCTATTGGTGTTCTGTTCAGAAACTTTCTCCCTGTACTGATGTCCTCAAGGGTCTTCCCCAGTTTCTTTTCTATTAGCTTCAGAGTGTCTGGCTTTATGTGGAGGTCCTTGATCCATTTGGATTTGAGCTTAGTACAAGGAGACAAGGATGGATCAATTCGCATTCTTCTGCATGCTGACCTCCAGTTGAACCAGCACCATTTGTTGAAAAGGCTATCTTTTTTCCATTGGATGTTTTCAGCCTCTTTGTCGAGGATAAAGTGGCCATAGGAGTGTGGGTTCATTTCTGGATCTTCAATCCTGTTCCATTGATCCTCCTGCCTGTCACTGTACCAATACCATGCAGTTTTTAACACTATTGCTCTGTAGTATTGCTTGAGGTCAGGGATACTGATTCCCCCAGATTTTCTTTTGTTGCTGAGAATAGTTTTAGCTATCCTGGGTTTTTTGTTGTTCCAGATGAATTTGATAATTGCTCTTTCTAACTCTGTGAAGAATTGAGTTGGGATTTTGATGGGTATTGCATTGAATCTGTATAGTGCTTTAGGCAAAATGGCCATTTTAACTATATTGATTCTACCGATCTATGAGCATGGGAGGTTTTTCCATTTTTTGAGGTCTTCTTCCATTTCCTTCTTCAGAGTCCACTAGAGAGCTCCTACAGCTGATAAACAACTTCAGCAAAGTGGCAGGTTATAAAATCAGCTCAAGCAAATCAGTGGCCTTCCTATACTCAAAGGATAAGCAGGCTGAGAAAGAAATTAGGGAAATGACCCCCTTCACAATAGCCACAAACAGTATAAAGTATCTTGGGGTGACTCTTACCAAACATGTGAAAGATCTGTATGACAAGAACTTCAAGACGCTTTATTTCTTTTGTGGGTTTTTGTTTCATTTTTGTTTTTGTTTATTGGGGATGCTTTGTTTTCTTTTATTGGAAAGTTTGATTTGTTTGATTTTCATTTTTGTTTATTTGCTTCCTTTGTTTTAATTTTGATGGTAAGAAATCACAAGCATGAGGACAGAGAGGATCTGGGAGGATTTGTTGGAGGGAAATGTGATCAGAATAGATTGAAGGAAAATAAAACTGAATGAATGATTTCACATGCCACATATTTATTTAGTATGGACACAAATTAGTACAGATATTGTGAAAAATGGAAGTATCTCTAAAAATTAAAAATAGAGATAATTTATGATTCACTAATGTCACTGATAAAAGTTTATACAAAATGAATAAGATCTCCCTCTGACTTGAATATAACCTATGGTGTTTTTGAAGCAATGTTCTGAATTTGTAGGAAGTAGAGACAATCCAAGTGCCTGCCACCATAAAGTGATAAAGAAATTATGATGCCACCCACAGTAATGCCATTCGGCCAGGTGTGAGATGAAAAATTGTCATTGTTAGCAGGAATGGGAACAGATCACTACTATGTTCCAAACAAAGCAATCGGGAAACTCCCACAGCTGAAGAACAGGATTCCTACATATACCATTTAAATGGTTGGTTTTGCAGAAACCTATAACATAGTGGTTATTTGCTGAAACTGGGAAATTCAGTTGGTTAACAGAGATGGAAGTAGTAAAATAAACACAAGGTGAACATAATGATGCATGTGCATTGCATATAGCTACACAGTCAACCAGAAATCTTCCTTTCGTTCCATTTAAACTGAATCCATGAATGCACATTAGAAGACAGTGCATGCATGATCTTCACACATACTGGTATTGGTTATTTTTAGGGATAAAGTGAAGTCATATTTTTAAAATCCATGGATATATTTTTGTATAGAGCACATTTAAATCTCTTTATCTACTTAGAACTGATACTTGCTATCAGTTGGAATGTAGACTCTATTAATGAGTGATTATCAATCTCTTGATGTTGTTTCTACTTTTCTGCTAGGGTCACCCTTCTGTTTTATTTGCAGTTTCATATCTTTGCATTCCATAAATGACATCCTTGCACTAAATACATTCAAAGGTTTTCTGATTTATTAATCAGAGTTTGACCCTCCTAAGTAAACCACATCATTCTCTTCTCATCTACTAACCGATGAATAGCTGATCTTGCAGCTTATTCTGCTGATTCAAAATACAATATAGGAAGAAATCTCACATGAATGACAAGGTGGTCAGAGCCAAAGAGAAACTCACTGCTGATCTCCAACATATAACTAATACATAATATGCTTTGTATCAAAATGGAAGAGCCTGAATATCATGTAAGAAATACAAGGACAATAGAGAAATTTTATTTTTCACATTCTTGTAACAAGAAGTATCAGATTTAAACTTCTCCTTTTTAATTAGTTGATGATATATATTTATATGTATGTATATTACATATATATGGTATGAATAAATTGGATTTTCAAATTAAATATGGTATTGACAACTATTAACCATAGTAAGTATATATATATATGCATATATATGTGAAAATACTAATATATGTGTGTTTCCTTATAAATCATAACACTTTATATCTTCATATTGGTTGTCAAACTAAGCAGTTTATTAGTGCATACATTTGTAATTCTTATTGCTTTTTAAGGTGGTATGTTTATACAGATCACAATAAAAATGTCATTTACTGGAAAGGAGAAATGGTTTAGTATGTAAGTGTTTTATTGTTTGAGGATGAGAAATTGAATTTTCATTCCGAGTTCCCACAAAGAAGTCAAATGCAGTGCTGAACACCCACACCAGTAATTTCTGTGCTTGAAGTGAATGAATCAGTACTTGGGGACTTGAGGATCCCTGTAGTTCCCTTACTGGTCACTTTAGAAAAACAAATGATTCTCCGATACAGAAATTGTGACTGAGCCTCAAAAACAAGCCGTAGAGGATTAAAGAAAGATATATGTTGTAAACTACTCTCTACATAAGTATGTGGACATCTAAGAACCATAACACGAATGAGAAAATACCCTACCCCATATCACTAATACACAGACACACAGATACAGACACACACACACAGACAGATATACACACAGACACACACACACAGACACACATATATACACACACAGACACACAAACACACACAGACACATGCACACACACACACACACACACACACACACACACACACACACACACAGAGTATTATTTACCTTGATTTCAGAAAAAGTTACCTTAATATAGAGTCAAATTCTTTGGCACCTCTGTGGAGTTACTCAGATTACCCAACAGACACTGGTCTGAATTCACTGAGGACACTTTAGACTGCCAGGGTGATGTCATATAGACAATGCTAGTTATAATCTGAATTTGTTTTGAACACTGAAACTTGTTTTGTTCTGAGTGGATGTGGGTGGGAGAGATATTATGTGCAATCTGTCAGTTTTCTTGATTTAAAAATGCTTTTCAGAAAAACAAAAGTCTCGTGCCAGAAACACTTAGTTAAAGAAATGACATTGAAAAGAGAAAGGAAATTGTCAACTCTAATTATACAAAGCATTGTTATATTTTAACATTAATAGAAACCCTAAATTAACGGCAATGTCAGAGGATCAAAATGTTAGTGTTTGTCTTTTTTTTCAAAGATGTCTCAAAAACCCAACACTGATATGGTTGTCTTGCTACTACATACAGTATATATGGATCCTATCACCTGATTCTATGTTACTGCTGTACAAACATTATTCAAATGTAAAAAATAATCTATCAAAAAACACTGAAAAAGAGAGTGATCAAGAGCGTTTGGAATTGGTTTTGGTAGAACTTTGCTTCCAAGGGTGCTGGTAGTTTGCTCTTCAATAAAGCTGTGGTACTGGCTCATGTTTCAAGCCTGTTCCAGCTTGGCTAGTGAAGAAGGCCTGAGTCTGATTACTCAAAAACTTTACTTCAATGCTCTGCCTAGAAACACACATTTTCAAGCTCGTAATTTTGAGACATTAGATAGTACTCAAAAATAGTATGGAAGACTGACAAACTAATACATGTGCTATAAGTTATGTAATCATGAATGTCCAGGTTTCATTACAGCTACATGGCGAGGGAAATAAGTACAAAAAAGGGGAAAAAACCCAAAAAACAAAAACATACTTAGTGAATTATCATGTAACTAATTGGCTTCGTATTAGACAGAGGAATTAGAAATGGTTATTACCTTTAATTGTTATACTGAAAAGAGGAAGAAATAGGAAATCTATTTCCATTCTGAAGCTACTTTGAAGGAACAAATGAAAATAGTTTGAAACCTACTAATTCCATTTTAGAAACTTTGGTGTTGTGTCATAACCTGACTTCATTTGGAGAAATTGCAGCAGCTGAGGAGGAGGAAGACATTTTCCTGGGGGTTTCAGTAAACCTGAAATTGTGTTTTTATATAAAAATCACAATAAGAATTGAAATAGTGAAAGAACCATAATTTTAGTGCAATATGTACTTTCATGAAACAACTTCTTTCTAGGATTTGATTTTGACAAGCTGTCTTTAAACACAATAGAAGGTATCTGGAAGGCTCTACCATGTGAACAGAGAATTGATTGTAGATTGAGATACTGCTATTCATATTAGAGCTGAGGTTCTTGGATGAAAGTTGATAAAGTAACAGGAAATTCACAAGAAAATTAGAGCTAACTTATATCTTGAAAAATCTGTCTCATTGTGGATAGAAGAGAGAGTTTTCCCTGAATTCTCTCAGTCAACTTGAACTCTCAGTATAATATCCTAATAAATATGGATATGCAAGATGTAATATGTTGAAACAGCAATTTTCTTTTATCCATTTCACTACTCGTGGTGATAGAAACTGGAGTTCATTGACCATAAGATGCCAAATGTGTTTTTTGTTTTCCATACATTCTAATATATTCATAATGCGCAGTTTTCAACTTTTTTATTGGAGTTTTGCTCTGCAAAGCCATGTGTTTGTGTGGAAGAGTTAAATCATAAGCACAATATGATTGTTTCCCATCAACAGCTATTTCCACCAAGTAACAATCTAGAGTACAGGAAAGAAACCATGTGCTAACTCATGCAAGCCAAGCTGACAGGAGAAAATGAAAATTATGCAGCAACCGAAAGTCTAAGGTGGCCATGGATGCTACTTCAACTTTCCTATTCCTGACCTGCTTTGACTTCATTTGCATTAAATTTCCAGCTTTACCAAGTGACTGGAGACCTAATTGGATATGCAACATATCAAAGAATTGTCCATTCTATTAAACTTCTGATATTATCAAAAGGAAAAAATAAAAGCTTACAGAAGAATATAGAACTGTGAAAAGGATAAATGTCTTCCATTATAAAAGTATAAATATACTATGCTTTCTATAAAACAGTATGTGGATATCTTGCAGCGTTCTCAGAAAAATACATTATTTTATCAAACTTCAAAAAGTATTAAATGTTTAGTGCTAAGACGGAGAGAAAGAGGAAATGGAAATGCAAGTCGTTATCTGATCATTAAATATCATAGCTTCCTTAAAAATCTGATCTCTTATAAAAAACATTTTGAGTTAAATAAACTCAATATGTTTCATGTAGTTTCTTATTTAACAAAATGTAATATTACACATATAAGAATCCTCAAAAGTAAATGCAAGTATGCCCTTAAAAAAACAAAAAACAAAAAATAAAAACCAAAGCACACCTAAGGTGAAAGGAAAAATATATTTTATTAAATTATAAGCTAATTATACCAATATATCTTCGAGTGTTTATGTAAAAATTTTCAGTTTTAATTTGAAGAAACTTTAGAAAACCATGTTAAGTTTTAATATATCTGTTACTTCTATTTTAATATTTTACACTAACATAGGAGCTTTGATAATACAGAACATTTATTTATTCATGGTCATAGATTGAATTCATAATATGTTCAGATTTCTTAATGTTTTACTTAATGTCATTTTTTCTTCCCAGTTCCCATTCAGGAAGCACATTGTATATACTCATTATATCCCTTGGAATCTTCTTGATCTTTACTATCATATCAAAATAGCATTTATTGTGATAAGACTCACAAAAAAATGGACAGACAGAGAAAGACACTGGGCTTACCACGTGGCTTTTGAAACCACAAAGGCACTTCTCTAGTGACACATTTCCTCCAACAAGGCTATGCAACCTAATCCTTGCAGATAGTCCCAACCCTGGTCACTAAGGAGTCTGGCATCTGAGACTATGGAACCACTCTTCCTTAAACCACCACATTTGTACTTCAGCATTTTTTTCATACTGTTCTGCAGATGGATGGTACCTGTTTGCTTCCCATGACAGCTCATGAGTATGTAGCTTCTTTTCTTTTTGAACATTTTATTGATTCTTTGTGACTTTCATACCACACACTCAAATCACCATCATCTCCCCATCCCTTACTATCTGACCTCTGTCCTGGGCCTCTGTCCCTCCCCGATAAAAGAACATGAAAAAATGTCATGAAAACTATAAAACAACAAACAACATCTTGTACAAGATGCTGCAGTGTTGCTCAATATCAGTGTCTCACAGTTGTCTACACAACATCATACACTTTTTGTCTACACAACATCATTTGAAAATCGTCTGTTAGGAGGCCTCCTGCTTCTACTATGCTGTCAATACTGGATTCTCACAGGGACTTCTCCTGGATAGGTTTTTGTTGCCCTTTATCATGGAGATCCTGGTATTTTTGGATCGTCAGGACCGGCTCTTTCACATGCTCCATCAGCTCATAAGTGGGGGTAGGTATTGATGTGGACCCACACAAAGCCCTGGATCTGAGCCTGGGAGGTAGCAGAGTTTTTCAGCCACCCAGCTCTCCTACATTCTCACCATCCAGCTCTCCTGCTCTTAAGTCTTAGGGGCTAGCTTACCTTCTGCAATATGACCAGCTCCACTGTGATTCCCAGGCAAGGTGAATGGCCTGCTCTAGTGGGTGCTGCAGCCAGTGAGAGGCACGGGCACATTTCCAACTCTCTTGCACTCTCATGATCTCAGGGACAGCTCTTCTGCATACTGTTGGTGGTAAGGGGTGAGGGGTTTAGAGGATCATCACTCCCTTTCCCAAAACACCCCATGGCAGACTAGGGGTGGGGCCAACTGAGCCTCTTTCACACCCTTAGGGCCAGCACTAAGGTGCTGCCAAGGACAGGGGTAGGGTCAGTTCATCACAGCACTTCAGGCAACAGTGCTGACCAGTGGCATCCATATAGTCCTGGTGGTGATGGTCACCTTGGACTTTAACACAGACACAGCTGCCATAGAATCATGGGCCCAGCCATTGGTCCTGGCAGCAATATGTGCCTGATATCTCCATGACTTCATGTGGCCATACAGACCTTTCAGATCAATCGAACAATTGAGTGATCCCACCTCCAATATCTTATAATAGTTTATGGTCTTTTTCCATTTACATATATATATTTGTGTATGAACATCTTTCCTCTTTATCTTCTTTTCCATCCCTGGGTTGTAAACTATTTCCCACCATCCCTTTCTTGTATCCTCTATATCTTTCTCTTTCTTCCTAGCTTGCCTCTGTCACTCTGACTTACGCCTTTTTATTCCCCTCTACTTTCTACATTATAGAGGAATATGTAAGTTAACATTTTATATGCAATGTATTTTGTACTTTATTGTTGTTGTTTATATCAATTTTTAGTACTAAAGTAATCTTTTTTACGATTACAGAAGAAATTAGTGATACAGAAAAATACATAGATATGAAAAGAGGAATTATGACAGTTACCTTCTGGATGTCTAGAAAAAAAGTAACTCTAAATAAAGATAAATAAATAAAGATATTTTTGGTGACAATTTTCTCTTTGAAAATTGTGTGTGACCTCACCCATAAACCCACGTTAAAAGTGAAGTATGCTTTTGGATGAAAATAAACTATAGTAAACTGTCAACATGTCTTCAGATCCTGTATCTAGTATGAGAAACCACTGTGAGAAGCAAAACCAATAGCGTGGCAATGAGCAATATAGAGTTTTGTATTCCATACCTAATTAACCAGGGTAAAGTAGTCAACTATTACAGAGACGTAACCTCTGGAATCTAAAGTGCAAGGGGTAGAACTTTGTAATTAGAATGTGAATCTGCAAGTAAATGTGACAGATAATACTTTAAGAAAATTTGTTTAAAAAGTTTTTCTATAACTTGTTGTTGTCAAGATGTGGGCATGCCTCCATTCATGCAAAAGAGAAAATAGCCCCCATGTGTGAAGTACATATTGGTTTGATTGATGACAAGAAAGTAAATTGGTAGACAGAAATGTGATACTACCCAGAATTATGCATCGAAATGAGATAGAGTTTAGAAGTGAGCTTTCAGGCCATCAGACTCATCTATCCCACTGACCCAGACAAGCTCAAAGCATGTACATTAAATATGCTAAAACAATGATTCATCTGAGACAGAATAAGAACAAGTAAAAAAAAAAATCTCAAGTACAATGGCTTTAATATTTTAAAATGATTAACTCTGTATAGTTCACCTGGAGTGATTAGCATTTCTGTCATTGAGAAATGAAGGCTAGTATACAAATTAAATTAATTAAAATAAAAAAAAAACAAATCAGTTTGTACATCTGAACTTGCAGGTTAAAAGTGAGTTATAACAACCCTCTAATCTGACTTTAGTAATGAAATGTTGCAAATTTCTTATAATGTTGCTGTGTGAATTCACTTTGTGGGACAAAGTTGTTTTCCTTCTGTGGACTTAGTTAAGTACTGATTGGATGCTTTTTCCATTTAAACTTAGCAAACCTTATCTTTTCAACTCCCGTGTTCTATGTGAGATGTGGTGATATTTTTCTCTCACTATGTGACCAACAGAAGAACTAAATCATGTTATCTGTGACAGAGAAAATCACTTCTTTATCAAGGTGAGATCTGAAAACAGATCTCTCCTGGCAGAGCATGGATTCTCTGTCTTCAGAAAGCACTTCTTAACCATTTTTTTCCTGGTTTTTCTAGTCACAATAATTTCTATTCAAGAGATAACTAATCTTACTTTCCATTTTTTCTAGTTACAAAATATGGTATATTTCTATATTATATCAAAAAAGTAACATATTTTAAGAGAAATAATATTTTAGACAAACTTCCATGTGTCTTATGTATGTAACCTTTAAATAAGTGGAAGAATATGATTTAGAGGGAGGAAATATAAATATTTTTACTTGCAGACACAATGTATTTAATTCATGAAGCATCAAACTCTGTCTACTTTATGAAGACATGTCGAATTTAGGGAAATCTAATTAGCCAATTCAGACCTTTGAATAATTTAGATTAATCTCATTTGAACAACAGAGGATATCATTTGAAGTTTGAAATATGTTTCCCAAAATGGAGATTTTTAACAATAAGTCAACTGGAAATGTATGCATAATTTTATTTTTGTTAAATCATTGTAAATAGTACATAAACAATCATCTCTGTGTGATTGTAACTGAGACTTACAGAGGAATAACTTGTCTCGTTTGATGCCACATGAGCTCAAGTATCCTCTGTTGCTTCTCAGTGTCTATGTGAATACAGTTTATGTTATTTATGATTGTCTAGAGCATTTGACTTCAGATTCTAGGCTATACTCTTTGCTCTTATTGGAGTAATTCATTCACATAGCCTCTTAAAATATCCATGAGAATGGAGACACTTGTCAAAATGTTAAAGTGTGAAAAATAAAACCTCAACAATGATAAGGAATAATGATTAATTAAAAAATAAGTTAAAATTATGAGAGACTACATTATGCTGAGATTGCTATTAAAGGTATTTAATATCGTAGTGCATTTTAAAAGCAGAGGACATTTGAAACCAAACTGTTATCATTATTAGATGTAATATGAATAAATCTGTGTTTTTGATGCTAGACCACAATGACCCTGGGTACTTAGGACAAGAAACAAACCTTTACAAAGCACTCCAGTGATTCCCTCAAATCAGCAGAGAACTGATCGACACATTTCATTTGAAGATGTCTAAATATTATCATGAGGAGATAGTATCCATTTCTGTATAAGAAACTTGAAGAGTAGAAACAACTTCATATAAAGTTAAATAAAAAGTGCTTAATTTAATTTTGTCTGTAGAATTCATTACAGCTCCTTTTCAGGATATTACTTTTTCCTTTTTTTATACATTATAATTTGATAAAGTTTTCCGTCAAACTCCTCCCAGATCCTTCCCTGCCAAAATCCTCCTCCAACATTCTCTCTCTCATTCTCTAGCTCACTCTCTTGCTCTTTAAAACACATATAAAAAACACATGCAAATAGTATTGAACAAACACCCATAAAATGAACAATAAAACAAAATGTCTTCCCCAACATGAAAAGAGCATGGAGTTGGTTTCATGTTTGCAAATAACTGGTGGGTCTGTGATTGTTTTATACTCGGTGACACTCTACTGGAGAAAACTAATATTCTCTTTTCAAGCAGACATCATTAATTGCAGAGACTTTGTTTATTTGGAGTGAGACAGTGTCCAGTTCCCACTCTCAAAGCTGGGGTCCTCTCTCGGTTCACTTGTGCTAATCTGCATGATACTGGAAATCTCTGTGAGTTCACACATGTAGTCATTCTTTTATGTCTGGAAGATACTATAACCATGGAGTTTTTCCTTATCTCTAGCTAAAAATTCTTCTTCTTCTTCTTCTTCTTCTTCTTCTTCTTCTTCTTCTTCTTCTTCTTCTTCTTCTTCTTCTTCTTCTTCTTCTTCTTCTTCTTCTTCATCATCTTCTTCTTCTTCTTCCTTCCTTCCTTCCTTCCTTCCTTCCTTCCTTCCTTCCTTCCTTCCTTCCTTCCTTCCTTCCTTCCTTCCTTCCTTCCTTCCTTCCTCCTCCTTCTACTCCTCATATTGTTCTACATATAAAGGTTTGATATTGATGTAGAAATATGGACTGAGAATTCTTCCAAAGTCTCTCATTCTCTAAACATTGTCAAGTTGTGTGTCTCTGTTCATATCAGGGTATTTTGAAAAACAAAGAACTTATACAAATTTTATATTAACTTTTATAGTTGCAATTTGTGAAAATGTGTTGAAAGATTGGGCAGTTTGCCAGTGAGCTTCAAGTATATATCTGCAAAAATAAACTCAGCATGGAAACAATAGCCAAATTCCTGCTATATTGGTTATCTTTATGCTCCTTGTAGAAACATTCACAGTCCAAAACATCTGTCCTTTCTGAAATTTGACTGGACAGAGTCTCTAACAAAAGCAACTATATACTTCCTTTCCTACTATTGGAAAGAACACTCAGGTGTATCCAAAGCTTTTATTTTGTGTCTTCTTCCTGGAAAACTATTTTCAGGGAATTTTGCAACTAAAAGAATATGTTCTACAATAGCACACACATACACACACACACACACACACACACAAGAAAGAGAGAGAATGACTGATAATCTAGAAAGCTTATATTTGTAAATGAAATATTTCTACAGAATTAGTATTGTGTGCACTTAACACTAATTCATTTTCAAAATGATAAAATTATAACTATATATGAGTAATGCTTTAGGTAATGTAACCAAACATAAGCTTAGCTTTAAGTCATCAAAAACCAGTTTAAACTTTTCTGTCAAGGAGCACATGCATTTACTCTAAATTTTTTATATTGAGACTAACCCTAAAATAAAGGACTCCTTTAATACTGAAAATAATACAGTTTACATTCTTATGGTATAGGATGTGTCACATTTTAAAATATACGTTAAAAGCCTCATGTCATATATTTCTCACTTTTAGTTGTATATGTATTTTTATAGAGGCTGAGTTGATCTTAGAATTGATGGAATTTTTCTGTCTATCAAATATTTTTTTATAAAAGGTAATTAAATAATTACATAGCACACGACCATCAACTTGAAGATTTTAGAAACCTTATAAGTGAAGTTTTAAATTTATTTATTTATTCATTCACTTTACATCCCAATATCACCCCTAAACTTTTCCCAGTCTCCCCCTCTCACACATTTCCTCCCCACTTTGGAACACATGTCAGTGAGTGCAAGGTCTGTACAGGCTCACACTTTGGTTGGTAGTTCAGTTTCTGGGATCCCCCAAAGATCCATGTTAGTTGACTCTGTTGGTCTTCTTGTGGAGTAACTATCCTCTTTGTTTCCCTCAATTCTTCCCCCCACCTCCAGTTAGTTTGCAGGAGTCCCTGAGCTCTATCTAATATTTGACTATGGCTTTCTGCATCTGTTTTTGTCAGCTGTTGGGTAAAGTCTCTCAGAGGACAACTCTGCTAGGCTCCTGGGTATAAACATAGCAGAATCACATCAAGAATTGGTGCTTGCCCATGGGTTGGGTCTCAATTTGAGTCAGTCATTGGCTAGCCATCCCCTCTGCCTCTGCTCTATCTTTTTCTTCTTTATTAGATATTTTCTTTATTTACATTTCAAATGTTACCCCCTTTCCATGTTTCCCCTCCAAAACTCCCCTATCCTGTCCCCCTCCCCCTACTGCTTAACACACTCACTCCGGCTTCACTGACTTGGAATTTTCCGACACTGGGGCAATGATCCTTCACAGGACCAAGGGCCTCTGCTTTCATTGATGTCCCACCATTTGTCTCTGCACATCTTATAGGCAGGACACGTTATGGGTCAAATATTTTATGGGTGGATTACCGCCATTATCCCTCCACTGGGAGTCCTGCCTCGCTGGACGTTCTGGGAGGAAGCAACCCAGAACTGAAAATTCTACACACAGTTTTACTTCCTATGACTTTACCCTCGTGGAACATAATGGGCATTTTCTAGGCCTAACTTTGTTGTCAAGAAAAAATAAAATATAACACAAAAATAAGAATGGCTTTTATACTATTTATTTTAAAAATGTGTAAATATCCTAGGTTATTTAGTTGTGCTCAATGTAAAATGGATTTCATTATTAATGTCAAAGATTGTTTTATTAACTGGTGACAAATGAATAACAATAATTCTATGTTTAAGGGGACAAATAATAAGAGTTAAAGATTCCAGTTATCTACCTATTAGAAACTACATATGCAACAGCTTGAATAACTCATCTCTCAGCCTTACAGCAACAATCCAATCTCAGTAGATTTTAGCTTTGAAAGAACCTATGCAACAGGCCTAAATGTGTTCCATTTAATTTGAGAATTACAAAGCCTAGTGATGATGAAAAGTTTCTGTTTGTAAAGAAGTGTTAAATGTCAGATAATTTACAGCGTCACCAGAAAACATATTCTATATATTCCTCTTTCTTTTAATCTTTCATATTATTGCTGTTGCCTATTAGTTGCTATTTTGTTTGAAAGGTTCAACATGGCTGTTATAGCTTTTATATTATCATTCTGGTGACTTCTTGTTCCTGTAACTAGTTCTATCCATTTGCACATACAGTATGTGTGTTTCTTACTATAGTTCAACATTAATGTGACTATGTAATCATATCTTCCTTTCAGAAATATATGTCCTGTTATCCCTAATCCAATGTTTGGCACATCAGTAGGCTTTCTATAAATAAGAGATTTAAATTTAAATGAGTTCATATGTCCCTCAAGTTTTCTTTTCCTTTCAAATTTCTAGATACCTTCATTTCATTTGCATCTTTCCTATCTATCTATCTATCTATCTATCGATCGATCGTCTATCGATCATCTATCTTAGGATTGATAACAATGACATCTAGGACTTCCTTTCATGGGAAACAGAACTTCCTTATTAGGTTCATCTGCAAGTCCTCATTTACTACTATTTAACTTTTCTATATGACTTTCTTTTCACCAAGGAAAGCTAGTGAGTGACATATGCACCATTTTTTTTTAATAGTTAAAATTATAAGACACTTTTGGGCAGCAATGTGCAGTTATTAAATTAGCAAAAGTGACAACTTCACAGTGAAGATTAATTATTGAGTATTCTTGAAGATTAGTATGCATCTTTAATATAGAACAAGGAGAGGTGAGGGCTGTCACTGATGCTAATAACACATGCTTTAAACATCTAGACATGCCCATCTGCGAAGGGAGAGCTTTAGTCTCAGAGAATGTCACAGATGAATCTGAGAGGAAGCTTGAAATGCTCGAGTATGAGCCAGACTTCCTTAGTAAGATGCAGGCCTTATGCTAAAAGAAATGTATTTCAATCTTTCTCTATAGATACCGAAAGTAATGATATTTTCTGATTTATTGCTGTAACCATAAGGTCAAACAAAGAGATTTGGGCATAAATAATTTCAATGAAGACACTGCTGAACTAATCTGATTGCACCCTAAATTGAGCCAATATACAAGAGACAGAATAATATATGGCATGTATTTGGCAAGACAAAGCATAGATCAGACAATTTTATGGAATAAAGAATGAGCCTATTTTACTCAGTTTTTACCCAAACTGTTTCTGAATCATTTCTATTGCTTTACTTTGGGTAGGGTAAATATTAAGTGGCTGATAAAGCAATCAATGCATTATCTTTGAAATTGCCACTGGATAAATTTTATTAATTAATATTTAATTAATTAATTATGTTAATTAAGAAAGTATACATTTTGTCCTAGTCCTTAAAAATGTGTCAATGTTTTGTGCTCTGACTATTAAAACCCAAATATTCCAGATCCTGGGTAGCAATAGATATTGAGGAGTATTTTTGTTGTTGTTGTTATTGTTCCCCTTATATAGCATGGACTTTAATGTTTTCATCCCCAAAACATGAGATTGAAGAAATCATCCCAGGATCTTCATTTATGCCTGTAAATGTGTGCCTTTGTGGCAATATTTTTCCAATAAATTGTGCTTTAACAATGCACATGCATACAGATCCTAAGATGAAAATGCTCAATTCTTCAAAGCTCTTTTCATTATATAAAGGCTAGGTAGGAATGTTTTAAAGGTTTGTGTGAGCCAAAGATTTCCACTATTCATCCATAGTGAAGATTTCATCATTTTTGAAATATATGGGTATTTATAAGGAATAGGTGTATGAATTCTTGATAAAGAAAAAAATCAAAAGATGGTTTTAAAAACACATGTAGTACATGTTTGACTATTTAAAAATCTCAGTAGCCTATCAAAATATTTTAATTTCATAATTTGATAGATTTAATCATAAAACTTTAAATGATATCTATAAACTTTGAGATATCCACATATTTTTCTCCCTCTGCTGTGTATGTCTTTCAATAATGTATTAATGTATTCTGCCTAAGGTTTCTTTTCACTGTAAAGCAAAAGACTTTTGACTTCAGTGTCAAGAAACCTTCAGGGAACAAGAATACGATGCTTCAAAAACTTAAACTAAGGAGATAATTCCATGCCCTGATATGGTGGCTGTCACATTTTCCTCGTAGGAATAGACCATGTAACTTTCCACAGAGTATTATTTCTGGAGTCTAGTTTTCCCTCATCATTTGGCCTTCTCTCTTATTTGAAATTCTTGGAACAGATAGAGGGGTGGAAACACCCACAGTCTAATCTTTACTGCCTTGCATTTGCTATCTTTCTGTCACCATGAAAACCTTTGTCTAAGTTTCAAATCTCACCTCTTCAGTTCCCAGTGGGCTGGTGTAGAAAGTCTGTGCACCACATGCTCAAATGCCAAGGCTTCACTTTGAGCAGCTTCTATCTAGGACATATGGCACTTCACCTCTCTCCTGCTTCCAGAGCTCCTCACTGCTTTGCTTGAGTAATAAAAAAGTGCCAAATCAGTTATTAGTAAGCACATACTATCAAGTTCCTGTATACTATCATCGTATACTTTTGACATTATTCCTCTGTGTGATATTTGCCTGTATTCAATGAGAATAAGAACGGACCCCATTTTTTTTTTTATTTTAAACTTACTATGTTTAGAAAAATAACTACCATAAAATTTCCTACTATGTTTTAGGAAAGTTATTGTGTTTTAAAAATACTTAGTGACTAGGAAATGGAATATGCAATATTTTATGTTTCAGTAAAAATTTCACAGTGAATTTCGTTTTTTCATTTGTTATCATACAGCCATCAAAAGTTAAGTTTCATCTGTCTCTAAGTCTGCCATGATGTGAAAACTGACCAAACCAGAGATAGTGCCTCTAACACATGAGAAAATATATGAAGAAAGTATGTCATGTGTCCTTTCACTAACATTTCAAGTTTATTTTTCCTTTGTGAACAGCTGTGCCTTCCCATCGCAAGCCAGAATAAGTGATTTGCAACTATATACACCTATATTCTTATAATGATAAGCTAACCTATAAATAAACATGAAAATATAAAGATATTTTATATCTTTATAAAATAGTGAGTGATGATGATGATTTGTTTAACTTAGATATTTTCCTGCTTTACTAAATGTGTCATTGTTAAAAATGAAAACTCTGTCAGCTGGAGCAAGCTATGTTTTGCAATGTCTGTTGCTTTGCAGTGAATGGAAACTGTTCTTTGTATCCATGTCACAATGTCCTAAAACTTCACCTAACACCAGCTATAGATTATCTGGTACCTACCCTATCCTCTTTTGGCACCCATAGTCATGTGTGCACATATAGACACATACATATACACATATAAATAAAAACTAAAAACTCAATCTAAGAAATAATTTTTAAAATTAAAAAGTAAATCTAAGAAATAATTTCTTAAAATTTTAAAAATAAATCTAAGTAAGAAATCTGAAGTCAGACCATGAAATTGAAAGATGATGCAGTTATTTGCTAAGCAACAAATAATGCAAGGATCAAGTGTTCATGTAGATGTTAATTGATATAAACTCACAATTATGTGACAACATAGTTCTTCATAATAATAATATATTGCTGTGGAACTACTTTAGATATGCACCATGTTTTATTTTATCTTAGATGTAACACATATTTATCAGAAAACTTTATGAAATTATATATGTATTTAAACTGAGGACATAGCATATATATTCCATTTTATAATTTCTTTGCTCTAAGCAGTCACATCAATGACTACAGCTGTAACTTAATGGTTGATTTAATGTTGTCTAATAAGCATAAGATAAATTAAATTACCAACAATGCAGTTAAAAGTTAAATTGAGTGGTTGAACTACTGTAGAACAATACTATTAACAAATCTTCATAGAGTATCTTTTCATACAACAATGAAGTAACAACATATTATTATGGGACTTTAAATTTCATTTTAACACACAAACATATTATCACACACACACACACACACACACACACACACACACACACACACATATATATATATATATATATATATATATATATATATATATATATATACAGAGAAAGAGAGAGAGAGAAACAGACAGAGAGAGCTTCCATAGTACAGCATTTTTTGCTTTTGGATGGAGGAGGTTACACGGTGGATGGCAGATATGGAAGGAACTGAAATGAATGAGCTCAGAATACACGGTTTGAAACTAACAAAATACCAATAAAAAACTTTGAAAAATTAAAAATTTAATTTATAAGTATAAAAAATTTAAAATTTAAAAATTAAAAATTAAAGGCTCCTGATTGTTTTCTATCATGAATTAATTGCACAATGCACATAACATATGTGGGAGTTTTCACATACATTTCTTAATATTTCATACTTTATATGCCATGTATATTAAACAAGGTCAAAAGCAAAACATGGAAATGTAATTACAAAGTGACACTTAAGCCTTTTTGATCAGCGCATTAAGATCTTAGGAAAGTAGTTTAGTTTCTTAATAGCAAGCTCCTCGTTACCCAAGACTAAGCTGAGCTGTGCTGCTGTATTTTTTCATCCTCAGAGCTCTATTACCACATTCCACTGACAGTAAAGTATTTCCTGCTGTGACAAGTATTGATCTTATCTTTCCTATGAGAATCCTAACAAGCCAAACTTTAGCTTCTGAGAATATTCAGCTCTATCCCTGGCTTGTAGCGACTACAAATTAACAAGCAATTTACTTTTATTTTCCAATAGAAAAGAAAAAACAGAATTAATATTCTTTACATATCGAATGCTCATAAAATTATTTTATAAGGTAAATGAAACATCAACAAAACATACTGAAGCCAGTTTTAAATATTATTTCAGCTAGCGATTTTTCTAGAGAGAATAATCAACATTTTCATGCATGATATAATAAAATTAAGAAATATACTTTAAACAGCAACTTAAATACATTGCAGTCTATCAAGAAATTGTATTTTCATGCAAAGTTCTGAAATTTCAGAAAACTTAATCTTTTAAGTTTATATTTTGAGAATTCCATATGTATGTGTATATATACATATACACAATGCATATATACCTATAATACATATATAATATAATACATATAATGCATATAATATAAATACAATGTATTTTGTTTATCTGTATTTTCAGTAACCTGCTATACCTCTTGCTCTAAAAAAATATACTTTTCCCTATAACATGTATGTTTCTTCTTCATTCATTTGTAATTTTAAAAAAATTATATAATTTATGCATATGAATACTCTATGTATACTTGTGTGCAGAATAGGGCAGCTCACTATAGACATTTGTTAGCCACTATGTGGTTGCTGGGAAATGAACTCAGAACCTTTGGAAGAAAAGCCACTGCTCTTAACCGCTGAGCCATCTCTCCAGCTCTTAATTTTATTTCTTACACAACATACTTGGAACTAGAACTGCCAATTATCCAGTGAATATAGTACCATCCCCCAGAGCACAGATAACTTAAAGATGTTTCACACTTGAGGACAACTTGATTCTCTTGGTGACATGAAGCAAAATTGGGTGCACAAATGCCGTATGTGCCTCTTCAAATATTTCAGTATTGAATATTTCAATACTCAGTCTTTGCTGGCTTTATATTCAATAGGTCTTAAGCAAGCAATTATAGCAGCTGTGAGTTCAGAAGGACTGACTATGTCTTGTCCATGAAATACGTTTTACCAGTAGTCGTCTATAAATTCTGGTTCTTTAAATCTGTGATGTTTCCTGAGCCTTAGCAAGAAGAGTTGGGATATGGATGTCCAAATTAGGTCTCAGCACTCCACAGTCACAATCTCTGTACTTTTTTTTGTTTTAATTGAGTATCTTCTTCATTTAGGTTGCCAATGGTAAAACCTTTCCTAATTTCCCTCCTCCCAAAAGCCCCACTCCCCAAAGATTCCCTACCCTACCTTCTACCCCCCTGCCTCCATGTAAATATGCCCCTTTACCAGACACACTCCCACCTTTTCCCCACCCCCATCCCCAGTCCTTTCCCTTTGTTGGGGCCTCTGTTAAGCCTTTACCTGACAAAAGACCACTCCTCCCACTGATGCCCAACAAAGCATTCCTCTGCCTCATTTTGGTCTGGAACTATGTGTACCCCTTGGTTGATGGTTCAGTCCCTGGGAGTCTTGGGGTGTCTGGGTGTCCGAAGTCATTGTTCTTCCCATGAGACTATAAACCCCTTCAGCTCCTCCAGACCAGCCTCCAGATCCTCCATTGGGGACCCAAAGCCCAGTTCAATAGTTGGTTGCTAGTTTCTGCCTCTGTATATGTAAGGCTCTGGCAGGGCCCCTCTGGAGACAGTCATGGCATGCTCCTTTTGGTACACACTTCTTGTCGTAGTGTTGGGGTTTGGTAACTGTTTATAGGTTGAATCCCCAGGTAGGGCAGTCACTCGATGGCCTTTCTTTCAGACTCTACTCCACACATTGCCTCCCTTATTGCTCCTGTGAGTACTGTGTTCCCTTTCTCAGAGGAACCATAGGACTCTCACTTAAGTCCTCCTTCTTCTTGAGCTTCCTGTGCTGGGTGAATTGTAACTTGTTTATTTTGAGCTTTTAGACTAGCATCTGCTTATTAGTGAGTGCATACCATGTGCATTCTTTTGTGACTTTGTTACCTCGCTCAGGATGACACTTTTTAGTTTCATCCATTTGGCTAAAAATTTCATGATTTCATTGTTTTTAATAGCTAAATAGTACTTCATTGTGTATAAATACCACAGTTTCTGTATCCATTCCTCTGTTGAGGGACATCTGGCTTCTTTCCAGCTTCTGGCTATTATAAATAAGGCAACTATGTACATAGTGGAGCTTGTATCCTTATTATATGTAGGAGCACCTTCTAGGTATATGCCCAGAAGTGGTATAGCTGTGTCCACAGGTAGTACTATGTCTAATTTTCTGATTTCCAGAGTGGTTTTACCACCTTGCAACCCCACCAACAATGGAGAAGTGTTCCTCGTTCCCCACATTCTCTCCAGCAGCTGCTGTCCCCTGAGGTTTTCATCTTAGCCATTCTAATCGATATAAGGTGAAACCTCAGTGTTGTTTTGATTTGCATTTTCCTGACAACTAAGGATGCTGAACATTTCTTTACATGCTTTAGAGCCATTTGAGTTTCCTCAGTTGAGAATTCCTTGTTTAGCTCTGTACCCCATTTTTAATAGGGTGACTTGATTCTCTGGAGACTAATTTCTTGAGTTCTTTGTATACATATACATTGGATATTAGCCCTCTATCGGATGTAGGGTTAGTAAAAATCTTTTCCCAATTTGTTGGTTGCTGTTTTGTCCTATTGACTATGCCCTTTGCCTTACAGAAGCTTTGCAGTTTTATGAGGTCCCATTTGTCGATTTTTGTTTTTAGAGCATAGGCCATTGGTGTTTTGTTCAGAAACTTTTCCCCTGTGCCCATGTGTTCAAGGTTTGTCCTCACTTTCTCCTCTATAAGCTTCAGTGTGTCTGATTTTATGTGTAAATGTTTGATCCACTTGGATTTGAACTTTGTACAAGGAGCTAAGAATGGATCAATTTGCATTTTTCTGCATGCAAACCTCGAGTTGATCCAGCACCATTTGTTAAAAGTGCTGTCTTTTTTCCACTGGATGCTTTTAGCTCCTTTGAAACTTGAGGCAATCTCACTAAAATCAGGAACCAGACAAGGCTGCCCACTGTCTCCCTATCTATTCAATATAGTACTTGAAGTCCTAACCAGAGCAATCAGGCAGCAAAAAGAGGTCAAGATATACAAATTGGAAAGCAAGAAGTCAAACTCTCACTATTTGCAGATAATATGAGAGTATACTTAAGTGACCCCAAGGCTTCCACCAGAGAACTCCTAAAGCTGATAAACAACTGTAGCAAAGTGGCTGGATATAACATTAACTCAAGCAAATCAGTAGCCTTCCTCTACTCAAAGGATAAACAAGATGAGAAAGAAATTAGGGAAGTGACACCCTTCACAATAGTCCCAAATAATATTTCATACCTAGGTGTGACCCTGATGAAGCAAGTGAAGTGTCTATAGGACAAGAACTTTAAGCCTCTGAAGAAAGAAATCGAAGAAAGTCTCAGAAGATGGAAAGATCTCCCATGTTCATGGATTGGCAAGATCAATATAGTAAAAAATGTTCATCTTGCCAAAAGCAATCTCCAGATTCAGTGCAATCCCCATCAAAATCCCAAATCAATTCTTCATAGATCTAGAAAGAGCAATTCTCAAATTCATCTGGGATAACAAAAAACCCAGGATAGCAAAAACTATTCTCCATAACAAAAGATATTCTGGGGGAATTACCATCTCGGAACTCAAGCTCTACGACAGAGCGATAGTGATAAAAAACTGTTTGGTATTGGTATGCAGACAGGCAGGAAAATCAATGGAATAGAATTGAAGAGCCAGAAAAGAACCCACACACAATCTCTGTGCTTTTACCTTTTACATATCTGTCATAGTCACCATACTATGCAGAAAGAAGGCTCTCTGGTAATGGGTTAGAGTTGCCCTATTCTATTGTTATATAGATGTGTGTTTAGAGCATTCAATATTTTGTTCACATAACAATAGTAACAGCTTCTTTTATCTATGACCACAGCAGTCATGTTTCTTGGCCATATTTATAATACAAGGCATTCTTTGCCTCATATAGTGTGGGACTTAAATACAATAAAAAAAGAAGTTGGCTTTTCATATAATATTTACGCTAACATTACATAAGTGGGCATACCAAGTGCGGTTATTTAACTGGCCATGGCCTTCATAGGTCTACATGTTTGAATGGTCAGTACCTAGTTCGTGGAACTATGGGAAGGACTAGGAGGTGTGACTTCATTGGAGGATGTATGTCATAGTGGATATGCTTTCAACATTTAAAATCCCAGGCCCAAAGAAAGACCAAACAACGTGAGCTAACCTAGACCCCTGGGATTTCTCAGAGATGAACCCACCAACCAGAGCATACACAGACTGAACCAAAGCGCATATGTAGCACATGAGCAGTTCATTTTCCATGTCAGTTCCCTAACAACTTGAGTCTGATCTGTACCTAAAAGCTGACCTTCACTGTGGAATCAGGTCTGCAACGGCACTCTCTTATCTGGCCTCAGGTGGGAGGTGGTAGAAGATGCACCTGTAGCTGCAGAAACTTGATGGGTGTGTGCACCATCTCGAGGTTGCTGGGTAAAGGAATCTATAAGGTGGCATGTAAATAAATGACTAAATTAATTAACTAATTAAAACAATCAAGTAACATGCTATATTAAGTCTGTCTATCCACCCATCTATCAATCCATCTATCAATCATCTACCTTTCATGTATCATCTATCATCTGTCTGTCTGTCTATCTGCCTGTCTGTCTATCAATTTCTGCCTGCTGCCTGTGGGTTAAGATTTATTCTCTCATCTATTAACACAGTGCTATGCCTGTCTGCTGCCATGTTCTTCACCATGATATACATGGACTACTCTTTTAATAAGTTGGCTTGGTCATGGTTTTTCATAACGGCAATAGTACAGTAACTAAGACACTTTGCCAGGTCTGTCATTATTTTAGCTTATAGGGGTCACAAGACCTGCTAAATATTTTCACATACTTTGAAAGATGTCCATTAGAAGGAAATTTCCATGACAGTATCACATTGATTTCTGTTTGTTGATTTGTTTGTATGTTTTATCAAAATATATGTTATTTTTGGCAATAAGTTTTCACCATCAAGTATTTCTAGTGGGTACTTAACTATAATGGAAGTAGTGTGCAATGTTGATTTGTCTTTGAGTTCCTGTTCAATAACTTAGATGACGGAATACCATACTTGGCACTGCGGCTTTTCTTGTGTTCTTGTGTTTCTTTGTGTGTGTGTGTGTGTGTGTGTGTGTGTGTGTGTGTGTAAAGAGACAGGGTCTGTTTTAGAAATAAACATTTAAGAAATCTTATTTAAAATGTGGGTGTCCATATAGCATGTTTTCAAACATGCTTAATGATAGTTATTTCTCCAACAAATCCTCTTCTCTCTTACCTTCCCATTTCTCCCCATACTTCACTACCCCCATGCTCCTTTGTCCTTTCTGTGTTCTTATTTAGCATATTCTATTGCCCCCTTCTTCCTTAAGAACTTTTTCACTTCCTATTTTTCTTGCTTCTATATTTACTCCATGTTAAACTCACAAATCTGGAGATTCAAGTTAGGTATATGGTCATACCTGAGTGCCTAATTTTATCATTTCAGAACCTAAGCAAGAGCAAGCTTGTTTAGTTAGTACTTGGATAGGATTAGCCTACCTGGCAATCCCAGGTGGATGCTGTAGGCTGGGCTGAAGAGATGGCTCAACCATTAATGGCTAGTTTAACAATGATAAATATAAGATTCAAGCTGGATTCTTATGTTTTGATTTTAATTTTTTCTCTTATTGACATTTTTAAAGTTAATGGGTAACTGGGTAAAGATACTTGCCACAAAAATGTGAGTTCAACCCCTAGAAGCCACTCAAAGCTGAAGAGAATAAACTGCATGAAGATGTAATATGACTACACAAGAACCATAGCATTGATGTGCTCAAACACACAACCATCATGTATTACATGAATACAATAATACTGAATAAATTTTAATTAACAACAAATTGAGACATTATAATTTTAATATGGGGCAGAGAGAATTTGATCAAACAAATAACATTTCCAATATATTAAGAATACACCTTTTGTATTTTAAGAAATATTTGCCATTTTTTCAGTGATTTTTGAAATGAACATTAAAATTGTTAGTATTTATTCTATTCACCTTGCTCTGTGATTATCTTTTAAAAGAGAAATAATATTCTACTTTGAAATTGAGTTTTGCATATTTGGCTAATATCTATCCATCTTCTTCCTACCAAGTCTATGTTAAGCACCATTTTACTTTGTTCATTTGAGTTTAGTTATTTTAGAATTCTGATAAACAGAGAGGATACTTTCGTTTCCTTTCCAAGGCTTGGTTATTTCAGTTGAGATATGCATGCCCATCTCTGTCTATGAAGTTGCAAATGGCATTTCTCAGATAAATGTTGAAGATCAATTTGATATATGCCATATTTTAAAAATTCATTTAATGTCTTTCACAGATGACATTGTACCAAAAGTATGTGTCACATTTATTTTACTTTATTTTTGTCAATTCTGAAGTAATTTTAAAGATATTCAGAATATATGCATCTGTATGTTGTAAAAAGGAAATCATAAAAGATCAGCTGAAATAACATCCCTCATTAAAGGATTCCACTGATTGCCAGGCCAGATGAGCAAATTATATGTGAATGTGCAAGGTGATCTTTAAATAGATGGGTTACAATTATTTCCATTAATAAACAAATGGAACAAAGTAGCAATGGGTTAAAGAAATAGCAGAGGGTTAAAACATGTCATGTACGTAATGTTCCATGACCAACAAGGTCAGAACATGTTATAACTAGATTTGGATTGGGTTTTTTTCACTTGCTATTAGCATGGTGAGTTTTGCAAGTAGCTTTGTGCCACAAATTCTCAATCCCTTAAAAGGCTGATAAGAATTGTGTTTGTCTCGGAGGATTGTTCTAACTAAACATGAATAGCACATAAAATGGCTGGCTGAAATAAACTCTAAGTACAATTATATAAATAACCACATAACGAAGAAACCGAACAAAATATTTTCATGGTGAAACAATTTTGTTTCAATTCAAAATCATGAGCCATATATATATTTAGAAAGCATAATGTCAATAGCTGTGATTCATAGAATTATATGTAATAAAAATTTTCAGCTAACATGGGGAAAGTTTTTGCCCAAACTTATATCTTAAAAAAAAAAAAAAACAAAACACTTATTGATGGGAACAGCCCTATATTATGTGCATAGAAAGGCTAAACTGCAGATTTCCATCAAATCCCTTCCCTCACATCAGAGAATCCTGTGGAAGAGGAGATGGAACCAATGTAAGCTCCTCAGGATATGGAGGACACCTGAAAAACAAGACCCACTAAGAGAACTAAATAATCAATGCGAATTTCACATCCTGTACTCCAATCCTACTCATTTCCCCATCCCTTCTGATTTACCCTCTACCATCACAAGCTCTCCCACAAAATAGAAGAAAATAACACAAAACAAAACAAAGAAAAAAAGTCTTCTCCTGGAACTTATCCTGTGGCACAGTGTGTCAGCCAGTATACTCTTTGGCACACATCTTTAATTTCAAATGTTCCTTGCAATTGGTCCAGTGTGAGGCCTCTGGCTTCTGCTACACTATCAATACTGTTTCCTTACGAGATCTCATACAGGGTATCTTGTTGTTGCCTGATGTAATGGAGATCCTGCAGGGACAAAAATGAAGATGAGTCTGAGGAAATGGAGGCCCAGTGACAGACAGGCCCAAATTTGGGCCTCAGGGGTAGGTCCCAAGGTCTGACATTAAAAGGGATGCTATGGTGTGCTTACAAACAGGGGCCTATCATGACTACCCACCAAAAGGCCCCACAAGCCACTGAAAGAGTCAGATGCAGTATTTACACCCAACAAATGGACAAAAGCTGGGGACCACTGTAGATGAATTATGGGAAAGCTGTAAGAAGGTGAGAAGGAGGGCAAACCTCTAGAAAGACCAGCAATCTCAACTAATCTTGACATCTGATATCTCTCAGACACTGAAACACCAACCAGGCAGCATGCATCAGCTGGTATCAGCCCCCCAACACATATTCAGCAGATTGTCTGGACTCAATCAGAGAAGATACACCAAACCCTTGAGAGACTTGGAGTCCCAGGGAGTGCAGATGTCTGGTAGGGTGGGAGTGGGGTGGGGACACCCTCTTGGAGGTGTGGCATCTGGATCAGTTGGAGGGTGGATCAGGAGTGGGATAAAGTGGTTACAGTTCTTTTTACAGGAATTTAAAAAGTGTTTCAGAATAATTAAAAAAAATACTCATTCTAAACATGAATTCCTTCAGAGTAATATGCATTTTTCCTTTTTTAAAATAAAATTCTTTTATCCTGATTATAGTATTTTCTCCCTCCATTACTCCTAGTTCCTCTCCACCTCTCTTCCCCTCCTCTTCCTTTCCCTCTCCTCCAATTCCACTTTCTATCTCTCTCTCTCATTAGAAAAGAACAGGCTTCTAAGGGATAATAACCAAATATGACAAAATAAAATATAATAGGATGAAGCAAAAATTTTATATTGAAGTTGTACATGGCAATATTTCCAAAAATCTTATTATAATATCAGAATGATACAGTTTAGAGCTGTTCTACCACTTCCAATCTTGAGAATGTTTATTGGAGTCTACACAAAAGATTTTTTAGCTTAGCATTTTCAGATTTGGTAACAACTGTCATTGACAATACAATTTTTGTTTTCCTCAAACGGAATGACCTTCATCAGACACAGTTTCTCTCGTATAGTGATAAAGCTTTTAAACATGATTATTCTTCACCTAAGAGTGTCACCTTCTAATAACCTACTTACCTTTAAGCTTTCCATTTTTATATTTCCACAGTGATTCGAATTTCTAAACCATTCATGTAAACACACACTGCTTCACTGTCATGCCTCTGATTGAAGTTCATAACATCCAGTACCACTTGTAATCCTTCATATCCATTAACTTGCTCACTTTTCCCTGGCCTAAAGCATCAGTTTTCCCTCAAACAACTTTGAGATATAATATCACTCTATTACATCTCCACAAACAAAGCTTAAACAACTCTGTTTGTTTCCTTTGTTACCATGGAAAATAAAGCAGTAAAGCTCTAGTCTGGTTTCAGTGCCATCAGTTCCTCATGATTATTGTTCAAGAAATGAAACCAGAAATTCAGACTATCCTTTAAAGTGGTTGAGGAACTCAAATGCATGAACTAAAGAAATACTTAATTACCTCTTTTCTTCCAGGAAACAAAAGGAAAATGAAAACAAACAAAACTATTCTGAGCACATACATTTTTTTTAAAAAAACTCACTTCTGTGTTTTTATAGATTCACTCTTTGTCCAGTTCCCCACATAAAAAAATAAGTAAAATATTTTCTATAAAGAAGAAAGACTATCTGACAGATTTTCATTGTCAAGCAGTATAAAAAAAAAATTAGCAAGACCATCAAGATCAAAGCATTCCAGGGAAACGGCCGGAGCTAGTAAGCACCTAAACACAAGTCACAAAGTAATTTCATATTTTTCATGAAATTCTGGAAAGAAAGAAAATATTTAGTAATGCCCTCCTCTTTGTTTCCAACTTATTTAAAGAAGATTATAACAAAATAGAAATAGTTTTTGTGCATTTTTGTCATAGTACATTAATGTGATATTTAAGTCAAAACTAGTGGAAAAAAACACTGATAAATTCATTTTAACTAAATTTGAAGCATTATTTACATTTTCAGTCTCTTTTCTATTACTTTTGAAATATCTGTAAAAATCATACTGTAGTTCATATCTATATCAGGGCACAGAATTAAGGATTTCAGTCAATAGCCAATTTGACATATTGTATTTGAGATGAGAGTATGCTAATGAAGGGGATGTGGGCCAAAGCAAATTTTCTCATCCTGTGGCTGGCAGTTGAAACCATTGGAATGTATGTCAGTGGCTTAATGAATATCTCCTTTCCCAATCAGATAGTAATAGAAATCAAGGCAAGCCCATATCAAAGAAAGACTATACTTCATGAATAGGATTAGTTCCTTTTATCATTGCTGTTTTTAATACATTAACATATATGATACCTTGGATTTCATACCCATCATGGGAAGAAAAGAATAGTGTGAAAATGTAAAGTAGAAGATTTTCCAGTTGTTCCACCTTAATTGCCGAGGCATAGGGTAGGAGGGTTGATGGAGCTTCAACCTGAGATTCTTTAAACATCTGGACAAGAGAATGTGGCTACCAATTCATCCCGACCTTTTCCCGTGAAACTCATGCCCTCACCATCAACCCTAGCAGAATATACTATCCTGACAGTTTTCAGCTTTCACTTCTGTTTTAACCTAATAGCCCTAGCCCCCAACTCAGCCCTACAGCCACTGAGTATGCAGATGAAGTATCTTCAAACAACCCTGTCCTGGCCAGTGGTACACAGCCACACAAATATTGCTCCAGAGAACCCAGGCACTTTCACAGTGGAATAAATATCTTTCCCTGCACTGACCCCGCCCACCCCCACTGGCCAATACATGGTGCCAATTCTTTGAAGCTATTTCCCAGATGTGCTTATTGTTGCCCATTCAGTGCACTCATCCCTAACTGCGATCTACTACTGGACCCACCCTAACCTGGCGAAGATCCCCTCCCTCCAGGCCAGCTTGGCATGTAACAGGCACAGACTGCATCAAAGATCTTCCAAGGCACATTTCCAATGTCTAGAGTTCTCCCAGGAAATTTCCCGAATCTTGCAGTGCTTTACATTCAATCCAAGACAGTGGCAAATTCCTTAACTAAGAGGACTGCAGGGCACTCATGCCACACAGTGTGAAATAAAACAAAACATATATGTCATTGACATCAACTAGGAAAAGGAAATTCTTTTCTTTTCAATAGAGTGTCACTGCATATATCAACCATATTCAAGAGTAAGTCAAACACCCACGAATAGCTAGCTGTTTAACAGAAAATAAACCTCTATAATTTCTGAATGTGTTTTTTTTTTTTTTTTTGGTTTTTATATTTCTGTCCTGTTTTTCTTTTATTATTTTGACCTCTGTTTTTTGTTTTATTTTTATATACTAATAGATGTTTTTGAAAAGAATACAGATGATAACATATGCTATTATGAATGAATATAGGAGCTACCCTCATAAATTTCTGTTGGTTTTTGTTTGGTTGGTTATTTGTTTGGTTAGTTGGTGTGTGTGTGTGTGTGTGTGTGTGTGTGTGTGTGTGTAATTAGTCTCTCTCTATGTGTGTGTGTGTGTGTGTGTGTGTGTGTGTGTAATTAGTCTCTCTCAATGTGTGTGTGTGTGTGTGTGTGTGTGTGTGTAATTAGGTTTCATACCCATATCAAATGCAAACATTATTGTGGATGGCAGACACAAATTCTCACATCTAACCATTGAAATACTGGCACTTTTTAGTTACTTGGAAGAGAGGGTAAGTTTTCTCAAGATTATAGCTCCTTACATGCAGTAGAAGACCATACATCTAAGAATATTGGAACAATAAAAACTATTATTTAAGCATATAAAACATACACAAAATTATAACGAACCAAACCATAAAGTAACTAAGGAATGTAACTACAGATCAGAATGTAGAGGAAAAGCAGAACCCTTATCAGTTGGTGGTAAATTTGGAAACATCATGGAAAGCAGTGTGAATCCACATTTAGAAATATAAATATGGAACTTCTCAAAGAAATACACACAAAAGATTCCATACACTGTAGCAGAAGTATTTTCACTTCCATGTTGAATGGCGATCTTTCATAGTGCCTAGGAACTAGAACCAGCAAAATGTTCATCTACTGATAAACAACTAAGAAAAGTGTGTTATACATAAACATTGAAACATGATTAAAATGTTAAGTATTATAAAATTTGTAAGAAAATGGGTACACGTAAAAGATACTGCACTGAGTAACATATCTCAGTTTCAGAAAGAAATATTCCTTATATGCTGATATATATTACAAATTTAGAGAAGTGTTTAAAATGTCTGCTTGTGAAAGACAGACTAATAGAAAGGTCTTATTATTAGTAGAGAGAAGACAGTAAAATACATCATCATGAAAACAGAGGAATGAATACCTATGGTATCTTCTATGGAGGAAGGAAAATTGGAGGTTTGGGAAGAGAGGAAAAGATTGGATGTAACCAAATTAACATTATATGGACAAACCATATAAAATCATATTTCATAAGCATATTAAAAGTAAAATAATGTGAGTTAGTATTGCTCCAACGATAATGATTAATGCTCCTCCAGTAACTCATGAGTTAGTTAGTCAACAAAAATATCATTGTGTAATGTGGTATGTCTTTATGATTATGGACCAGGAAGACACCAAAGACTACCCTCCAAAATAATACAGAATGCTTCTATTTTTCCTGGTTCCCCACTGTAACTTGATGATAAGGTCATATTGCTGAAAATACCACATAAGTTGGCTACAGGTCATAGACAAATCAAGCTGAATCTGTGATGAGAACTTCCTCATACTGGTTAGATAGATTCCACAGTCCTAGAATATGGTATGCAAGATTCTGGAGGAGAAACTTCATGAAGAGGTTTACCCATCTGAGAAACTTAAAAGCTATGATAATGGTCTAAAAGGTGAGTTATGACCTCCAGTGTAATAGTGGGACAATAATTAATTGACATTGAGGCCAATTTCATGGAAGGGAGATTGTGCCTGGTTCCTTAAACTCTAGTAAAGAGCACTTGACTGACAAAGTTATGAGCCCTAGTAGAGACCCTGCTACAATTGTTTGCTAACCAATCATTCATTAACTTGTCTTTAAATCATTTATGTTTATATTCCAATATTAGTACCATATCTATCCTTTTTCTATGATTACTGACTAGACTTGGCAATATTTAATGCAGAAACCCATAGCTGGTCAAAGTGCCCAGAAGATATGATGCTGGCATGTTTTGTTCCAACAGGTGTGGCTATAAAAACCCAGTCTCAATGAGGATTTAAAAAAAGGGGGGATCAAAGATAATGTAAGAATGTAGGATGGGGAGATATGCAGTGAATAGGTGATGATTTCTATACACGATACAGCCTCATGAAGTCATTGCATTGCAGTTAGCCATCTGCACAAACTAGCACATGACTGAGATTGGCAATGCTGCAGCAGGGATGAGGAAGCTGTCTATAAACGTATTTATCTTGTACAGGTGAATTTTGATTGGTTCTTTCTTCCTTTTTCAAGGTATTATTGTCCTACCTTCCAGTCTATCTTTATATATTCTTCCCACCTTTTAATCAAAAAAGTACAATCTTTTCATTTTAAAACCAACATATTCAATAGCAGGTTTTCAATTTTTATCAATAGGGTGGATGATTTTGAATTTAAACTCAGGGCTGTGCATATTCTATACCAGAGCCAGGCCTCTAAGCTTTATATTCAGGCTTCATTTTTTTTTTTTGTTTTTGTTTTTGTCTTGTTTTTCAAGATAGGTTGAAAAGAAAAGACTCACTTTGTAAACCAGGCTGCTTCAAATGTACTAAGATCCCCATGTCTCTGCCTCCAAAATTCTGGGATTAAAAGTGTGTGCCAACACACCCGCTAGTCCTCTTCCTGAATACAGTTGTACATTAATTTCAAATTGTTATTTTAAAATAGCTTCATGGTTATAGAGAGTTTGAGACTGTAAAGCTGTGCCTTAAAGATTTATCCTGATAATTTTGTTAAGCAGTGGGGAACTACAACTGGCTTAGAGGACTTTAAGGCTGGACCCCTATTCTCATAGCCAATAGATTTTGAAACCCATCAGTGGGAAAACAGGACTCTAGTTAGGAATAGGACCTACAGCGAGTCCTCACTATAGAACTGGAAGAAGACATTATCTTTTCAACTGCCAAAGGAACAGTTAGTAGAAGCCTATCTAAACTTCTTTCCAGAAGTCCAAAACCTTGTTGGATGGGTGTGGAATGGTAAGGTCTGTGATAGGAAAAAGAGGAAGTGTCTTCTCCTCCTATAAGAGCTAACAGGAAAAATCATGTCAATAATGAAGATAAGAGACCACCCTTCAAGAGAAAAAAGTCTGTTTGAGAGACTTTTCACACGGTGTGACTAAATGTCAGATGATTCAGTCATCTGGGCAGCCCTTGTCCACTCTCATGCTTTTCACATGTGCTTGTCTCTAATAAACTATATCTCTTTCCAGAGATGTAGGATTTTATGTGCATTTTATGTTTTATGTGCATTATTTCATTAAAGTTCACAAGGACTAGAGAGCAAAAGAATGTCCAGGGTCATTCTGGCCTCTTTATGGGCAAACATTAGGGAAGTACAAGGCATTTTAAAGCTATGACAAAAAAAGCGATCTTACAAATTTAACAATTATGTTACATCCTTTATTCATTGGAAATAGTCTTTTATGAAAAAAACATGAACACATTAGACCAACAAAATTCCCTAGTAAATAATTGTTAGATACAGAAGCCTTCTGTATGGTAATCTAAGTAGGTCACATTTTCTTATGTTATGGTGAAATGAAATTATTTTGGATAAGATTAATTAAATATATCTAGGACAAAAATAAAAATACTCTGACAGAAGAGGTTGCATGTGTTTAATGTGTCAGAGATGTGTTATAGCCTACTATGTAAATGACTACATACAATAGTAGACCTGTGTTCACTAATTTAATGTACATAATCCATTGTATTTTAGGATACTATACTCATTGTTAATTTCTTTTTAATATTTGGTTATAAGAAATATGAATAAATGGACATTTTTCACTTCATAGTTGTTGAATCTTTCTTTTGTCCTGTTCTCCCTTGCTACTTAATGAGAATTTGTGTTCAAATTTCTACACTTGTGTTACCATGTGCAGTGTTTGTTTGAACAGCTAAGCCAGAAGCTGGCATAGGAAAAAAGAGAAGCAGAAGCATTGATATCAGGAGAATAATACAGGATAAGGTGAACACATGATGCGGAACTGAGGGAATCCAATAGAGCTTCTCTCATAATAGAATCCTTCAGTGCAGTAGTGTGGTTAATTGACAGAGGTTTTCAGCTTCAGAGTAAATCCTGATAATCCATATTGAAGTGGCCAAAGCACTGAGGCACAAACAGTCCCAATGGCTCTGCTGTGACCTGAAGAGCAAACATGGAATAATATCTTTAGGCTACATACATTGAAAGGGCCAAGAAGATGCTTGTATGATATCTGCCTACACGTGAACACTTGAAATGCAATGACATTTCTAAATCACTGAAAATTGTATGCAATTTCACAGAGCATTTTAACATTTAGTGTGTGTGTGTGTGGGGGTGTGTGTGTGTGTGCGTGTGCGTGTGTGCTCATGCATTCTACCAGTTTGATGTAAAACTTTCATGAACTGGTTCTTTCCACTATGTGAGTTTTAGGAACTGAAATCAGGGCCACAGTCTGTCTGACAGTGTTTTGGTTTTCACTGAACCATTTTTCTAGCCCCTCAAATCATGTTTTGACAGTGATAATCATGTAAGACTCCCATAAAATGTTTTATTTGGCATATGATATATAATAATTAATCTTTGGCTACTCCAAATTGGGGGAAGGGAAGAGTGGTAAGTGATTATATAGAATTCACACATATTTTAAACTCTCACTTCGCGCTGCTGTTTCGTACCATCCCCATTCCCAAATATCTGAATTTGGTCATTTTGTGACCACTTTACTTCTAAAGAATCTGTAGCAGGAAATGCTAAATAATTACAAAAGATCATGGATTCATAAAGTGGTTAGCCAAGCATAAAAACAGTTCTCATTTAACTGTAACTAAAACTGGTAATTACTAATTTATCTTATACTAAAATTTATCAAATATCAAATTGAGTCTTGTATTAAGCAGTTTATGAACAGTCTGCTAACATATAGTGATTTCTAGAAGGGGCAACAGAATCCTGAAGTGGAGAATGATTACATAGTACATAATACATTACATAGTACACCTTATTGGTTGTTTTTATTTTGCTATGCAATAAAAAATTTAACAACTACTTTACACCAGAAAGCATCTGCTATGTTTCACTTACAGTAGATAGAATCCATTTGCAGGAAGCAAAAAACAATAGATGTAAGTATTCAATTCACTTTCTCTAAACAGAAATTCTAAATCCCCTCAAGTTTAAAATCCTGATTAACCATCACAATGATCCTGCCCCTTTCCTGACTGCAGAGCTTGGGCATCAGAGCCATTACATTTATTTTTAAATTTTCTATTCCTTTTGCAAAGGTAGTACAATGAGAAAGTTACTTTTCTTTCACATATACAAAGAGCATGGTGACTAGTATAAACAGTAAGGAAGTAAGGAAGGGAAAGCATCTTTGATGTCACTTCTCTCCCCATATAGGTTTCTTATATAGTGTGAACTCTTTTGTGGTATAGTGAGAGTGAATTGCCTGAACTCTACATAAGCATTTTGTTGCTGGGCTTTATTCTGAATGTATCTCCACAAACCTTTTTTTTTTAAATCTATACTCTAAACTGAAACTTTTGTAAGCTGTCTGTGCGCCCTAAATATCTATGTGCAGAAGTTTCAGGACTCACTATCTCAAAATCTGAATTCTTTGAAAAAGTTAATCAAATGGGATGTTTTTTATTACAATGATATTTTGTGGGTTTTTTTAACAGTCAAAATGAGGAACATTTCACCTTTAAAATGAAGAAAATTTTGTTATCATTGGAAACATTTTCTTAAATGTGCGTGTATAGGAGAGAGGAAATGAGGGCAGAGACTTAGAGTAAGAGGAGGAATGAGGAACAAAGATGGAGAAAGATGGAGGTAGTGGAAGATAGAAAAAGAAAGACATAAATGGAGAGAAGAGGGAGGGAAGGGCGGGAGAAGAGGTAAAGAGAGAGAGAGACAGGGACAGAAAGAGACAGAGACAGAGAGACAGAGAGAGACGATCATAGAATAATAACCTATGCCATTTCTGAAATAAAAGTTTATTAAGCTGAGACTAAGATTGGACGCAATTACCATGACTAAGTGTTTCCCACATTAAGCAAGTGATGGTTCTGGCAACTACATCTTTTTTTTTTTTTAAGTTAATTTAGATGATAATGAAGACACATTATCTTCAAAAGACATGAAGGACTTTTGCCTGATTCAGCCAGTGAATCACTCTGTAAACTTTCTACTTACCTCGTTGATTTGCAAAGAAAAAAAACTGAAAAGTGTAGAGGTGGTATTCTACCCTTTGTATTCATTAAGATTTACAGATGAGTAGACACTGTCTCATAGATATATGCTAGAAAGATTGCTAATATATACCGACAGAAGAAGAAGAAGAAGAAGAAGAAGAAGAAGAAGAAGAAGAAGAAGAAGAAGAAGAAGAAGAAGAAGAAGAAGAAGAAGAAGAAGAAGAAGAAGAAAGTCACAGCCTTCACAGCATAGAGCAGTTGACAAAAGGCCAAAGGAAGCCACCGGAAGAAGCATAGGAGATACAAGATGTCTTGTTCTTTAAGGTTGGAAGGGTATCCAACCAGATTGATTGACCAAGCACTTCTAATATCCAGGAGTGATTCAAGGAAGCTGTTATGTACACTGAGCAGGTGCCCTGTTGCTGTTGCCAATTAATCTTGCTCAAATGGATGTTGCAGTGGTGGCAGTGGTGGCAGCAGAGGCAGCAGAGGCACATTCCTTGCTCCCAGTCCCAATGTTCTGGGTTCCGGAATGAAAAAAAAGACACATGCACACAGTCTTGTATTTTATTATACCTTTAACAGCTCAATGGACAGGCTACACACAAACCTCCCCCTGGCTACCTCCGCCGATATTCCTGAGTTACTATTTACTGAAATCGATATTCCATCTTTGCTGCCTGAGATCCAGTCGGGGGTCCCACTAGGGCTGCTCTTCCCCAGCTCTTACGTGATTGGTATGCTCTCTTCTGCACCCCTCTTACTTCTCTTGGGATACCATAAAAAGGGAGAAAATCGCACATGGGCACACATGGTGCATGGAGCAACTTCCAACAACCTCCAACAACTTTAATTTTTCCCCTTTTATACCCCTCCCCCCTTTTTTTCAAGTTTTTTGGTTAATATAGGAGGGCCCAACTTACTATGGATGGGGCCAACATTAGGCATATAGTCTTGAGTTGCATAACAAAGCACACTGAATAGGCCGTAAGAAGACAAATGTCTCTAAAGAGAAAATCAGCTCATAGCAACAAATTACAAACACCACTCAAACATATTCTTCAAAAAACAGATTAATGTCGTTATAAAAGGGAATTACAATAGGCTCATTGATTACATATACTTCTTTTGAATCTTCTACCTAATTATGCATTCCTCATGTATCTTTCTCTCCAGAATTTCATTGCAACAACAAAGCAATAATTCTTTTGTGGTAGATCAAAGTTCAATCAAGTGAGTTTATAAACAAATCCTTAGCTGTTGACAATCTGCACTGACAAAGGAACAGGTCATCTGTCTTACATTTTATTTTTGAAGTCTTGATCAGCTAAACTGACTAATCATCTGTTCTCTATTCTTACATTCATGAGAGAATTTACTTTTAATTCACAATCCTGCATTTTCATGGTGCACACTGAAACTTGGGGCCACATCCCTAGGTCAAAAAAATCCAGGAACTGAGTCAGTTATAACCTAGAATGAATAATGTTTTCATGATCAATAATTGCCCCAGGCATATTTTTCTTGCTAGTACAATTACATGCTTATAACTCAAAAGAGCTCTTTGTATTCTTATGTCTAATCTATGCAGCCTTTGATATTCAGTAAAAAGGTTCACATCATATTGTCAATTCTAACCTTAAACTTTTGAACAACTACTGTAAATTACCAAAATTATTTAAATCACTTTATCTTCATAAAAACACTTAAATAAAGTCAGGAATTCCATTTAGTCATTAAGTCATCCAAACAGCATTATTTCATGAAAATTCATCTACATGTTGACCTAGAGGAAACTTGCCAAACCCAGTGGTCTATAACCCAGGAAGTAAACACACCAAACTATAGGCAGTGAGGTTCTCCCCTATGGCCAATCAACAATGGGAGGTATATGAGAAATATATAATATTTTCTCTAATTCGAAAATGTTTTGGGAACCTTTTTCTAACCATTCAAGTCTGAGCATATTTCCATTGCCCCCTTTGTCTGACAAGAGTTTTGAGAAAATATGGAATATTTTTTACACATGATTCTTGATATTATTCCTCTTTTATTAATTGGGGATCAAATTGATAAATGTATGGATAGAAGTAGATTGTAATTATAGAATAATAATATGTTACTGTCCTATAAATAAAACACTGCTTTCAGAGTTAATTATATCCTGATTGCTATATATAACTTTTGATAACATTGTCAATGGCCCTAACTCCAATTTCTGAGCAAGTTTGTAACAACTGAGTAACCATTGTGTTTTTAACAATGACTGTATAAATTTATGCTCATAAGTTATATAGCATGATATGCCACCAGTTGTTAAATAATTAAATATTTTACAATGCTATAATGAGAGAGTCATTAATGATAATAATGGGAATTCTTAGGAGACTGTGTTTAAACTAAGTACATTATCAGCCATAGTACCAAGCTAAAACATAAATTTAAAGGATTTCAAATTTGCTTTGATTTAAGGATTTTCTCATAAACTCAGTAAGAATATATGTTTCTAATTTTATTTCCTGATTCATTTGCTTTCTCAATCTCTTCTTTCCACAAAATCTGGGCGTTGTTCATAAAGTCACTCCCTTTGGAGTCACATATGTCCTATATCAAAACATTCTCACTGAAATAGATGATTTAAACCGTCTTCCAATAATTAGCTATGGCTCAAATCCTTTCCTAGGAAAGGATTATTATTTCTTACAGACTGGAAGAATTAATTTATCCTTCACCTCATTCTATCTGTTTCTCTTTCTTTCTGGAATTCTTTTTAAGTGTGACATCAGAAAAAACTTTGGGTTTACATATCTACAAATATGCCAGGATACTCAGAGATGCACTGGAAATGATGGTTATCCAAATAAATTATATTCCACCAGTGAAATAAAAATTGACTATAAAACTGAGGGTATTTAATATTTTGTATTATTATATTCAGTTCACTTCCTTTAAGAAATATGAAAATATTAAGACTGATAGATAAGCTCTTAAGAATTGAATATGATTATCCATCTCTGCAGCAGTGCCTCTAACATTGTCTCTGTGACCTTCCTTTCCGTGAATACTCAACATTCGTTGCCTTAAGCTTATATCTAAAATGGATATGATATGCCATTCATTTTAATATTGGTGTTATTTGAAATTCAAACTATGGTCTTATGAAAGTTCCACCTTCCTTCATCATTTTTCTCATACTTCTTGTGCCACCATGAACCGTGTGATGTCAAAAACAACTAGTTTTTTCCATGTTAGTTTGTCTCTTAAGTGACCAGATGGAATATCCACATATTTTTTTTATTGTTCACTCATTTCTTCTAACTCAAAATACTCAAAGGATTCAGGAATCTCAGGAGAGAATTCTTAGGGATGCTTAGGGGTCATACTTTCTTCCAGTATTCCAAACCCCATAATAAACTGTGAACATTTGAAAAAAAAAGTTGGAAATGCTTCTGAGTAGTTTCTAATGACAAGGTTGTTAATAAACTGTGCACGTTCCTGGATGTTGTATGCCTATGGAATGCTGAGATACATTTTACACTTCTGTAGGAAAAACCATTTAGTACAGAAAATTATACCCATACACTACTTATAACTGTTCTGTTCTTAATAAATATAATTTTTATTCTTAGAAAATTTCCTAAATTTACAAATACCAGTATATCAAAGATGATATTATTTATCCCCTAGACTTGCATATTTTTTGAGATAGATGATTTTTATAAGATGTTGTTATAATACTTTTGAATGTAATTTGAATGATAGTTGATCTGTATGGTTTGATTTTATAGCAGAAATATATAAATGATACCACCTTATATGAATATTTCATAAATTGTTACATTGTAGATAGCTGCAGTCATATTAAATCACCATATATCACATGTAAATACACTAAGAATTTTGAAGTCTCAAAATACAGAGGCTTTTTAAGTATGGACTCAGAATCAGTCTTAAGAGTCATGCATGGTTTTTAAACTTTTAGCTACTAAAATAATTGAATTATTTTATGATTACATTAAGTAATTTCACATACATAATTATATTACCTTATTATTAGTTTAATTTATTACAATACACCAATTAATGCATATTATCTAAACAGTTGTTTCAATTACTGATATAAGGGATAAGTAGAATATTTTAGAAAAAATGAAAGCAGAATATTTTGTACTGAAATAGCTATAGGAGTGACTTAAAAGTTTTTATTCACTAGAACAGTGGATCTTGTAATGGCCACAGAAAGGGCTGTTTTTATTGTCCAATTAGTCTAACCTAAAGACATTTTAGAAGAAATACCTTTATTCATAAATATTTGAAAACATATTTGAACTAAAAATACATTGGAAGTATGATAGGGAATATTTAGTAAGATGAGAGTGGGCAGCAGTAATGGAGGAGATGGTTACATGACTGTAATGGACAGTGAACAAGATAATTATATATAAATATATGTATAAAAATAAAAATGGTGCTTTAATTATGCCCAGATTGTGAGGTCCTCATAGACCACCAGAGGCCACCAGGAGTCCAAATCAAATTCAAAAGCAAAGAGTTTATTCAAGCCCGTGCTCAGACTTTTCAATCTCCCCAACATAGTGGAAGGTGGAGAAGGTTCTGAACTGGTACAAGCCTTGCCTATTTATCATGAGAGCAGAGTTAGGGACTTTCCCAGTAGGCACTTACATGATCTGTTAACATTTTCTTGGCACACATTTATTGGCTAATAATGATTTCAGCATCGTATAAACAATGGTTATTACTTTAATCAGTGGACTTTAATCATTAGGTACTTTCTACTTAAGAACTGATTGGTTGTTGCTAGAAGCAGTAGAGTGGCTATTTGCCCAGGCAAATTGTGACCATAGGGTGATATGGTTGCTAAAACAAATTAGAGGTTTTCCAGCAGCTGAGTTCATTGACAGGGCATGTTAATCATAAAATGGTGTCTGAACGCAAAATGGAGTTTGTAATGTTGAGCTGGCCCTTCATATTTTTGTGCACATGTGTAATTTTCTTATTAAGCATTATAGATATTTGAAGCTCTCAAAATTTCAATCTCCTAATTGTTTAGTGTACATAAGGTACTAAATCTGAATAATCATAGAACTTTAAAACATATTTGCATAGTTTGCAAAGATATTTAAAGTCTTCTGATCCAATGCATAAATGGTTTTTACATTGATTGAGTATAATTGGCAGTCTGCATAGAAAAAATATGAAAATAGATATATATTTGTTACCTTGCTCAAAGCTCAAATCTAAGTGGATCAAGGACTTCAATAAAAAACCAGATACACTGAATCTAATAAAAGAGAAAATGGGAAACAGTCTCAATCTCATTGGCACAGGAGGGAAATTTCCTAAACAGAAATCCAATTGCTCAGGTTCTAAGATCATGAATTGATAAATGAGTTCTCATGAAACTGGAAAGTGTCTCTAAAGCAAAGACATATAGCCAATAGGACAAACCAGCAACCTACACATTGGGAAAAAATTCTTCACTAACCCCTCATCAGACAGAGGGCTATATCCAAAATACATATAGAACTCAAGAAGCTAACCACCAAAAACCTAATGACCTAATCCAAAATTTATGTATAAAACTAAACAGAATTCACAAGAGAGGAATTTCAAATGGCTTAGAAGCAGTTAAAGAAATGTTCAATGTGAGAAATGTGAATCAAGATGACTGTGAGATTCCACCTTAAACCAATCAGAAAAGCTAATATCAAAACCTCAGGTGACAACACATGCTGGCAAAGATGTGGAGAAAGAGGAACACACCTCCATTGCTGGTGGGACTGCAAACTGGTACAACCCCTCTGGAAATCAATCTGGAGGTTCCTTAAAAATTGGAAATAAATCTACCTGAAAACCCATCTATCTCATTATTGGGAATATATCCAAATGATGCTCCAACATGCCACAGGAGCACATGATTCACCATGTTCAAAGTTGCCTTATTTGTGATAGACAGATGTTGGAAGTAACCCAGATGTCCTGCAATGGAAGAATGGATGCAGAAAATATGGTTCATTTACACAATATAATAAATACTACTCATCTATTAAGATCAAGGACACCATAAGTTTTGCAGGCAAAAGGATGGAACTAGGAAATATCGTCCCAAGTGTGGTAATTCAGACACCAAAGGAAATGTATTGTATGTACTCACTAATAAGTGGATATTAGCCAAAAAAAAAGTACAGAATACTCAGAACAAAACCCACAGGACTCAGGAAGGTTAACAAGCTGAAGATACCCCATTTGAGAGGGAGAAGAAAGCAGCCATGAGGGGGTCAGTGGGAGTGAGAGATCTGGGTGGAAGATAGGAGAGGAAGGGAAAGAAGGGAATGTGATCAGGTATTGGTGGGAAGAGGAATGAAGCTCTGAGAGCCAGCAAAAAATGCAAACAGGCAACCTTAGGAGGTAAATATGGGGGGACCCTCTAGTAGGTACCAGAGACCCAGAAAGTGAGAAACTCTCAGGACTCAAAGGGAGAGACCTTGGATGAATTGCTCTTCAGTGAGGTGGGAGAACTTGCAGAGTCTACCTCCATTGGAAAGGGAGGATATGAAATAGAAGGGTGGGATTGCCATACTACAGTCAAAAGCTCTGACTCAGAGTTGTTTCTGTCTGAAGGAACTGCAGGGACAAAATGGAGAAAACATGAAAGAAAGGAGTTCCAGGTACATGCCCAAATTGCGAACTAGCTCAAGGGGACTTCCCACTGTTACTGATGCTGTGGTGTACTTACATACAGGATTCTAGTGTGGCTGTCTTCTGAGAACCCCAATAAGCCACTGAAGGAATCAGATGCAGATTCTAGAACCCAGCAATTGGACAAAAGAAGGAGACCCTTGTGACTAAACTGGGGAAAGGCTGGAAGAAGCTGAGCAGGAGGGTGGCCCCATGGAAAAACCGGCAGTCTCAAGTGACCTGGACTCCAGACATCTTTCAGACACTGAGCCACCAACCAGGCAGCAACCATCAGCTGATCTGAAGCCCCAGACACATACATAGCAGAGGACTGCCTGGTGTGGCCTTAGTGAGAGAAGTACCTAACCCTCTGAAAACTTGAGGGCCCAGGGAGTGGGAAGGCCTGGTAGGGTGGCAGACCAGGAGAAGGATGAAGTCTTTAGTGTAGAAAAAAAATGATTAAAGAATAAAATAAATAAATTAAAACAAAATCCCTAATGTGATCTAATCATTCAAACATAGCTTGCATTGCAAATGGTTCATTATTCTATGAGGTTTTGGGGGGATTCCTTCTCCCTATCTGACATAAAGTTCAAAGGAGTTACTGTTAGCTGGTACAAAATCAGTTCAAAGAGAAGCACGTAAGGGAATCTGAGAAGAGACAAGTTTGCACTAAATACACAAGAAAGATCTCTAATTTCAGAAAAAAAAATAAAATGCTTAATTTAGGAAGTTAAGCATCAACCTTCTTTCAGACAGCAGGAGGACAGAAATTTAGTATCCAAATGCAGAAATTAATCAGCATATTATAGTGCTTCAAAATTATTAGAAGGTTGTCATAAGACCTGTGTTTTTGTTTGCTCCTTCAATTCTAAGCTTAAAATATATCAAAACTAAGTATTTTCATAGTATATTTGATAGGGAATGCTCTTTTTAAAATATTATTCAGTTAAGGTGAGTCTAAGTATAAACTCTAATTTGAGGTCAGGTCAAAAACTTTATCCTTAATTTTAAAACCAGACTGAAGTTTTAAGTTAATAGAGTGTATAAAAATAGTAGCTTGTCTCAAAATTTGACATGGTAACTCACAGTGCTGACAGCTGAATGATCTAGATTTTCTTTTCCTTTGCATTTGAGATGTAGGAATGCTCAGGCATTGTTGGAGTTTTGTTAATCAGTAGTTTATATTCCACTAGTTTTTTAAATGTAATTGTTAATATTGGGCATGGCATTAACACCTTCTTTATAGAATCAGAGAGGCTATTTTCTATTATTTTGTCTTTGGGCAAGTTCATAATTTGATTCAGAAAGAGGGAAATCATCATTGTAATAACCAGTATAGTGTTTAACATTCTTTCATTTTTGATAATATCATAGTTAATATCAAGTTTTTAGATGTGGTGGTTTTGTGTCTGCCACATTTTTTGTCTCAGTACCATACCAATGATTAGATTATAAAACACAACTGTTCTAACTAGTAAACTGAATTATGCCAGTTAATAAAATGTGTTCATTATGTCCTAATTCATATGTGCCCAAGCATGTGTGACACAGATAAGGCCTTATAGAAGGATAAACATTTTTTCTCAACACTGTTTTATGTGCTTTTTAATTTGTTAGTAAATTTTTAATGTTTTAAATATTCAATTTCATCATAAGAAATATCTGAATTATAAGACACTATGCAATAATCCTACCAACTAGAACAAAAAAAAGGAATAGGCAATTAAAAAATTATATATATATAATTTTTGTCTCAGTACCATACCAATGATTAGATTATAAAACATCTAATGTTTTCCTGAACCAAGTGGACAGTTTCAGGGTTTTCTCTTGCCCAAGCTTCACCTAATAATGTTCAGAGATCAATAATAATAATAATAATAATAATAATAATAATTTATAAACTAGGAGAAGAGAACAATAATAATGTTCTTCTCTATTTGGAAACTTAACTTTTTTAACCATGGGAATTTAGTGGCTGCTCATCAGTATTCTAAAATTTATACATGCAACAAATGTGACTTGTTTTTGGTTTGTTTCATATAGAAGATATAACTGCAATGACTTAGATTATTAACTTATTTTATATTAAACAGCAAATTTTCACTCAGTCATAAATGGGATATTATTTTCAAACTTCCAGTCTCAAGGTTCAGACATCTATGAGGAAGAGGAGGCAGAAAGATTAACTCCATGGAAACAGTTTTCAAACACAGAAAGGCTAATCTTCATGTGCATTCACAGAGTCTGTGACAGCAGGCAGAATTCCAGCCATGTCAAAGGAAAGGAGTCACAATATCCCACTCCTAATCAAGTAGTCATGTGCAACTGATCTCATGTAGAAAGAGAAATATCAGTTCTGTTTTGTTTCCTATGGAGTCCTATGGTTTACAGCATCCTTACTTCAGGAGAGGCCTTATGCCTATGAGTAGTTGGCCAACAGAAAACTGGCTCTGTGTGGTTAGTTTTGTGTTTGTTTTGTTTTGGTATTTTTGTGTTATTGATACTTTTTCCTTTTTATCCCCCTTCTGTTTGTTTTCCTGTTTTGACTTTAATTTTCATTTCTTTTCTGTGTGCCTTTTTTTCTATTTGCAAACAAAAGAAAATAACTCATAAGAATAAGAATTGTGGAAGTAGAGAAGCATATTGTCTTTAACTCATGCATTATCTGAGTGTGATGTGAGCATGTATACTTGTGTGTGTGTGTGTGTGTGAGAGAAAGAGAGAGAGAGAGAGACAGACAGACAGACAGAGACAGAAAGAGAGAGACAGAGAGAAGGGGGAGAGAGGGAGAGAAAGAAAGTGGAAGAGAGAGGGAGAGAGAGGAAAGAAGGATTTGATAAAGAGGCTTCCAAATGTATTAATCAAATATGTATAATAATAATTAGAATGGACCAACTACTGAAAAATATTTATGTAATAAATGTTTATTTGGGGTTTAACGTAATCTTGTGTTGGTACTAATGTAGACAGTCTTCTGCTCTAAAACATGGCTGCCAGTGTGCTGTGCATCATTCCTTCATATAAACTGTTTTCTCTCCTTTCTTGACTGCTACATCTATCATATATTTTTTACAGTTTTGTAGGTTCTGTCTCTGAGACTGAGAGAGATTCTTGTTTGAACGTGGATGAGAGGTTGTTTCTTAGAGATAATAACGGATACATCCTACTTCTAACAACCATTACATTTTACTATTTCCTCAGGAAGTGTCCAGGCTCAGCTCCTATTTTACATTATGATTAGTTTTAGGTAGGGTTTCTAATGCTGCATCAAAATGCCATGACTGAAAAAGCAATTTGGGGAGGAAAAGATATATTAGGCTTACACTTCTAGATCATAATCTATCACTGTAGGAAGGAATTCATGTAGGGCTGAAACCCGGAGTCAGGGTTATGCCAAGGCCATAGAGGGATACAGTTTACCAGCTTGCTGCTCATGTTTGCTCAGCCAGTTTTCTTATAGAGAACCCACCAGCTCAGGGATGGCACCACTTGCCTTGGCATGGGTCCTCCCATGTTCACCAATAATTGAGGAAATGTCCAAGAGCTGGATCTCATGGAGGCATTTCCTCAGTTTAGGCTCCTTCCTCTCTGAATAATCTAGACTGTGTCATGTGGACACAAATCCAGCCAGCACATGATGCTTTAAAAAAGAATTCATTGTTGTTCTGCTCAAGAAAACTTCCCCTGTGCCAGTGCACAAAACCTTTGAGCATGCTTTTCAATAAATATTCAGACTTTTTGATATAAGACTCACCTAAGCTCATAATTAATGTAACTATTTACCAAGCTTGGTAATGTACAGTAAGACATTTCATTGTGAAGTAAATTAGCATGTATTATTTTTATGAGTAGATATATTTTTCACAGTGGATCACTTGAAAACGACTAAATTTTCCAAGTATTCTTATTATATAAGACTTATTCTTGTAGCATTATAGCTGGAAGGGTAAGCCTTTCTAAATTAATGCTCTTAGAGGATTCTTCATCTAATCAAAACCAGGATTGTTCATTTTATATGCAAAAGTTTTGTAAATTCCCTATGTCATAGAATAGATAATACATTGTGTCTGAGACTATATTCATATTTTGTGTGACTCACTTTAAAATGAATTATAGACACACATGTGCCTTCTTTGTACTTAGCATATTTATAGGTACAGGCATATTTATAGTTATATAAATGAGAATTAACAATAATTAGTATTAACATAACACATATGTTATAGATTATATGTATACAATGCCAAGCAAATTTTAGATATATATACTTGGTTAGTTTCCTCATCTCACTAAAGAAGAGAAAGATCTTTAGTAATTGACAGCTAAAATTCATTTTAAATGTTTGTAGGATGATGAGTCTTTGCATCTCTGAATAAGCATGCTTTCTACCAGCTATCAAAACAGAAATTTAAGATGAAATTTTCCATAAGTATATTAATGATATTTATCTCCCATTTTTATTTTAGCAGCAACCCTAAAAGAAAACAATTGAATCATTCTATGTTTTTTGTTTGTTTGTTTATTTTTCCTTTTGATGTTTTATTTTGGAGATTACAACATTTCTCACTTTCCTTTGCTCCCTACAAATACTTCCATATTACCAGGCACTCCTCTACCCACATCTTAGTTCCCCCATCCAAGAACACAATCACTTCCTCCTTCTTTTCTCCCCTTTCTTCTGAAAGGGTGGAGGGCCCATTGGGTATTCACCAACCTCAACAGAGTAAGTCTCTGAAAAGCTAGAAATATCCTCTCCCACTGAGGCCAGACACAATACAACAACACTGTTATGGGAAGGTATTATACAGACAGCTTAAGGATGATCTCCACTCCAGTTGTTGAGGGACCCACATGAAAACCAAGCTACACACCTGCTACATATGGAAGGAGCCCTAGATCCAGCTTTTTGGTTGGTGGTTCAGTCTCTGAGAGCTGTCAAGGGTCCATGTTCATTGACTCTGTTGGTCTTCCTGTGGAGTTCCTATCCCCTTCAGGACCCTCAATATGAACTCTTTCATAAGAGTCCCTGAGCTCCACTAAATGGTCTCTGCATCTCTTTCAGAAAGCTGCCGAGTGTAGTCTCTCAGAAGACAGTCATGCTAAGCACCTGTCTGCAAGCATAACAGAATATCATTAATAGTGTTCACAGATTTTTGCTTGCCCGTGAGATGTCTCTCACATTACTCCTTGGACATTTTCTCAGTATCTGCTCCATCTTTGTCCCTGCATTTCTTATAAGCAGGGTAAAATTTGGGTTGAAATTTTTGTAGATGGGTTGGTGTCCTTGTAGTTCCACTGGGATTCCTGCCTGGCCTCTTCGTGTTCCTTATCTCCACTGCTGTGAGCCTCAGCTAAGGTTACCCCCATTGATTCCTGGGAGGCTTCCCCATCTGACACATCCTCAAGCAATGGAGAATCATTCTTCTTGCTCCACACCCTCCCCAGCATGTGCTATCAATTGAGGATTTTTTTCCTTTACTTTTTATTCTTGTTTTAATAAGGAGAGTTCTTTTGTATGGAAAGAGCTAGTACAACCACTTATTTGGAAGAAGAAACAATGGAGACTGACCTAGAGGGAAGAGTATGTGAATTCATAATTCCATTTCCTATCCTAAGTAAGAGGTTCCCCAAATCATTTCTAAAGAAGCTGCACAGTATACCTTTAGCATCCTCCATGAAAAGACAGAGGAAAGGACAAAATAAAAACAAAAGAAAATGACCTTTAAATGACCTTTAAAAAGAACACCCCCCCACCCCTGACAAGCCTTTTCTACATATGTATGAGGTGGAAAGCAGAGGGCATAGGACCCTTTTCTTTTTGTTTGGTTGTTTTGTTTTTTTGTTTTTCGAGACAGAGTTTCTCTGTATAGTCCTGGCTGACCTGGAACTCACTCTGTAGACCAGGCTCGCCTCGAACTCAGAAATCCACCTCCCTCTGCCTCCCAAGTGCTGGGATTAAAGGCATGCACCACCAACGCCCAGCTCATAAGACCCTTTTCAATAAAGGGGCCTAGTACAAAATCTCACAGGTACTGCTGCTTTGGTATTGTGACTTGCAAAGATGAAGCCTGAGGAGGTTGCAGGTCTGAAACAGACAACTGGGAGCTTCAGTCATGTGCCTGGAAGATCACCAATCAGAACTGGTAGACAGTGGAGAGAACAACTGGGTAACTGCTGGTCCCCAACTCTGACCATTCTGTTCCAAATAACCTAACTTGTCTTAGTGCCATCTCACAAAAGAGCTGGATTTCCCACCCATCAAAAAATGCAGAAGGCAGACTTCCTTGCCCATGGTTGTAAAAGATTCCAAATGGACCCTTCTATTCAGACTTACTGGAAATAAGAGCAAGGTGGACTGTAAGGTAACATGCAAATACCTGGTGTGGGGGGGGGCAGAGTGGTTGTTGGGAGGTGGGCCTAGCCAGAGTTGCCTCATGACCTCAGTAGGCATACTCTTGTGCCCTGGGCTCTGATTGTCAAATCAGTCACAATTTCATCCATTGTATGTGGCTCCAGAAGACAAGACAGCAAGGTTGATATTGGCATGTTCCCCAAGTATCTCTAGAAGCAGCAGAGAAGCCATGGCTTTAGAAATGACCCAGTTTTTCTGAAGGTGTATTGCAATCCTCCTTTGTCTATCCCCCTTAAGGAATTTTAGACCCAGAAGTGTTCTATGAACTCTTGATTTTGAAAATGGTAAACTTGGGAATAAGACAAGGAAAGCAACTGTTAAGTAAGGAGACTAAATTCAGATGGCAGAAGTTTTCACCAATTGAGGCTTCATGTGTACCAAGAGACTGAAGTGTCATGGTTGCAAAACTATGGACTGTACCATCAGTGGTACCAACAAAGCCATCAGCTAGGAGGTGGCTTCAGTAGGCAGGAGTAAAAGATTCTGCTCCAGGTCTACCCATCTCAGTAAAACAGGTAGATGCTGTGTTGTACCAATTTAATTCCTACTAAAGGTCATGGAACCTTGAAGGATGCTCCTCTGATTTTATATCTAATCAAAATATGGGGGTTTGAAACAAAAATAAGACCCAAGTCCCATTACACTTGGAGCTTGACTCTTTAAAACCACCTGAAGAGACACTGCATCTTAAAACACCTCTATAGTACAAACTTGGCTTGACCAGATTATCCAGGGCAGGAACATTTGGCCTAAAGCCAATACTGTGTCCCCAGAGTATAGTTGCAAATGTGCCTCTCAGAGGTGAGGAGCCCAAGGCTGATGCCATAGACATGGTAAGCACACCAGTTTGACATTCCTTTCCTGGACAAAGTTTTGATCTTAGCCGTTATGATGCTTGTAAGAAGGAATCTCAGTGTTATTTTGATTTGCATTTCCCTGATGACTAAGGACTTGGAACATTTATTTATGTGTTTTGGGGACATTAGAGATTCCTCTGTTGAGAATTTTCTGATTTCTCTGTGCCCACATTCTATTGACTCTATTGTGATCTTTTGAGCGCCTTTAGCTATCTGAATGGCTTTAGTCCCTGGATGTTCCCTGTTGTAGTGGGGGGGGGGCAGTTTACCCTCCATGATCCTAGGTCTCTGTTGGCTATCATTGGACTGTATGGCTCTGGATCAACAGGTCTGAAGAAGTTGAGCAGATAGGTGTTTGGACAATGGCGGTCCAACAAAGATAACCAGCAATCATATTCTTAATCCCTTGTTCTTTTCTTTCACTAATCTGGACATTTTTATTCACTTTATTATCAGTATTTACTTGAAACTGAGTCACACTATGTAGTCCTATCAACATTAACTGATTGGTTAACTTGATAAGAAAAATCGGAAATAATAAACCAAATTGTAAACATTATTGAAATGATCTGGCCTGCCACTCCTTGACTGACATAATGCAGTCTATGTACAACAAAATTAACAACCCTCTATGTATGACTAAAAAAATCAAAAATGTTAAGAGAATTCATAAATTTAAGACAATTTTAGAAGCATATTTTGTATACATAATAAATCTTATCACTTACACATTTTTCACATTTAAATATTGTTTTAAAACTTAAGGTGAACAAATAATATAACTTACTACATTGTTTAAGATTCAGAGGCATTTAATATTAAAATGGGAAAAGGGAAACAAAATGGAAGCTCCCTGAATTTTCTTCATTAAAAGTAGATTCAGTATCTGTTCCTGTTTCAGGAATAGTGAGTAAGAATAGTTAATTTTTAATGAATTAGGAACCTTAAGAGCATAGGCATATGTGCAGAGAGCAAATGAATTAATAAAGTACAGGAGGTTATGAATTTCTCAAAGGAACCTGAAGGTAATTCAACTGTAAATATGGAGAGATAGTATAGACATTTAACATTTTCTAATTTTCTGAATGTTTAATTTGAGTTGCAGTCCTTTCTCTAATTATTTATAGAGAGTATAAATTAAAATTGCCACTCATGTTTTGTATTATTTGTTTCATACAACTTTATATCTATGAAAGGAAGACATCTTTAATTTTTAAATGATTTCCTTTAAAAGAGAATGATGAAGTTGACCTCTCTAAATGAGGTAATATGGAAGAGTATAATTGCATATTCAAAAACTAGAGAGTCAGCTACCAGAACCAAATAAAAATAAATATACTGTCTACATAACAGGCATACTTTCCAGTGAATTCCAAATTGTTGTACATTTAAAATACTGAATTCTAAAGGAGTGCCAAAGAGGTCACATTGCAAGTCATTTTGCATTTATGGCATACAGAAATAAAATTTTAGTGTTTGGAATATATCACCTCTTTTTAACTGCCCTGTAAGTGACAATCCCTTCATCATTTTAAGTAGGCATTCAGTATGAAATATAAAAGTTCACATGCTACTGATCAAGACAGGGAAAATTAGCTTTTATTTATTTTATTTCAAAGATTAATATTAAACTGTTCTGTCTGTTTCATAAAGAAATATTGTTTTCTTTTTCATATACTTGTTCCAGTAAGAACTCTTCTTTACTAAAATTTGTACTTGAGAGGGTCAGAAAATGACAAGTCTCTTGCTATGTAAGGAAGAATGCTGCTTACACTGGAATAAGTTTGCATGGAAATGTACTGCTCTAAAGTTGCTAGAGGTGGTGATACTGAGGTAGCTAGAGAGGTAGCTTGTGGAGAAACACATATTCAGTTACTTAAGCAAAAATGACATTGATAACCATTCATATGCTAAACAAAATATCTACACCATAGGCATTAAATTTGGAAATGGTACGAATTTCTGAACCAAAACACAAGAATCAATTTTTTCACACTGATTGCAGCCAAAAAGGCACTGATTCCAATAATATGAGTGTAAACTTAAACTTTTTTCCTAGTTGTACAATTTATTTTTTAATTTCAAATTTTAAGTATAGTAGTCTTACAATAAAGCTTTCATTTTAATTCAAAGTGTTTTAAACTTTGTCGCAGACTTGTTAACAGAGTTTTGATATTAATTACATCTGATTGATAAAACTGTAAGTTATTTATTATTTGATAGTCATCACAGAATTTTTAATCACTTTGTATTTTCAGTAATTGTATATTCATAGTTTTTCCAGCCTACCATCTTCCACTCAAATATACTTGACTGGTTCTGAAGAAAAATAGTTTCTTTCTGTTGACTCATTTGAGGAATTTGCTCATCTCATCCAAACTATGACATCTCATTTATTTATTTTTATTATTTTATTTACTATTATTTTTATTATTTTAATTTATATGTACTTATTTATTTACAACCAAAATGCTACCCTCTTTCTCAGTCCCCTCACAGAGATACACTCTATCCCCTATCCCTTTCTCTTATGAGAGGGTGGGCGCCCCTGGTATCCCCCAATCCTGGACTATCAAGTCTCTGTAAGATTAAGCACGTCCTCTTCCAGTAAGGGCAAAGAAAGGAGCTCTGTTGGGGGAAATGATACCATAGTCATGCTGTATTAGGGAGAGCTATCTGGTTGATAGGGGTCCCACATAGAGACTGAGCATCATGTCTGCTACATAAGTGCTGGAAACCTCATTCCAGTCTCTCTCTGTGTGTGTGTGTGTGTGTGTGTGTGTGTGTGTGTAGGTCTGTGTCTGTGTGTCTGTCTGTGTGTGTGTCTGTCTGTGTGTGTGTGTTCTTTGGTTGGTATGTGGAACCTTGTAGGGTAGTCTGTAGCCTGGTTGAGTAAAGCTTACTCCAAAGACCCAGTAGAACATCCTACAAGGGACGGAACCTGTGAGCTCTACTCTTAGACTGCTGACTCCTCAACTCCATAATCACGTGGCTATCAGTCATGTATGGCCACACCCCAAGCCCCTAGCTTTCTGGCTGGACTCCAGTCCTACAGTCACCAGGCTACAGCCAGATTTTCCCCACCCCATGGTTACCTGGCTGTTGCCAGGTAACCCAACCTACTATAAAAGAAGGCTTCTTGCCCCTCCTTACTCTCTCTGCCCTCTCTTATCTCTCTTGCCCCTCTCTCTTTCTCCATTCTTTCCCCTTTCCACGTGGTCATGGCTGGCTCTCATCCCTCTATCTTCTCTTTCTCTCTTTACTTCTCTGTCTCCTTTTCTCTCCCTACTTTCCTATAATAAAGCATTGAAACTATGAACTGTCTCTTCTTAGCAAAACCTGCCATGTAAGACCATGGAGCTGTCCTCAGCATTTCCAGCCACTGAGAAAGGACCCAGCCTCTTCCCAGACAAGCTTCCTCAACAGGTATCTGGGAGGCCCCATGCCAAAAAGGCATAGCCTTCTGACCTAGGACCTCCCTCCCCATCAGCCAGGCAGTCTCATACTCTACAGGTACTCAGGCATCTGCCATCCCTACACAGGTGTGGTGCGCCAGCTGGGCCTAGTCAGTGTTCCCCTATCCCCCTATGCGGGCTCTGCCCGCCAGTGTTTCTCCTATGTGGACCCCGCAACTGCTCCCCCTTCTTTTTTCCCCACATTGGTGGTTCAGTCACTAGGAACTCTCAAAAGTTCAGGTTAATTGACTCTGTTAGTCTCCCTGTGAGTTTTCTATCCCCTTACAGGCCTTCAGTTCTTCCCCAAATTCTTCTCTAAGAGTCCCTGGCATCCATCCAATGTTTGGCTGTTGGTAATGGTGTCCGTTCCAGTCAGCTGCTGAATAGAGCCTTTCAGAGGACTGTTATTCTAAGATCCTGTCTGCAATAGCCAAGTACTAACAGTCTTAGAGATTGGTGCTTGCTCATGGATGGGTTTCAACCCCAATATTTGATCCGCCATTCCTTCACTCTCTGTTCCAATTTTGCCCTTGCATCTTTTTTATTTTTTATTTTTTAAAGACAGGACAAATTTGGGGTTGAAAGTTTTGAGTGTGGGTTTGTGTCTTTATCCCCCAGTTCAGGTCCTCCCTGGGTATAGTCGGTGGCCTCTTCATGTGCCATGTCTACACTGTTAGACAACTAGGCTAAGATCATCCATTGACTCCTGGGAGCATTCCCATTCCAAGTCTGTGGGGCTTCCAAAAGACTCACGCTCTGCTCCCTCAGGTAGCTGTATGTTTCCAATAATTTTCTTGGTCTTCTGGTTCTCTCTCCTGTCTCTCCCCACTCATGTCCAGCCATTCCCCTCCTCTATGCCTCAACCACTTACTTCCCTCCCTTCTTCTGCCTCCTGTAACTATTTTGATCACCCTTCTAAGTGTGATTCAGGCACCCTTGCTTGGGTCTTCATCCTTGTTTAACTTCTTTTGATCTGTAGGGTGTATCATGTAATTCTGCCCTTTTTGGCTAATATACACTTATCAGTAAGCACATATCAATGTAAATCATTTAGGGCCTGGACTAATTCACTCAAGATGCTATTTTCTTGTTTCATTTATTTGCCCTCAAAATTCACGATGTCCTTGTTTGTAAAAGCTAAATAGTATTCCACTGTATAAATTAAGGCACATTTATGTATCCATTTTTTAGTTGAGGGATGTCTGGGTTATTTCTAGTTTCTGATTATTATGAATAAGGCTGCTATGGACATAGTGAAGCTTGTGTTCTTGTAGTATGGTGGAATATCTTTTGGTATATGCCAATGAGTGGTATGGCTGGGTCTTTAGGTATAAATGTTTCCATTTTCTGACAAACAGAATGGTTTCCAGAATGGTTACACAAGGTTGCATTCCCACAAGCATTGGAAGAGTTTTTCCCTTTCTCTATATCCTTGCCAATGTGTGCTGTGGCTTGAGTTTTTGGTCCTGGCAAAATTGATTGGTGTAAGGTGGACTCTCAGGAACATTTTGATTTGCATTTTTCTGATGACCAATGATGTTGAATCTAAGACTAAGTTAAATACACAGTAATTATGATGAGCAGCTTTATATTGGATATTTTCTTTATTTACATTTCAAATGTTATTCACTTTACCAGTTTCCCCAACCACTTTGAAACTCACTATCCCATTCCCACTCTCTGTTTCTATGAGGTTATTCCTCCACCCACCCACCTACTCCTGCCTCCCCACCCTTGAATTCCACTACACTGAGGAATCATTCATCAAGCCTTCACAGGACCAAGGGCCTCTCTTCCCATTGATGTCTGACAAGATAATCCTCTGCTACATATGCAGCTGGAACCATGGTTTCCTCCATGTGTACTTCTTGATTGGTGGCTTAGTCTGTGGGAACTCTGGGATTCTGGTTGGTTGATATTGTTGTTCTTCCAAGGGGTTGCCAACCCCTTTAGCTCCTTCAGTCTTTTCTTTTACTCCTCCATTGGAGAGCCCATGCTCACTCTAATGGTTGACTGTAAACACTGGCCTCTATATTTGTCAAGCTCTGGCAGAGTCTCTCAGGAGACAGCTATATAAAGTCACCAAACCCAGACACTATTGTGGATGTCAAGAAGTGCTTGCTGAAAGGAGCCTGATATGGCTGTCTACCATGAGTATTTTGCTTGTCTTTCTAAGAAAGACTGAAGCACCCACACTTTGGTCTTCTTCCTTCTTCATGAGCTTCATGTGCTCTGTGAATTGTATCTTAGGTATTCTGAGCTTTCAGGCTAATATCCACTTATCAGTGAGTGAACACCATGTGTGTTCTTTTGTGATTGGGTTACCTCACTCAGGATGATATTTTCTAGTTCTATCCATTTGCCTGTGAATTTCATCCCAGAATATTGCTGATGTACTTATTCCAATGTCAAACTATTAGAAATGAAACTATTCTAACTCTTAAGTTGAGCATAAGGTTTGACAAAATTGGGATTTGTTTCTGCAGCACACCTACTGTTATATAACATTTAATTAGAATTGTTAATTCTTAGTTTTCACTGGAATTTATTCATTATTAAAATGTTTATAAGACAGCATATGGTATTTGCCACCTAACTAAAATTAATATCTTTACCAAGCATAAATTTGAAAGATTTATAAGGGATTCTGTCTTTCATTTCTGAAATACTTTGCCTTAAATGCTTTTGTTTCAAAAACTTAATATCTGTTTATCAACTTTTTAACACGCTTGCTCTTCTCTATTTTCTCAGCCTTGAGTGTAGTGGGGAAGAGGGTGTTTGCACACAGATAAGCACTGGAGAAGCAAGGAAAGTTAAACATGAAGGCTTACCTCTTCAAATGAAGGAAATATCTTCCTCCTGTAGTACTAAAGAGGATGTAGTTCACAACAGCATATTTTGCTATTTGCAAGAACAGGCCGTATGTTTGTCATAAGGAGTTTCAATGTAAATGTGTCTTAAGCTTTGTTTTACACACTAGATGGAGTGTAAAACAAAGTTTGTCATTATGGAAATTTCTTCTACAATTATGCTGTGCTAAAATGTGACTTAAATAAACTACCTGGTGTCAGAATGCAGAAGATTGAGGCACCACTAGCTAACTAAGCTGAGCTGAACTGATTTTCATTCTTTTCTCACCTGGAACTTTCTCTGCATGTCATGATGCTTGTAGGGAACCTTCTGACAAACATTTTAGTACACACCATTACACTATTAATTTATAAGAAGGCAATTTCTTACATTTTCAAAATAAAGATATTTCACTGTCTTTTTATGCATGCTGTATATATTGATCTCTAGTGAGTTATTTTATTTCTTCTATAGATGAATATAATTCTATTGTGCATATGAAGTGTATGTATGGAGTGTATGTATGTGTGTCTGTATCATATTTACTATTACATTGTTGTCATTTCTTTTAATTCCTTGTTAATATTGATACAAAGACAATTTAAATATAGTTGTTTTTTCGATATGTGAGAATAAATTAGATTACTAGATCATTATTTAATTTTCATCTTTGAATTTGCACATTGTACCTTGTAATTACTGCAAATCATATCTTGTATTTAAGATTGACCTGACTCAGCATGCAAATAATTCTCTCAAAATCCCAATCAATGTTATGCTTACAAACCTGATTATAGAGTAGGAATCTTTAAAATGACAACTAACTAAATTCTCCTCTTTTACTTAATCACTTCTTTATTGTAAAGGTCACCTTACATAGGACTTCATTTATAAACATAATATAGCTCTTTAAATGAAAAACAATCAAAAGACATGTTTCTTTTAGCTCATCCAAATGAAGAGAGAAGGCCCCCATTCCTGCATTGCATTGCCTTGATTTTACTAGCCCCAGTAGACACAATTAGCACTAATTGTTATGGCTTATACTTCAAGACTAATTCCTATTCAGATCACTCTTGGAAACAACAGCAGCCTAACTTAACTAGAGTTCCTATATTCTATTCATGCTTTGTGTATGAAGCTCAGCTTTCTCATAGCAAGCATATCCTCAAATGTCAGGAATAGGGATGAGCAAAACAGAAACAGTTTCACACTAAAAATAGTAATGACATAATGGAATGAGAGAAAAGTTACCCACGAAACATTAGTACCTGTTTATTTCAGAATCACAAATAGATGAAATAATTTTTAAAAGGAAGTGGTTCAAATATCACATAGAATTTTTGACTTTCCCATGACTTTCTTTTCTTCTCTTTCCTCTTTCATCCACCACACCTGATGAAAATGAGCTGCGTTTCCCATGTGCCATAATTTTCAGCTCCTCAAAACTTGATCGAAACTTTCTTCCATTATCAAACAGAAAGGATCATTAATCAATTTTATGACTACTGGTATTTTAATCTCAATCAAGTATGACCATGAAAATTGGGCTGCATGAGCAAAGGCACATTCAATAATAAGATAATGATTATTATTAAAATACCATGCATAAAATACAAACTATGTACTCTCTCATCTGATTTTCACTGTGACTTAACTATAGGCTGAAGACTAAACATGGATATAATTTTATTATATTGTAAGTTTCTTTTACAGTCAAAGTGTCTACTCTCATATAAACACCAAATACCCTGGATTTTGTATGCTAGTGATGAACACATAACAATGTATTATGAAAATATAAGGCCCTTGCATTATTCTTTGTAGATTTGTTATCTGTTCTAAATATAGTCAAAGCATTCTAGAGGATCTGGCTCTTCTTTTTTTGTTTGTCTCCTTCTGTCAGTTCTCTCTATGCTTCTAAATTTCAGAGCATATAACCAGTCTTTGGAATTTTAAGTATTATAAATGTATTCTTTAATGTTCAATGAGGCTGATTAACACATTACTTTTGTTGCATAGCTTTTGAGTGTTACAGACCATGCTTACACTTAAAACTGAGATATATGCTCTCGACATTTATGAAGAGCAGAAGGGGAGAACAAAATATGGTATGTAACAATCAAAGTGATCAGGTATTTTCTTCTCTTAATTTTACAGTTGCTTCTCTGTCCTTCTGGACTTTGCCTGGTCAATCCTTTCCCAACTGTAATTCTGCACTAGCCACTCTTGCTTCTCCATTAAAGCTTCCCTTTTCTGAAGTGCAGCTGGTTTGTCTTTGTCTGACTTTGCTTCTCTCTCCCTTTCTTCCTCATTCACCTTATTCACCCAGGTTGGCTTAGACCTAATGATTTAGTCCAAATTTTAAGTAAACAGTCATTTTTTCCTGCGTGGCCTTCTCAAGGAATGGGATCACAGACCTGCTTTCTCATACCCCAGAACTTCATGCATTTCTTTGAACAACAATTAAGACAAAAGTGGCAAGTGTGATGATTCTCCAATGAATTTCATGTAGCAGTAGGCATTTGAAGTATGGACTAGTCACCACATGAGTAAAGAAAATATTTGAGGCATCATTTCAATCAAAGAAAGAAATGATAAAATCTATAAGTCTACAACCAAACTAACTTATTTGTGAGTGAAGGCAAACCATTTTTGAGTGGTAAGCAATCAAATTTATTTTAATTCACATCTAAAAATGAGCTTTTTCAATAAATTGTCCATTTAAGACCAGCTCCGCAGACATAAATCAATGAATCTTGACACATAGTAGTTATGATTTTGCAAGATAGTCTATGAAAGAGTAAATATTTACAATGAGTTAAAGCTCTAATGACACTCAGAGAGACTACAACCTTTGTCAAAAGATTGGTGTTAATTCTACCATATTTGATGAAAATACGTAGATTCTACCATATTGAATCTTTCAGGCAATTGTCAAGATTTTTTATTAGTTTATATAGTTCAGTCCTTTGCCTGCATGTACTTTTGCATGCAGTGCTTGTGATAAGTTGTGACATATCAGTTGGAATTGGAGTTCGAAATGTGCCTTCCCGTGGATGATAGGAATTGAACCTAAAGTCTTCTGAAAAACCAGTCAATTTTCTTCTGAACTATCTTTCTAACCCCATAAATTTTATTTTACGTTTTGAGACAGGACCTAATTATTTGGCCATTGTTGGCCTGGAGTTTTCTGTGCAGAGCAGCTGGGCCTAAATCTCACAAATATCTGCTTAGAGGTGCTTCTGAAACTGCTGGTATTAAAAGTCACCACTCTCAGACTATTGATTTCCTTTTAAAGCTCAAGTTACACATATTCTCTTGAGGGTTGTATTTCAGTTTTCAAGTTAAAATATGGCTGCTTTTCAAAAGGAAAAGCTTCCTGCTTTCGCAAGGAAGGACTAGCTCTGTGATCAGAGCACTAACTGCCAACTTGTAAGGTTCGAATAAATGTAAGAAATTCTTCATATTTATCATTCAATAAATATGTTCCAATTTTATTTTCTTAAAAATTTAATATTTAAATGTTTATTGAAACACTATATTCTAATTAACTCAAACAAATCAGTAGCTTTCCTCTACTCAAAGGATAAAAGGAATAAAAAAGAAATTAGGGAAACAACACCCTTCATAATAGTCACAAATAATAAAAAAATCTTATTGTGTGACTGTAACTAAGCAAGTGAAAGATTTGAATGACAGGAGCTTCAACTCTCAGAAGAAATAAATCAAAGCAGACCTTAGAAGATGGAAAGAACTCCAATACTCATGGATTGACATGACTAATATAGTAAAAATGGCCATCTTACCAAAAGCAATCTACAGATTCAATGCAATCCTCATCAAAACTCCAACTCAATTCTTCATAGACTTAGAAAAAGAAATTCTCAAAATCATTTGGAATAACAAAAAACTATTCTCAACAATAAAAATACTTCTGGCAGAATCAACATCCCTGACTTCAAGTTATACTGTAGAGCAATAATGATAAAAAGTGCATAGTATTGGTACAGAAACAGGCAAGAAAATCCAGAGAATAGAATTGAAAACCCAGAAATGAACCCACATGCCTATGGTCACTTGATCTTTGACAATGAAACTAAAAGTATCCAGTGGATAAAAGACAGTATTTACAACAAATGGTGAAGTCGGCATGTAGAAGAATGCAAATTGATCCATTCCAATCTCCTTGCCCAAAGCTCAAGTCCAGGAAACAGGAGATAAGAGGTTGGGTGGACCTTCTAGAATGCACCAGAAACCTGGGAGGTGAGAAACTATCAGGATTCAAAGGGAGGTCCAAGTAGATCAAGGACCTCCTCATAAACCAGATACTGAGGACACCTCAGTCCCACTTTAGAGGAAAAAAGAAAGCAATCACAAGCTGGGAGGGAAGTGAGGACCTGGGAGGGAAAGTGGACAGGGTATGGAGTGGTGGGGAGAGGGTAAACTGATCTGGTATTTGATGAAGGAAAAGTGCTGAAGCCCTGAGGGTCAGCAGAAAGAAGGGAAACAGGAGATAAGAGGTTGGGTGGACCTTCTAGAATGAACCAGAAAACTGGGAGGTGAGAAACTCTCAGGATTCAAAGGGAGGGGACCTAAAATGAACTGCCTGACAGTAGGGAAAGGGAACTTATAAAGCCCAACTCCAACAGGAAGACAGGGAATCAACTGAAGAGAGAGGGGCCATCCCACAGTCACAAAGCTGACCCACAATTGTCTGAAAGAATTACAGAGATGGAAATGGAGAGGAGCCTGAGGAAAAGAAGGCCCAGCGACAGGCCTAAATTGGGATCCAGTTCAAGGGGAGGTCCCAAGGCCTGACACTATTACTGAGGCTATGGAGAGCTCAAAGGAAGGGACCTAGCATGACCATACTCTGGAAGACCCAACAAGTAGCTGAAAGAGTCAGATGTAGCTATTTGCACCCAACTAATGGACAGAAGTAGCTAACTCCTGTTGTTGTACTACGGAAGTTTGAAAGAAGCTGAGGAGAAGAGCTATAGGAGGACCAGCAGTCTCACTAAATCTGGACCCCTGAGATCTCACAAACACTGGACCATCAAACAGACAGCATACACCAGCTGATATTAGTCCCATAATACACATACAGTAGAGGACTGCTGGGTCTGTGTTCATTCAGAGATAATGCTCCTAACCCTAAAGAGACTGGAGGCCCCGGGAGTTTAGAGGTCAGGTGGGATGGAGGTGGGGAAGCAGGTACCAGATGTTGGTCAGTCAGAAGGTTGATGGGGGGAATAAAATATGGAGTGTAAAAAATTAATTAATTTATTTATTAAATTTCAAAAACAACACAAACAAAAAACAGATACACTGAATCCAATAAAAGAGAAGGTGGGGAATAGTCTCAAATATTTGGGCAGAGGGGAAAACATATTAAAAGATGAAGTACAGAGCTAAATAGAGATTTCTCAACCGAGGAATCTCAAATGGCTTAGAAACAAAGAAATGTTCAACATCCTTAGTTATCAGGGAAATGCAAACCAAAATGACCCTAGAATCTGTGGAGTCCATCCATCTCCAGTAAATAGGCAAGGCCCCTGGTTGTGGAATGGAGCCACCCATCCATCTCAAAGATTTTTAACCCAGAAATCTTCCTGTCCAAAGGAAAAATAGGGACAAAAGATGGAACAGAGACAAGAGAGACAACAGAGACCACAGAGAAGGAAGGGCCAGCTGGGGAACAGCCCCATCATGTCTGCAGACATCAAAGCCAATACTTGCTCTGGTCAATAGGTGCTTGTATACAGGAACCAATTGTGGCAGTTCCTAGGAAGGTCCAGTCAGCAACGGACCAATTTAGATCTGGATGCCTGGAGCCAACCATCAAGCTGAACTCAGGGAACCAGGTTGGGGAGCTGGCAGAAGGACTGGAGGAGCAGAGGAGGATTGCTACTTCATTGGAAGAACATGGTAGGATGTCCTGACCACTCAGTTTTCAGAGAGTCTAGACCACCAACCAATAAGTATATCTTGAGGGATCTATGGCTCAAGATGCATGTGCAGCAGATGATGGCCTTGCCCTACAGCAATGGGAGAGGAGGACCTTGCTCCCCAGGGAGATTTGATGCCCCAAAGTAGGGCAATGCATGAGAGATGGGGTGAGAGAGTGTGGTTGGGTTGGGGAGCACTATCATACAGGTAAAATGAGGGGGCAGATGTGGGATGGGAGGATAGCAGAGAGGTCACTGGGAAGTGAGATATCATGAGATGAGGGTTGGTGGAGTGGGTAAATGGAAAGTGAAATATCATTTGATAGCTAAATGGATGGAATGATTAATAATAATAATAATGATAATAATAATAAGTACATGGTACTTTTTCTTTATTTTTAAGGAAAAAACTTAACGAATATAATAAACAAATCTAATAAGCAAATAAATCTAAAATAATATAATTAGAGTTTGATGGGACAATGCTAAGATCCAAGCCTCTGAGTAGTGAAAAGAGAGGTATCAGGAGTTTAAGGCCAGTTTGGGCTGCATAACATTTCACAGTGAGTCTAGGATGCATAATTCCTACATAAAATAATAACATTTTTACAATAAAAATATTTTTAAGCTATATTTAGTGATGTATGTCTTTGACCCTAGTATTTGGTAAGCAATGCAAGGAGGATTTCTCTGAGTATGAGGCTAGCCTGGTCTTTAAAGTAAGTTCCAGGATATCCAGGACTACATGCAGAATTTTTTCAAAAACAAACAAACAAAAAAACTAAAATAAATCAATTGAAATGCACTTTATAGTATCCTAGTATTTCAGGGAATTTAGTTTTGCTTGGAATTATCACTTAACCTCACTCAGCACAAAATATTAGTGAAAAAATGAAATGCCAATGAGATCTAGACTTACAATGTTATAGTTGGTTCCTGCCAATATTCTTATGCTGAAATAAAAATAATAACCATCCTAGGGTTTTAATATGCTCATGATACTTTTTTAATTTCTATGTTTCTTTTGAAAACAGAAATAACATGTTTCCTGACCTGTATGGCTTATACATTTTAATATTTTTCTAATTCGTATTTAAAATTAATACCTATTGTCCCAATATTAAGAGATTGTCCCTGGGGAAGTTGATTTAGTCATGAGGACTTTACTGTCATGAATGGGAACAGTGCCTTTGTGAAGAAATTTAAGATAAAGGCCCTTTCTTCACACTTCTTTACAAAGCTATGTTAAGAGATGACAAGCATCCCATAGGGAGGATGAAAGAACAAGCTATACATCTTAGCCTTCACCTGATGCTAAAGCTATGTGACATTCATCCTTCACTTCTAAACCTAATGAATTGAAAAAGTACATTTATGTTCTTTATAAATAAAGCTGATGTCAAAGTTAATGATAGTAGCAGAAAATGGTTTTACCATTGAGGATTGTGCAAATGTTGTCCAAGATGGGAGTGACTAATTAAAATGATGGCTTACCTTCTGACATCTGTCACACAGGTGGAGAAGTATTTGTACACAAATATGGAAAACCAAATATGTTATGATGAGTAAAATGTTAGAGTGGTGTGTAGTAACACAATTAGTTTTTTGATTGTCATCTACAACACAAAAATATAAAAATAGTTTACACGAGTGCTAACCAAAGTGGTGCATTGCTTTTAACAGTAGCATGTGAAATGTATTGTTGAATTTGCTCATATATGATAGGTAGTAACAGAATTTGAAAAAAAAGGGGAAATGCAGTCACTCTAATACACAGATTAGACAGTAAACATTTAAAATAGTCATTAATACATGGGTTAGGCTTTTTAAAACATGCTCAGACATGGCCACTGTATGTGGAAGGAATAGCTTTTTATTTCACCTTTACAAATCATACAAAACTTCAATTGTTATCTTGGCTATAAAGTTCATGTTATTAGGATTTCTTGGTTTTCCTCAAACTCTAGAAATGTTATTGGAAATTAAGTTCATTCTTGTTCATTTGACCATTATGAGTACACACATTAGTATAGAAGTAATTGCTATGAAAAATATAAAATATAAAATCAGGGTTAATATTTTTCTATTTATGTTTGTGTTTATGTGTGTTTGTATGTCTTTGAGGAAATGTGCATGCAGTGCATGTTCTTCTGTGTACATGGATGTGGAGACCACTTAGTAGATATCTGGATTGTGCCTTATCACTTTCACACTATCCTTTGGGTCAGAGACCTTCATTCAAAGCCAGATCTCGAAGGTACAGCTAAATTTACAAGTCAGTTTCCTTTGGGTAGCCCCTGTCTCTGCTTCTTATGGAAAATCAATAGAATGTTGATCATGCCCATCTGGAATTCTTCATAATTTCTGTGATCCAAACTCAGGTTTAATGGCTAAGACATCTACAAAGTCTATCACTTTTTTCCCTTAGTAACTTTGTGGGTTTTTCATCTTTAGTACTTAACATCACAATATCCAATACTGATCAAATTAATCTACAATATTTGAAAATAACATTTTCAATTAAAAGATTGTTTTGTACCATGCTTGAAACATTGACTTAATTGCTTCATTCAAGTGGGAAGGCTCCATACCATTGACCATATTATCCTATAATATAACTACCCAAACAATGCACCTCAGGTTTTGAAAACCAAATTTTCATAATAGGGCAGCTAACTATGCCTCAATATCTCTGAATTTTAGATGTTATTGTGCCCTGTCCCCAAATGTATTTTTTATCCTCCTGTTTTGTTTATTAAATTTGTTCATTAGACAATTTAATCATGTTTGTATGTATTCTGTTTGTTCTTACCCTTACTTTTTTGTTTCCCTCCTTGCCGTGCCTATCTTCAACCTTCTGATATGTCTGCTTTGTGTACTCATGTCTTTTGTTTTGTGACTTAGTATACACAACCTGGGCTCTCCATGTGATGAAGAACATTTGATGAAAATAATGACTTTCCCTCACACAAGAATCATTCAGTAGCTATTACTTGGTAGGAGAGGAAGGACACTCTGAGCCCTTCTGCCATCCCATCTTGACAAATTTTAGACATGTGCAGTCCTATATAGACCCAGAGCTGGCTAACTGTGGCTGCATTGAGTTCATAATTTCAATGGCTGTGTCATTCCTGGGAGATAGTATTTTGCTATGCTTCTCTGTGTCATATAGTGCTTTTGTCTCCTTTTCAGTGAGACACACTGAGCACTAGAGAGGTAGTCTCGGGCTTCTGGTTTCTACCTCTGGATCAGAAACACCCTTGGCCACAGGACACCATCTCCAAGCAGTGCAGGAAACCAGCTATACACCCAGCAGCCATCAAAGAAGAGGCAGCCTGCACAGGTGAGTCCATCCCTGCAGAACAGATGATCCAGTGTGGAGGCCTTTGGCAAGAGCCTTCCAGTTTCTGCATCCTGATCGGGGAAAACTCTAGGCCACAGAGCACCATCTCCCTGCAGTGCAGGAAGCCAGCTATACACCCAGCAGCCAGTAAGGAGGAGAGAGCCAGCACAGCCTGCATCCAGAACTTATCGGGGCCACAGAGGTAAATACCCAAGTACAACTACAAGAGAGTGGGTCTCAGCTGCCATCTTTGCTTCTGTGACTGTGCAACAGATTGGAAGTCAGGTTTCACCAGAGTAGAGGATCACTTGGGACACACTGTATCAGGACTCAACCAGCTCCCAGGAACTCTGCAGCACTACAGCAATTTGGGCCAGAAGAAAGCAGCTCACCCAGGGTTGCTGAGAAAGATGTACAAGCACACACACAGGAGGGGCAAGCTCCAGCCAGTGACAGCAGGCTCAACTAACACCAGAGATAACCAGATGGCAAAAGGCAAACATGGTAATGTTGCTAAGAGAAATCAAGGCAATATGGCAACATCCAAACCCAATTCTCCCAGAACAGCAAGTCCTGGATACCCCCAACACACCAGGAAAGCAAGATTTGGATTTAAAATTACAGGTCATGATGCTGATGGAGGACATCATAGAGGGCTTCAAGAAGGTCACCTTAAAGAAATACAAGAGAACACAAGTAAATAGTGAGAAGCCCTTGAAGAACTAAGGGAAAACAAAACAAAACAGGTGAAGGAATTAAGCAAAGCCATTCAGGATCTAAAGAAGGAAGTAGAAACAATAATGAAATCACAAAGGGAGACAACTCTGGATATAGAAAACCTAGGAAAGAAGTCAGAAGTCATGGATCCAAGTGTCAACAACAGAATACAAGAAATAGAAGAGAGAATCTCAGATGCAGAAGATACCACAGAAAGCATTGGTACAATAGTCAAAGAAAATGAAAAAATGCAAATAGCTCCTGACTCAAAATATCCAAGAAATCCAGGACAAAATGAGAAGATCAAAACTAAGGATTATAGGCATAAAAGAGAGTGAAGATTTCCAACTTAAAGGCCCAGTAAATGTCTTCAAGAAAAATATAGAAGAAAAATTCCCTAACCTAAAGAAAGAGATGCCCATGAACATAAAAAAGCCTACATAACTCCAACTAGATTTGACCAGAATAGAAATTCATCCTGTCACATAATAATTAAAACACCAAAAATATACTAAATAAAGAAAGACTATTAAAAGCAGTAAGGGGAAAAGGTCACGTAACATATAAAGGTAGACCTATGAGAATTACACTGGATTTCTCACCAGAGACTATGAAAGACAAAAGAACCTGGGCAGATGTCATGCAGACACTAAGGGAACACAAATGCCAACCCAAACTGCTATATCCAGCAAATCTCTCAATTAGCATAAATGGAGAAACCAAGATATTTCATGACAAAAACAAATTTACACAGTAGCTTTACACAAATCCAGCCCTTCAAAGGATAATGAATGGAAAACACCAACAAAGGGAGGAAAAAACAAGAAATTAATCTCCTTTAAACAAACCCAAAAGAAGATAACCACACGAACATAAAAATTACATCAAAAACAGCAGGAAGCAACAATCACTATTCCTTAATATCTCTTAATATCAATAGATAATTCCCCAATAAAAAGACATAGACTAACAGACTGGATTCCTAAAGAAAACCCAACATTTTGCTGCATGCAGGAAACACATCTCAGTGTCAAAGACAAACACTACCTAAGAGTAAAAGACTGGAAAACAGCTCTCCAAGCAAATAGTTCCAGGAAACAAGCTGGAGTAGCCATTCTAATATCAGATAAAATAGACTTTCAACCAAAAGTCATCAAAAAAGATACAGAAGGCCACTTTATACTCATCAAAGAAAAAATCTACATGGAAGAACTCTCAATTTTGAACATCAATGCCCCAAATACAAGGGCACCTGCATTCATAAAAGAAAACTTAATAAAGCTTAAAGCACACATTGCACCATACACAATAATTGTGAGGGAGTTAAACACCCCACTCTCTTCAATGGACAGATCACAGAAACAAACTAAATGGAGTCATAATGAAAGTAACCGAAGTTTTGGACCAAAAAAGACTTAATAGATATCTATAGAACATTTCATCCTAAATCAAAAGAATATGCCTTCTTCTCAGCACCTCATGGTTCCTTCTCCATAACTGACCATATAATTGGTCACAAAACAAACCTCAAGAGATATAAGACTATTGAACTAATTCCATGCCTCCTATCAGATCACTGCGGAATAAAGGTGGTCTTCAGTATCAACATAAACAACAAAAAGCCCACATATACATGGAAACTGAACAATTCTCTACTCAATGATACCTTGGTCAAGGAAGAAATAAGGAAAGAAATCAAAGACTTTTTAGAATTTAATGAAAATGAAGGCATAACATACCCAAATTTATGGGACACAAAGAAATCAGTACTAGAGGAAAACTCATAACTCTGAGTGCCAACAAAAAGAAGCTAGAGAGAGCATACACTAGCAGTCTAACAGAACATCGAAAGCTTTAAAACAAAAAGAAGCTAATACACCCAAGAGGAGTAGAAGGCAGGAAATCATGAAACTCAGGTCTGAAATTAACCAAGTTGAAACAAAAAGAACTATACAAAGAATCAACAAATTAGGAGCTGGTTCTTTGATAAAATCAACAAGATAGATAAACCTTTCCCCAGTCTAACCAGAGGCACAGAGACAGTACCCAAATTAACACAATCAGAAATGAAAAGGGTGAAATAATAACAGAAACTGAAGAAATCCAAAAAAATTATCATATCCTACTAAAAAAGTCTATACTCAACAAAACTGGAAAATCTAGATAAAAAGGACAATTTCCTACATAGATACCAACTACCAAAATTTAATCAGGATCAGATAGACCATCTTAATGGTCCCAAAACCCCTAAAGAAATAGAAGTAGTCATTGACAGTCTCCAATCAAAAAAAGCACAATACCAGATGGCTTTAGTGCAGAATTCTATCAGACATTCAAAGGAGACCTAATGCCAATACTCTTCAAACCATTCGACAAAATAAAAACAGAAGGAACATTAACCAACTCATTCTATGAAGCCACAATTTTGCTGATACCAAAACGATAAAAAGATGCAACAAAAAAGAGAACTTTAGACCAAATTACCTTATGATTATCAATGCAAAAATACTCAATAAAATTCTTGGCAACTGAATCCAAGAACACATCAAAACAATGATTCACCATGATCAAGTAGGCTCCATCCCAGGTATGCACAGATGGTTCAATGTATGGAAATCCATCAATGTAATCTACTACATAAGCAAACTCAAAGAAAAAAATACATGGTCATTTCATTAGATGCTGAAAAGGCATTTGATAAAATTCAGCATCCTTTTATGTCAAAGGTGTTGGAAAGAACAGGAATTCAAGACCCATACCTAAACATAATAAAAGCAATATGGAGCAAACTAGTAGCCAACATCAAACTAAATGGAGTGAAACTTGAAGCAATCCCATTAAAATCAGGGTCTAGACAAGACTGCTCTCTCTCTCTCTCTCCATATTTATTCAAATATAGTACTTGAAATTCTAGCCCAACCAATTAGACAACAAAAGGAGGTCAAAGGGATACAAATTGGAAAGGAAGAAGTCAAACTATAACTATTTGCAGATGATAGATACTATACTTAAGTGACCAAAAAACTTCACCAGAGAATTCCAACAGCTGATAAAAAGCTTCAGCAAAGTGGCAGCATATAAAATTAACTCATGCAAATCAGTAGCCTTCCTATACTCAAAGGATAAACAGGCTGAGAAAGAAATTAGGGAAATGACACCCTTCACAATAGCCACAAACAATATAAAGTATCTTGGTGTGACTAACCAAACAAGTGAAAGATCTGTATGACAAGATCTTCAAGTCTTTGAAGAAAGAAATCGAAGAAGACCTCAGAAGATGGAAAAATCTTCCATGCTCTTGGATCGGCAGGATTAATATAGTAAAAATGGCCATCTTGCCAAACTCAACCTACAGATTCAATGCAATCCCCATCAAAATCCCAACCCATTTCTTCATAGACTTAGAGCAGTTCTCAAATTCATCTGGAATAACAAAAAAACCCAGGATAACTAAAACTATTCTCAACAGTAAAAGAACTGGGGGAATCAGTAACCCCAACCTCAAGCAGTACTACAGAGCAATTGTGCTAAAAATTGCATGGTATTGGTACAGTGACAGCCAAGTAGATCAATGGAATAGAATTGAAGAGCCAGAAATGAACCCACACACCTATGGTCACTTGATGTTTGATAAATGAGCTACAACCATCCAGTGCATAAAAGATAGCCTTTTCAGCATATGGTGCTGGTTCAACTGGAGGTCAGCATGCAAAAGAAATCAAATTGATCCCTTCTTATCTCCTTGTACTAAGCTCAACTCCAAGTGGATCAAGAACCTCCATATAAAACCAGACACACTGAAACTAATAAAAAAGAAATATGGGAAGACCCTTGAGGAAATGGGCACAGGGGAAATTTTCCTCAACAGAACACCAATAGCTTATGCTCTAAGATCAAGAATTGACAAATGGGACCTCATAAAACTACAAATTTTCTGTAAGGCAAAGGACATTGTCAAAAGGACAAAAACAGTAACCAACAAATTGGGAAAAGATCTTAACCAACACAACCTCCAATAGAGGCTTATATCCAAGATATACAAAGAAGTCAAGAAGGTAGACTCCAGAGAGCCAAATATTCCCCTTAAAAAATGGGGTACAGAGCTAAACAAAGAATTTTTACCTGAGGAATATGAAATGGCTGAGAAGCACCTAAAGAAATGTTCAACATCCTTAGTCATCAGGGAAATGCAAATCAAAACAACCCTGAGATTTCACCTCAAACCAATCAAATGGCTAAGATCAAAAACTCAGGAGAAAACAGGTGCTGGGGCAAGGATGTGGAGAAAGAGGAACACTCCTCCACTGCTGGTGGAGTTGCAAGCTGGAACTACCACTCTGGAAATCAGTCTGGCAGTTCCTCAGAAAACTGGGAATGCTACTTCCAGAGGACCCTGCTATACCACTCCTGGGCATATACCCAGAGGATTCCCCAGCATGTAATAAGGATACATGCTCCACTATGTTCATAGCAGCCCTATGTATAATAGCCAGAAGCTGGAAAGAACTGAGATGTCCCTCAACGGAGGAATGCATACAGGAAATGTGGTATATATACACAATGGAGTACTATTCAGCCATTAGAAACAATGAATTCATGAAATTCTTAGACAAATGGATGGAACTGGAGAGCATCATCCTAAGTGAGGTAACCCAGTCTCACAAGATCACTCATGGTATGTACTTACTGATAAGTGAGTATTAGCCTAGAAATTTGGAATACCTGAGACATAATCCACATATCAAATGATTTCCAAGAAGAAGGAAGGAGTGACCCCTAGTTCTGGAAAGGCTCAGTGCAGCAGTGTAAGGGAATACCAGGACAGGGAAGTGGGAAGGGGTGGGTTGGGGAACAGGAGGAGGGAAGAGGACTTATGAGACTTTCAGGGAGTGGAGATCCAGAAAAGGGAAAATCACTTGACATGTAAATAAAGCATATATTTAATAAAAAATAAATATATATGCTGAAAAAAGAGAGGTGTTTTTAATCGACTTTGGGCTGAAAGATTAAGCTTTCCCTCATTTTAATACCTCGAGCAGCCAAGGGGGTTTACATTTTCAGCTTTCCATGATAGTAGTAAGCCCTTATTTTCCAATAAAGATGAGGGTAGAATTCCTTGAATAGTATCAACATAAATGTATGGAAGGCAGTTTGATGCCTATCACTGTAACAATAGTAACCCTTTCCCCAAAGTCTATGAACTAGACCTATAGGTCTGTGACTAGGTTTGCAGTATTAGACATGGATTCCCTTGAGAAGAGCATAGCTGGCCTCCTTTCATAACACATGCAGTAACCTCTCAAACAATGCTGTCACTACTGCACCAGAGGGGACATCTTGCCTGGCAGGAAATTGCAGTTCATTCATAACATTCACAACTGCCTAAAATAGCTCATCCTTTCTTTCTCCCCTTCTAGCAGTATGATAGCTAGCCAGCTGGGCAGATTTTCCAGCTTGCTTCCAGCTTGGCTTCTTGTTGCAATTGTAACGAAATCCCATAGGATGTTAATGTTAATTTTACAGCTACAAATTGAGAAACCTCGTTTTTAAGGCAATTTTTATTCTTTCTACATCATTTATTTCAGAAATTAAATGACACTGCCTGTGTATACATAATCAAAAATAAATATTTAAATATTATCTGGAGTTCAACCAAAAGCAATAAAAAACTTTTTAATAATTTTGTCTACTTTTGTTAAATTTATGTCTAATGTACATAATTTTAATTGCACTAATAAGGATTAACTTTTGTACTATCATAATTTGGTTGCTGCAAAAAACAAGCCTGAGAGAAACCATATAAAGAAAGTTAGTTATTGTAGCTCACATTTCCAGAGGTCTCAACCCATACTGGTAGGCAGGAAAGGAAGAGGAAAAAGAATTTCATGCCTTGTTGGACAAGAAGCAGAAAGAAGAGTGTTAAAAAAATCTATGGCTTCTTTTTCTGCCTTGTGTTTCACCTATTCCATAGCTCATGGGATGATACCAGAGAGTAGTGAATTCTCCATTTAAATCTCTCTCTGAATATATCTGCCAAGAATATAACCTCAAGTGATCCTTTCCTCCCCATTCACTCTAAATCCTGTCCAGTTCCCAATGAAGCTGAGTAGCCACAAACACTTTATCAACATGTTATTTGGTTGAACAGTTTTAACTGCTACTTCTGGATAAATGCAGAACTATTCACACTTCAACCATGACAAATTTTTATGATTTATACAGCAATATTTTGATTAATGTAATTCTGATGTGCAGTGATTTTAACACACATTTTTTGTCATGTTCAGTTTCATTAAAACGTGTAAAGAAAGAAAAGAAGTAAAATTACACTGAGATAGAATTTTTCAACTTTATAATTATACAGCTAAAATAACAACAATATCAATATGTCCTACCCACTATGGGCCTCTGCTGCAGTCTTGGCATTGCGGAGTCTGAGACAGGAGGATTATGAACAGGAAGACAGCCTAGCATACATAGTAAGTCCCAATACAGCCTAAGTCCTTATAGCAAGTTCCTAATTCCAACTACAAGCAAGGAACAAAGTAACAAATGTACCAACTTCAGCAATGGCTCTAGGTAACTTCCTCATGTTTTCTACTTTGAACATCACAACAATTTCTAATAGATGTACTTTACAGAAACCTTGTGGTCAACTTCATTAGCTGTAATTTGTCTTAAATCATTGCCAATTCTTTATGTTTTCTCTTAAGAATAAATTCACCACTGGCTTTAGTTTTATCAAGTTCTACACAATTGAGCTGTCTGTACTAGAAAAAGTATACATTCTACAGATGCAATTAGTATTTCTTTAACTATGGTAAAATTATTTTAGTAAAACTTACCATCAGAACTCAGAAGGTTACTTAAATGAGTGAGCTGTTTAGAGAGTACTGATCTTGAAGAAGATTGGAGTTCAGTTCTCAGCAGCCACATGAGGCTTCCTGTGATTCCAGCTTTGGGGAGGGGAGAAATATAATGACTCTGTCCCCCATGGACACTGGCATAGATACATGAACATATATGTATATGCATATACATGCCATACACATGCATCCACATGCAAATGCATATGCATATATAAATGTGTGTGTGTGTGTGTGTGTGTGTGTGTGTGTGTGTGTGTGTGTGTGCCAAACACAGATAAACACATATGGACAGAATTTAAAATAACATAAACAATAAAACATAGAATTCAGTGGAACAAAAGATTGAAGGCTAAAGCTTTCAACTGAAAATAATTATTCACATTTTTAATGGAAAAATTGACTGACTTCATAATATGAAAAAGCCAGTTCTCATTCTTTGGTTTAGCATATATAGCAGCTATTTTTGTGTATCTAACAAGTAGCAGGAATTTGTTTTATTTATTATTGTACTTATTTATGTATTTATTTATATTTATTTTTATTCACTTTACATCGTTAGCACAGCCCTTGATCCCAGTCTCTTACAAGTCCCATCCCTCATTACCCATTTTCTTATCCTCAGAGAAGATTCTCCCCTTTACTATTACCCCACCCTTGGACCTCTGGTCCGAGCAGGACTAGGCACACGCACTCTCCTTGAGGCTCAACCAGGCACTCCAGGTTGGAGTTAGAAGGATCTTATGGGAGGAAACTGAGGCAGAGACAAAACCTGCATGGGGCAAGATATATTATAGGGTGAATCTGAAATAAATTTAGATGTTCTTTGCTTTATTCAATTAAACATGTCTAATAATTTCCAAAATGATAGTGTCATGCCACTATCAAGCATTTATCTTAACAATTCAATCATCATTTTTATTACATGTTAACATAAGCTTAAAGCAATATTGTCCACTCTCTATTATACAATTAGCATTTGAGATACACATTTTTAACAGTATGGAGAACCAAAAGCTCTTTCTGGAACTTTTTTTTTCTTTGGGGATGGAATGACTTTTCCTATTTTCTTTTGCCTTCCCTCTCGCCCTCACCTCCCATCTTTCTCATTATAGTTCTCTACTTAATTCCCAATCACTTATCTCTTTTATGCATCCAATCAATATATATTAATTGATACCATTATATATATAGTTTTATATACATATATATATATATATCATTGCAATATATATAGTAATGATAACATTATACTATTATACTAATTAGTAACACACATATTTTAAATCATAATATGATGAGAGCAGAGGTAGAAGCCTCATCACAATTTCTAGGCTGCTTTGTTCACACCTATTGTGTTCCTGACCAGCTGGTGATACATACTAAAGAACTGGCTCAAACAGCATATAAGAAAAGAATCAAATAAAAAAAAAGAAAAAAAAAGAAAAGAAGACATCACTGAGATCTTATTAGTGAGAAAGCCTACAACTATTTTCTGATCTGAAAAAACTTTATGACTTAGTTTTAGAACAATTATTCTAGAAATGCCTTAAGAATTACGCCAATTCATTCAGTTTTAATTATAGTGATTCATGATATTATAGTCTTTTCTATTATCTTAAAAGTTCTTCACCAAAAAAAAAAATGGAAAAGAGAATGAAAATAAGATAATCAATTAAATATCTGCAAATATAATACCTTTTAACCAGTTTTTGAGAATTTTATGCTTGAGTACTGTATTTGTAATAATTCTGTTCCCCGCAACTCCTCTGACTCTTCTTGCTTCAACTTTTTAAATATTTCTGTCATTCAAATATATGGAAAATAAGCCTCTCAATGATTTTACTTAAAAGAAAGTATAAGCTAAAAAAAGAAGACGAAATCTTAGTTATCAAAGTAATTTCATTTTTATCTGAAATTGACAATACCTCGTTATGACGAGTATATGTTAAGATGATTTTTAAGCCAAATCAACATTCACCATTTTTTGACTGGTCCTCATATGCCTTCTAGGAGAGTCCCTGTTTCATCACATGACAGCTGTTACATGTGGGTCACTCAAACCAGAGGACAAATATATTGTGCTGTAGAATGCAAAAGGAAAATTACATTTTGAGTCAAAGTACATCCTCCATGGAGTTTTTCATGAAAAGAAATGTTTATTATCTTTTAAAAAAGAATATATTAAAAGTTGCTGAGTTTCCACAACCTGTTCCTGACAGCTCTCTCAGCGTAAGCAATACATCATGGGTGTGATGGCAATCTGATGATGTATTGGGACCATACATCACTGTGGTGACGGTGCCTTAATGACAGATGAGTAATATGTCTTCAGGTAAAGCTCTCAAATTTAGGCCTGCCTGGAAAATAGAGTTTCTGGAAGAAGAAAATACCTTACAACTTTATGAAATAATGCATGTAATGAAACAGTTTGATAAATAAGAAGGTTATGAGATTGGGTGCAGAAATGAGGTGGTTTAATAATACCTTGACACTATTTTTTATTGTGGGGCATATTTATTGAATGATGTTCCTATTTTTCATTTTAGTACTTTCCTATCATTTCCTTCTACATCATGGTATTCTCATCCATTATACAGATTCGTTAGAAGTGGAGCAACCCTCCTCTTAGCTAAATGCTTTAGAGCCTATGAAACTAATCTTACTAATAAGAATCCTCTAATTCTGTTCAGAAAATGTTGTTTATTCATTTTTCCTGCTTCTGTATCTCTGATATGGGCTTCAAAATAAATTTTCTTTGGATTTTGGTCTCAATGGGAGCGTTGTAATATACACTTGGATGTGAAGAACAGTAATCATTTGCCACCTCTTATAATCAAGAAGAGGAAAAAGATCAAAGGTGGGGTAAGTATGCACACGTTCATGCAACATGTGCATATGTTCCTCATATGAAGGATTATGTTTAATATCTCTTCATGTGTGAAATGCTATTTATCCAATGTGTCAGGCAGTGCACTTATCAAATCAGATCCTACAGTAGAATTTATCAGTATAATTCTTGTTTAAGAATGATGACTGAATTCATTTGGTATTAAGCATCTAGAAAACTTTTACATTCGTCAACTTGAACATTATTTAAACTTTAAGGAATAATGGAAATATGCAATCGATTTAAAACAAAAAATGATTTTTGAATTCATTTTATCTAACAGGCATAATATTTTTGCTATTATATCTAACAGATATAATAGCAAAAATTTCAATAATACTCAATGCAATAGGAGAAGTTGACAAATTTTGTTTATTTATCAATATAAGGTGATATCTGTGTGTGACATTAAAAATAGTTTTATTTTTATATTTGTATATATTATGAATTAGAACTATACTATTTTTATCACTTCTAATTTTATTTTTTTCAAGATAGGGTTTCATTATCTTTCTAGCTGTCCTGAAACTCACTGTGTAAATCAAGATGACAATGAACACTAGGAGTTCCTCCAAGCTCTGACCTCCAATTTTGGCGATTAATTTTATTTGTCACTACAACATATGCATTATTCTTATTTTTAATTAATGGCTTCTGAAAAAAAGAAAATCGCCCAAAACACAACCAGATATCAAAACATACTTTTATCAAGGTATGTTAATATAAATGCCACACAAATAAAGAGGTTAATAACCACTGAGTATAAAATGATGATTGGTCCAGGTTTTTGTGACATCAGACCTGCTGGAATTTCAGATCTAAGTCTGACACAGAATAGCTGGGTAATTACAGCATGTCCCTTGCCTCTCAAGCTTATCTTACACTTAACATGAAGACAGGTATCACTCTGTATGTGATATAAGGTGTTAGCAAAAAGTGAATATGAAAGAGAGAGCCCAGCACATATTAGCTACTGAATAAATTATAACTACAAATGATCATTTATAGAGGATGCATGTATAAACAAGGATCTTTCAAGAAAAATAACACATTGGTTTAAAACTTTTAAAAACATTTAAAGATGTATTTATTTATGTATTTTATGTGTCTGAGCACTCAGTCTTCATGTACACCAGAAGAGGGAACCAGATTCCAATACAGATAGTAGTGAGCCACAGAAAGAGAGGCCTATGAACATACAAGAAGCCTTCAGAACTTCAAACAGACTGGACCAGAATAGAAACTCCTCCCAGCACATAATAATCAAAGCGCCAAACTCACTAAACAAAGAAAGAATATTAAAAGCAATAAGGGAAAAAAGTCATGTAACATATAAAGGCAGACCTATCAGAATTATACCAGACTTCTTATAAGAGACAATGAAAGCTAGAAGATCCTAGGCAGATCTCATACAGACCCTAAGAGAACACAAATGTCAGCCAAACTCAACAAAACTCTCAATCATCATAGATGGAGAAACCAAGATATTCCATGATAAAACCAAATTTATACAATATCTGTCCACAAATCTAGCTTTACAAAGTATAATGGATGGAAAATGCCATCCATTTTACTTTGGAAAATGTTGAAAAAGGAGGAGAACTACACCCTAGAAAAAGCAAGAAAGTAATCTTCTTCCAACAAACCCAAAAGAAGATACCCACACAAACATAAAAATAACATAAAAAATAACAGGAAGCATCAATCACTATTCCTTATTATTTCTTAACAACAATGGAACCAACTCCCCTATAGAAAGACATAGACTAACAAAATATTTCTCATGTAAATCTTCAATTTTATCAGAAAATGTTTGTAATTCCCCTTTTAATTAATTTAGTAATGTTTTTATCTCTACCATTTTATCTGCATTATTTTTCATGATAATCATCAATTTTAATATGTCTTGCTACATATTTCTTCTATTTTATCAGAAATGTTTTCAATGTAAATCTTTGATTTTATCACAAATGTTTCTAATTCCACCTTCAATTAATTTAGAGCTTTTATATCTACCATTTTATGTGTAAACTTTTCCATGAAATAGTCAATTTTAACATCCTTGTCTATTTATTTCTTGAATTTTACCAGAAATATTTTCCATGTAAATCTTCAGTTTTATCTGAAAATGTTTATAATTCCACCATCAATCAACTTAGAATTATCTTTATGCCTATCATTTTATCTGTATAATTTCCATGATAATCTTTAATTTTAACATGTTTTTCTATATATTTCTTCAATTTTATCAGAAATATTTTCCATGTAAATCTTCAAGCTTATCAGAAAATGTTAATAAATCCACTTTCAATCAACTTAGGAATACTTTTATGTCTACCATTATTGTGTCTATATAAAATTTTCCATAATAATCTTCAATTCTAACATGTTTTTCTACATTTTTCTACAATTTTAACAGAAATATTTTGCATGTAAATCTTCAATTCTATCAAAATATTTCTATTCCATATTTCAATTAATTTAGCAATATTTTATGTCTACCACTTTACTCTTTAATTTTCCATGAAAATTGTCAATTTTAATGTTAATCTGCAATATTTTCCATGTAAATCTTTAATTTTATCATAAAGTGTTTTTGCTTCCCTTTTCAATAAAAAAAAAAAAGAAAAATGTTTATTCCAACATAAAAGAAAAAAAATATAGTGGTGAGACACAATGGGATTCCTGGGAATTAAACTTAGGAATTCTAGATAAGCTGCTAGTGCTCTTATCCACTAAGCCAGCTCTTTAACCCCCATTTTAAAATATAAAGAACAAACATCTTTTATAGCAGAACTTAGCAAGAAATACAGACCACCATTTTGCCATCTCTTATAATCACTAAGAGGAAAAAAATCAAAGGGAGAAAGTTAAATGGAAAGTATGTACATGTGTATTAATTATGGTCATATGTAACTTATATGAAGGTGTATTTTCAATTTTTCTTTAATGTTTGAAATGTTATGTATTTATAAAACATTCATATATTATGGAGAACTTGTACTTTATCAAACCACACACGTCTTTCATCCAAAGCTAGTAAGCTTTGGACTTCAAAATTCATTTTCTTTCAAAGATTTATTAGAATTACTTTTACTCTATTAAATTAGATATGGCAATTTTAATGTACTATGAATTAAAAATTGAGGGATAGGCGTGCTGTTGTCCTTTCTTCAGAGTCCACTCATTGTACCTGGAAACACATTAGTAACCTAAGTGTCACAATGTTCCTCCAAGAATGTCTGATGAAGATGAGTGACCCATTATCACTCCCATTAATGGATGTCAGATTGCCTGCACATTTTATTCAGTTTTAATCCTATGCAGGATATATCTCAACATACCTAGTAGAATATGACCAACTGCAACTTCTTAATTTTAAATGAGACCTTAAGAGAGAAAGAGAGAGCTCTATATATTTAAATCTTTTGAATTAAACATTTCAGCAGCCTGCACAGGTGAGAGTGTCCCTGCAAATTGAAGGATCTGTCCTGAGGCCTCAGGCTTCTGGTTGCTGAGACAGGCCTGCAGGCACACTGGAGGAGTAAGCACCAGCTAGTGACAGCAGGACCAACACCAGAGATAACCAGAGGGCAAAAGGCAAACATAGGAATATTGCTAATAGTAATCAAGGCAATATGGCACCATCCGAGCTCAATTCTCCCACAACAGCAAATCCTGGATACCCCAACACACCAGGAAAGCAAGATTTGGATTTAAAATCACAGGTCATGATGCTGATGGAGGGCTTCAAGAAGGGCATATATAACTCCCTTAAGGAAATACAGGAGAACACAAATAAATAGTGAGAAGACCTTGAAGAACTAAGGGAAAACACAACAAAACAGGTGAAGAAATTAAACAAAGCCATCCAGGGTCAAAAGAAGGAAGTAGAAATAATGAAATCACAAAGGGAAAAACTCAAGACATAGAAAACCTAGGAAAGAAGTCAGGAGTCATGGATGCAAGCATCAACAACAGAATACAAGAGATAGAAGAGAGAATTTCAGATGCAGAAGATACAATAGAGAGCACTGATACAACAATCAAAGAAAATGAAAAGTACAAAAAGCTCCTGACCAAAATCTTCCAGGAAATACTGGACAAAATGAGAAGACCAAACCTAAGGATTATAGGTATAGAAGAGAGTGAAGCTTTCCAATTTAAAGAGCCAGTAAATGCCTTCAACAAAATTATAGAAAAAAAACTTCCCTAACCTAAAGAAAGAGATACCCATGAACATACAAGAACCCTACAGAATGCAAAATAGATTTGACCAGAAAAAAAATTCCTCTCATCACAGAATAATTAAAACAGCAAATGTACTATATAATGAAAGAAAGAGTAAGGGAAAAAGGTCAGAGACTATGAAAGCCAAAAGATCCTGGACCCTGAGGGAACACAAATGCCAACCCAAATGCTATATCAAACAAATTTCTCAATTACCATAAATGGAGAAACCATGGTATTTCATGACAAAAACAAATTTACACAGTGTCTTTCCACAAATCCAGCCCTTCAAAGGATAATGAATGGAAAACACCAACATAAAGAGGGAAACTGCACACAAAAAAAGGAAAAAAAATCTTCTTTCAACAAAGTCAAAAGAAGAAAACCAGACAAACATAAAAATTACATCAAAAATAGCAGGAAACAACAATCACTGATCCTTAATATCTAACATCAATGGACTCAATTCCCCAATAAAAAGATATTGACTAACAGATTGGATTCATAAACAAGACCCACCATTTTGCTACATACAGGAAATGCATCTCAGTGTCAAAGACAAATGCTACCTTTTTAAAAGGCTGGAAACAGTTTTCCAAGCAAATGGTTTCAGGAAACAAGCTGGAGTAGCCATTCTATTATCCAATAAAATAGTCTTTCAACCAAAAGTCATCAAAAAAGACACAGAAGGACACTTTATACTCATCAAAGAAAAAATCTACCAAGAAGAACTCTTAATTTTGAACATGTATGCCCCAAATTTAAGGGCACCCTCATTCGGAAAGGAAACTTTACTAAAGCTTAAAGCACACATCGCACACCACACAATAATTGTGGGTGACTTCAACACCCCACTCTCCTCAATGAACAGATCAGGAAAACACAAACTAAACAGAGACACAGTGAATCTAAGTGAAGTTATGGACCAAGTGGATTTAATAGATATGTATTGAACATTTCATCCTAAATCAGAAGAATATACCTTCTTCTCAGCACCTCATGGTACCTTCTCCAAGAATGACCATATAATTGGCCACAAAACAGACCTCAACAGATATAAGAAGATGCAACTAATTCCATGCCTCTTATCAGATCATTATGGAGTGAGGCTGGTCTTCAATAGCAACAAAAACAACAGAAAGCTCACATACATAGGGAAGCTGAACAATGCTCTACTCAAAGATACCTTGGCCAAGGAATAAATTAGGAAAGAAATAAAAACTGTTATTTACAAACATTATATCTATCTAAATTAATATAGAAATAAAAGTTGTACAAATTATAAATCTAAAAATTTTGTAGAAATAAATGTTTCTCAATCTAAATGAAAATGAACAAAAAATGTTACTGCTTATCTAACAGCAAACATTTCATTTTGCTAGATGCAGAATACAAAACTAAATAGAAATTTCTGATAAAGGAAACTAAGATTCTAGAGCAGTTCATCTAGCATACATTTAATTTAAATAATTTAATATCACAACACCATGGGGCTTATAAAATTGTGACACTTGCATATATCCATACTCTCTATTTCTCTGGTTCTTAATTTCACAATATCCCAGAAGTCTTTGGCCCTGCTTCTGAATTTTTAAGTAGAGTTAAAAATGTATAATGAATGAGTATTTGAAGCTTAGCAGTGTGATTCAAATTGTTAAAGAAATGAATATCTCCTGACACTTGTTAAAACATTGGTACTTACTTCCTCCATAACTCTCATGATAGGTGTAGGGATTGCTGTGTATGAATTTTGTATTAAAAGGTAGTTGGTGCGCAGTACCACAAATAAAAGAAGAAAGGTTGGTGTTGGTAAATACGAAATATCAACGAAGATGCCAAGAAAAACACCAGGCTATCAAAAGACTTTTGTTGCATGTAATTTTATAAACATGCCGCCTCCTTGCCCAGTGCCTGACTCCTCCAGGTTTAGCTCATCACCAATCTCACTCAGCTCCACCAATGGCTAAAGGGCTGTTTTTGTCCTGCAGCTCTGATTGCTTCCTCAGCCCCTTCTGGCTACCTTCTCCAAGCAGCCAACAACCACCCTGACTGCCCTCTTTCTCCTCCTGCCAACTTTAGCTCCACGGATAAAAAACTCTAGACAGTTTTATTATTTTAAACCTAGCCAGATAACTCAATGGCTGAGCAAAGAACTTCCTGCCCTAATCTGATCAGCCTGCTCCCACCAATTTCCATGACCTCAGCCCCTGGAGGAGACTACAAACTCTAGGTGCCCAAGACCTACATGACTGTAGCTTCCTACTTATTTGAAAGCCTGGTCTGAGAATCTCTCTTCTTTCCCTTTGTCCCTTTTTGTCCTTAAGGGATACAGAAGTCCCACCAGTTTGTTTTGTTTTGTTTTGTTTGATTTGTTTTGTTGATTTGTTTGAATTGTTTTCTAGCAATTGGCTTCTGCATTTTTTACTGACACAATCAAAAACCAATTAGGCAAAAACACCTTCTTCTACAGACTTTGGCTATAATTATCTCAAAGACACCTGAAGAAGAAGCCAGGCAGAGTGGTCCTGTACTAATGTTTTGCTTGTTGGATAAAACAGCTTCTCAGATTAGGGGGAAATCTTTATTCTGCAAAACATCCCAAGAGCAGAGGCTAACGGTGCTTTAAGGAATTTCTCTAGAATTTATCTGGCAGAATACCATAGTTATAATCTTAATTCTAAAATATTTAAAACTAACGAAGAAACCTTTCAATATTTCTGATTTTAGATTTAATTGCCATCAAACATGAGGCCACAGAGATTTTTTAAGTTACTATGAAATGCAATAAACTAATAGTCAAAAAATTTCTCATAGTGACATAAATCATCATGATAAACTTCCCCTCAAATTTATTATTATATTACCTAATGGCATTTAAGTATGTATAAAGACTTCTTGCCCCAGTTCAGGTGGAAACCTCTGCAACTATGTATGTTACATGGAAATACTGTTTTAAGTATTGCATTATAAACCTTGATATGATATTGCAATTAATTATCCCATATACCCAAAATATAGTCTCATGTGCATCATAGGATGGAGACAAAGATTTCATATTTGCGGGTAGACAATTGATAATGTGATCAAGGATACAAATATTGACATTTTGAGGCCTCAAAACAAAGGATAGAGAAACCACTATGGAGATGGAAGAAATCATTTCCTGGAAGACTGAAGACAGATAATACCACTACAAGTTCCTTGACATGAATTCCAAACCAGGATCATAGTTCGAGTTTTAGACTTCAGTTTTCTTAACATAATATATCTCATCTCATTTGCTGCCTTGATAACTTGCATCAGCTTTTCCACAGACCTCACTCTAAATGGGCAGCTTACAGTTCATCTGCTGCCTTTCTCAACATTTGTCAAAGACCATGACTTATTTCTTCAGTTTGTCCCTATTATTGGACAATTTCTTACACATAAAAGAAAAATGTATACTACTTAAAACTTTACAAGCTTTAAAACAAAAACAAACAAACAAAAAACATTAAAAAAAACTTTACAAGCTCAAAAGCTCGTGTTTCTCTCAAAACTACCCTTGAAAATATTACCTTAATAATGGTATATTTCTTACTTTTTCTAAACATCTTTCATTTTATCTTAGAAGCTACTGAGAAACTTAAGACAATCAGCAAAGAAAATGGCACTTACATTCCTATACTATTCAATTTTAAAAGATTCAATGTTAAGTTAGTATTTAAAGATTAAGTATCTAAACAATTTGAAAACTTCCCATCAGTGCCTCCCATCAGGTTTAATAGGTTAATATACTTTGAATATCATATTTGGAAATACAGATTTCTCTTAATTAAATAGAAACACCAAGATGAAACTCTTAGTTACATAAAAGATGTTACACTCTATAATAAATATTAAAGAGTTCAGTACCTCTAAAATTCTGAGACAGAATAATAAAATTATTAAAAATATTAAATAATAAAATTATTAAACATATTGTATATGTAGCGATTTCTTATCAGTGGAATCAGGACCTTCATATTTTTTCAAACTAAAGCAAAAAGCAGCAGCAAAGAGTGTGTATTTTGTAATCATGACACAAATTTATGAGAATCGTGGCATATTTACCTTAACAGAGAGTTAGACACTAACAATAAAAATACTGGTATAATTACCATTTTTAGCCATCCCACCTTAACAAAATATATTTCTTTAAATTCATTGTATATAAAATAAATTGTTTCTACCTACACATGCTGGAGTGCAGGTGGGAGGAAGTAGTGTCCTTGAAAAGAACTGATGTGAAAATATTGTTCTATTCATTTGAAATATGCATATTATTTTATCATATCAATTCATTCTTCTTCTTGGTTTTATTTCTGTAAACTGCCAACTAATTTATTGTTTCCCTGTATCCATTTGAATAGTTACTAAACATTTAGTCAAGGATTTTAGATCAAATTTGTTTCCCTGGTATTTTTCCTTATTCAAAGCATGTTTCCAATGCATTTATCATTTATAAAAAAGCAATATTGTGAATGACCCAAATTGTCTCTTAGAAATAATTCATCATAGAGCCTGTGTTTATATGAACCAAACAACAACATTGTTCATATGATAAGTAGCTTTCTGACAAGTAAATCTGCAAGTAGTATAACATGCTCCGTATTCAAGGATGAAGAAAAAGTAATTGTGTATTTTCTCCTGTAGTACAACATGCAGAGCAAAATGAAAGCTCTCTGGATAATCTTTGTATAAATATTATGCTCATCCTTTTATCTTTTAAAGAAATGTTTAAACAACTAATTCATAAGGCTTCCTAAATCAGCCATCAAATGTTATAGATGTGTTAGAATATTGCATCTTTACAAAAGAATCTGTTTCTGTATTAACTTCTTCATTTTTTTGTTTTGTTTACAGACAATGAAACAGGAAATCATATCAAATTATATATTCACCAGAAGATATTTAGTTTTTTAAGTAGTTTTTAACTTTTATTATACTAAATTTATTAATTCTTTGAGAATTGTATACATTTATGCAATGTGTTTTAATTATATTTATCTCTTGCTCCTAAAATCTCCTTCATATAATATTGCAAATTTTTAATGATTTATTCTAAATCTATTTTATATTATAAAATCTATAATGGTGCCTAATATTATTCTTTAGTGTAAGTAGGACATTGAAATCAAATCAAACGAGGTAATTTTATGAGTTTAGTATTGGTATAACTGAAAGTTCTGACTGTATCTTCCTTCATTTCTTTTCAAGAGAAGAAAGTTTTATTCTGACTCAATTTCAGAGCATCAAGACAGGAAAGCCTGATACAGCCAGTCACATCACAGTGCCTAAAAAGCAAAGAGAATAGCTGCTTCTTCCAAATAATTTTTATTCCATCTGGATTCTCAGCCGGTCCTATGGTGCTATGCAGATAAATGGCAGATTGTCCTTAATTGCTGCTCCCCAAAATATACTTTACCAATCTTTGTACTCTATTAGCATTAAATCAAGATTCATAACCATGGAAAAGTGAAATAAGAAACATAGAAGAAATGAAGGGGCTTCGAGTTCTCAATCGAACTATTGATCATTTGAAATGAGCCTAGTCACAAAGATTAACTATAAATATAATATGCCCAGGAAATTTTAAGTATAGCAAGGAAGAAAATGTTATACAGCTTCTCAAGAATATCTTTGATTTGAAAACATACTGAAGTGAAATTTTGGAAATATTTGGATAAGTAAAAATTCAGATTAATCGTCATCCTATCTTTGGTTGCTTATCTTGACCTTTGACATTATTGAGGTATTCATTACATTTATATGTCAGGGTACTATTTTAGGCTATTTTGCAGTTTACAAAGTGCATGCACAGGAAGTTCTCCTCTAATCATCCATAAATAAAGACACTACAATTCAACAAGGTTAATTGACTTGGCTCACATTACTGAACTCAAAACTAAAGCAACATTCTGCTTCCAAGTTCTTTTTCTTTTATTTTCTCAAAGCTCTAGAAAGCTAATTTATTTAAAATTGCTTACTCAATACATGGCAAAATGGAAGGCCTGATAATTAAATTCATGTTTGATTGTTGTAGCTTTCCAGCTTTGAAATATTTATCTATGAAAGATTTTGATTGCTATCTAATTCTAAAAAGTAAATTTTTAAAAGTTAATTTTTTTCCTGGCTATTTTATTTATTTCTGTTTGAAATGTTATCCCCCTTCCCGAATTCCCCTCCACAAACCCCCTATCCCATCCCCACTCCACCCTGCTTCTCTGCACCCGCACACCCACTCCTGCCACCGTGGCCTAGCATTCACCATTGCTAGGGCATCGATTCTCCACAGGACCAAGAGACTCTTCTCCCATTGATGCCAGATAAGACAATCCTTTGCTACAAATGCACCTGGTGCCATGGGTCCCTCCATGTGTACTCTTTTTTTGGTGCTTTTGTCCCGGGATATCTGGGTGGTCTGGTTGGTTGATGTTGTTCTTCCTATGGGGTTACAAAGCCCTTCAGCTCCTTCAATCCTTCCGCTTACTCCTTGATTGGGGTTCTGTTACTCAGTCTGATGATTGGCTATATGCATCTGCATATGTATTGGTAGGGCTCTGGCAGAACCTTTCAGGAGACAGCTGTATCAGGCTCCTGTCAGCAAGCACTTCTTGTCAACAGCAGTAGTGTCTGGGTTTGGCGTCTCTAGATGGGATAGATCCCTAGGTGGGGCAGTCTCTGGGTGGCTTTTTCTTCAGTCTTTGCTCCACTCTTTGTCCCTGCAGTTCCTTTAAACAGGAGCAATTTTTGAGATGGGTAGATGGTCCTATCCCTCAACCAGTGGCCGTGCCTAACCTCTGGATATGGTTTCTATAGGTTCTCTCTCTCCTTTGTTGGGTATTTCAGCTAATGTCTTCCCAGTTGGGGCCTGGGAACCCTTGCTTTCCTATAAGCTTGGACATTCTTGTGGCTACCTTCAGTTCTCCACCCCCACTGCTATACACCTCTGTTTAATTTCCGGACCTTTTGTACTTCTCCCCCATTTCCTCAAATACCTGATTCAACTCCTTTTCCCTCTCTCTGCTCTCTTCCTTCCAGGTACCTCCCTCCCTCTACCTCTGTGATTACTTTATTCCCACTTCTAAGTAGGAATGAAACATCAACATGATGGTCTTCCTTCTTCTTGAACTTCATATGCTCTGTGAGTTGCATCTTTAGTATTCTGAACTTTTTGCCTAATAGCCACTTATCAGTGAATATATATCATGATTGTTCTTTTGAGACTGGGTTCCCTCGCTCAGGATGATATTTTCTAGATCCACCCATTTGCCTAAGAATTTCACGAAGCCACTGTTTTTAATAGCTGAGTAGCTCCATTGTGTAAATGTACCCCGTTTTCTGTATCCATTCTTCTGTTGAGCAACATCTGGGTTGTTTCCAGCTTCTGGCTATTATAAATAAGGCTACTATGAACATAGCTGATCCTGTGTTCTTGTTATATGTTGGAACATCTTTTGGGTATATGCCCGGGAATGGTATAGCTGGGCACTAAGATAGTATTATGTCCAATTTTCTGAGGAACCACCAGATTGATTTCCAGAGTGGCTGTACCAGCTTGCAATCTCACCCAGAATGGAGGAGTGTTCCTCTTTCTCCACATCCTCCCAGCACCTACTGTCACCAGAGGTTTTGAGCTTAGTCATTCTGATTAGTGTGAGGTGGAATCTCAAGGTCATTGTGATTTGCGTTTCCCAGATGACTAAGGATGCTGAACATCTCTTTAGGTGCTTCTCAGCCATTCGCTATTTCTCAGTTGAGAATTCTTTGTTAGCTCTGTACCCCATTTTTATTAGGGTTTTTTTCTCTGTATCTAACTTTTTGAGGTCTTATGTATATATTGGATATTAGTCCTCTATCAGATATGGGGTTAGTAAAGATAATTTCCCAATCTATTGATTGTCATTTTGACCTGTTGACAATATCCTTTGCCTTGCAGAAGCTTTTCAATATTATGAGATCCCATTTGTCTATAATTGATCTTAGAATCTGAGCCATTGGTGTTTTGTTCAGGAAGGCCCCCCCCCCACCCCCCGCCACAACCCCATGCTGATATTTTTAAGGCTTTTTCCTGCTTTCTCTTCTATTAGAGTCAGAGTATCTGGTTTTGTGTATAGGTCCTTAATCCACTTGGACTTGAGATTTGTACAAGAAGATAAGCATGGATTGATTTGCATTCTTCTACATACTGACTGCCTCTTGATCCAGGATTATTTGTTGAATAGACTGCCTTTTTTCCACTGGATGGTTTTTGCTTCTTTGACAAAGGTCAGGTGTGTGGGTTTAATTCTAGGTCTTCAAATCTAATCCCTTGATCTGTCTCTATCTGTACCAATTCCATGCACTTTTTATCACTAAGTTAAATTTAAGTGAAATTGTCATTTCAAAAAGATTTTTCATTCAAGCAGGAGACAATAATTTCTATTTTGTGACCTCAAATTGTATTAAATTATTTCTTTTTTTTCTTTTTTTTTTCTTTATTGATATATTTTTTTAATTTACATTTCAAATGATTTCCCCTTTTCTGGGTCCCCAAAGGAACACTACCCAACTCCTTCTACGAAGTCACTATTACGCTGATACCAAAACCACACAAAGATCCAACTAAGAAAGAGAATTTCAGGACAATTTCCCTTATGAATATCGTTGCAAAAATACTCAATAAAATTCTTGCCCACAGAATCCAAGAACACGTCAAAACGATCATCCACCATGATCAAGTAGGCTTCATCCCAGGGATGCAGGGATGGTTCAATATAAGGAAATCCATAAATGCTATCCATTACATAAACAAACTCAAAGAAAAAAAAACACATGATCATTTCATTAGATGCTGAAAAAGCATTTGACAAAATTCAGCACCCTTTCATGCTAAAAGTCTTTGAAAGAACAGTAATTCAAGGCCCATGTCTAAACATAGTAAAAGTAATATACAGCAAACCCGTAGCCAACATCAAACTAAATGGAGAGAAACTTGAAGCAATCCCACTAAAATCAAGGAATAGACAAGGCTGCCCCCTCTCTCCATATCTTTTCAATATAGTTCTTGAAGTCCTAGCTAGAGCAATTAGACAACATAAGGAGGTCAAAGGGATACAAATTGGAAAGGAAGAAGTCAAAGTATCACTATTTGCAGATGATATGATAGTATACTTAAGTGACCCCAAAAACTCTACTAGAGAACTCCTACAGCTGATAAACAACTTCAGCAAAGTGGCTGGCTACAAAATTATTTCTTAATAATTTTGTTTGATTTCATTTACCTTATATTTTAAAATTTTAGGGAAATATTAATGTTCACAATTTCAACACCAGAATAGCTTAAATTTTTCTTAAAAAATATATTAACACAATAATTCTATTTTAAATATCTATTAGTAATATCTATGCTATAAAATTAGTCATAAAATTAATACAATTTAAAATATTTAAATGCACAACTTTGATAAATAGAAACTATGCTTTTGGATTTGAAATAAATTCATGAAGTACTTATTTTAATACAAAATAAAATGTTATTTAAATATTAGATTATAAGAAGTAACTATTGTGAAAAATAGTCTAAAAATTAAAAGCTTAAATTTGATGCTATCTTCCAAATTATTATTTTCATACATTAATCGCAATTATGATTACTGAATGTTTTTAATTTATTATATCTATTTTTTATAAAATATTTCTAGTAAGTGTGCATGTGTTTGATGTTTGATTAGATTTTGCTCAAATTAAAAAGACATCAGAATTTTCATCCTACTGATGCAATCTTATTAAACCATTTGCTATTTGTTATCATTGATATGTAGAATGGGTTAATATGCATTCATGATTTTTTTGTATGCATTATTTTTTTTACTGTATTTATGATTAGATTATACCCTGGAGTAAGTGGTAAACACTGTTATGCCTTCTTGTGGTACATTGGTAGCAAAAAAAGGTAAAGTTAAATTGATGTCTCTCTTTGTTATACATCTTGAATAGGTCTTAGAACATGTCATTTCTCATCAAAATGGCATACTAATTATTTTTGCTATTCTCTGATTATTTTCATGTCTTTTTCTGTGTTTTCTATGATTTATATGGTAAGTTGTTAATATTAATTCACATTATATTTTTATAACATATAAATATATAAAAAAATTGAACCAACCAGTACCCCCACCAGAGCTCCCATGGACTTAACCACCAATCAAAGATTACATACACATGGAGGGACCCAGGACTCCAGCAACATGAGTAGCAAAGGATGGCCTGGTTGGATATAGGCTGGATGAGAGGCCCTTGGATATGTGAAGCATAGGGGAATGCCAGGTCCGGGAAGCGGGAGTGGGTGAGTTAGTAATAATAGGAAAGGAGATGGGATAGGGGTTTTTCAGTGGGGAAAAGTAGAAAGAGGATAACATTTGAAATGTAAATAAAGAAAATATCTAATACAAATAAAATAAAATATTAATTTTAATGTAGTTACTTCATACTAATATCAGATAAAAGAGATGAGTCACTGTAAATCATAGGGATCATTGTAGAAAACAGAAAAAAATGAAATGATTTGAGAAATGATGACTCAGAAGCATCACTCAGGTGATGGTAGAACCAAGGAAGTAATGTTCTAAATTGGACCTGTATAACTCTGGACTGATTCCCTTGAAGTGACGGCTTGAGGAGGGTACCGTAGGACTTACTACTCTTGATAGACCTTCTAGCTGTTCATGGGTCCTGGAGAAGTGGCAATATTTCTACTCAATTAAGTAACCAACTTGTTGCCTACCATTCCCTGTGGCTAGTTCTATACTAAACATTATACAGATGATCCAAGTTTAACTCAAAGAGTCTTCAAAACATAATTATAGTGATAATGACATGAATATTTGAAATGGATTATAGGTTGGAGAAGGAATTAATAGAAGTGGAAATTATATTTAAGAAATTCAGTTTACAGATAAAAGATGAATAATCATAAGTGTATAAAATTGTCAAAGAGGAAGTTAATTTAAAATGGGAGGAAGGATTTGGGAGGGGACTTTGGAAAGAAAAAATATAATAAAAATTATATTTTATGTTAAAAGAAAAATAATTGTATTTCCCTATATAATAATATTCTAAATGTAAATATTTAGCACAATCAAAATAAAGATATGTTAAAAAAGCAAAACAATATGCAATTGCCAAGTATTTTCATCAAATGTTTACTTTTGAAGTTGGAGCTTATATCCTTTAAGTATTTGTTAAAAGGTAACATGTACAGAATATTAACATTGTCAGTTTATTTTTTTGTCTTTTGTATATTGAGGTATGTGTTTAAAGTTAAACACACAGCATCCACACTGAAGAGTGCATACTTCAGTATAAACTCTGTCTTTCTGCCTTATACTTATTTAACAAATAGCTGTACATCAAAATTTTAAAAAGTATCTAGACACACTATGGTGAACTGAGTGTAAGATATATAAATCTATCTCATTTAATTTAAAATCTATGAAGAAAAAATAATTTTAAAAATGATGCATATAAGAGGAAGATAAGAATAAAGAAAATGAAGATTCATTATGTTCTGCAAGGGAATGAAGCTCTTCCATAAAAATACACACACATATACACGTATATATGTATGTGTATGTATACATGAAATTTTAAATATATATTTTAAATGTATTTGATATATATCATATATATCAATCTTACACTCAGTTCAGTATAGTGTATGAGATAAGAGAAGAGAAAGAATGAGAAAAAAGAGAAGGAAAAAAGAAGAGAGATAGAGTGTAAGAAGAATGAATATAAAAATAGAGAAAGAGTATGTAACTCCAGATATTACTAGGAGATATTGTCTCACAGCAAACTCAGTATTCCATTTATTTATTTATTTATTTATTTATTTATTTATTTATTTATTTATTTTGGTTTTCTAAGACAGGGTTTTTCTGTATAGCCCTGGCTGTCCTGGAACTCACTCTGTACACAGACCAGGCTGGCCTTGAACTCAGAAATGCGCCTGCCTCTGCCTCCCAAGTGCTGGGATTAAAGGCATGTGCCACCACTGCCTGGCTCATACAGTATTCCAAACCCTGTTCTATAATGTTGCCTTTCTCTTGGATGTGAGTATTGTTTTATATAGTTGCATGTAACAACAATGAATGCAAATAGTGGTCATGGAATTGGAGGATAGCAAGGGGGGAATATATGTGAGAAAAGAAAATGGGAAATGATACATTACTATTGATATTTTTTTGAACATGAACATTTTTTTATTCGATATATTTTTATTTACATTTCAAATGATTTCCCCTTTTCTAGACCCCCACTCCCCGAAAGTCCCATCAGCCTCCTTCCTCCCCGTTTTCCCACCTAGCCCTCGCACTTCCCTGTTCTGGTTTTGCCCTATACTGCTTCACTGAGTCTTTCTAGAACAAGGGGACACTCCTCCGTTCTTCTTGTACCTTATTTGATGTGTGGATTATGTTTTGGGTATTCCAGTTTTCTAGGTTAATATCCACTTATTAGTGAGTGCATATCATGATTCATCTTTTGAGTCTGGGTTACCTCACTTAGTATGATGTTCTCTAGCTCCATCCATTTGCCTAAGAATTTCATGAATTCATTGTTTCTAATGGCTGAATAGTACTCTATTGTGTAGATATACCACATTTTTTGCAACCACTCTTCTGTTGAGGCATACCTGGGTTCTTTCCAGCTTCTGGCTATTATAAATAGGGCTACTATGAACATAGTAGAACATGTATCCTTATTACATGCTGGGGAAATCTTCTGGGTATATGCCCAGGAGTGGTATAGCAGGATCTTTTGGAAGTGAGGTGCCCAATTTTCAGAGGAACCGCCAGACTAATTTCCAGAGTGGTTGTACCAATTTGCAACCTCACCAGCAGTGGAGGAGTGTTCCTCTTTCTCCACATCCTCTCCAACATCTGCTGTCTCCTGAATTTTTAATCTTAGCCATTCTGACTGGTGTAAGGTGAAATCTCAGGGTTGTTTTGATTTGCATTTCCCTAATGACTAATGAAGTTGAGCATTTTTTAAGATGCTTCTCCGCCATCCGAAGTTCTTCAGGTGAAAATTCTTTAACTCTGTACTCCATGTTTTAATAGGGTTGTTTGGTTTTCTGGAGTCTAACTTCTTGAGTTCTTTAGATATATTGGATATTAGCTCTCTATCTGTTGTTGGGTTGGTGAAGATCTTTTCCCAATTTGTTGGTTGCTGATTCCCAATTTGCTGGTTCCCAATTTGTTGGTTTGCCCTTTTGATGGTGTCCTTTGCCTTATAGAAACTTTGTAATTTTATGAGGTCCCATTTGTCAATTCTTGATCTTAGAGCATAAGCTATTGGTATTCTGTCAGGAACTTTCCCCCTGTACCGATGTCCTCAAGGGTCTTCCCCAGTTTCTTTTCTATTAGCTTTAGAGTGTCTGGCTTTATGTAGAGGTCCTTGATCCATTTGGAGTTGAGCTTAGTACAAGGAGACAAGGATGGATCAATTCCCATTTTTCTGCATGCTGACCTCCGTTGAACCAGCACCATTTGTTGAAAAGGCTATCTTTTTTCCATTGGATGTTTTTAGCCCCTTTGTCGAAGATCAAGTGGCCATAGGTGTGTGGGTTCATTTCTGAATCTTTTTTAAAGATTAAATGAGTTATTAAAAAGAATAAGAGGACAGTAAGAAATAAAATAGGGTAGATTATATTCTGTGATGGAATGGAGCTCGTAATGAACTGAATTTACCAATGTCAAATTTTATGTTTGTTCATGATTATTTCTTGTACAATAATATGCTTAACGTTCCAATTTGCTCCCTACTGTCCCGTCATTTTAAAGGTAGTTGGCGTGCTTAGGAGATTGTGTTTGTTATTCCTTTAGCTTTCTGGAAGTAATGGTAGTGTGGAGACACATGAATTAACAGAGAATATTTATGATATAATAATTAAAAATTATTTAGCTGTAACAGATAATTTTCAACCAGTAGCCAACAAATCCATTTTTCCATCTCCAAACAACATTATAATAATGACAAAACCTTCTGATGTCATTCACAACTAAGTACATGCCTACATGATAAGAGCATGAAACATCTGTGATTTACAGATTCCAGATCATGTCATATTCCATTAGAACATCAAAAATGATTATTCACTCTGATTATCTATTCATTCATCTTATTAATCAAGATACTTAACATTACACAGTCATATGTATGAGTTTATTTCCTCAGAGTAATGAGGTGAGAGGAATACCCAAGCTTTAAAATACATGGCCTGGGCTGAGCCTAGAGTGGTGCGATATATCTAGACCTAGGCCTAGACCTGGAAGCTTCTAGCTCCTATACAATCTAATCTTCTCAAACATGGACCTTTATCTGCTAACCTAGGCCTGGAATGTTTCTCCTTCCAAAACGTCCTCCTAAATAAATTCACACTTGATAGCTCCTCCTGAACTCTGGCTAGTTCAACTCAGCTGTTCTGGCTCAAACGCCTCTCCAAGCTGACCGATTCAAATTTTCTTCTCTTGTCTTCTGACTGAATTGCACAATCTAGGAAAAAATGTCTCTGAAGTCAATAAATTGATCTGCACTGACTGCATGAACTGAATGCAACTGAACAAACTCAACTAGACTCAACTCTACCTGTCTTCCTGCACTGCACTGCTTTTATGTAGCTTCACATTCATGTGCTGTTTACCTGAGTGTTGGGCATATTCTATTTCTGACTCATTCCGTTGAATCATTCTCTGTTTAATGACTTTACCTGTTCCTCAATCAGTCATCACTGTTTGGAATTAAAGGTGTCATTCTTTGTCAAAGTAGTAATATTGCTGGGTTAATATTCTTCTAGATGAATGGTTGCTGAAGATGTTTGAATTAAAAACCCTTGTAAGAGAATATTTGATGTTTGTACGAATGTGGCACCTATCAATAATAAATCTGATCGACTAAGGCTTAGGCAGAAAATGAGAAGTGGGATGTCCAGGAGGAGAGAGGATTCTGAGATAGAACCAGCATGGAGATGTGAGGATGAGGTATCTGAGTACAGGTTAGCACCCATGGGGCAGAAGGAAGATAAAACAAATGGGCTATTCTACGTTATTATCTAGTCAGAGAAGAGTCCACCTCTATGGCTAAGGTATCTGTAAATATATTTTGGTTCTGAGTGCTATTTTTTTTTTTTGAGGATGGAGCTGATAGGAAGAACCTCACCTAACTGCCAGATTTTTTTTTTACAAATTTATATACTTATAATACATTTTCGGTGTTCATGCCTTTAATGTTTCCTCTGGTTTCATGTTTTCTCAACTAACAAACCTCACTGATTTTATTAGTTGAAACATTTATGCCATTCCATTTTATAGTCAAGATAAATGGGAAAATGTCTCATAAAAATAAAAGATACTTAAATTGCAGGGTTATTTGCAAAAAATAAATATAAACTTACTGTATTCATTCTATACTTTTTTTCACTAAAACCTTTAGAAAAGGTATTAGTCAAAGAAGTCAAAATTAGAGTCACCTTTATTTCATCTCCATCTTAAGAGTCCCATCATTCATATATTTATCTGCGTTACTAATATACTTGATTTTAAATGCAGTACTAAAGACATGCTGATTATAATGTAGGCAAAAGAAATATTAAAATTCTGTAATGGATTCAAAAATTCAGATTGTTTCAGGAAATATTTATTGTTCTATCACTCCTAGCTCTCTAATTATGCAGTAAGAAGTTGTCACATCTTTGCATGGTATCTTAGAATGAACAGTATTAACACATACTGCTAATATTGGGAACTCATTAAGATGATAGAAACACAGATAATGAAGAGCTCATTAGTTTGAGGAATCCTAGGACTGTTATATACAGAGGAGAAACTTTTATGCTTTATTTTCTAATTGAAGATGAATTTTATTACCTCCTAATTCAAAAGTACTGTGTCATCTTGCAAAAATTGTATATCTCTCTTCACTAAGTATAAATGACATCAAGAAGACTCTCTCATTTTGATAGAAGGTATACTGGTTGGTTTTGTGTGTGAACTTGACACAAGCTGGAGTTATAGAGAAAGGAGCTTCAGTTGAGAAAATGACTCCATGAGTTCCAGCTGTTAGGCATTTTCTCAATTAATCAAAGGGGAAGGTCACCTTGTGGGTGGTACTATCCCTGAGCTGGTATCTTGGGTTCTATAAGAAAGCAAGCCAGGGAAAGCAAGCCAGTAAGTAACATCCCTCCATGGCCTCTGCATCTGCTCCTGCTTCCTGATCTGCTTGAGTTCCAGTCCTGACATCCTTTGGTGATCAACAGAAATGTGGAAGTTGTCAGCTGAATAAACCCTTTGCTCCCCACCTTGCTTCTTTGTCATGATATTTGCGCAGTACTAGAAACTCTGACTAAGACAGAAGGCTAAAATAACTTTCTCTCTAGAACTTAAAGCTGTACGTATTTAGTAATAAATGTCTGATGGATAGCTCACTTCATAGACTCTGGTAACTATAGCTGTTTTAGAAGAAAGATCAGCTTTAATTTCAAGCATAACTAAAACTTTGCTCTGTACCTTTCAAGCATTCTGAATAAAGGAAAAACTACATAAAAGAAAGAAGACATACTTAAAGAAATTGCCTTACTAAATATACATTGTTAATTAGGCTATCAATAAATGAAACTTTAAAATAAGGATTTCAAAGTCATGTGTGCTGGCAGATAAGGGTGTCTTATGTAACACCATCTCCCTTAACAATCTTTCTTGTAAATGTGAAATTGTTGAACAGCTTGATTTTATTTAATAATGATGCTATATTTTCCTTTTGCATTTCTTCACTTAATTTTGAATATCTGCCTAGTAATGTATCAGTTTACTTCCTAGTAAGCAAATATTGGGAAGTAATTGATGCTTAATGGATTTTAATTTACATTTTGATCTTCAATATAAAATGTGTCACAGGACAAAGTATTGAATGAAGGCTACCTGTTCAACAAAACACGTAAGTGACTCAAAACATTTGCCCATCTTCCCAATGTGTTACCTATGTGTAAGTTTGTTCACATAAGTCAAATTAATACTGATAAAAAGTTACTTTCTTTTGTCTCACATTAGCAGCAACTAGAATTTTTTACTAAAAATCATAATAAAAAGAAAAGAAGGAAGGAAGAAAGGAAGGAAGGAAGGAAGGAAGGAAGGAAAGAAAGAAAGAAAGAAAGAAACAAACAAACAAACAAAGAAAAAAAGAAAGAAAAATATAAAATATGAGTTACACAGTTAGGATCTCTATTGCTATTTTTAAACATGACAAAATCAACTTTGAAACAAAAGGTTTTATTTTATCTTACACTTTCAGATAACTGTCCATCACAGAGGGATATAATGGCAATGACTTGGGCAGGATATTAATCTGGGAGTGACAAGTGAGGTCTAGAGAACTGGGTTCAAAATTATTGTTTCTAATATCAATTGTTCCAGAAAATAAAAGTTAGTTTTTGTACAGGCAAGAATACCAGAATGTGAGTAATTTTGTTTGGTAGAATTTTGCTGAAATTCCCAGGCAAGTTTATGTCAGCCATCTGTCATCACAGTAACAGAATATATAATAAAAAGTGATTGAAAAGAAGAAATTCTTTATAGTGGCTCTCATTATAGAGGACTTCAAGGTTTAAGTCCTTACTTGGCGCAATTGTTCATAGGCCAGAGGCACGGCAGAAATATCATGGAAAAAGTGAGAATCAAGAAATGATGCTCATTAGATGAAAGCCTGGAAGATAGAGAAGGATCTAAGAAAAATACATTTCCCCAGGGCAGTCCCACAGTTGCCTTTTTCCGTAAATGGAATCTGCCTCCTAGTTTCCACCACTTCCACAAAAGTATTATAAGTCATGAATTTATTGATGAATTGATTCACTTGAGGAAGTTAGAGCCCTTAGGAGCTAATCACTTGCAAACAGTACACCAGGTTTAGTTCAGCTATTAACATTTCAGCCTTCATATTGAAACAATTAAGGAGGGGGAAATGTCCATTTTATTCTTATTTTGGTCATAACTAGGGACAATGAAAACCATGCATGCAGGTTTTATTTGGTGAAAAATGGGCATACATTTTCAAGCAATGTAGACATGGAGGGAGATACGGCAATAGTCTAATATCAAGCCAAGTCATTGTCTAACATGTACTTGTATTTCTTTGTTGGATATACTATGTAGGCTTTTGTTAATCAATTTGGTAAATCAATCTATAGAAATCTATAGAAATATAGAAATTATTAATGATAATTTAATAATTTTAATATGTCTATTTTGAAATATTTGCTATGCTGAATGTTGGAATGTATCTTGTTTCCTTTTCATGTTTTGTTATACTACATAGGCAAATATATCTGATATGTTTGTTTGAAAATAGTTGTTATTCTTAAACGTTGAATGTATCTTGTTTCCTTTTAATGTTTTGTTATAATTATAGTATTAATGAGTTGAAAATATTTGTTATTATATTGTTCAGAAATATTAAAACAATATAATCCCTTAAATATTATTTTGTCCTATCTGCCTTTACAAATCTTGTAAAAATCTAATTGTTTTGGCATTATCCTCTAAAACAACCATTTCTACTTATCACAGAATCTACTTTTTGATTTCTATTTTCGAAGAAAATTTAAAGGTATACTATCAAATATAAGCACCAGAAAAGTCCTTAAAACAAACATCATCGAGGCAGGTTCCAAGATCTAAGCAATCAATGGCAAGGCAGAAAGCCACTTGGAATGGCCAATTGATTTCTATGAAACATTTAGTAATATTATATTACCAAGTGGAAACCTTGTTTGTATTTCTGTATAGACATATACAATAATATATATTGAAATAGAATAAAATATCTTCCTTTATGGCTTCTTTGGTGAGTGGTGAGAATTACACATATTTTTGTGTGTATGAATAAATATTTATATGGATTTCATTAAAGGAAAAAGTTAAGTTAAATTAACCCTACTAAAATTGTATACTTGAAATAAACATTAAATTAGACTCAGCACTACACTTTCAGGTAATAAAGCTGAGCTTGGCCTCATCACTGATTTTTTTTTAAAATGATTTTTTTAGACGACATGTATTGTAATGCAATATGTAATATAATAATAGATGTTATAACATAATAATGCTATGAATTATTTGATCAATTGATATATTTATATGATGCATCATGATCCTACTCCCTGACCTGTACATCTCCCTCTTATTACTCAAAATCTATTGTTCATCATTTACCCCTTCGATTTTGTGTCCTATATTTTTGTAACCCACTGATTTATTTATTTATTTATTTTTTCCATGTAGTTGGGGGGAGTAGATTTGCCCATCAGAAAATCAGCCTCCCTTTTACAAGAAGCCACTAAACATAAAAGTTTCTCAGTTAGGGGCAGGACCTTGAAGCTCCTCCTTCCTCTATTATATTATGTGACTTATTTAATATACTGCAGATCTTATGCAAAAAACAGAGTTAATTTTGATATCCTAAGAAGAGTTGTCATGTAATGCCAATGGTATACAGTTTTGATGCATTTCCTCTCTGACTTCTGGATTTTGTAAGCTAGCTATTTCCTCTTTTGTAATGCTCCTTAAGCCTTAAGGTAAAGGTAAAAGTAAAGGGTAATGATATAAATATCCTATCTGTAGCTGAGCATTACGCAGACACGTATTGGTCACTTATGTAATTTTGCATCGACCACCTTCTGTTATACAGAGAAGCATATTTAAGGAGGCCTGAGAGCTTTACTAGTGTAAGAAGGATAGGGATAAAAATGAAGAGTGCAGTTTGATATTATTTTCATTTATCAAAATAAAAAAAATAGAAGTTTCATTCCTGGGGCCTGTGAGTTCCCCAAACATTTGGAATGAATGTTATGACTTTCCACCTATGCAGTAGTATTTAAATACAACCAGAGAGTGGTTGATCATCCCCTAACACAAATGTCTCGTTTAACCTCATGGATTCTTCCTGTTATATTAGTCATTATCATAATTCATAGGGTCTATAATTGGGCAAGATCATGTTTGTATTTCCCAGCAACCTACATAGCCTCTTCTGCCTTTGAAAGCTAACTAGTAGGGATGAACCTTCCTGGTTGGTACCAACCAGAATTCTACATATGACCAAAAATGTGATATCTTCAGCAATAATGTTATACAGTCGAATTCTATAGGCAACCAAAAGGAATATCAAAAGCCTGAATTGATTCACAGTTCTGCAAGATATCACTAACCACAAACTCCATGGAGTTATCCTACACTAGTATCTCATTAGATTTTTTTTCCAACAATATGTAGTTTCTGGATAGACTATTCTCAAAGGCTGAAGGTAATTCCAATTAAATTATGTTACAAGAACATGTATATGAGTTAAGCAGATAAAGCAGGTTAGAGAAAAGCAGGTTTTATTTGGGCATTTGTAAACATCATCAGTGTTATCCTTTTTCCATATGTTTCTTTAATATCCTTTCCTGCAACTCTACCTTCATAATCCTCATTTCCATTTTCACGTTCATTCATATCCTGTTATCAAGAACCCTCACATTTGGTGAAAACTTGGGAAAGAAGTTATACTAAAATAAAATTTGCTTCCTTTTTTAAAAATAAAAGGTAAAATTTTCTTCTTTTCATATATTGATAGCATGAATCATTTCTGTTGTAAGGTATTTTCAATTAGATTTTCATGCTGTTATCATGAATAAATATTGAATCTTTTTCTATCTCTTTAATATATAAGCATTTATCTTTATTGATATGCATGGTATAGGCTATTGTTTTAAGTAATTGACTAATAACAACGGATTAGTCTGTGGTGAACACACTCTCATAACTGTTTAATATAGTTTGAGTGATACATATATCTTCTGGATACTCATCATGGATTATTAGTTTTTTCATATCAATTCCACTTCAATGCTCTAATTTCTCTCATTTTTTTAAGTATTTTGCTAACAGGAAATGAATAGATGAGTACTTTTAAGTACTTTGCTAACAGGAAATGAACAAGAAATGAAAGAAAGGCATTCATAATGGCCATATTTTGACTCATATTTCAGCCATCCATTCAAATAAACTGTTGACACAAGTTTCAGTGCTTAGAATGTATCATTAAATGCAGAATATATGCCTAGTACAACTTTATCAGTCTATGCCGTCTGTTGTAGTATTATATTCCATTTTCCCCACTGTAAAAATCCATTCTCAAACATATATTACAGGTATCTGATTGTATTAATTAGAAAATCTTAGGTATATATGTGCATCTCTATACAAGGTAATACTGGAAAGAGTAGAGATATGTTCATTACTGAGGTTGGAGAGATTGCTTTTCCTGGAAATATAAAAATATAACTATTTCAAAGCTCAATAGCCTTAGCAACAGCAGCAGCTCTAACCCAGCTTTATGCTAAGTTACAGAACCAGATTCATATCTAACAGGTATCCTCACTTTGATACTTTTTGAATTGGGAACTTAAATCTGCCTTTGAAGTCCAGTAATTGCATGATGAGATCTTAAATTTGATTTTTATAACTTAAGTATTAAGGCTTCAGGTGAGAAGATCCTCTTTTGAGGCATACCTGAAAGCTATAGAATTCTTCTATTCAAATAGAACTAGAATTGTCATCTCTGAGTTTATTCTTTTCTTCCCTTTATCCAGAGTTGCAAAGAGCAGCCAACCAGAACCATTATATGACTTGCTTTCCACAATTGTTGAAAATGTTACTTATTCAGTTGCTAAATCTTTTTATTTCCAATCAGGGTGATTCATGAGTATCAGGTGCAGTTATTTTACCCATTTCTTTAAATAGTTGACATGATTTATTTTCAGTGTTCCTCATGCCACCTGCAGAGTTTTCAGTGATTATGGGTTTCATAATGATGCATAACTTGCACCAGATACCGCTAAGCCTAGTAAATAGCTTCATTCTCATAATTTTTGTTTCTCTGCTATAACAATCTATAGAATTTTTAGAGGAAAATGAGACAAAAGAGAGGGCAAGGATTAGATCTGTTTGATGAGCATGTGTGAAATGGCCACTCCTTTGGGGAGCTAAGGAATCCTGTGTGGGTGGGCAGAGGCACTTTAGGAGTCTAAGTAGTAAACCTGTGGTAAATTGCCAAAGCCTTTCCATGTTCTGAGTGTAAATTTTGGCAGTACGTGTAAAAGCTAACAACCACAGCTACCTTCTGAATGCTCACAGCCTGCAACAGCTTGTTGAGGTGGAATGCCTAGAGTCTAGCTGACAATGTCTTCTATGCTGAACCTAATAAATGTACTAAGGTTCTGCGTTGGTAAGGTAAAGAATACCACTTCTCCTGAGTGTTCATGATCAACCTAACCCCTCATTTTCTGTACATTTGTGTGTCTGTCTTTTCTTGTTCCTTTACTTCCCCTTGTTATGTCAAAGCACCAAGCTGTGCATACTCCAAAGGTGCTGCCTCACAGAAGTGAGGGCAAGGTCCTAATAATCCCATAGGTACTCAGATCCAAAATTTGGGGACTCAGAAGTCATAATTTGGCAATGAATTCCTGGGAGGGGGGTTTCCAAGAAACCATTTGGTTCAAGGTTAACACTGGAAGCCAGAGAAGCTTGTTTCCTTCGATTTTAAAGGAGATCACCAGCCACGAGAGGATATGTAATCTTTCCAGCAAAGCATAAAGGCAGGCAAACAAACCTAGAGCCATTAAGACTTATTTATATGTGTGCCAACATTGAAAATGAGTGTAATCTCTGGAAGGGTCTTCCTCCTTCTGTTTATCTTTACAAGAAATACATGCATCGACCAAGTCATTGGCATGTCTCCTGGTTGATTTCAGAGCCCATCAAACTGATAGCCAAAGTTAGCCAATACACTAGGTGTTTGTTCATACTGAAAAGAAACATGGGTTATTTATGAAAATATTGTTTGTGTTCTGTATAATATTTACACATAATCATCTTTCTTTAAAAAGTCAATAACCAATGTATGACAAATGCATACACATAGGGTACTAGAAATCTGACAAATATTTATTTTCTTATACCCCTATGGCTATAGCGTCCAGTCTAAGAAAGTTTTTACTCTGTGGCAATTTGCCAATATCTAATGGTCATGCATCTCATATTTCACAACATTTACAATATACATAATACTATTTGTAATAAAAACATATTTTATTAAAAGGATGAACGGTTTTGTTGGAATGGATGGAAGTTTATTGTTCTTATGTTTTCAATTAAAGGTTGTAAAACAAATAACAAACAGAGCTTGAGAGTTAAAATTGCTTGAAGAGAAAAATTAAATACTTTCAGGCAGGTTTTTCTAATACTTGTGTTTGTAAGTAGTTCTGTGACACATCACATTATCATCAGGTCAGTCTCCTACACATACCTCTTAGAATAGATTTAATAAATCTTTTTCACCATATGACTAAGCAGAATAAACCAACCATCAAGTTCTACTTTTTAACAAATTAACTTTTCTTGTAGGAAATGTAGCATGAAAATGGGGAAAAGTAATTGTATTTGTTGTAAAACATAAAAGTACTTGCAATCCAAGTTCAGTAGCTCAGCATATTATTATTAGTGTGAAAAAAATCAATCAAAATAATACAGTATTTTACTTGTAGAGTTATAGATAAAAGGAGTGTCTAGAAATAACACCAATTACAATTATATTATTGTCATTCTTGTAACTTTTAAGACCACAAATAGTCACCACAACAACGTAGACCTTCATTAACACATGTGCTCTAAATACATACATACATATATATATATACATATATGTATATATATATATATATGCACATGTACAGGTGTATGTGAAGGATATATATATCCTTCTGGGATATATAGCTGATGAATGGGGCACAAGAGACATGAAGATTGGGAGCAGGAGAGGGGATCTGATCAAGCTCCAAAGTAACTTTATTTTTTACTGGTTTATAAGAAGTAAGTGAGGAGGAAACTCATAGTTGGTCAGGGTGGGAAGTTCCCCTGGTGAAACAGAACATTCTGCCAAGCAGGATGTATTGTTAAGGCAACCATCTATTTTTCAAGCTAATTGCTTAACTACAAAAGGGTCATCTGATTACCAAAAAACAATTCATTCTGTGAGAAATAGACTCTTGGCCCTGGGATTGAATCCAACATGAAGTCAAATATGCTAAGATATACCTGTTGGCTCCCAGCTTCTCCTTCTTTTCTATTCTATTTAAAGTAAGAAGATATTGATCAAGTGGACAGTCATCTGCTAGGAAACATTGGGCTTTAACCAGGGAGGAGAACTTTTGACCTGGTCCTTCTAGATGTGTTATGGTGTTTTTCTGGGAGGAGAGGCTTTAGGTTTCCTTGTTAGTTGTTATTTTAAGGAATACCTTTAAACACCAACCTCTGTGCAACCAGGTTTGCCTCACAGGGAATCCAGAGGCAGAAAACATGGTCTTCCCCTTGCAGTGATTTGCCTTGTACCTCTCACTGGTGCTTTTGTCGGTTAGTAAGTGGACATACATAGATCTGAGTTCTATGTAGCTCCTACAGGAGGTCCACTTACAGAAGGCTCATCCAGACCATGGTCTGCTAAGTCGAGTCTATGATAATAGGCATGTATAGATTTTGATGCCAGGGAGTCAAATTGTTGTTGAATAAAACGGGTAATTCTGCCAAGAATAAATGGCTCCAGGGTCACAAAATGTACTAAGGGACCTTCAAAAGGTATTAACAGGGAGAACATGGGTGATTTCCACCAATCATCAGCTGGGGCAGAGAATTTTTGTTGTTGAAAATCAAGACTAAGCTTATGTAGTTTTCTTACTTGGCTTTCTACCGCTCCTGATTCATTAACATAAAAACAGCATTCTTCTCCCCAGAACAAACATGTCCTGACTTTTTCAGCAGTAAGTAAATCTAGAACCTACCAGTTCTGTAAGGTCACTTGACCCAGGGAAGTCACCTGTCATTGTAAAGAGGACAAGGATTCTGCAGAGAGGCCTCTACTGCCAACTGAAACCATTGAAACAATTTAGCTGTACAGATAAGTAAATGTCCTAAACCTCCATCTGCCATTACAGCAGCCACGACAGATGCGTCCAGGGAGGCACCAGCCAACTGGGGTAAGAAAACAGCACCTTTAACTCTATTAGCAAGTGGGCAATTTTTTGCTAGATATTTGGCCCGGGTATGAAGTGTTGATTGAGGAACCATTTTGACAGGGAGGTAATTTTTTTTTTTTACTAATGGGCAGGGTAACATTTTTATAAAGGATGCCATTACACCAAAAGAATAATCCCTCCGGGGAAAATGGAAATATAGGGGCTTTGGTAAAGAAGCAATCTTTAAGGTCTGTAATAATTTTAAAATATTTTGAGGATATGGCAACAGGAGAGGGAGAGAAGCCCTGGTTGTAGGGTCCCCACGGGTACCATAGTCTCATTGATCTCTCTAAGATCCTGCAATAACCTCGTCCACTTGTCAGGTTTTTTTTGTTTTTGTTTTTGTTTTTGTTTTGTTTTGTTTGTTTTTTTTTTTTGTTTTTTTTTTTTGGATCGCAAATGTGAGTATGTTCCAGGGGGAAGTAGTTAGTTCAATATGTCCAGCAGCAAGCTGTTCCTGTACCAGAGCTGTAGCCACATCCAATTTTTCAGTTGTCCGGGGCCACTGAGCGACCCACGCACAGCCACATCAGACCTGCAGGTGATTTTACTTGTGTGGGGTACAGGAATGGTGAAGGCAATGGCCACTAGGAAAAATTTTCTATGCCTAGTCCACAGCAATAATTGTTTCTCAACAACAGATATGGGATCTTTAATTCCTTGAGAATGTTTGCCTATTCCCTGACCTGGAAGGAATCCCTGTTTTAGCATTTGATGGGTAACGACTTCTTTTGGGCTGCACATAATAACATTCATTTGGGAAAGTACATCACTAATCTACAGATTTATAGGCAAGCCAGAAAAGACATAAGGCTGAACCACGCCAGAATTGCTCTCCTCATCCGTCCACCTAAGGACCGGAGAGCTTCGTTGGGGGTTAGTCGTTAGACCAATGCCTTTTAACTGTGTGAAGGTGGCTGTAAGAGGCCATAAGGAAGGCAAGTCTTTCATGGAGAGAACAGTAGTCTCTGCTCCTGTATCAACCAAGCCCTCAAAAGGACTTCCATCTAGTTTTAATTTTAATAAATGCTTATCTTGAGATATCTGTTGTACCCAATAAGTATCAGAGAACCCAGCGCCATTGGCATCTCTGGAATGCTTTTGAAACATGTTATTGGTATGCTGGAGAGGAAGCAGGAGGAACTGGGATATTCACCTCAAAAAGTTTATAGATAATGATCATTATCTCAGAACACGATAAAAAGTTGGAAAGTTTCGCTGTTTCAGGGTCCCCATGGTCATTAGAGTAGTGAAATATCCAAATATGTGTTCGTAAAATGAAATTAATTTCAGCATAGAGCCCCTTCTGGAGGAAATGACACCCACAATTACAAACAAGAAGGCAGCTGAACAAATGCCACATATAGCATCCTCCTCATGTTCCTGGAACTAACCCATTGGAACTTTCATTTTGGAATTGTTGAAGCAATCCATGAGTCAATACATTTTTGTTCCTTAAACTGCCTGTTCAGCAGTATTTTATTAAAACATAGCATATTTTTATAGTTACTAACACTAACACAGCCACCTACCTAATCTCACATCTTCTTTCTTTTTTCACCAGTAAAAAATTCCCTTTCATCAACAAGATGGCCCAATCTTATTCTTTCAGTGACCCGATCTTATTCTCTTTTCCTCAGAGAATAATCAACTGTACAGAAAGCCGGTCTTATATAAGCTTTCCTCTCTAAGCCAACGTCTGTGTAGACGTATTCTTCATTGTTGACCAGAGTCATAATTGAAGCAAACTTGTCTCCATCAAAAATATCTAATTCTGTCTCCTATACTAATTAATATATAACTTAGATTTTTCTGTCTTCCATGAAATTAAATGTCTATTGCATTCAGCCAACTTGATCCATGACTTCCACTGATTTCTCAAAGGATACATCTAAATCTCACAACTCATACTGCCTTTTCTTTTGCTCTGTTCCTCATAACCCCACACTTTTCTCTTCCTTCTCTTTTCTATATGCTGGTTCATATGCTTTGGTCTTAAGACTATTGTTTTCTACATTTCCATTATTATAAAAAAATTGTCTCTATATATTTCCTAAACCTAGATAGGGGAATTTATCTCTGTTTCCAAGAAATCCAATTTTAAATTTGGTAAAAGAAAATATTGTATTGTTTTGATTCTCTCTCTCTCTCTCTCTCTCTCTCTCTCTCTCTCTCTCTCTCTCTCTCTCTCTCTCCATCCCTTTAATGCGGTGGCAATCTTAAACATATACAGGACTTCCCTAGAGGACTGGACCCTTGTATTCACTCTCACTAAATCTGTCTCTACCCATTCCTCAAAATGTCTATAGCATGGCTGATTGTCAGTATTTCTGAGATCAAATTGTTTTTTGTATCTCCATGCTAACTATTTATAATTTTGGCTTGAAACATTTCTAAAAAAATGATAGGATTAGATAGTATTAAAATGATTCAGATATTCTTATTCTGGATTTTGTCACCAACCACCTCATAAAAATATTACTGAAGTAATAAAATAAATACATATTATTGTTCTGGACTCTGACACCTCTGACACTAGACAATACATAGAAATACTACTGAAGTTGTGAAATGAAACTTATTATGTATGCTTTCTACTTATATAGAATTAAGTAAAAACAAATGTCTAAAACGTAAACATCTAATTTATCACAGTAAGATGCACTGTTCCTCTTTTCTTGCTTATCGATAAAATGCTTATTCTTGAAATGTACTTTATCTCTAATAGATCCACTAAAAGCTACATTGCTTTCTATGACTATATTTTGTATGTCTGTCTGAAGCAATAGCTGGCAATCTTCTGTGCTCTTAAAATCTAGGGTGAAATATAATAATGAAAGTGAAGATCCAGATACCTACAGTACTCTCCCTAATTATATGTTAACAGTAATTAGGGTTCAGTACTCTCCCTAATTATATGTTAACAGTAATTAGGGTTTAGGTTCAAATATGGACTGATGAATTTCACATTCATGTGTCATTAAGTTTTACAAAGATGTTATTTTTCTGGTGCTTCTTTCTTCTTATATTGATCATCATCATTGTAGTTGTAAAATACATTTTAATTTCAAATACTACTTGTATTTGAAACAGTTCTCATAGTTCTGTAATAAATTAACATATTTGAATCTTACCTCTTCCCTGAACTTCACTGATTGTTAATAAGATTGGGGGTGGAGGAGCATGTCTATACATGATGAAGTAAATAAGATAATGCATTTTAGTCATTGAGGATTCTATAGTATGCATCATAATTTTGTTCTTGTGATCAGTGATGATTTGTCACAAGTTACTCATTTTCTGATTCTGGACGCTGTAAATTTAAAATTAATGTATAATTTTCACATATATTGTATATTCTTGTCCTTAATTTGGGGGACAATGAAAATTGGAATAGAACAGATATGTAAGCCAATTTATTATGGATAGCTCAGAAAACCATGGAAACTAGAGGGGACACTAAAAAAAAACATAAACACATTCATTTATATGACTGATGATCAAAGTGCCAGGCAGTGGTTTTTGCATAGATGTCAGACTCTATTCTCTGGCTCTGCTGGCAACCATTTGAATCTGTTGCCAATGTCTTTTGACTTTGCTTAAAGTGAGTTAGCAATGAATAGATTTCATTTACACTTGGTTTGGACTTCAAAATTATGAACTCTTTGATCAGTCAAATATGAGAGGATACTGCTAGGTAATCCCTTTGTTTCCACAATCCTCTCATCAGTTTCCCTTTTGTGACTCTGCTTTTTCTGTAAGATAAATGTGCCCCAGTTAGGTTTTGTTTGTTTGTTTATTTTGTTTGTTTTGTTTTGTTTTTGTTTTGTTTTCCTTGTCTTTAAACTTAGTTAAGGAACAGACATACTAGCAATCTTACCCTAGTGAACTCATCTGATCCATACACCTAGAATAATACATTTTATTTCCTTTGAGCAATTCTTTTTAAAAAATAGTACATAATAACAAAGTTTTGCAGAAAATAATACAAAATAAAACTATGTTTTAAAAATCATGTGTAAACCCAGGCAGTGGTGGCACACGCCTTTAATCTCAGCACTTGGGAGGCAGAGGCAGGTGGTTTCTGAGTTCGAGGCCAGCCTGGTCTGCAGAGTGCGTTCCAGGACAGCCAGGGCTATACATAGAAACTCTGTCTTGAAAACACCAAAAGAAAAAAAAAGAGCATGTGTGTATGTCATCCACAAGGAGTTCTAAACTATGCATGTTATAAAACAAATATACATGCAGAAAATGAGATATTATATGTATAAGCATATGTATATTTGCTTATGTATACACCTGTATATGTACAAAATATTACACTTAATATATTTACTGATAAATTAGTTTCATTAACATAATGTCATGTTAATATTCAACATGACATTACAGCTTTGGCTTAGGTCTCTAAGTAAAGAAAAAATTTTAACATGGATATGGAAATTCAATACTCGGGCAAATATCCTTCTCATGTTCAAAACAAATGCTTTAATAATTCCTTTATTAAAATGCATCATAAGCCAGGCATGGTGGCACATGCCTGTAATCCCAGCACTTGGGAGGCAGAGGCAGGCGGGTTTCTGAGTTCGAGGCCAGCATGGTCTACAGAGTGAGTTACAAGACAGCCAGGACTACACAGAGAAACCCTGTCAAAAAAAAAAAAACAAAAAAACAAAAAAAGGAAAATAAAATAAAAAAATAAAATAAAATAAAATAAAATAAAATAAAATGCTTCATTTATGAAACTGAAAATTCACAGGACAGTAAAATATGTAATGTGGCTACATAGACAAACTTTGTGAACTTGGTATATATGTAGGGAATTACATTTAAATTTTTAATTAGTAATCTAAAAAATCCCATGAAGGTAACACAATGTTACTATGTTAATCAATTTAAATCAATGATACTATGTTAATCCCATAAAGGTGATACAATGTTACTATGTTAATCAATGAAAATCAGTGATATGTAAAGGTGTTATTGTGAGTTTGCAACCAATGACATTGTATAAAGACAATAGTACAGAAGGATGATTTAATTGATCTTGGACTTTCAGAACTCATATAGATAATCATGTGGTTAAAAATAACACATTTTATAATTCTTTCCTTCCTTATACTGGCTAATTATGTGTGATGTATTTTACTATTTATTTCAATGCATTGTCAGACTGAGATGTGACAGTATAGAAGGAGAAAACATTATTTTTAATTGCTCCCAGCATGCAACATTTTTTGCTTATAATTCAGCTCTAATTTGGACAATAAAATAAAAAGGTATGTAATCAAGCACATAAACTACTTCAACATCATCCCTATTTATCAAATAGCATTATAAAAGAAAATCATTCATGCAAGTATGTTGGCTTTAATATTTCACAGAAAACAAACTCGACAGTTTTTTAATGTCTTATTTCTTTGTTTCTCACTAAATAGTTATTAAAGGAGTTTAATTGGTAGAAGGCCTGGTATCCAAGGGTAAAGACCTGAGTTTGGATTTCTAGTACCAATGTAAAAGCAAATAATGGGTATGAATTAGAATTTCTATAGCAGCAGCATAAATTTTTGGAAATAGGATCTCCAAATTCTTTTGACTACCTTGTCTAGCCCAGGAATCATATATTTATACATATACACATACACATATGCATAAAATGGAAGTAAAGGAAATAAGAAAAAAACATCACATGGACGTCTGAACGTATACAAGAAAGTGATAGAATTTAGCACTGTTTAACAATATGAAGCTCTTAAAATTACTACAGAAAAGATTTAACTAAAACAATAAATGTTATTGTCATACAAAAAAGACAAACAGTAGCTTTATCCAGTTAAAGTAGATGAAGAAAAGGAAACACAATTTTTCCACTTCATACTCAGGGTTTAGCAATGCACCCTGCACTTAATGGTATTTTCTTTTTTTTTTCCTAAGTTTTTAATGGACGTTTTATTTTCACTAATATAAATAAAATTTATGTGGTTTAAATGCCTTTAACTGATAAAACAATAAACATACTTCAGTCAGTTTTGCAAGCCCAAAGAACAAGACCTGAAATATGACTTACATTTTGTTTCCTATATTACAAACTTTATCCAAGTCAGCTGTGGAATTTTAATCCTGAGTGATACTATTAGTTTCTTATAAAGATAAACAGTGATTGGGGATCAAATCTGAAAAATAGGTTTACACTTTGAGTAATATACAGGCAATTTTTCTTTAAGGACAAAGAAGAAGAAGAAAAGTTTCTATAACTCCAGCCTATTTGTCTCTGCTGAGGAGGAGAGGCTAATGTACTAACTTAAGAAAGGAGCTGTCTACATTGTTTTCAAGTTTCCTAGAAGCTTTCTCCAGCCTTCCTTTCTTTTTTCTTTTAAGTTTTGCCATCTGTTGGATGAAAATATGGGCTCCAAGATTGATATTATTGGCATGAATGCCATGGCTACAAAGATAATGCACTCTCTGTCGCTCTCCTCTACTTTCTAGATGAGGATTTTACAAATGAAAGTATATTGGAAAGGAAGTATACTGTTAAGATTTTTCTTTTCTCTGTTGTGAAAGAATAGAAACTACTGATTCTTTTTTTTTTATCCAAACACTTTTTTTTATTCGATATATTTTTTATTTACATTTCAAATGATTTCCCCTTTTCTAGCACCCCACTCCCCGAAAGTCCCCCAAGCCCCCTTCTATCTCCCTGTCCTCCCACCCACCCCTTCCCACTTACCGGTTCTGGATTTGCCGAATACTGCTTCACTGAGTCTATCCAGAACAAGGGGCCACTCTTCCTTTCTTCTTGTACCTCATTTGATGTGTGGATTATGTTTGGGTATTCCAGTTTTCTAGGTTAATATCCACTTATTAGTGAGTGCATACCATGATTCACCTTTTGAGTCAGGGTTACCTCACATAGTATGATGTTCTCTAGTTCCATCCATTTGCCTAAGAATTTCATGAATTCATTGTTTCTAATGGCTGAATAGTACTCCATTGTGTATATATAGCACATTTTTTTGCATCCACTCTTCTGTTGAGGGATACCTGGGTTCTTTCCAGCATCTGGCAATTATATATAGGGCTGGTATGAACATAGTAGAGCATGTATCCTTATTACATGGTGGGGAATCCTCTGGGTATATGCCCAGGAGTGGTATAGCAGGATCTTCTGGAAGTGAGGTATCCAGTTTTCGAAGGTACCGCCAGACTGATTTCCAGAGTGGTTGTACCAATTTTCAACCCCACCAGCAGTGGAGGAGTGTTCTTCTTTCTCCACATCCTCGCCAACACCTTCTGTCTCCTGAATTTTTAATCTTAGCCATTCTGACTGGTGTAAGGTGAAATCTCAGGGTTGTTTTGATTTGCAGTTGAGCATTTTTTAAGCTGCTTCTCCGCCATCCAAAGATCTTCAGGTGAGACTTCCTTGTTTAACTCTGTACCCCATTTTTTAATAGGGTTGTTTGGTTTTCTGGAGTCTAACTTCTTGAGTTCTTTATATATATTGGATATTAGCCCTCTATCTGATGTAGGATTGGTGAAGATCTTTTCCCAATTTGTTGGTTGCCGATTTGTCCTCTTGATGGTGTCCTTTGCCTTACAGAAACTTTGTAATTTTATGAGGTCCCATTTGTCAATTCTTGATCTTAGAGCATATGCTATTGGCGTTCTGTTCAGAAACTTTCTCCCTGTACCGATGTCCTCAAGGGTCTTCCCCAGTTTCTTTTCTATTAGCTTCAGAGTGTCTGGCTTTATGTGGAGGTCCTTGATCCATTTGGATTTGAGCTTAGTACAAGGAGACAAGGATGGATCAATTCGCATTCTTCTGCATGCTGACTTCCAGTTGAACCAGCACCATTTTTTGAAAAGGCTATCTTTTTTCCATTGGATGTTTTCAGCCTCTTTGTCGAGGATCAAGTGGCCATAGGTGTGTGCGTTCATTTCTGGATCTTCAATCCTGTTCCATTGATCCTCCTGCCTGTCACTGTACCAATACCATGCAGTTTTTAACACTATTGCTCTGTAGTATTGCTTGAGGTCAGGGATACTGATTCCCCCAGAATTTCGTTTGTTGCTGAGAATAGTTTTAGCTATCCTGGGTTTTTTGTTATTCCAGATGAATTTGATAAATGGTCTTTCTAACTCTGTGAAGAATTGAGTCGGGATTGTAATGGGTATTGCATTGGATCTGTATATTGCTTTTGGCAAAATGGCCATTTTAACTATATTGATTCTACCGATCCATGAGCATGGGAGGTTTTTCGATTTTTTGAGGTCTTCTTCCATTTCCTTCTTCAGAGTCTTGAAGTTCTTGTCATACAGATCTTTCACATGTTTGGTAAGTGTCACCCCAAGATACTTTATACTGTTTATGGCTATTGTGAAGGGGATCATTTCCCTAATTTCTTTCTCAACCTGCTTATCCTTTGAGTATAGGAAGGCCACTGATTTGCTTGAGTTGATTTTATAACCTGCCATTTTGCTGAAGTTGTTTATCAGCTGTAGGAGTTATCTAGTGGAGTTTTTTGGGTCACTTAGGTAGACTATCATGTCATCTGCAAATAATGATAGTTTGACTTCTTCCTTTCCAATTTGTATCCCTTTGACCTCCTTATGTTGTCGAATTGCCCGAGCTAGTACCTCAAGTACAATATTGAAAAGATAAGGAGAAAGGGGGCAGCCTTGTCTGGTCCCTGATTTCAGTGGGATTGCTTCAAGTTTCTCTCCATTTAGTTTCATGCTGGCTTCCGGTTTGCTGTATATTGCTTTTACTATGTTTAGGTATGGCCTTGAATTCCTGTTCTTTCCAAGACTTTAAGCATGAAAGGATGCTGAATTTGGCAAATACTTTTTCAGCATCCAATGAAATGACCATGTGGTTTTTTTCTTTGAGTTTATGTAGTGGATTGCATTGTTGGATTTCCATATATTGAACCAACCCTGCATTCCCGGGATAAAGCCTACTTGATCATGGTGGATGATCATTTTGATGTGTTCTTGGATTCAGTTGGCAAGAATTTTATTGAGTAGTTTTGCATCGATGTTCATAAGGGAAATTGGTCTGAAGTTCTCTTTCTTTGTTGGATCTTTGTGTGGTTTTGGTATCAGCGTAATTGTGGCTTCGTAGAAGGAATTGGGTAGTGTTCCTTCTGTTTCTATCCTGTGGAATAGTTTGAAGAGTATTGGTGTTAACTCTTCTTTGAAGGTCTAATAGAATTCGGCACTGAAACCATCTGGTCCTGTGCTTTTTTTGGTTGGAAGACTTTCTATGACTCCTTCTATTTCTTTAGGCATTATGGGACTGTTTAGATGATCTATTTGGTCCTGATTTAATTTTCATATTTGGTATCTGTCAAGGAAATTGTCCATTTCCTCCAGATTCTCCAGCTGTGTTGAGTACAGGCTCTTGTAGTAGGATCTGATGATTTTTTGGATTTCCTCAGTTTCCGTTGTTATATCTCACTTTTCGTTTCTAAGTTTGTTAATTTGGATACTTTCTCTGTGCCCTTTGGTCAGTCTGGCTAAGGGTTTATCTATCTTGTTGATTTTCTCAAAGAACCAGCTCCTGGTTTTGTTGATTCTTTGTATGGTTCTCTTTGTTTCTACTTGATTGATTTTGGCCATGAGTTTGATGATTTCCTGCCTTCTACTCCTCCTGGGTGAAAAAGCTTCTTTTTGTTCCAGGGCTTTCAGGTGTCTCATTAAGCTGGTAATGTATGCTCTCTCCATTTTCTTTTTGGAGGCACTCAGGGCTATGAGTTTTCCTCTTAGCACTGCTTTCATTGTGTCCCATAGATTTGGGTATGCTGTGTCTTCATTTTCATTGTGTTCTAAAATGTCTTTAATTTCTTTCTTTATTTCTTCCTTGACCAAGGTATCATTGAGTAGAATATTGTTCAGTTTACAGGTGTATGTGGGTTTTCTGTTGTTTTTGTTTCTATTGGAGACCACTTTTACTCCATAGTGATCTGATAGGAGGCATGGGATTAGTTTGATCTTCTTATATTTGTTGAGGTCTGTCTTGTGACCAATTATATGGTCGATTTTGGAGAAGATACCATGAGGTGCTGAGAAAAAGGTTTATCCTTTTGCTTTAGCATAGAATGTTCTATATATATCTGTTAAATCTAATTTGTCCAAAGCTTCAATTAGTTTCATTGTGTCCCTGTTTAGTTTCTGTTTTCTTGATCGGTCCATTGAGGAAAGTGCAGTGTTGAAGTCACCCACAATTATTGTGTTAGGTACAATGTGTGCTTTGAGCTTTAATAAAGTTTCTTTTACGAAAGAGGGTGCCCTTGTATTTGGAGCATAGATGTTCAGGATTGAGAGTTCTTCTTGTTGTATTTTTCCTTTGACGAGCAAGAAGTGTCCCTCAGAGTCTCTTTTGATGCCTTTGGGTTGAAAGTCAATTTTATCTGATATTAAAATGGCTACTCCAACTTGTTTCCTGAGACCATTTGCTTGTAAAATTGTCTTACAGCCTTTTACTCTAAGGTAGTATTTGTCTTTGACCCTTAGGTGTGTTTCCTGTAAGCAGCAAAATGTAGGGTCCTGTTTATGTATCCAGTCAGTTAGTCTATGTCTTTTTATTGGAGCATTCAGTCCATTGATGTTAAGAGATATTAAGGAATAGTGATTGTTAATTTCTTTCATTTTTGACTTTTTTTTTAATTTGATTGGTTAACTTCTTTTGGGTTTGATGAAAGGTTTCTATCTTGCTTTTTCCAGGGTGAAGTTTCCCTCCTTGTATTGGTGTTTTCCTCCTAATATCCTTTGTAGGGCTGGGTTTGTGGATAGATATTGGGTAAACTTGGTTTTGTCATGGAATATCTTAGTTTCTCCATCTATGGTGATTGAGAGTTTTGCTGGATATTGTAGTTTTGGCTGGCATTTGTGTTCTCTTAGAATCTGCATGAGATCTGCCCAGGATCTTCTAGCCTTCATAGTCTCAGGTGAAAAGTCTGCTGTGATTCTGATAGGTCTTCCTTTATATGTTACATGGCCTTTTTCTCTTACTGCCTTTAATATTCTTTCTTTGTTTAGTACATTTGGTGTTTTGATTATTATGTGACGGGAAGAATTTCTGTTCTGGTCCAGTCTGTTTGGAGTTCTGTAGGCTTCTTGTATATTCATGGGCATCTCTCTCTTTAGGTTAGGGAAGTTTTCTTCCATAATTTTATTGAAGATATTTGCTGGCCCTTTAAGTTGTAAATCTTCATTCTCATCTATGACTATAATCCTTAGGTTTGGTCTTCTCATTGTGTCCTTGATTTCTTGCATATTTTGTGTTACAAGCTTTTTGCATTTTGCATTTTCTTTAACTGTTGAGTCCATGGTTTCTATGGAATCTTCAGCATCTGAGATTCTTTCTTCTATCTCTTGTATTCTGTTGTTGATATTTGCATCTATGTCCCCTGACTTCTTCCCAAGGCTTTCTATCTCCAAAGTTGTCTCCCTTTGAGTTTTCTTAGGTGTTTCTACTTCTGATTTTAGATTCTGGATGGTTTTGCTTAGCTCCTTCACTTGCTTGTTTGTGCTTTCCTGTAATTCTTTAAGAGATTTTTATGTTTCGTCTTTCATGACCTCAGCCTGTTGACCAAAGTTCTCTTGTATTTCTTTAAGTGTTTTTTTGCGTTTCCTCATTATTGGCTTTTGTATTCTCCTGGATTTCTTTCAATGATTTTTGTGTTTCCCTTGCAAGGGCTTCTAACTTTTGATCCATTTTCTCCTGAATTTCTTTAAGTATGTCCTTCATGTGTTCCTGTACCAGAATTATGACCAGTGATTTTAAATCCAAATCTTGTTTTACTGGTGTGATGGGGTATCCAGGACATGCTGGTAAAGGAGAATTGGGTTCAGATGTTGCCATATTGCCTTGATTTCTGTTTGTGACGTTCCTGCGTTTGCCTTTTGCCATCTAGTTCTCACTGGTGTTAGTTGGTCTTGTCAATGCTGGACTCACCAGTGCAAGCTGCCCCTTCCCAGGTGGCCTCTGATGCACAGCTTACCTTCTGCACTGCCTGTAGACAGGGTGCTGTTGCCCAGGCTGTTCAGATCCTGAAGCAGACACCTGAAGGCTCCTGCTGGGGCCTGCTGAATTCACTGGAGCACACCAACTTCTCCCTGCTGGTTGCCAGGAAGCCCCTCTTGCCTCTTGTAGGACCTGGAGATGTGGTGTTGCTGTCCAGGCTGATCTGGATCTGGAAGCAGAGAGGTCTAAGTGCTACAGCCAGAGGCCTCAGGACTGGAACCCAAGCTCCGTGCCACAGGAGCAAGCTGTTCTGTGAGCTCTCAGACTGCCTCTGGGTGCACACCAGGTCTCCTGCACTTCCTGGAGACCGAGTGCTATGGCCCAGGGTGTTCAGATCCCAAAGCAGGCACCTGAAGGCTCCTGCTGGGGCCCGCTGGATTCATCGGAGCACTTCTTCCAGCTGGCCGCCCGGAAGCCCCTCTTGCCTCTTGCAGGACCCTAAGATGTGGTGTTGCTGCCCAGGCTGATCTGAATCTGGAAGCTGAAACTACTGATTCTAATATCAGGAATAATTACAAAGTTTTCATGTATGTGAGAGTACACCTTTAGCCAATTCTAAATAAAATAGACTGAATCTAGAAGAAAAAATATGTTTGGGTCTGTAGTTTGTGGTTTAAATGCCTTCCTATGTGACAGACAAGCTTTCTGCCACTTAAGGACATCTTCAGGGAAGTCACATTTAAATACCTGAATGATACAAGGTGACCTGGTAGTGTACATTTGTAATCGTACTGCTTTGGAGGTGGAGAATCAAGAGCCCAAAGTCAGTCTGGGCTACATAAGACCCTGCTGTAAAAACAAAACAAGCAAAGAACATCAGTTTACATAATGGTATTTTCGATGGCTAGCTTTCTGCCTACTGTAGAGTTACTGTTAATCTCAGGTCTCATGTTAATCTCACTTTCAGGTTGCCTTTGATGATGAAAATTGGTAGATGAAGGGCTTTGCTTCACTTTATTTCTTTTAGTGGAACTACAGTGTACTAGAAGATGAGAATTTCTTGTCATATCATGAACAATAGTGCTGCTTGGTTTGGCAGAGTGGCTGGATTGCCAGCCAAGTTGTCATGCACGGTTACTTGATGGTGTCTCCAAAAATGGTGCCAGGAATATTAACATTAACTTTAAGATAGATAGACTCTCCTTAGATTTGTGTTAATGGACATTTAGTAGGACTTGAGCTTGTAAACCATGGACTTGGCATATTCCACAGAAGAAGAAATGTTGGTGAGCAGGTCTAGTGACACACATTGTAGAAGCTAAAATGGAACAGCATAGAGCCCAGAGTCTAAGGAAGCAAGGCTCTTGGTAGGAAAGACATTAAGTGGGTACCTGAGATGTATTAAGCAGTCATCCCCAAGAAAAATAAGCTTGATGTGAATGGCATGTGCTATTAGGTGTGTTTAAAGGTATCTAGACATAGAGCTCAGCTTGTGGATTTCCAGGTGAGCAGAAACTGCTTTGCTTTATCACGAGGGAAATGTCTCTGACTCATTCCAAGGAACTCCTTTCCTCATCAGAAGATGTGGACCTTGACCTATGGAGCCAGTACATGATTATCTTCAATGTTGACTTGACAATGAAGACCAATGAGACCTTTAAAATCCAGAATGAAAACAGCTAGGTGATGAATGATGTCACAGATTCTGAGATAGATCGCTATCTGTTCAGCATCAGTGGGGAGGTGGAGAGGGCAGGCATTCACTACAGTGTAGCCTAATGCCAGTATCTTCACTTCCTGGAAGAAAACAAAATCAGTGAGCTAAGACGGAAAGTGGCAGCCGGACAGAAATTCTAGAATTTCTACCTTAAATTTTAATTTTTTATCTTCTTAGATCATCTGCTGCTTTACACTTGTCTTCCTACTATCAAAATGATATTTATACCTGTGACCTCAGCCTTGGGCAGTCCTAAAGTGAGGATTATGATTATGCTGTTTGGCAAAAAGTGGTAACATAGGAGGAGGAGGAGAAGATTCTGAAACAGACTAGTTTTTTTGTTTTTTGTTTGTTTTTGTAACTTGGGAAAGAAACTCATCTTGAAAAGTAGCTTTTTACTTGGTATAATTTGTATAGTAAGAGTTTTATACCACTTAGAATGGCTGTTTCCTAAGTGTCAACTAATTCAATGTGAAACATTTGGGACTCATTGGACCAGAGTGGATGGGAAAAGTACTTAGCCTAATTGAGGGGGAGGTACTATCTATTTCTATGGTGACTATTAAGGGATAAACAGACAAAGATTTGTTGTCTGTTGAAGTATTGTTTCATATGCCTACTAAACCTTTCTGTATTCATCATTTTTATTTTGCCTTTTGTCTTATGGTTTATTAATTTCATTAATGTCACTTTATTATTAAAATGTCTATTACCATACATTGAATTAGATACTAAATTTACTGTGGTACAGTATTAGGCGTGCCTATTTCTCCCTTGTAATTTAACTTTACATTCGAACATTAAATAAACCAATTTGTTCCAAAACCCTTTAAGAAAGATTGTACTTTGATTCAAATTAAAGTATACAAATTACAGGCAGGTGTAAATGCTAAATGCAGAAGACCTGAGTTAAATCTGTAATCTCTGTCTCTGTGAGTTCACAGCAGTCTAGGATGTTTTGTTTGGATTGTTCCCTTTTTTGCTTTTGTTTTGTTTTCTTTTCTGTATAATGTTAGTAAAAAAGAAAAAAATCTTGATAAAACTAAGGTGCAATTAATTTTTCACTCGTATTGTCTTTGGTACAACAAACTAAAATACCATACCAACTCTAGTACACAAAGAGCCGCCAGGATGCATTGCTCCTTGGTAGTGACTCCTTGGGCCCTCCATTCTGTTACTCTGATGCCACATACCTGACATCCGAAGCTTTATTCACCTCAGAGGAAGATGCACAACCCTGCATTTGCTTACTTTTGCATCCTTTATGATCATAAAGCCAGAACCCTGCCAAGTTCACCCACTTGTTTTGTGTGAATCCCCAGTTTCTTGAATACATGAAAGTAGCTATTTTGATTTGTTGTACGATTTTTAGAGCAGTAAATTGCTTAGGCCTTTTTTCATCTTACAAATTGCAGAATTAGCTATATTTGTTCCTGCCTGAAGCCACACCTCCCTTAATCCCAAGGCAGATCAGTACAAATGCCCATTCCATTCCAACATTTGAATTCCTGGTGCACATGTTTAATTTAATCCTTCAAAACATTCTTTATATGTCTTTTTGTCTTATTCACTATTTATCATTGTAAACTTCCATAAAAGAAATCAATAGTTACCAAGTCACAGGTTCAATGTTAAGCTGTCTTGAAATTTCTTCTGCCAAGCAAACTAGCCCACTTCCTTATAATTTAGCCACAGTATAGTCTTAGGAAAAATTGATAAGGCAGTCTAATTTGTTACCAAAAGAACTTAAGGATGGTCATTAAAAGTAGGAAGAAATTCAACAGAGGAATCTCAAATGACCAAGAAACATGTAAAGAAATGTTCAACATATTTAGTCATCAGAGAAATGCAAATCAAAATGAGTCTGAGCTTCCATCTTAAACCAATCAGAATGGCCAGGATTAAAGACTCAAGCAACTTTACCTACTGGTGAGGATATGGAGAAAGCAGAGCTGGTGGCATGCAAACTGGTACAACAAATCTGGAAATCAATCTGGCTGTTCCTCAGAAAATTGGAAACAGTTTAACCTGAATACCCAGTTATACCATTCCTGCATATATAACCAAAAAGTGTTCCACAATATCACAAGGTCATGTGTTCCACTATATTGATAGCAGCCATATTTATAATAGTCAGAAATGAAGCAACCCAGAAGTCATGCAACTAAGAATGGATACAGAAAATGTGGCTTTATTACACAATGGAATACTATTCAGCTCTTAAAAACGAGGACATCATGATTTTTGCAAGGAAATGGGTGGAACTAGAAAATGTCATCCTGAGTAAAGCAACCCAGAACCAAAATACTTTGCCCAGTATGTTCTAACTAATGAGAGAATATTAGCCAAAAACCCCACAGACACTAATAAGTTAAACAAGGAAGGAACATGTGAGGATGATTCAATCCCACTTAGAAGAGTGAACAAAATAATTATGGAAGGCATAGGGGAGGGACCTGGGTAGAAGAGGTGACAGGGAGAGGAAAGTGGGTATATTTGTCATGGTTTCTATTCCTGCACAAACATTTTGATCATGAAGCAAGTTGGGAAGTGTTCATTCAGCTTATATTTTCACATTGCTGTTCATCAATAAGGGAAGTCAGGGCTGGAACTCGAGCAGGTCAGGAAGCAAGAGCTGGTGCAAAGGCCATGGGGGAATGTTACTTACTGCCATGCTTTGCCTACCATGCTCCGTTTTCTTTCTTTATAAAACCCAAGACTACCAGCCCAGGGATGGCACCACCCACAATGGGCCCTCCCTCCTTGAACACCAACTGAGAAAATGCCTTATAGCTGGATCTCATGGAGGCAATTTCTCACCTGAAATTCCTTTCTCTCTGATAACACCAGATTGTGTCAAGATGACACACAGAACCAGCCAGTATAGGAGGGAAGGAACAGGTATAGGAGGAAACAGGAGAGAAGCCCTGAGAGCCAGGAGCATCAATGAAAATATGAAGCTGTCAGGAGCCAACTTCTAGAAAGTTTCAGAGAGCTGGGATGGGGGAGGATCTCAGGACTCAGTGTTGGTGGCCTTAGTGGAAATGCCCAGTAAAGGAGACATGGAACCTGAAAAGACCACTTCTAGTAGTTAGATAGGTCTCGTGATGGAGAAATGGAGACACCAGTCAACCTTCAAAACTTTTGACATGAAATTGTTCCTCTCTAAAAGAAATGTAGGGACAAAACTAAGCAGAGGCTGGCCCAGCCTGGGATCCATCCCATGGGAGGGTCTCAAATCTTGACACTATGACTGATGCTATGCTGTGATTGCCAATAGGACCCTCTCAAGGCTGTGCTGTGAAAGCTCAATCAGTAGCTGACTGAGACAGTTTCAGATACTCGATGGAAGCATTGGACTGAGGTCAAGGACCACAACGAAAGAGATAAGGAAGGGAATGAAAGAGCAGAAGGGAATGAAAACCACACAGGAAGACCAATAGTGTCAACTATCCTGGATATTTGGGAGCATCTAGAGTCTAAATTAGAAACCAAAATGCATACATGTCTGGTCTCAGGCCACAGGCACATATATAGCAGAGGACTGCCTTGTCTGGCCTCAGTAGGAGAGAGATATGACTAATCATGTAGAGACTTGATACCCCAGGAAAGGAGAAAGATATGCCTGGGAGGGAAGATCCTCTCAGAGGTAATGGGAAGAGGCATGCGAAGAAGAACTCTGCAAGGGGAGACTGGGAGGTGAGGCAACATTTGGGATGTAAATAAATAAAATATATTTTTTTGTTTTTTATTGGATATTTTATGTATTTATATTTCAAATGTTATCCCACTTCACAGTTTCCCTCTGGAGCCCCTATACCATCCCCCATATCTGTATATGTGTATACAGGGTGCTCCCCCTGCTTCTATGAGGGTACTCCCCCTCCCACCTATCCAATCCCACTTCACTGCCATGGAATTCCCATACACTGGGGAATCCAGCCTTCACAGGACCCAGGGCCTCTCCTCCCATTGACACCAAATAGTGCCATCCTCTGCTACATATGGGTTACTCCATGTGTACATTGTTTAGTCCCGGGAAGCTCTGGGACCAGCTATACCATTCCTGGGAATATACCCAAAAGTTGTTCCAACATATAACAAGGACACATGCTACACTATATTCCTAGAAGCATTATTTATAATAGCCAGAAAGGAAAGAACCCAGATGTCCTTCAACAGTGGAATGGATACAGAAAATGTGGTACATTTACACAATGACTCAATGATATTCTTGGGCAAATGGATGGAACTAGAAAATACCATCCTGAGTAACGTACGTAACACAGTCACAGAATAACACATATGGTATGTACTCAGTGATAAGTGGATATTAGCCCAAAAGATCAGAATACCCATGATATAATTGGCAGACCATATGAAGCTCAAGAAGAAAGAAGACCAAAGTGTGGATGCTTCAGTCCTTCTTAAAAGGAGGAACAAAATAATCATGGGACATATAGGGTGGGAGAGACTTGGGAGGAAGAAAAGAGGGGAAGGACAAAAGGGAGAGAGGATCAGTGATGGAAGGAAGCTGGGATGATATACAGAGGGGCAGAAATTTGAACAAAAGTGTGTAGAAATGGGGGATGGGAAATTTGGGGTAGCCACCAGCAAATACCAGATGCTAGGAAAGAAAGAGGCTCCCAAGACTCAACAAGCATGATATTAGCTGAAATGCCCAACAAAGGGGAGGGAGAGCCTGTAGATTCCACATCTAGAGGTTAGGTAAGGCCCCCAGTTGGGGGGTGGGGCCATCCACTCATCTCCAAATTTTTAACCCTGAATGGCTCCTGTATAAAGGAAATATGGGAACAAAGAGTGGAACAGATACTGAAGAAAAGGCCATCTAGAGACTGCCACACCTGGGGATCCAACCCATATACAGACACCAAACCCAGACACTATTGGGGGGTGCTAAGAAATGCTGGCTGACAAGGTCCTGATATCGTTGTTTCCTGGAGGCTCTGCCACAGCCTGACAAATATAGAAGTGTTTGCTCACAGCCAACCATTTGACTGAGCACAAGAGACCCCAATGGAGGAGTTAGAGAAAGGACTGATGGAACTGATGGGGTTTGCCACTCCATAGGAAGAATAAAAAATATCAATCAAACTAATAGATTTTTTTTTTAAAAAGTAGGAGGAATGGAACAGTAGATAGGACTCACAGAGTCCTCTAAATCTAGTTATAAAATGGAGAAAACAAAAAAGTAATATACCAAGTAAGATATTTCAAGAACTGTATGTATTCTTTTTAAAAGTTTTTCAGTAATAAACCAAGCATGATGACTATCCAATAAAAATATTGGTAATATACAAGATTGCTGTGACTCACAGGTATAAAGATAGAGCTGGAATATTAACAAGATTGCTGTCACTTAGAGATGTAAAACCAAAGCAGAAACATTAACTGTAGACAGAACACATTGAATTGAAAATCAGAAAAAGGTACAAACACAAAAGGCAAAAATCATATCAGAAATTAAAAAATACCAAATGCTTTGTAAGTACTGGTTCAAATGGTACTCACTAATAATCACAGGACTCAGGAACTCAAACGAGGATAATTATAAGTTCCAGGTATGCTTTTTAAGAACTCTCAAAACAAATCAGAATCAAAGCAAAGAAAGGAAAATTAACATATTACACTGAGATTAAAAGGAAGAGAGGGGATAGGAGCATTCTGGTTTTTGTCTAGAGGTAGAAAAAGATTCTCTGCCACAGGGATCCATACCCAGCGAGGAGAGGGAGATAACTAGCCTCCCAGGCTTATGAGCACAGGCAGTCCCAAAGGAACTGGCCCTGAACCCTAAGGACAAGGAATCAAACAGAAGGACGGTCAAGTTCAGGATTCTTCAGATTTCTGTCTGTGCCCAGAACTGATCCTGGGCCACAGAGCTACATACGCAAATACCACCAGGAGAGAACTGGTCTCTCAAGAGTGCCTACACACCTGTGTGAGCACAAGTAAGACCACTTTTCTTCAAATTCCTGGCCCAAGAGGAACCCACAGAAAGCCATCAGGACACAGGAACCAAGGATCAGCTGGGGTCAGGATTATTCTGGTTTCTGTCTGCACCCCAGAACTGAACATGTAACACAGCTCTCCATACCCAAATTCCTCCCTGAGTGTACTGGTCTCCTAGGAATACTATCACATAGGCTTGCAGGACAGACAAGCCACAGTCTGAAAAGGCAAGTCCAGATAATACCAGAGATAAATAGATGGAGAAAGGCAAGAACAAGAACATAAGCAACAGAAACCAAGGTTATTATTAGAATCATCAGAACCCAGTTCTCCCACCACAGCGAGCCTTGGTAACCCGTACACAAGAGAAAAGCAAGACTACTTTAAAATCACACCTCATGATGATGATAGAGGACTTTGAGGACATAAATAAATCCCTTAAGGAAATACAAGAGAACACAGGTAAACAGGTAGACAACCTTAAAGAGGAAAAACAAAATCCCTTAAAGTATTTCAGGAAAACACAACCAAACAGGTTAAGGAAATGAAAAGAACCATCCAGGATCTCAAAATGGAAATAGAAATAATCAAGAAATCACAAAAGAAGACAATACTGGAGATAGAAAACATAGGAAAGAGATCAGGAGTCATCACTGAATGCAATAGAATACAACCATCAGAATACATGAAATAGAAGAGAGAATCTCAGCTACAGAAGATACCATAGAAAACATTGATACAACAGTCAAAAAATGCAAAATTCAATAAGATCCTAACCCAAAACATCCAAGAAGTACAGGACACAATAAGAAGACCAAACCCTAAGGATTTTAGGTATTGAAGAAAGTGAAAATGCCCGTTTTAAAGGACTAGTAAATAACTTCAACAAAATTATAGAAGAAAACTTACCTAACCTAAAGCAATAGATGACCATGAACATACAAGAAGCCAACAGAGCTCCAAATAGATTGGACTAGAACAGAAATTCCTCCTGTCACACAATAATCAAAACACTAAATTACTAAGCAAAGGATAATAACAGCAGTAAGGGGAAAAGGTCAGGTAACATATAACAGCAGAATTATAACAGACTTCTCTCCAGAGACTATGAAAGCTAGAAGATCTGGGCAGATCTCATACAGACCCTAAGAGAATGCAAACGCCAGCCCAGCAAAATTCTCAATTACCATAGATGGACAAACCAAGATATTCCATAAAAAAACCAAATTGTATAATATCTTTCCAAAAATCCAGCCCTATACTAATACAGACACCAATACAAAGAAGAAAACTACACCATAGAAAAAGCAAAAAAGTAATCTTTCAAGAAATCCAAAAGACATAACTACACAAACATAAAAATAACATCAAAAATAGCAGGAAGCAACTATCACTTTTAATATCTCTTAAAGTCAACTGACTCAAATCTCCAATAAAAAGATACAGACTAACAAACTTCTTTTGTAAACAGGACCCAGCATTTTGCTGCACACAGGACACACACCTCAGTCTTAAAGACAAACACTACCTCAGATGAAAGTGTAGGGAAACAATTTTCCAAGCAAATGGTCCCAGGAAACAAACAGGAGTAGCCATTCTAGTATCAAATAAAATCGACTTTCAACCAAAAGTTGTCAAAAAATATGAGGAAGGACAGTTCATATTCATCAAATGAAAAATCTACCAAGATGAACTCTCAATTCTGAACATCTATGCTCAAAATGCAAGGGAACCCTCATTCATAAAAGGAAGACAGGTACAAAAAAAAAAATAAAGTCAGGAGCAAAGGCAAGCAAGATGAGAGATAGGCAAAGTAGGTTGAATTTCTACTGGCTAATCTCCTGAAAATTAAAATAAAATAAAATCAAGATAATAAATTTGATATTCTGAATTATAATGCAAAAATATTTTCACAAACTAATCAAGCCTACTAAATACATGTTTCTCTTTATATTGTTTATGACAACGTTTAATTTACAATCAATGGCCTGTGCTTCAAGAATTGCTAACAATATAAAAAGTTATTAAAATATTTATGACTTTTTTATCTGGCAGTGCCTGAAATACCATATAATGAAACAGAGGTAAGTAAGTAGAATGGAATACAGTTGACTAAAGATTTGCTTATAGTCACTTTGAATTTTTCAGTATGGAGCACACATTTTTGACATATCAAATGTTGGTGGTATACATTTTATCATGGTAGCAGATACTTGATTTTTCTGCCTGATGATTTTGTTTAAAGTATGAAATCATTTTTGAACTTAAAATCATATGTATAAATCAAAGGCTATAACTTTATATTCAACTCTGAAGTTCTTAGACTCTGGATCCATATTGCATAATGTTGAGTAAAGGTGAGACTTTTTTTTCAATACTCTGCAAGTGTGCATGGTGATGAAAAGACTTCAACTTTATTGAAATAACTCTACATAATTATGAAAATGTTTCACTGAAAATCAACTTGAAGTACAAACTGTGGAGAAAACTCACTGTTACAAAACCCCATTATTTTCCCTGTGTCGAGGGTAATTCATTACTTTGATGCACATCCTTATCATCAGGCATGATTTGCCCCTCCTGATGCTTCACAAAATTCCTCATTTCAGAGATGATTGCTTTGTGTAGTTTGCACTTCTGCTATTTCAGTTTACATCATCCTCTGAAAAATGACTTGTTTTTCTGCACCAGAGTTCTCATTAGAGTTCTGATGGCTGATTGCGGTTGATGTGCACTATATAATCACAAAGCTTAGTCACAGAGCTTGAAACAAGTATGGCATCTAGTCTTTCTTAGAAAGCAATTAGGTAAAATTTAACATCTTTATAACCAAGATTGCCTCCTCTTAAAAGACATTCTCCTCCACCTGTACCCAATTTATTTTTCATCATATTTTAGCTTTTTTTAAAAAAAAAACCTTTAATGATTATTCTTTCTATGGATTTCTATTTTTACTTCTTTACCCAGCACACTCAGTAACTTTGTTCTCTGTCATACTTTTTATGATTTCCTGTGGAATAATAATTTTATCAATATGATCTAAACTTTGTCTGGATCTCTCTCTTTTTATGTGGAACGTTAGATGATTCATACATAAAATAAATGCATGTAGACACCATAGTCCCATCACATCATTGGTAATATTGTCAATTGTATATAATGTTTTTCATAGTGATATTATTTTTTCAGTAACCTTTTTACCACATCAAAGGTCTGACTCAATTCTTTAATTCTATCTCAGAAATTAGTATCTACGGTGAATTTGATTATTGACAAGCAATACAAAAATTTGTATATGTTGCTCTGAACAAGGAAACAGTCTATGGTATTAGAATTTGAAGATTTGGAATACTCATTCTAACACATAATAAACAATATAGTGTTTCTCTAATAGATAATCTTCATCATAAATGTGGTAGGATCGGGGAAGCTCCTGCATTAGCACACAACTGCATATAATTTTGGATAATTATAGAAGTAATTATATTTTTGTCTTTTCTGATGTACCATTATATTGAACCATTCAGGGTTTCATAATTTAATGGCAATACTGCTAAGATCTAAAGGTAGAATTAGGACTCTGTGGGAGAAGTAGCGCTTGGCCATGAACTTTGTCCTATCCTGGAGCTTTCCTTCATTCCATTCTTCTTTGTTTGCTGGCTGCCATTAGGAAACTAGTGCTGCTTTCAGAACTCCTTAGACAGAGGAGTCACATATCTCTCAAACTGTGAGCACAAGTAAATTATTCCTGCCTTAAGTGTTTATAGAACGTGTTTTCTATTCCAATGAAAAGAACAAATCTAACTAAAGTAGCTCTCACTCAAAATATATCTTCTGTAATATATAACCTTAAACCATTATTAATATTTATAAATTCATTATCTTCCACTGGTGTATTTAGCTAGAAATTCCACATTACCTTAGTTCTATTTTGAACAAACATCTAGCGGTTCAAAGTATGTATTATGCCAATTTTGTGAATGTTTGAGTTACCATGAGGTCATATCAACACATAATACCCAGTAACTCAGATTTTTGAGATTTTATTTGGAATAAGAGTATCTTTGAATAGAGCAAATGAGAACAATGTTATTCTGGATTAGGAGGAGCCCTAGATCCAATATGTTTAATATGAGAAATGCAGCAGAGAATAATCATACTGTGCAAGAAAAAAAGGCTGATATTGTGATTATACCCTGGATGTTGGGCAATGGCAAGATACTATCACACAAGAAACGAGGAGAAAACCATTGGGGACATTCTTCTCTATAACCTTCAGAAAGAGTTTCCTCTATTGAAGCCTTAATAATTGGATTTTAATGTGAGGCTCTCCTTCTTACTTCACTGAGTGAATTTGCTGCGGTTATTTTGTGCTTTGCATTTTGTGATAATGTAGTATGGAGTCTGTACATATTTGACAAAGAACAGCTTGTGGAACAAGCTAAAACCTTTTCAGGAGTACTGGGAATACAGACTCATAAAAGTACCAGTTCACCGAGATATGCTACAGTTAATTCCATTTCCATATTCCTCCATGTTTAAATATCAATCAATTATTTTGCTAATATTTTGAATCATCTGTTATATGCTTACATATAGAAAAAGGAAGTCTCCACAAATGCATGTTAGTGTTTAATCAGGAAGTGGCCATTATATTTTCTTGAGTATCTTTACTGGCCAAACACATTTTGCACCTGACATCATATACTTATCGGAACTTTAGAAAAATAGCATTAAAATTTCAATGTTGAAGTAAAATAAACTGACTTAGTTAATCAAACCATAGAATATTCAGTAATATATTGTTACCAAAAGAAGAGAGTAAAATCAGTATCATTGAAACATTAAAAATCATCCACTGGAATGAGATTTAAACTAACTTGGTCTAACTTGTGCTATCCTGTTAGCACTATGACTGTGACTACTCAGTGTGACATAGAAGTTTTTATTGCATAAACGTCAGCACATATGGTCATCTAGGCATCCAGAGAAAACCCCAGATCTTCTTTTTTTTAATTTTTTTTATTCGATATAATTTATTTACATTTCAAATGATTTCCCCTTTTCTAGCCCCCCACTCCCCGAAAGTCCCGTAAGCCCCCTTCTCTTCCCCTGTCCTCCCACCCACCCCTTCCCACTTCCCCGTTCTGGTTTTGCCGAATACTGCTTTACTGAGTCTTTCCAGAACCAGGGGCCACTCCTCCTTTCTTCTTGTACCTCAATTGATGTGTGGATTATGTTTTGGGTATTCCAGTTTTCTAGGTTAATATCCACCCAGATCTTCTAAGAATGATTTATGACTAAAATTTTGAGCAAGTTTTCACTCTATATTTTTGTTTGAATAGCGGTAGAAAACAACTATTAGGGAATAAACAATTTATTAAATTATTTCCTTACAATTACAAAAAAAGAATTTGACTTCTGACAGCTATACGTCATTGAAAACTCAATTTGATCGCTTTAGGGTTGTCACTTATTTCTTTGTTTTATGTTAATGTCATCATTAGTTTACCTTTCCTAGAAATGTTCAGAACTCAGGGTTTGCTCATAACAATATGAGGAAGTTTGGATTCTAAGTTTTCAGCATTAGGGCAATTCTCCTCTGAGTCTTTTCAGCCTTGTTATTTTTCTCATGCTCATGGCAGTTAACGGTGTGTTGGATCTTCCACCCCGCTGTGGTGTTAATCAGACGAGGGAAGGCCTGCTGGGAGTTGTGGTAATTACAGTGGGATAGTTCATATCTTTTTGAACTCTCTCTAGGTCTTCATTTTTCCTAACAGCCACAGTGATGCTAATTAAAAATGAATGTTAATTATAAAGTTTAAAATTTTTCTTTGAAAATTAATGTAATCATTTCCACAAATAAAACTGACAAACTTTCTTACTAATGTAACTTTGGGGGGGGGGCTAGTTAGAATCATCATATTTCAAAATGGTAATTGTTGTAAATGATAGATAAGTCTTTCACTATGGTCGTATTTTCCATCCTCATTTAAGAATATTTGCTCCCCAAGGTCTTTCAATTTATTAATAAGCAAACCTGCCATTAAACTTTATGGCTTATAAAATTGGCATCCTGCAAACAAACAAACAAAAAAAAAACTGCAGTGTTTATTGAAGCTTTGAAAACCAATCTTTATTTATAGAGGGTTACGAAAAAAACAGCTAGCTGCAGTTTTTTGCCAAAGTGACAAATGCAAATAGAATCTGATGTTAATGTATGTGATATCCATTGAGGTGTTAAACCACTTTTCTCATTGAAATTATGTTCATAAAATATCAGCTATTGCAAATGAATGTGAAGAATCTTTGCCTGTAAAACTACATCGCTGAAAATAATAACATTATCTTAGAAACCACAAATGTATTCGTAATGTATGTCGGTCATTTATATTGCAGAAAATTGGTGGTAAAATTGTGCTGAGAGCCAGTGAATTGTGACGTTGTACAAAAACCTTTCTCATATTTATATGCTTAATGTGAATATAAAGCACTGATCCTAAGACTGCAGCTCCTTTATCTCTTAATTTTGTGTTTTTTTTATTTTGCTTACAATGTGTTCAAAAAGCTAGAACAAATTCTCTTAAAAATAAATTCATTTTATAAACATCTTTATGAACTGTTAACAATTGTTCCATAAAATCTAGCACAAAGATGCTAATTGAGTGCATTATTATAAAACACTAGAGGAGAAACAACAAATTCAGCAAAATTGTCAGAGACTTTTAACATCCACTTTTACCCTTTATAGACATAATCTTTTTGGACACAGAAGATATGAATCAAGTTACTAAGAGGGTAATCACATTGCAAGTATCAATGTATCTAAAGAGGTCATCATTTTCCTGATAATCATAGTATCTTCAAATATTAAATACTGAAAAAGGTAAGTTTTAGAATTTAGTTCACTATTACATTCTAGTCACATATAATTTACATGAATCAGGTGAAATATTAAGGGTACAATCTTATTTTGCTAATTTGATAAATTTGTATACTGAAAGTAAATCATGTGAAATGAAGTATAATTTCTTAGAACTTGTTAATATATAAAACTTTTCTACTTTGTGATCACTTTTTATTGGTCAGATTTCATATTCATGTTCATAATATATAGCCCAGGTTTAAATCATACCTCAGATTTGCTCTCCTATTAGACTTTCAATGGTGGTTTTAACAGCCATAAATTCTATGACACAATTTAAAAGACTGCTGGTATATTATATTTAATTATACCTGAAACAAAAATGAAATGTTCAAACAGTAGAAAGACTAGGCCTCAAGCATCATTTTCATTTCCTATCCATATGTTTTTAAGGTAATTTATATATTTAAATTACAAGTTCCTTGTTTAATATACCACATAAATTAAATGTTGTGATTAGATTTGGGAATATAATATTTACAAACCCTAAATATATAATTAGCAACCTTGACTTATAATCTTTTAAATATTTAATATATTCAAGGTAGTTAAAAGTTTTGTGAATATATATTAATAACATTATTTAATTGAAAGAATAATGGGGAAATGATTTAGTAACCCGTGAACTAAACTTGTTGGGTAAAACTTGATAGGTTGTTCAATCTTTACAATATGTGGTAAGTTATTCTATGTCATTTTGACTAACCACTTGATCAATTTCTAATGACCAGTTACTAATATTATGGTAATAAAAGGCATACTACTTCAAGCAATCAAAGAAATAGCCATAGATTTTACAGTTGCAAGTCTTTGATAATCTACCAGTATAAAACTTTTGATTATAAATCTTCATACTGAAATGAATGCCTCTTATATTGATGAAGTATTCAATCTGAATTCTTCTCTAATGAATGAAAAACATCATAGCAATCTACAGTGTTCATAATGAATGGGGAAGAATCATTTGCTAAAGAATGTTCCACATTGAAATTGGACGATACACTATGCCTGCTATAAATCTTGCAACTTTTCTAGCATTTTATGTAGTTATTCCACACTACTCACAGACTCAGTGGTTGTGAATATGCCGACTTTATAAGATTTATTTGTGACTTCAAAATCAATACATCAGCACTTTTCCCATCATTTGTAGATGTTCAGAGAGAGAAATAAAATTTGAGTTACTCAACAAGTGCATTCTCAGATTCAAGTTTTCCACTTTTTATAGGAATGTCATCCAGTATATTTTCTATATCAGATACCTTAAGACTTTTACAAATTTCTATACCAGTAGCTACTCCCTGGAGTATTGCTGCTGCACTCATTAAAACTTGCATATTGTCATACAACTTGTAAACTTACTGGCTCATGAAAAGCAACCTATCTTCGTGATTAAATAGTTTGGTATCTTCCCTTTTCTTTTTCAATATAAGTGTTTCAAAGAAACTATTATAATTTTTCCCATCAAATCTGTTGATGTTAAATATGTTTAGTCATTTACTTCCTCCTTGCATTGGCTCCAGTTCTAGAGTGGGGTTAGCATATATGTTTTCTTTATGCCTTTCAGTGATTTTTCCAGAATCCCTGAAGTGTAGTTCATGTGATGGCTTTGCATTCATGACCCTTTAAAACAATCTTGTACCAACAGCAATTGGCTCTGAAATTTTTTTGTTTAATTAAAGAGTCACTAAATTGTATATGTTTTCTTAGAAACCATTTAGTCTATGTTTAAAAGTTCTTCAAATGAATTGCTAAGTGATATATATATATATATATTTCATGGTGAATTGAAAAATAGTGTATATGTAGAGAATCTATATAGCCAAATATTTTTAGGATTCTAATAATGAACTGAAGCCCTAAATCTAATCTAAAACACACGCATGAACATTTCTTTGTTCTCTACTTCTCAAACTGTCACTGCTGTGAGACACATTTTTCTTTCAGTATCTGAGCTTGGGTGACACTTTTAAAGATAGAATTGTATCTTTACTAAACCCTATGCACTGGCCATAGGTTGTACTGTCAAGCCAAGCTGCAAAGAATGTTCTCACAGACTCCAGCTTCCTGAATGAAGCAGAGACCTGTGGAGCTGGCAAAATGTGTTTCAGATTAGCTGAACGACAAGAAAAAGACACTCTTCAACCTGCCGAGCTGTGTACAGGTTGTGCAGTTGCCTGCAGATTAGACAGTTTTGTGAGCTGTCACACATGCTGATGTAGGTTTTAGTATTATAGCTGTCTGAATTATTTCTGCTCCTATAAGTAATTATGGCTAATAACCAAGGCAGCACCAAGTTGAAAGGGGCATACGAACATATATGTCTAATGAGGTTAGAAGCACTTCAAAGCACTACAAGTATATAGTAGATGTTTTCTGACAGATTTTTGTGGACTCATCCCAAAGGTCTGTAATTTATCTCTATATGTTTCCACGTTAATACATGACTAACCTTCCAAGGAGGTTCCCAGGATTTAGAGAGGTACACACTTCTTGGAACAGAGTAGCTCCATATCCATGAACTGTCTTGCTCTTTTTTCTTTTACTTTAAATAGACAACTCAAAAAATTATTTTTCTCTATTTAATAAACTATATTTACATATTCACTAGGAAAGTCCCAAACAATTTTCCTCCAAACTGTTCAGAAAATGAGTCATATTACTCTCCTTTCAGTATTTGTGCACATTCTTCCTAATGTCCATACCTTCTTCTTCTTAAGCTATTCATTTATATTCTTTGATACTTACAGACAATATAATGGTTTCAATACTTGTTTCTACATATCACAACTGGGAAATAATGCATCCACATTTATAATTTTCTAAACATGGTTTATGAAACTACTTTAAAGAACTTACTAAAATGTAATATCTATAAAACTATAGAAACTGCTGTGGAAAATTTATTTCAAGAGTTAGGATACTTCCACAGAGGCTGTGCTTTAGGGCTTTAAGTTGCAGCATACTGCTCAAAGCTGTGCTAATTGATATTTGAGGTAATAAATTTAATGGGAATTAAGAGTGGGATAAAGTCACTATGGATTATTCCACTTAACTGATATTTCCATGGAGAGTTTGACTTTAATGAGAGAAGAGGAAAAGCATGGACTTTCCAGGAGTTAGGAATGCAGTGAGGAATGGATTACAGCCAGGGAAGTGTGGCATGTTTTATCTGGAAATTGTTAGATCAATTATCTAAATAAGAGAAATAACTTAGGAGAGTAAAGAATGATAAATCTGAAGTCATACAAATGGGGTGGGATTAGGAGATACTTGAAAGTCAGGACATCAGGGGATCTTAAATGATTTAGGTAGCATAGACTTAACAGTGGATTCAAAGGGAAGAGAGAGATGGCAGGCATTTTCTTTTTCCAGAACATTTGGTCTCATCATGAGTTCCTTGAATATTTTCCTTCTAGAGGTCAATAATTGGAGAGATCAATTAAAATCCAACTGAAATCAAATTAGTATGAATTAATAAGGATAAAGTTTGATGGAGTTTTTCCTCCATCCTTTCAACTTCAAGTTAATCTGATTTATCCTTAAAGTCAAAGTGAATGTGATGTATCAATTTATAACAAATTCTTCCAAAATGTATATGGTTTCCATGATTATATTTTGCTTAGCTTAATTTTCAAAAGATACCTAAAATAGATGAAGTCACATAAACCTCCACATGGACATACTATTTGTAATCATTTCAAAAACTGATACTGCTTTTATTGTCTGATTAAAGATGTTTAATTATTTCTGAATTATTACTGAAGATTAAATAAATTAAATTTCAGTTCCCAATATTTGCAATCCGGTTTGGAGATAGTCTTTCAACACTATGTAAAAAGTGACAGGTTATAAGTAAGGTGATATAACTTATGAGTAGGACTCTTGGGTAGGATCTGCAAGCCTCTCTGGGCTATTGCCAGGAATACAAATCAACAAGTCAATAATATCAACAGCAACAACAATATTAATATTGTGCCTCTTGCCAAAGAAAGGAAAATGTGGTGGCATTGGTTCTCTGTATAAACATTTTAATAAATGCACCAGTGTTAAACAGATTTCACTTAAGTTGCCACCTCTACATTATCACAAAGCCATTGGAGAGGAGCAAGCTTCCTAGGGGAATCAACCAAATAGGCCATGGCAAGTTAGATGAAGACTGGTCATTTTCTAAACTATTGTGGGTTTAGTTTAGCTCTTGGTCTGGAAGTTTCATTTATGATTGATAAAAACACAGGTGTAAAGGAAAAAAGAAGGAGGTGAGCTAGGAAGATGGAAGGAAGGAAGGAAGGAAGGAAGGAAGGAAGGAAGGAAGGAAGGAAGGAAGGAAGGAAGGAAGGAAGGAAAGAGGGAAGGAAGGAAATAAACCATAACAAAAATATCCATAGCAACTTGTTGGCCAGAGCTTCGAGACAAGTTACTTTGCTGTTTAAAGTCACCCTAAAGAAGGGAGTGATTTTATATGGTGTCCTTTCAGGAACCTCTCATCTCCATGGGCCATTTCCACCCTCTTTCCTCTTGTTGAAGGAAACTGTTGTACAGGGAGTCTGAACTTCCTGTCACATAAGAGAACATTTCATGGACACCTCGGCCACCTCCCTGTGGGACTATTGTTGTCATTGTTGTTTTCACTCTGCTTCTCAGATCTACATCCTATCCTCTGGAAATGTGGTTATGGAAATTCTATGGCAAAGCTAGTAGTCTCCTTGATGTGCCCTTTGACTTGCCCCAGAAAAAGTTGTCACATGAAGCTAGGAGAAGGATCTCATCAGAGTGACTTCCTTTCTAATTGTGTCCATGGATACAAAAGTAGGGTGAAGTTTGGCAAAGATCTACTTTTAGGAGTCTCTCTAAGGAAGGTGAGAAGTGAGAGGGCATCCTAGAAGTCTTTAGAGGGATACTGGTGTATCATTCCTAGGGATAATCTTTGGATTAAAGGTACTAGTGGACAGGTTGCCTGTTATCACTAACACCCTGCATGTATTGCTTTTAAGGTGCTTCTCTGCTCTCATCTTTAAGTAATTCTAACATCCATGGAAGGGTATAGAAATAAGTTTCATTTCTAGTTCTGTGATTTCAGATGGAGTTTTTTTCTATTTGAAACTTCTAAGGGCCATAGAAAACTGGACTACCAACCAGACAGTATACCCTAGCTGATATGGGACCCCCAACACAGAGGACTGTCAGGTCTGGGTTCAGTCAAGGAAGATGCTCCTAACCCTCAAGAGGCTGGAGGCCCCAGGGAGTTTAGAGGTATGGTAGGGTAGGGACATCCTCATGGAGAAAGGAGTTAGAGTGGAGGTATGGGATGTGGAACAGTGTGAGGATGGACTGGGAAGGGAATAACTTTAGAGTGAAAAAAAGAATTATTTCAATGAATTTCAGATATAGATGTGTAAAGAAAATGGTTGAGCCTGTGAGCATTATGTTAAATATTCTCCTGCTTGAGCTATCAGATAAGAATGTATGTATTTATCTATACGTACATAATCTCCAAAGATATGCACATAGCATGTGCTAGGTACCATAGACACACATCGAGTCTGTTCCTCCATGTAATAAGGTTTTCAGTTAGCAGTGAGCCTATTTTTATAAATGGAGATAGAGTCTGTGAGGAAGGGTGGAGGAGGAAGAGCCTCTGTAAATGGGTTTCTACCAGTTTGTGGTTGGTCTTTGCAACCAGACTGAGATTTGGCTATGATAATAAATGTGGGGGTCCTAGGAGTTAAGTGTGATTGAGAGCGGCCCTAAGGTTGCTGGAGTAACTAATAGCTCAGAGAGGAGAAAACAAATGTAGGGTCATCTCCCATTTCCTTTTAAGACATCTATGCACATGTGTGTGTGAACACCAGTGTGACTATACATACACTGTGTACATGCTGGTGCTGGCCTAGGCCAAAAGAGAGAGAGCATCAGATCTGCTGGCACTGAAACTAAAAATGATTAGAAGCAACTCAACACTGGAAATCAAACTCGGGTCCTCTCCAAGATCACTAAGTGGCTTTAATGGAGTAAGGCAATCTCCAGTCCCTCATTTCTTTCAAAAGGAAATACATCAAAACACAGAGAGATGTATTCTCAACAATAATCTTCTATGAAGAAGTAGATCTCAGGATAGGTTCATCAGATCAACCTTGAGTGTCCTTCCATGGGAGTGAGCTGCAGAGTTTAAAGATAAAAATAAATTAAGCAGAACTTGGATCATTCATGTCTGCTTCCTCCTCTTCTTCTTCCCTAGGGTCTGAAAGTATCTTGGGGTGTGTGTGGGGGGGTAGTTCAGTATGCTTGGTGACCTCCAAGAAGTGTCTGCATCAGAATGATACATTGTGGTTTTACCAAAAACAGTCCTAACCAGCCTTGTCCCAGTTGCCTGAGTTACTGTGAAGGTTCCAGAACTTCTGGTGATTCCTACCACTGTGAATTAACATTATGGGATAAAATTTGCTAGTACTAGTTTTTTTTTTAAGTCTTTACTGTTCTGGTATGACCTATAAAAATATAAGAAAAGAAAAATAATGTCCAATGAAGCTTCTTTTATTTATTAAACTTGAAGAAATTAGGGTAGCACTTGAAATGACAAGTTAGCGTCTGGAGTGATTAATGAACATGAAGACATGGTGTGTGAGTCAGTGGGCATCTGTGTGCCTTTCAAAAAGCACAGGGTTGGGTTAAGGAGGAAGCAGGAGCTCCACTATGGTGCTGGGTGCAGCTGTTGATCATGTTATCCATTACGTCTCATCTAAAGAACCGGGTGACAACCCCAGTGTCAAAGAATGGCAGTTTAGCATCTTTAATACAGCGTTTTCAGGTCCAAAAATTTAGTGGAGGAAGAATTTACTTGAGCTCACAGTTCAAGGTTATAGCTCATCCTTGGAAAAAGAAGACAGGAACTCAGTCACCTTACATCACATCCCATCCACAGTCAAAAGCAGAGAGACACCCATGTACCGGTGCTACTTGCCTCTGTGAATGCTCCTACTTTCTTCACTGATAAACACATCAGGTCCCACCCAATGAGATGAGTATGCCCACTTTCAGGGTGGGGTCTCCTGTTGGGGAAAAGTTAGCCTGAGAGAAGAAGGTATGAAACTATCCAAACCCCAAAAATTTCATCTGGAGACCAGCAGGAATAAGGCTCGCTCACTCCCTATTCTGGGCCTGGGTACCATGTTACACATATCTTTCTGACCCCCACTTCCATCCTCCATGAGGTATCTGGCCAAATTTCAGGATTAATTTTCTCTCTCTCTACAAGGACATTTTCAATGGGCACATGGCACTCCCAGCACCTCACCCAACCCATCATGTGCACTCACCTTGAAAACCCCTACCCACTCTTCAAGGTTCTATAGCCCCTATTATCCCTAAATAAAGAAAGCTGTCACACTGCAAACCATCTTGGAGATGGCTCCCCCAACCCCCTACAAATGAGCATGCAGTGCTTGCTTTTGGCCTGAGTCAACCTAAAATATCATGGCAGCACAAGGACATCAGTTATTTCTTTCATTGCTGTTAAAAAAAAAAAAACATTGTACCAAGAGTTCAAGAGTGCTGTATGTCATAGCCCTATTAAGAAGAGCTTGAAACAAGTGCTCACATTACATCTGCATCAGACCCTGTGTTTGCTGCTTCAATCTGAGTTCATATGGGCTCCCTCAGTTGATTTAGAGACGATTGTTCTCTTGGTGTTCTCTATGTCCATTGGCTGTCAAGGTCCTGGACTCTCTTCTATGGGTTACTTGAGATCTGGAGGATGGTTTGATAGAGATGTAGCACGAGGACTATGTGTTCCAAGGTCTATCTCCCTCTCCCTGCCTCTCTCTCTCTCTCTCTCTCTCTCTCTCTCTCTCTCTCTTCCTATTCCTGCTATCCTTCATTCCCCATCCCTTCCCCTCCTTCTCCTTTTCCCTCCACCTCTCCTCCTCCCTCTCCTCTCTCAATGTTTGTGTGTGTGTGTTTGTGTGTGTGTGTGTAAAATGTGGGTTTCCATCTGCTGTAGGAGGAAGCTTCTCTGATGGTTGCCTAGCAAGACAATGATTTGAAATGCCATAAGGAGTTATTTCATCACTACGTTCTCATATTGTTTTGCTTTTGTAGCACATCATTGGTTTTTATACTAAATCTCTGGGATATTTAGTCTCTGGTTCAATCCCTGGAATATCTAGTCTTGGGTTCTTGGTAATGCCAGCAATGTTGGGTCTGGGTTCCAACACATGGAGTGTGCCTTAGTTCAAATCAGATATTACTGGGTTACTCCCAGAATCTTTGTGCTACCTTATTTTGCATATTTTGAAAGCAGGAAAACTTCCTCAAATATATGAAGGTGATCCTAATGAAGCCTCCAAATAATGAGACAGACAGACCAGGTCCAGCTGGTTATCTTTTATCACCAAACAAAGCTTCTTGTACAGAGACTGGCTGACTTCTAATTGAATTGTTTGCCAAAGGGGCCTCATGGAAATTCTCAAAGAACTCAGAATTTTGGTTAGACAATGCGTTGCTCTCCACAGATGAACAGCAATGCCCTATTGATGAACACAACACCCACATAACGCAATGGACATGAAGATGCGGAGCTGGTGCCTACATAGAACCTTCACCTCATATTCTCATCTTTTTGTTGTAGAAAGAATCTCTACAGACTACCAAAATAGAAACATAAATATCAATCCAGAACCTTTTATAGTCATACCATTCATTTTAAGGAATACAAATGAATATAATCTGTGTGGTTGTTGTTCTTGACTAGATTGATTTTATTCTTAACCAATCCCTGCTATCTTGGTGTTGACTTTATGAGTCACAAATGGTGCATCTCATTTATGGCGTTCTGATTTGAGCTCAGAAAACTGCATAGAAAATTATCTCTGTGTTATATGTTAAGACTATACATGCTGGGCACCTTTGAATAAAAAGTGATTAGAAGACCACGGAAGCTGCCTCAGGTTCAAGAACTTCCAGATCTTTGTACTCCCTTCTGAAGTATTAGGAGGGGGTGTTCCACTCAGAAAACTTCTGCCAAAATAATCAATTGTCTGAATTCCCCATGTTGTACTCTCATTAAATGTCCATTATGATTTGACTAAAAGAAAAAGAAAAATGCTAAAAATAACTCTCTGAAGTCTCCGTTTTTCTCAAGTCAGCACCCAGAAACTGCACTGTTGACTAGAGAGCACATTCTATCAGCCCATATTGATATTCAAAGCTGCCGTTTGTCTAATGCTTCTAAGCTGCCTTCAGGTGCTGCTGACTAAGACATATCAGGTGTCTCACATAACTTTTCAAAGAGATTCACTTACGGCTAACATCTCTCTTCTGCTAGAGTCAGAGTTGCTTGCACTTTTCCAAACCTTCCCCACCACCCAGTGAGGAATGGAATGTAAGTATCTGACTTTCAGAGGGTCACTGAAAGATCAGTCTCCTGTGATTTCCAATCCCATGTGCTTTAGACACATCTTCTGACACCTTCCTGTGATATTCTTTCTATTGTTAATCCTTCAAATGAATCCTGAGAAGGAAGAGTGAGAACATCCACTCATCCCAACATATAAAATAGAGGAAAAGTGATTGAAGGGTTGATATATTTCCTGTATTGGATACTAAAAATAAACAAATTAAGTTTAATAGAATCATGAAAGGAGATTTAAGCATCCCACCAGAAATGGACACACAGCATCTAATAACTACTGTTTATTGGATCATCCCTAAATAAGCAAAAGGTATACTACAATGTATGAACATTGTGGCTATTACTGAACCTATTCTGTTTAATACAGTCCATCTATTGTTTCTATTAGTGACTCTGTGTGATTTTTTTTCAAAATTTACTTATTTCATTTATGTGTGTGTGTGTGTGCACGCGCACATGCGCACATGTGTGTGTATGTATGTGTAATATCCAGAAGAAAAGATTGTGTCCTTAGGATATTCAGTGAAATGACGTTGTGATACAATCTATACAGGAGCTGAGGAATAAATTTAGATCATCTGAAAGAATTTAAGTTCTTTTATTTACTAAGACATGTTTTCAGTTCATGATATGGCTTTTAAATTAAATTTTAGGCAATTGTTTAGGATATAGGGTCATTATCATGATCCCTTTTCTTCTTCTTCTTCTTCTTCTTCTTCTTCTTCTTCTTCTTCTTCTTCTTCTTCTTCTTCTTCTCCTACCCTACAATCTACAGAAATAGAATAAAAACAAAAGTGCATATTTTTATTCATGGATACATATATATGATATAAATATATGGATACACACAAAATTCTCATTATAACAACTTAGTGTGTATTGCACTTTGACCTGGAACTTACAGATATCTACCTGTCTTTGCTTCCTGAATGCTGATATTAAAGGCCTAGGCCATCAGTCCCTGAGAAAATTGCACCTGCTATCAAAAGATGATTATACTTGTCCCCACAAATACATTACTAATAAATATTATTGCAAGTATCTCATTTTGTATTGTTATACATTAACATAAATAATTCATTTTCATAGTCTCAGCTTTATGAAATTCTTAGGCAAATGAATGGAACTAGAAAATATCATTCTGAGTGAAGTAACCCAATCACAAAATAATACATGGAATGCTCTCACTCATAAGTGGATTTTAGCCCAAAAGATCCAAATACCAAAGATACAATGCACAGACCACAAGAAACTCAAGAATGAAGAAGACCAAAGTATGATGCTTCAGTCCTTCTTAGAAAGGGGAACAAAACCACTTATTAGTGAGTGCATACCATGATTCACCTTTTGAGTATGCGTTACCTCACTTAGTATGATGTTCTCTAGCTACATCCATTTGCCTAAGAATTTCATGAATTCATTGTTTCTAATGGCTGAATAGTACTCCATTGTGTAGATATACCACATTTTTTGTATCCACTCTTCTGTTGAGGGATACCTGGGTTCTTTCCAGCATCTGGCAATTATAAATAGGGCTGCTATGAACATAGTAGAGCATGTATCCTTATTACATGGTGGGGAATCCTCTGGGTATATGCCCAGGAGTGGTATAGCAGGATCTTCTGGAAGTGAGGTGCCCTGTTTTCGGAGGAACCGCCAGACTGCTTTCCAGAGTGGTTGTACCAATTTGCAACCCCACCAGCAGTGGAGGAGTGTTCCTCTTTCTCCACACCCTCTCCAACACCTGTTGTCTCCTGAATTTTTAATCTTAGCCATTCTGACTGGTGTAAGATGAAATCTCAGGGTTGTTTTGATTTGCATTTCCCTAATGACTAATGAAGTTGAGCATTTTTTAAGATGCTTCTCCGCCATCCGAAGTTCTTCAGGTGTGAATTCTTTGTTTAACTCTGTACCCCATTTTTTAATAGGGTTGTTCGGTTTTCTGGAGTCTAACTTCTTGAGTTCTTTATATATATTGGATATTAGCCCTCTATCTGATGTAGGATTGGTGAAGATCTTTTCCCAATTTGTTGGTTGCCGATTTGTCCTCTTGATGGTGTCCTTTGCCTTACAGAAACTTTGTAATTTTGTGAGGTCCCATTTGTCAATTCTTGCTCTTAGAGCATACGCTATTGGTGTTCTGTTCAGAAACTTTCTCCCTGTACCGATGTCCTCAAGGGTCTTCCCCAGTTTCTTTTCTATTAGCTTCAGAGTGTCTGGCTTTATGTGGAGGTCCTTGATCCATTTGGATTTGAGCTTAGTACAAGGAGACAAGGATGGATCAATTCGCATTCTTCTGCATGCTGACCTCCAGTTGAACCAGCACCATTTGTTGAAAAGGCTATCTTTTTTCCATTGGATGTTTTCAGCCTCTTTGTCGAGGATCAAGTGGCCATAGGTGTGTGGGTTCATTTCTGGATCTTCAATCCTGTTCCATTGATCCTCCTGCCTGTCACTGTACCAATACCATGCAGTTTTTAACACTATTGCTCTGTAGTATTGCTTGAGGTCAGGGATACTGATTCCCCCAGATTTTCTTTTGTTGCTGAGAATAGTTTTAGCTATCCTGGGTTTTTTGTTGTTCCAGATGAATTTGATAATTGCTCTTTCGAACTCGGTGAACAATTGAGTTGGGATTTTGATGGGTATTGCATTGAATCTATATATTGCTACCCAAAACATAATCCACACATCAAATGAGGTACAAGGAGAAAGGAGGACTGGCCCCTGGTTCTGGAGAGACTGAGTGAAACAGTATTCGGCAAAACCAGAACAGGGAAGTGGGAAGGGGTGGGTGGGAGGACAGGGAAAGAGAAGGGGACTTAAGGGACTTTCGGGGAGTGGGGGGCTAGAAAAGGGGAAATCATTTGAAATGTAAATAAATTATATCAAATAAAAAAAAAGAAAAAAAAAAGAAAGGGGAACAAAACCCTCATAGGAGTAAATATGGAGACAAAGTGTGGAAATGTAACTAAAGAAAATATCTAATAAAAATTGTAAGAAAAAACTGATGTAATAACTCAATAACACAATGATATAAAGGAGAAAATGGTAATGAAAATGCAAAGGTTAAATGAGGTGTGAACACGGTAAAGGAGGGAATTTAGGGCTGAAAAATAAACATAAAGACTTCCTGAAATAGGTCATATGAAAAATGTCAGAAGAAGCTACTTAAAATATAAACATAATAGCCAGGCGGTGGTGGTGCTAGCCTTTAATCCCACCACTTAGGAGCCAGAGGCAGGCAGAGTTCTGAGTTCGAGGCTATCCTGGTCTACACAGTGAGTTCCATACACAGTCATATATATATATATATATATATATATATATATATATATATATATATGAATATACAGACAATTCTAATTAGATTAGATGACAGATTTTTCCAAACTGTGGCACAAAGTTTTGCCATGGCTAGATTCTCCCTCATTATAGGGTTGAATGGGTATAGATTGGGGGTTGGGGGTGGTACTTAAGCATATTAAGGAAGGAGGCTAAATCTGTTCAAAATATAATGTAGGGAACTGTAAAAGAATTAATTAAAATATGTATTTAAGAAAATAACAAGAACTCATGCTCCACTATGTTCATAGCAGCCTTACTTATAATAGCCAGAAGCTGGAAAGAACCCAGATGTCCCTCAACAGAAGAATGGATACAGAAAATGTGATACATTTACATAATGGAATACTACTCAGCTATTAAAAAAATTACTTCATGTAACTGACAGGCAAATGGACAGAAGTAGAAAATATTATCCTGAGTGAGGTAACTCAGTCACAAAAGAACACACATGGTATATGCTCACTGATAAGTGGATATTAGAGAAAAAAGCTTGGAATACCCACGATATAACTCACAGATTATAAGAAGCTGAAGAAAAAGAAAGACCAAAGAGTGGATGACTCAGCTTTTCTTAAAAGGGGGAACAAAATACTCACAGGAAGTAGAGGGTGGGAGGGACTTGGAAGGAAGAGAGGAGGGGGAAAAGGGAGGCCAGGATCAGGTATGGGAGGAGAAGGGGATGATACATGGCGGGTGAGGAAATTGAGGAGAGGTGTGTAGCCATGCTGGAGGAGGGACTGGGGATAGTCACTAGCAAGTCCTAGATGCCAGGAAAGCAAGAGGCTTCCAGGACCTCTTGACATTAGCTGAAATATCCACGAACACAGGGGAAGGAGGAACTGTAGTGACCATATCCACAGGTTAGGCAAAACTCCTGTTTGAGGGATGGGGCCACCATCTTTAAATTTTTAACCCAGAATTGTTCCTGTCTAAAGAAAATATGGGGACAAAGTGTAGAGCAGAGACTGTAGGAAAGGCCATCGAGAGGCTGCCCCACCTGGTGATCCATGCCATATGCAGTCACCAAACCCAGACACTATTGCAGATGCCAAGAAGTGCTTGCTGACAGGAGCCTGATACAGTCATCTCCTGAGAGGCTCTGCCAGAGCCTAACAAATACAGAGATAGATGCTCACAGTCAACCCTTAGACTGAGTACAGGGACTCCAATGGAGGAGTTGCAAATGCAGCAATGTAGAGGATTACCAGAGCAGAGAAGTGTGAGGGGGTTGATTGGGGAATGAGTAGAGGGAAGAGGGCTTATGGGACTTATGGGGAGAGGGGAAATCATTTGGAATGTAAACAAAGAATATAGAAAAAAAAAACAAAGGTCAGAAGGCACTGTAGGGGTTTGCAACCCTTAGGAAGAACAACAATATCAAACAACCAGACCCCTCTGAACACCCATGGACTAAACTACCAATGAAAGAGTACACATGGAGAGACCTGTGGCTCCAGCGGCATATGTAGCAGAGGATGGCCTTGTTGAACATCAATGAGAGGGGATGCCTTTGTTCCTGTGAAGACTGGATGCCCCAATGTAAGGGAATGTGAGGGCAGGGAGGCAGAAGTGGGAGGTTGGGTGGGGCAGCACCCTCATAGAAGCAGGGGAGGCGGGATGGGATAGGGTGCTTGAGAAGGGGAAACCAGAAAAGGGGATAACATTTGAAATGTAAATGAAGAAAATATCCAATTAAAAAAAGAAAAACAATTATTTTTCCATTTCTAGTATAAGAATTGAGACCAGTTTTCTAATCTCTGGATTTGAAAAAAATACGATTCTTCAATTTAAAGCTATAATGTAGCCTAGACATGTGTATCTGAATAAATGAAATGGAACAAAAATGCAAAGTCATAACATATTTAGATTTGGTAGGCTTGCAGGATACATTATGTGTTTGCACATACATACATATATGTAAGTAAATACTAGAGACAAATCTCATTTAATTAGCATTTGTACCTATTTGTATATATTCTTCACTCTGTGGTACTGGCCATTTTGAAAAGGAATACAAAAATGTTTCCTCATATTGTTTCCTAAAACAATACCTACAAATATAAATTGTTTAATTGAAAACTAAGATATCCAAGGGTCTAAGGAGGCCAAAATCAAATGTTTCACATTCTTGAATCATCCTTATTTTGAGGCAAATTTGTCTATCTCTTTTTCTCTGTATGTATCCATCTAACTATCATTTATCTGTCTGTCTGTCTATTTTCTATGAGTCATTCTATCACTGCAATCTCATAATCCTGCATATGCAAAAGTTTTAAGAATTGAAATTCATTGCAAATCAGTGAGATTTGGGTGAGTTTGCTAGTGAGTTTTGAATATTTTCCTGACCTCACAACAAGTGGAATTTACTAAATAAAATGAATAAGATGGGGAGGTATCTTATGTTTTTCTGTTTTCTAGATCAGAAATTTTTTAGTTTGCCAAACTTATCATATTAGAAGAGAGTGTTTTAAACATAAAAATTTACTGCTTACAGTTCTGGAGACTACAAGTTCAAGATCAAAGTGGTTTCATCCAGATGCCTTCCCCCATCCAGATGCCTCCCTCCATCCAGTTGTCTTCCTCCATACCCCAGATAGCAGCTTTCCTGCTGTGATTTCACATGGTCTTTCTCTGTGCACATACATTTCTGGTGCCTCTTTATATATAATTCTCTTATTCATAAGGTCACCAGTCATAATGCAATCACTTCTCCATATGCCTTATTTTAGCCCCATTTAAAGACTTTATTTCCAATTTGTTTACATAGTAAAATATGATTTTTAGGAGTATAATTTTCAAATTTTTGAAAAGACACCATCTATCTAGTGAAATGAAGGAACTGTGCGATAAGGTAAAGGTTAGTGAGATTGAGTCTAGATAAATCTGGACAATGTTTTTTCATTTTGATTATAGTTTATAAACTTTTCAGTAGGACACTCTATTTTTCATCTCATTATGGAGATAAAGTCTCCAGCTGAATGCATGGTTATTTAGTAACACATATAAAATATTCTAATGGTTTCTCATCCATTTATTATGTATTATGCGTATTATGAACACTCAGGTTGAATGTGAAATTTAGATCGATGCTTATATGCACATATTCTCTTCCCAAGATGAAGAAAATAATAGGTCGAAAAAATCTGAATTTAACTCGAGTGTCTTCAGCTTGCCATTGAGAGCAAAACACTTTGCGTGAAGAACATGTTTGAGCACAATACATTAAATGTGCCCTGAAATTATGACAGCATTTTAAAAAGCTTCAATGGAAACAGGTTCCTTCCATTTAGTCCTTCACAAAGGACTAATTCATGTTCATGGCCGACTGATTTACGGACAGTTGTCATAAGCAGGATAGATCCACATGTTAAAAGCACTTGTCCTTTTGGCTACAGCCCTCAATCAGCATCTGCAGATTAATGTTTGCCGTAATATCCCATCATGATTCCCAGCTCTATGTTCCTAACACATTATGTGAGCTTTCTCTCTAAATTTTAATCTAAATCATTAATCAGCTTAAAGCTTATACCTCCTTTACAGGCAGATTGATCTAGATCCAGCATGTATTCCTCCCACAATGTTCCTTTTCAAGCATGTATTTTACACAGCAAGATGCTCTTGACTGCTGTGCGTTTGTTTTTTGCAAGCTCAGAAAAGCACATTCTGCTCCCCCACCTTCAGATTTCTTTAAGTTCCACATTTTGTGTATTTTAATCTTTGGTATATCATTGCAGTGTCCTTCCATGTACAATCAGACATGGTGGATTTACTGTGCTTCCTAGTACAAATTAAAAGCCCATTTGTTCAGCTTGACTTATGCTTCCTGACAGCTCTATGTGCTTTCCATTGTGATGTGTATACGTGAAGGACACAGCTTAGAAATCCACTGCATTACAGTCCATCTGCATTGCGAAGCAAATGCACTTGGAGTAATTACCCCTGCCTACATTTTTATTCATTTTTTTCATTAAAGCTGTTATCACACTAGAGACAAGGGTAAATAATACCCAATACCTGGCTTTATTAGTTTCTGTTTTTGTTAAATGTGAATGATGTGAATGGCAATAAGTGAGGCTATAAAAATCATAAATAAAACATCAGCACACTCTTGTAATAGCCGAGGTTGAAATGTCACTAATGAAGTAAGAATAAATATGTGATGTTAATTACTTTGCTTTGCCTAACTGTAACATGTGGGAAAAAAACTGCCGAGCTTGTCAAGAATGAGAAGAGAAATATTAGATATGCTGTGAGCTCACACACATACTCTTCACTTGCCAAATCACTGTGTAGACTTCATTACATGTTGCATCATGTAATCAATATACTTTATACAGCAATATCTAAAGATTTATAGAATGTTTTATAAACACCTATATAGATATCAGTCACAGATTATTTTTAAATAGATATTATTATTTTAGCAGGATTTTCAAATTGATTTACACACAGAAACATAAACACACAAACACAAACAAACAAACATACACACACACATACACGTGCCCACAAAACAAAACAGGCCCCCACACATATTTATTATTCTCTAAAATTTCAAATAGTTATAGATAACATGTGTTTCAATGTTGTTTAATGTCTCTCTGTAAACCTTTTCTATGTTGTAACAGATACATTTTATTCATTAAAGCTGTTGTTGTATAAATAAATAGTGACTTCTAGCAGAATTATGCTTAATTAAAAGTAAATAAAGCAGGAAAAACCTCCTGTAATTCCAGCTCCAGATTATTTGTCCCTATTCTGACCTCCATAGACAATAGTGCACTTGCAAATAAAAAGACACTAATTATTTTGTTCCCCCTTCTAAGTAGGACTGAAACATCCACACTTTGGTCTTCCTTCTTCTTGGGCTTCATATGGGTCTGTGTATTGTAGGTATTCTGAGCCTTTTGGCTAATATTCACTTATCAGTGAGTACATACCATGTGTCTTCTTTCTTGACTGAGTTACCTCACTCAGGATACTTTCTAGTCCTTTCCATTTGCCTGTGTATTTCCCAAAGTCATTGATTTTAATAGCAGAGTAGTACTCCATTGTGTAAATGTATATTTTCTTTATTCATTTTTCTGCTGAGAGACATCTGGGTTCTTTCCAGCTTCTGGTTATTATACATAAGGCTGCTATGAACATAGTGGAGCATGTGTCCTTGTTATATGTTAGAACAACTTTTGGCTATATACCCAGGAGTGCTATAGCTGGGTCCTCAGGTACAACAACAATATCAACCAACCAGACCCACCCTCACACACTGCCCCAGAGCTCCCAGTGAATAAACAACTGACCAAGGGATAAATGTGGAGGGATTCATGGCTCCAGCTGCATATGTAACAGAGGATTGCATAATCTGGCATCAATGGTGGTGGCGGGGAGCTCTTGGTGCTGTGGAGGATTGATGCCTCAGCATAGGGGAAGGCTAGGACAGTGGGTAGGTGGGTGGGTGAGCACCTTCATAGAAACAGGGAGGAGGGGGAGGGATAGTTTGTTTGCAGATGCTAAACCAGGAAGGGGGACGTTTGCAATATAAGTAAATAAAATAACCAATAAAAAAAAGTACCAAAAGCTCCCCACAAGGACACTGAAACACACACACACACACACACACAATATTGTAAAAGGAAAATTTCTGTTTGCTTTAATACTTAATCTTTGCTTCATTCTTGAAGGGAAAAGAGAAGGACCTAGGCAATACATCTCATTAGTTTTTAATATTCATTTTTAAAACTTGATGAAGCATACTCTTGGACAAGCAATCTCAGTCTTGGGGACAGTTGACAATCACACAAGATGCAAGTTCTAAACATTACTGGGGACAGTTGTACAGGGGTAAGATAAAGAGGGTTCATTAACTCAGAAAACTAAATATCTTGAAACTTTCCATAGATCTCTGCCTGCAGAATATGCCACAAATATTGTATGCATGCTATAATTTTATGATGGAGTGTGCCTGAGAAAGAAATATAAAATTCCACTGTACCCTTAGAAAAGATTCTGAAATTTTTAAACTTATAAAATATTGAGTTTCATTGTTACATTTTTCAAAGAAACATTGCTTTCATTGTTTTCTTCTGCCTTTATTACAGAACTTCTCTTGGATCCTCCTATCAGGAGTAGCTTTATTGTGTTCTAAGTCAATGTGACATTTGACTCCCCCTACTTCTTTACTCATCACCTCTTATTTCTCTATCTTGACCTCCAATCTAGTTTCATAGTCTGTTTATATTCTAAAATTGCCTCATTTACATGAATACAAATGATGAGTTCATTGCAGTAAATACAGAGTTTTTAGCTTTCTGTGACTGTGATATGTCATTTAATATAATACAGCTCATGTTCCCTCTTTTGCTTTCTGAGTCCACTTAGACTGGTTTAATTCGCTTTCTATAGTTAGTAGTACAGCAATAAAGAAGGATGCTCACATGTCTGGATGGAAGAATTCAAGGTCCTATGGGTATGTGAATAGGAGTGATTCCTGGGTCATATTTTCATTCTACTTTTAGTATTTTGAGAAGCTTCCCTATTAATTTCTTTGTTTGTGACTCTTGTGTACACATCTACCACCTCTGGATATAGGCTCTTCTTTCTTGAAAGCATTTCTAGCCTTGGTTGTTATTTGGTTTCTTGATTAAAGCTATTCTACTGAGGCTTGTTGAAATCTCATTGTTTTTTGAAATTTTATTTTCAATATTGAACATAGTAAAAAATAATTAACTTTCTGCATTTCTTCTTTTGATAATTGTCTGTCACTAACCCGTTTTTGAATGGAAATGTGTGTTTTTGTTGTACGATAGTCACACACATAAACATATCTACATACGCACATGCACATGCACATGCGTGTGCACACAACATACACAGACACAGACACAGACACAGACACACACACACACACACACACACACACACAACTGTTCTAGAGGATGTGGGACCTGGGTGATTAGAGCTGAATGAGGTGGACTAAAGTCTCTCATGCCACAGTCAATTTTTCTCAGAACATCAGACAATTTCTGCTTTGTGAGTTAAGAAACATATGAATAAACTGTACAATCACAGGTAAAAGTCTCAAACATGGCAAAAATAAGTTTTTTTTAATAGAGGTATATAAACAAATAGCAATAGCCAATTGCAATGTATAGTCCAAAACAAACTCTCTCCTATCTACCACACCAGGGAGAAGCACAAAAATACATTCTGAGAACAATCTCATATTTTGAAGAGAAGGTGGTTACAGGACTCTTGTCTTGTTTGCTTGGAATTTTCTCACAAGCATTCAGAACTCTGCTCACAAGATTCCATTGTTGGACCATGATGCTCTACACACACACACACACACACACACACACACACACACACAGAAAGAGAGAGAGAGAGAGAGAGAGAGAGAGAGAGAGAGAGAGAGAGAGAGAGACTAAGTTTGTCAACTCTGTCTGAGGTATACATGAAAAGTACTTTTTCTATCTTTCACTTGTCTTAATATTTACTTTTCTGAATAGAGATTTTTATTAAAATTGTCCTGTTTGTAGATTCTTAGGCTATTTCCTGTGCTATTTGCATATTCTTTAGAAATTTATTTACCATCCTCATAACCTCACAGCATTTCCCATGTTTTTTTAGCAGATTCAGAATTTCAGGTTTCTATGATTTTATTATATATTCATACATATATACATGTGTGTGTGTGTGTGTGTGTGTGTGATTGTATGTGCACATCAGTGCAGGTGCCTAGAGTGGCCAGAACAACAGTGTCAGATCCCTGATCTCAAATTATAGGCAGTTGTGAATCACAGGATATGGATGATGGTTACCAGCTGCAACTCACCTGTATCAACCATACATACCTCTGACCACTGAGCCATCTTTACATTCCTGAATTTTAGGATTTAATGTAAGGTCTTTGAACTATTTTGAATTAACACTTTTTTTTTCAAGAAAATAGCATGGGATCTAAGGTCATTCTTTTATAAGTAGATAGCAAAAAGGGTTAGGAAGGCCTGAGTATAGTAGACCTTGTTTCAACAAAACAACAACAGAGAGCAATCAATCAGCACTTGGAAGCTATCTCCACCACCTTGGCTCCTAGATTGATCAGACAGGCAACACCAGGAACACAGAGATATCCCAAGTTTAACATTGCTCGGGACACAGCCCACCAGGCTTCTGCCTGCGCCCAGGACCTGGGCAACTCTGTGGGTCATCTCTGTGAGCCAGGCCTGTTGGGGGACATTTGCCCTGCAGAGTGATCAGCATTTAGCAGTGGTCTCTGCCATCTTGGCTCCCAGACAGACCTGACAGGCATAACCAGGTACACAGAGACAACCCGAGTATAATATTGTTTGGGCAAGGCACACCAGGGCTCCAATGTCACCCAAGAGTAGGGCAGCCCATCAGCAATCTGTGCCAGGGGAAACTCAGTCATCCAGAGGTGCAGAAATAGGCTTACAGTCTCATAGGAGGTTCAAGAACCAGCCAGTACCAGAGATAACCAGATGGCAAAAGACAAATGTAAGAATATTACTAACAGAAATCAAGGCAATATGGCAGCATACTAACCCAATTCTCTGACAACAGCAAGTCTTGGATACCCCAACACACCAGAAAAACAAAATCTGGATTTAAAATCACATATCATGATGCTATTAGAGGATTAGAAGAAGGACATAAATACATCTCTTAAAGAAATGCAGGAGAACATGAATCAAGAAGTAGAAGCCCTTACAAAGGAAACACAAAAATCATTTAAAGAAATTCAGGAGAATATGGGTCAACAGATAGAAGTCAATAAAGAGGAAATACAAAAATCACTTAAAGAAGTACAGGAAAACTTAAGTCAACAGGGAGAAGCAATGCAAGAGGAAACACAAAAATACCTTAAAGAATTACAGAAAAACACAAACAAACAGGTGAAGGAACTGAGCAAAATCATCCAGAAAAAGAAAAAAAAAAAAAAAACAGAAGTAGAAACAATGAACAGAAATCACAAACGGAGACATCTCTGGAGTTAGAAAACCTTGGGAAGAATTCAGGGGTCATAGATGCAAATATCAATAACAGAATACAAGAAATAGAAGAAAGAATCTCAGATGCTGAAGATAACCATAGACAGCTTTGACCCAACAGTCAAAGAAAATGCAGAATGCAAAAAGCTTGTAACCCAAAATATCCAGAAAAACTAGGACACAATGAGAAGACCTAACCGAAGGATTATAAGTTTTGATGAGCATGAAGATTTAGAAATTAAAGGGCCAGCAAATATCTTCAACAAAATTATGGAAGAAAACTTTCCTAACCTAAAGAAATAGATGGCCACGAACATACAAGAAGCCTACAGAACTCCAAACAGACTGGACCAGAACAGAAATACCTCCCATCACATAATAATCAAAACACCAAATGTACTAAACAGAGAAAGAATATTAAGAGCAGTAAGAGAAAAAGGCCAAGTAACATATAAAGGAAGACCTATCAGAATTACACCAGACTGCTCACCAGAGAACATGAAAGTTAGAAGATCCTGGGCAAATCTCATGCAGACTCTAAGAGAATAAAAATGCCAGCCAAGACTACTATACCCAGCAAAACTCTCAATCACAATAGATGGAACAACCAAGATATTCCATGATAAAACCAAATTTACACAATATCTTTCCACAAACCCAGCCTTACAAAGGATAATAGTTAGAAAACACCAATATAAGGAGGGAAACTAAACCCTGGAAAAAGCAAGATAGTAACCTTCTTTCATAAATCCAAAAGAAGGTTAACACTCAAACATAAAAATAATATCAAAAATAACAAGAAGTAATAATCACTATTCCTTAATATCTCTTAATATCAATGGACTCGATTCCCCAATAAAAAGACACAGACTAACAGACTGGACATGTAAATAGGACCCTACATTTTGCTCCATAAAGGAAACACACCTCAGTGTCAAAGGCAAACACTACCTCAAAGTAAATGGCTGGAAAACAATTTTACAAGCAGATGGTCTCAGGAAACAAGCCAGAGTAGCCATTTTAATATCAGATAAAATTGACTTTAGTTTGAAACATTTCTTCCCAAAGCAAAAGAATATACCTTTTTCTCAGCACCTCATGGTACCTTTTCCAAAATCAACCATATAATTGATCACAAGACAAACTTCAACAGACATAAGAAGATCGAACTAATCCCATGCCTCCTATCAGACCACTATGGATTAAGAGTGGTCTTCAATAGCAACAAAAACAACAGAAAGCTCACATGCACATGGAAGCTGAACAATACTCTACTCAATATTACATTGGTGAAGGAAGAAATAAAGAAAGAAATACTTTTTAGAATTTAATGAAATGAAGGCATAACATACCCAAATTTATAGGACACAATGAAGGCAGTGCTAAGTGGAAAACTCAAAGCCCTCATTGCTTCCAAAAAGAAACTGAAGAGAGCATACACTAGCAGCTTAACAGCACACCTGAAAGCCCTGGAACAAAAAGAAGCTAATTCACCCAAGAGGGGTAGAAGACAGGAAATCATCAAGCTCAGTGCTGAAATCAACCAAGTAGAAACAAAGAGAACCATACAAAGAATCAACAAAACCAGGAGCTGGTTCTTTGAGAAAATCAACAAGTTAGATAAACCCTTAGCCAGACTAACCAGAGAACACAGAGACAGTATCCAAATTAACAAAATTAGAAATGAAAAGGGAAATAAAACAACAAAAACTGAGGAAATAAAAAAAAATCATCAGATCCTACTACAAAAACCTATAGTCAACACAACTGTAAAATATCTTGGAAATAGAGACTTTCCTGCACAAATTCCAAATACCAAAATTAAATCAGGATCAAATAGATCATCTAAACAGTCCCATAACTCCTAAAGAAATAGAACTGGTCATTGATAATCTTCCAACCAAAAAATGCACAGGACCAAATGGTTTTAGTGAAGAATTGTATCAGACCTTCAAAGAAGACCTAACACAAATACTCTTGAAACTATTCCACAAAATAGAAACAGAAGGAACACTACCCAACTTGTTCTATGAAGCCACAATGACGCTAATACCAAGACCAGACAAATATCCAACAAAGAAAGAGAAGTACAGAACAATTTCCCTAATGAAGATTGATGTAAAAATACACAATAAAATTCTTGCCAACCGAATCCAAGAACACATCAAAACCATCATTCACCATGATCAAGTAGGCTTCATCCCAGAGATGCAGGGATGGTTCAATATACAGAAATCCATCAATGTATTCCAATATATTAACTCAAAGAAAAAACCACATTGCCATTTCATTAGATGCTGAAAAAGCATTTGACAAAATTCAGCATCCTTACATGCTAAAAGTCTTGGAAAGGACAGGAATTCAAGGCCCATACCTAAACATAATAAAAGCAATATACAGCAAACCAGTAGCCAACATCAAACTAAATGGAGAGAAACTTGAAGCAATCCCACTAAAATTAGGGACCAGACAACGCTACCCCCTCTCTCCATATCTTTTCAATATAGTACTTGAAGTTCTAGCTAGAGCAATTAGAGTACATAAGGAGGTCAAAGAGTTACAAATTAGAAAGCAAGAAGTCAAACTATCAGTATTCACAGATGATATAATAGTATACTTAAGTGACCCAAAAAACTCCATCAGAGAACTCCAACAGCTGATAAACAACTTGAGCAAAGTGGCAGGTTATAAAATCAAATCAAGCAAATCAGTAGCCTTCCTATACTAAAAGGATAAGCAGGCTGACAAAGAAATTAGTAAAATGACACCCTTCACAATAGCCTCAAACAATATAAAATATTTAGGTGTGACTCTAACCAAACAAGTGAAAGACCTGAATGACATGTTCTTCAAGTCTTTGAAGAAGGAAATCAAAGAGGACCTCAGAAAATGGAAAAATCTTCCATGCTTTTATATTGGCAGGATTAATATTGTAAAAATGGCCATCTTGCCAAAAGCAATATACAGATTCAATGCAATCCCCATCAAAATGCAAACTCAGTTCTTTATAGAGTTAGAAAGAGCAATTCTCAAATTCTTGTAGAATAACAAAAAATGCAGGATAGCTAAAACTATTCTTTTTTTTAATTTATTGACATATTTATTTACATTTCAAATGATTTCCCCTTTTCTGGACCCCCACTCCCGGAAAGTCCCATCAGTTCCCTTCCCTCCCCCTGTTTTCCCACCCAACCCTTCCCACTTCCCTGTTCTGATTTTGCTCTATACTGCTTCACTGAGTCTTTTCTGAACAAGGGGCCACTCCTCCATTCTTCTTGTACATCATTTGATGTGTGGATTATGTTTTGGGTATTCCAGTTTTCTAGGTTAATATCCACTTATTAGTGAGTGCATACCATGATTCACCTTTTGAGTCTGGGTTACCTCACTTAGTATGATGTTCTCTAGCTCCATCCATTTGCCTAAGAATTTCATGAATTCATTGTTTCTAATAGCTGAATAGTACTCCATTGTGTAGATATACCACATTTTTTGCATCCACCCTTCTGTTGAGGGATACCTGGGTTCTTTCCAGCATCTGGCAATTATAAATAGGGCTGCTATGAACATATTAGAGCATGTATCCTTATTACGTGGTGGGGAATCCTCTGGGTATATGCCCAGGAGTGGTATAGCAGGATCTTCTGGAAGTAACGTGCCCAGTTTTCAGAGGAACCGCCAGACTGCTTTCCAGAGTGGTTGTACCAATTTGCAACCCCACCAGCAGCAGAGGAGTGTTCTTTCTCCACATCCTCGCCAACATCTGCTGTCTCCTGAATTTTTAATCTTAGCCATTCTGACTGGTGTAAGGTGAAATCTCAGGATTGTTTTGATTTTCATTTCCCTAATGACTAATGAAGATGCGCATTTTTTAAGATGCTTCTCTGCCATCCGAAGTTCTTCAGGTGAGAATTCTTTGTTTAACTCTGTACCCCGTTTTTTAATAGGATTGTTTGGTTTTCTGGAGTCTAACTTCTTGAGTTCTTTATATATATTGGATATTAGCCCTCTATCTGATGTAGGATTGGTGAAGATCTTTTCCCAATTTGTTGGTTGCCGATTTGTCCTTTTGACGGTGTCCTTTGCCTTACAGAAACTTTGTAATTTTTTAAGGCCCAATTTTCCAATTCTTGATCTTAGAGCATATGCTATTGGTGTTCTGTTCAGAAACTCTCTCCCTATACCGATGTCCTCAAGGGTCTTCCCCAGTTTCTTTTCTATTAGCTCAGAGTGTCTGGCTTTATGTGGAGGTCCTTGATCCACTTGGACTTGAGCTTAGTACAAGGAGACAAGGATGGATCAATTCGCATTCTTCTGCATGCTGACCTCCAGTTTATCCAGCACCATTTGATGAAAAGGCTATCTTTTTTCCGTTGGATGTTTTCAGCCCCTTTGTCGAGGATCAAGTGGCCATAGGTGTGTGGGTTCATTTCTGGATCTTCAATCCTGTTCCATTGATCTGCCTGCCGGTCACTGTACCAATACCATGCAGTTTTTAACACTATTGCTCTGTAGTATTGCTTGAGGTCAGGGATACTGATTCCCCCAGAATTTCTTTTTTTCTGAGAATAGTTTTAGCTATCCTGGGTTTTTTGTTGTTCCAGATGAATTTGAGAATTGCTCTTTCTAACTCTGTGAAGAATTGAGTTGGGATTTTGATGGGTATTGCATTAAAAACTATTCTTAAGAGTAAAAGAACTTCTGAGGGAATTAGTATTCTGGACCTCAAGCAGTATTACAGAGCAATAGTGTTAAAAACTGCAAGATGTTGGTACAGTGATAGGCAGGTAGATCAATAGAATAGAACTGAAGTCCCAGAAATGAACCCACACACCTATGGTCACTTGATCTTTGACAAAGGATGTAAACCCATCCAGTGGATAAAAGATAGCCTTTTCAACAACTGGTGCTGGTTCAACTGGAGGTCAGCATGCAGAAGAATGCAAATTGATCCATTCTTATCTCCTTGTAATAAGCTCAACTCCAAGTAGATCAAGGACCTCCACATAAAACCACACACACACACACACACTGAAACTAATAGAAAAGAAACTGGGGAAGACCCTTGAGGACATGGGCACAGAAGAAAACGTTCCTGAATAGAACACCAATAGCGTATGCTCTAAGATCAAGAATTGACAAATAGGACCTCATAAACTTACAAAGTTTCTGTACGGCAAAGGACACTTTTAATTGAACAAAATGGCAAACAACAAATTGGGAAAATATCTTCACCAACCCTATATCTGACAGAGAGCTCATATCCAATATATAGGAAGAACTCAAGAAGGTAGATTCCAGAGAGCCAAATAACCCTATTAAAAGTGGGGTACAGAGCTAAACAAAGATTTTTCACGAGAAGAATTTCAAATGGCTGAGAAGCACCTTAAGAAATGTTCAACATCATTAGTAATTAGGGAAATGCAAATCAAAACAACCTTGAGATTTCACCTCTCATCAGTCAGAATGACTAAGATTAAAAACTCAGGGACAAAAGGTGTTGGTGAGGATATGAAGAAAGAGAAACACTCCTCCCTGCTGGTGGAATTGAAAGCTGGTTCAACCACTCTGGAAATCAGTCTGGCGGTTCCTCAGATAACTGCGCATGAGATTTCCGGAGGACCCTGTTATACCAGTCCTGGGCACATACCCAGAGGATTCTCCAGCATGCAATAAGGACACATGTTCCACTATGTTCATAGCAGCCTTATTTATAATAGACATAAGCTGGAGAGAACCCAGATGTCCCTCAGTGGAGGAATGGATACAGAAAATGTGTTATATTTACACAATGGAATACTACTCAGCAATTAAAAACAATGAGTTCATGAAATTCTTAGGCAAATGGTTGCAACTGTAAAATATCATCCTAAGTGAGGTAACCCAATCACAAAAGAACACACATGGATTGCAGTCACTGATAATTAGATATTAGCCCAGAAGCTCTGAATACCCAAGATAAAATTAACATATCAAATCATTCCCAAGAAGAAGAAAGGAGACGGCCCTGGTCCTGGAAAGGTTTGATGCAACAATGTAGGGGATTACTAGGACAGAGATGTGGTAGGGTGTTGACTGGGGAATGGATGGAGGGAAGAGGGCTTATGGAACTTATGGGGAGCAGGGGGGGGACCAGGAAAGGGGAAATCATTTGGAATGTAAACAAAGAATGTAGGGAAAAAAAGAATATATCTAATAAAATAAAAAAAAAATGAATTTCATTCAAAACAACAACAGCAACAACAACAAAGTCCCAAAAGTGTCAAACTCTAATATTCAAGTTATGTCACTGTATCTGAAGGAAATAAATATGTTTTCCCATGATTATTGTTGTTGTACCATCCAAGGTTTGGAAACAAAGTTGGTGCCAATCAGTTGATGGAAAAAAAAATCACAAATGGGAAAGTATGATATAATGATACCTAACAGAATTAAGAATCAGAAAGAAAACTGTAATTCTGATATTAGTATCAAAGTGTACAACAGGAAGTCTCCAAGTTATTTGAAATAAATCAGATACAGGAAAGTAATTCTATTGGGCTCATGAACATGCAAGGTTGCATGTATGTAGTTGTATATTTGTTCATAGGAATGTATGTGTATGTGTGGACTAACACATGTGGAGGCCAGAGTACAATCTCATGTCACATTGCTCAAGCACTCACCACTTTGCGCTTGTAGAGAGGGTTTCTTGATAGCTTGGCTAGGAAGCTAGGCTAGTTGGACATGTAAGCCTGAAGGATCTGCCATTTTTTATCTCTAAGCATTGAGCTTAAAATTCAAAGTTACTAAACACAGCATTTTGACTTGACTCCTGGTGACTGAACCCAGGTGCTCACACATGCAGATCAAGCATTTTACTGACTTAGCTGTCTCCACACACACAAGCATTCATCCCAGTCATGCCATCGGGTGAATACTTAATGAAGAGATGAAAAAGAAAGCTAAGCTGAGAAGTTTCACTCACTGAGGAGCGAGGTAGGACTGAAGATGCATGCAATTCTGATGTGGAATAGGCAGATAGGAGGAACCTGCACAAGCACCTGAGCCCATGTGATCACTGAGACTGGGCTGTGCCCTCCCCAGGGAGTATGTCTGGATCTGTAGCTCTTTGACAGCCACAATCTGCACTGATGTCTGTGGTCTGGGTTGCTACTAAAGCCCACTCAGATGCTGATGATGGTTGTCTGGGCTGCTGCAGCAGGTGGGGAGAGGAGGGGTGGGAAGGTATGAGGGTGGGCCAAATTGATCAAAGTAGCCTGTGATACTACCTAAAGCCATGGTGAATGTCTGGGTCCTTGATCTTGCAGTGTCAAGCTGGGGTTTGTGTCAAGGTCTATGAGGATGTCCATGCTCTAGGCTGCCAACTGAGACCATGTTGATGTCCCGGTACTTTGATGTGCCTGCTCTGCTCCTTGCAAGAAGGATGTCAGAACAGAGTCTCTGTGAGGCGCTAGTATTGATTGTGTTGGAGAAGACAGATGGTTGAAACTAGACCAAAGGCTTATTGTAGTCAACATTTGCAAATGAGCCATCGAGTCAAAACCATGTACTGTGTAGCATACCATAAAGCATTTTAACAAGAGATTTTTGTTTGTTTAATTTTTCATCTCAGAGGGGGCAGGTTACAAGCATGGAGTATAATAGATAAGAAAGAACTGGGATTGACATGCAAGATCAGAATATACAAATTTAGCATTTATTAAATTAAATGAAATACATAGTGTAGGTAAGATAGATATTTGAAGCTTTGTAATATATCCCTATGAGAAAATTTTCTAAATGCAAAAATAAATTTGCATTTTCTATGAAAATGCAGTTGTTAATGTTACATATAAAATTTCATATTTGTAGATAGGAATCTATAACAGTTATTGTGTATTCATAATCATTGTTATAAACATTTTATATTTATATTTTATATTCCAGGAAATGATGTGTCAAATATATTAAGCAGAAAAATAGATATTATTATTATATGTCTTACTCTATTCTGGAAATATTTACATTTAAATAAACCTAAAGCAGAAAAGTATCATGTACAATTTTTTTTCCTCACCAACAAAAATGTAGTAAGGATATTTTTCAATGTATATTCAAGGGGAAAATGAGGAATTTGTGTTGGAAAGAAGAACTAACTCATGTATTTCAGCATATTATTATTTCTTGGGTAACCTGCATCATCTATTTACTGTGTGAGAACCCTTTAAATAATTGCATGTTATGTAAAGGATAATTATAAATGTGATATTTTAAGATTACTGAGTCTTAAAGTTTTAAGTTCATACTCCTTAGGAAGAGATACATATAACTATAAATATATGTCAGTAACCATATTCATATGACATTTTTATCTCTGTAGGTTATACATATACATATGCATACATATATATCTCCTCAGACAGCAAATGAGACTTGTTTTTTCTTTTCTTAATCTGATGCTATGCAATGGTGATTAACATCTGGAATTGGAAATGACTGAATTGGTGACTGGAAATCCAGAAGCATTCACTCATGTGTGTAAATCAAGCCTTTTTGATGATTGCAGGCATGATCTGAAGAGCTTATTGCTAGTGAATCATGCTTTTTCTAAAGAAGCTTTTGCATGAGACATATTCTAGACTCTAACTTTTAATAAGAAATGTTTGTCTAAGGTTCTGCCAAATCAAAAGTTTGTAGCAAAAGTTATTATCAGAAGGTTCTTGTTTGCTCTCTCCGAAGGCTGAGGCAACCTTGCAGTCTACCCATTATAAACAAACTGTATTGAAAAAGGCACAGGGAACTTTTGTTGTGCCTGTGAATTTAATAATTGCGGTCTTTCACACAGATTTACCTCCACAATGGGAAAAAAAGCACATAAATTTCCAAAACTATGGACTTAGTGTTGTGAATAAGAATGACCATGGGCCTTGTATTGAAGGGTTCTGTTCAGGAGACACAGCAATTCTCTCAGTTTATCAGTTCTTTCTTTGATAGTTAAATAAGGTTTTATGTATTTTTTAACCAAAATAATTTTATGACAATTAAACTAATTTTTAATAATTATTTTATTTATTTACAACTCAAATGCTGCCTGCTCCTGGTTCCCCCTTGCAGAGTTCATGCCCCATCACTCCCTCTTAACCTTGAGAGGGTATGTGCCCCTGGATATTTCCCAAACCTGTGGCATCAAGTCTCTACACGATCAGGTGCATCCTATCCCACTGAGGCCAGACAAGGTAGCCCTCTCCTACATATGTGCCTGGGGCATCGCACAAGCCCATGTATGACCCCTGTATGCTCTTTAGTTGGTCATTCAGTCTCTAGGAGTTTCCAGAGATCCAGGTTAGTTGACACTGTTGGTCTTCCTGTGAGACTACCAATCCTCTTCAATTCCTTCCATCTTTCACCTAATTCTTCCTTAGGAATAGTGGATGTCTGAATATGTCTCAGTAAGTTGCTTGGCAGAGCCTCTTAGAGTCTTTTAATTGGACAGAAAGGGAGAAGTGTTGTGGATAGCCCTGGTGCTGTTTGTATTTTGATGTTCATTCAGCTTCTCCAAGAGGAGCTGCCTGGAACCAGGAATGAGTCATGTACTGAGGACTTTGTGTGAGCCTTCTAATGAATAAAGAAACCAATCAATGGACCAATAGGGGGCACTTCTGTGTCAGACAGAGGAGAGTGGAAGAGGCAGGAGAGGGAGTTGGGTTTTAGGACAGGGACAGTGAGAGGACAAGATGTAGCTACAAGTGGCCCCTGGTTTAAATGGTGAATCAGCCAACATTTGAAATCAGAGGATTTATATTAAATATGGCTTACAAAATTAGGATTCTAGTTGTTGGGCCCAGTGTTTGAGTTACCTGTTGATTCTGAACTTCGTTTGTATGGTGTTTTCCTTCCTGTGATGATTCAACTGGATTCCAGAGAGAAAAGTACAGTGGCAAAGCGTGGGTTTGCTAGAAGTACACTCCCAAAGGCCATGGGAATTTGGAAGAGAGGGCCTGGCATGGTAGTGATCTGCCAGTGGGAACGTAGTGAGCTGGGTGGAGAGATTTTGTAGCTCTGAGTCAGAGAGTCTGCAGAAGGTGAAAATAGGCCGACCAGCCCACCAGGGCCAGCCAGCATAGCATGGCCTGAATTTTTTTAATATTTCCCACAGCACTGCCCTGCTAGGCTCCTGTCTGCAAGCACTACAAAGCATCTGTAATAGTGACAGGAATTTAGTGCATGGTTATGAGCTCAATCCTAAGTTGGGCCGGACACTGGTCAGCCATTCCTTCATTCTCAGCTCCATTTTGTCCCTGAATTTCTCTTAGATGGGGTCAATCTTGGGTTGAAAATTTTGTAGGTGGGTGGATGTCTCCATCCTTTCATGCCTATTTCAATCTGGCTACTGGAGGAGTCCCTTCAGGTTACATATTCCCACTGTTAGGCATTTCAGCTAAGATCACTAGCAATGAGTCCTGGGAGGCTTCCCCAACACAAGTCTCTGAGATTTCTAAGAGATTCACCCCACTCCTGACCCCTGACAGATTCATACTTCTATTTGTTTTCCTGACCTTCTTGGTCTCTCTCTTGTCTTTCTCTATACCTGATCCTGCTTTTCTATTCCTCTCCCCCACCAGCCCAGGTCCTTCCTCCACCTGCCTCTCATGACTATTTTGTTCCCCATTCTAAGTGGGATTCAAGCACCTGCACTTGGACCTTCCTTCTTAATTTCTTAGGATCTGCGGGGTGTATGTTGGGTATTCTGTACTTTTTGGCTAATATCAAATTATCAGTGAGTACATATCATGCATGTTGTTTGGTGCCTGGATTAGTTCACCCAGAAGGATATTTTCTAGGTTTATCAATTTGCCTGCAAAATTGATGATGTGTACTCTCACCAATGGACAGATTATTGAAACTAAAGCTAAATAGAGAAACAAAAAAAAGAGGTATGAAATATATGTATTTAACAGATAACTACAGAACATTTCATGTCAAAATAAAAAGAATATACCTTTATTTCTGCATCTCACATAACCTTCTCCAAAACAGACAATATAATCATATCCAAAACAAGCCTTACCACATGCAAGAGGACTGCATCCTATCAGATCACCACTGACTAAAGATGTACTTTAACAACAACAGAAACAACAGAAAGCCCACATACTCATAGAAACTGAACACCTGTCCACTCAAAGGTAAATTGGTCAGGAAAGAAATAGAGAAGTTAAATAAGAACTTTCTAGAATTTAATGAAAATGAAGGAACAACATACACAAACTTACATGACACAGTGAAAGCAGTGTTAAGAGGAAAGTTCACAGCACTAAGTGCCTTCATAAAGAAATTGGAGAGATCTCAAAATTGCAACTTAACAGCATACTTGAAAGCTCTATTACAAAAATGAAGCAAAAACACTCAAGAGGAGTAGATGGCAGGAAATAGACAAACTCATCCCTGAAATCAGTAAATTAGAAACAAAGAGAACAATAAAATGAATCAACAAGACCAAGGGCTGATTCTTGCATAAAATCAACACCAGAGACAAACTTGTACCCAAACTAGCTAAAAGACACAGAGACAGTATCCAAACTAACAAACTCAAAAATGAAAAGAGGTGCATATTAACAGAAACTGAGAAAATTAAAAAAAAAAAACCATCAGGTCTTGGTACAAAGGCCTGTACTCAAAAATAGTGGAAAATTTAGATGAAATGGATGATTTTCCAGACAGATACCAGGTACCAAAGTTAAACTAAAATCAGATAAAGTATGTAAACAGTCCTATAATCCCAAAGGAATTAGAAACAGTCATTATAAACATCCAAACCAAAAAAAAAAAAAAAAGAAAAAAAAGAAAAAAAAGAAAGAAAAGAAGAGAAAAGAAAAGTAAGAAAAAAGAAAAGAATAAACAGGTATAGATGATAGATGATAGATGGTTTTAATGCAGAATTCTAAAAGACTTTTAAAGAAGAGCTAATTCCAATATTTCTCAACTATTTCACAAACTGTAAAAAAAAGGAAAACTACCTAATTCATTCTATGAGACCATGGTTACCCTGATACCTAAAACACACAAAGACCCAGCAAGGAGACAGAATTTTAGAACAATTTTGTTTATGAATGTCAATGCAAAAATACTTAATTAAATTCTCAAAAACCAAATCCAAGAACACATCAACAACCATAATCCAGTAGGTTTCATTCCAGAGATTCAGGGATGGTGTAATATTTGTAAAACCATCAATGTAATCCATTCTTTAAGCAAACTCAAAAAAAAAAAAGTGAACACATTTTATAATTAGATGCTGAAAAAGTTTTACGCAAAATCCAACAGCCCTTCATGTTAAAAGTCTTGGAAAGATCAGAAATTCAATATATATAAAATATATATAAAAACAATATATAGCAAACCAATATCCAAGATCAAATGAAATGGAGAAAAATTTAAAGCAATCCCACTAAAATCAGACACAAGACAAGGCTGCTTACTTTCTACCAAGTCAATATAGTACTTGAAGTTCTAGCTAGAGCAATAAGACAAGTAAAGGAGATAAAGGGTGCACAAATTGGAAAGGAAGAAGCCAATGTATCACTATCTGTGGATGATATGATAGTATACATCAGTGACCCCCGAAATTCTACCCTACAACTCCTACTACTGATAAACACCTTCAACAAAGTGGCTGGATACAATATTAACTCAAAGAAATCAATAGCCCTCTTTCATATAAATGGTATACAGGCCGAGAAAGAAATTAGGGAAGCAACAGCCTTTACAATAGCTATGAAACATAAAATAACTAGGTGTAACACTAACCAAGCCAGTGAAAGATCTGTATGACAAGAACTGCAAAGTGCCCGAAGAAGGAAATTAAGAGATCTTAGTGATGGAAAAATCTCCCATGCTCATAGATCTGTAAGATTAACATAGTGAAACTGGTTATCTTACCAAAGACACTCTAGAGATTAAGTGCAATTCCCATCAAATTTCCAACACAATTTTTACTGACCTGGAAGTGCAATTTTCAGGATCATATGGAGAAACAATTAACCCAGGATAGTCAAAACAATATCTGAACAATAAAAGAACTTCAGGAGGAATCACCACCCCCGAATTTGTGCTGTATTACAGAGCAATAGTTATAAAAACTGCATGGCATTGTTAGAAAAGCTGAGGGATGATCAATGGAATTTGAATTAAAGACCCAGAAATAAACCCACACACATATGGACACGATCTTTGACAAAGAATCCAGAACAATACAGTGGAAAAAAAGATAAGCATCTTTTACAAATAGTGCTTGTATAAATGGTAGTCTGAATGTAGAAGAATACAAATACATCCTAATTTATCACCATGCCCCAAGTTCAAATTCAAGGGGATCTAGAAACCCAAAGTAAAATCAGAATCTAATAGAAAAAGAAATCTAATAGGAGAGAAAATGGGAAATAGCCTTGAACACATGGGTATAAGAGAAAAAATTTTGAGCATCAAAGACTCAAGGCCTAAGTTCAACAATTGATAAATGGTTCCTCTTATCACTAAAAAGCATCTGCAAGACATAGAACATTATCAAAGACTCAAGGCCTAAGTTCAACAATTGATAAATGGTTCCTCTTATCACTGAAAAGCATCTGCAAAACATAGAACATTATCAAACGAACAAAACCTCAGCCTACAAATTGGGAAAAGATCTTTACTAAACCTACATCTGATAGAGGGCTAATATCCAAAATATATAAGAACTCAAGGAGTCAGACGACAACACATCAAAGAAACCCAATGAAAACCCAATTAAAAATGGGGGTACAGAGCTAATCAGAAAGTTCTCAAAAGAAGAATCTCTAACGGCTGAATCCCTTAAAAGAAATGTTCAGCATCCTTAGTCATCAAAGACATGTAAATTAAAAATTCTGAAAATAAAATTGAGAATCTATGGTATACCAGTCAGAATTGCTAAGATCAAAAACTCAAGTTGGAACATACCAGCAAGGATGGGGAATACTTTTGCATTACTGGTGGGAGTGCAAACTCTTATATCCACTCTGGAAATCAATTTGGTGATTTCTTATACAACTGGAAATAGTTCTACCAGAAGGCAAAGCTATGTAGCTCCTGATAATATACCCAAAAGATGTTCCACCACACCAGGAGGATATGTGTTCTACTATGTTCATAGCAGCCTCTTTGTAATAGTCAGAAATTGGAAGCAACCCAATGCCCCTCATTTAAAAAATGGATACAGAAAAAGTGGTTCATTTGCACAATGGAATAGTATTCAACTAATTCAAATTCTTGAAAGATTTTTCATAGATGTTGGAACTACTCAGAAATTTACTAGATGAAAAAAGTTTTTCAGCAGTATAATAGAAATAATTGTCAGTAATAAACTAGTTAGAAATGGACAGAATTAGAGTAAAATAACACCAAAAGAGAAAAAATACAGAATGACAGTCTAGGTCACAGTAACTCTAGATTATCAGAGTGTGAACTTAACAAGAAAATGCTCATGGTATCTAATAGAGAAAATGGAGAAAAATAACAAAAAAATCTATGGATAAGGTTGATACTGTAACAGAAAGATAGGATAGGATTGTACCTGTTCCCATCCCCAACTGTCCCCAATCTACCAGCAAATTCTATTTTATTTCTCCTTCTCCAGGACATCTGTGTGTTCTCCTTGAGCATTGCTGCTTCCTTACCTCCTCTGGTTTTTAGATTGTGGCATGGTTATCCTTTATTTTATAGGTAGTATCCACTTATAAATGAGTACATGCCATATTTCTTTCTGGGTCTGAGGTACCTAACTCAGGATAATTTTCGAGTTCCATTCATTCGCATAAAAATTTAATTTATAGCTATAGCTGTGTTTTAAATATATATACATATATATATATGTACATATATATGTGTGGATATGTATGTGTACACATATAGATCATATAGATAGATAGATTGATAGATACACATAAAGAGATATAGATATGTATGAATATATGTAATAAGCACCAAATGCTATATGTATCAAAACAGAAAAGATGATCAACTGAATAGACCTGAAGACCCCAATGTAAATCTACATGCATATGGACACATGGTCCACAAACCAAAATTATACAATGGGAAAAGAAAACATGTTCAGCAAATGGTGTTGTTCTAAATGGATTTAAACATGTAGAAAAATGCAAATAGATGCACATCTATCACCATGCACAAACCTTAAATCCAATAGGATCAAAGACTTCAACATAAACCAAATGCAATGAATGTGATAGAAGAGAAAGTGAGCAATGGCCTTGAATTCATTGGTGCAGGAGACAACTTCCTGAGCAGCATTCCAGTAGTGCATGAACTAAGATCTAGAAACAATAAATGGGACTTCATGAAATCAAAACGATACTGTAAGGCAAAGGACACCATAAAACGGAAAACATGGAAACAGCAACAGCAATAAGTGAATAAACAAACAAAACCCTAAAGCTTACAAAATAGGAAATCAGTATTGGTCATACTATTGGTATAGTTCAGAAGTTCTTTAATTGTATAGTTTTTTTTTTTTTTTAGCTCTCCTGGGCTTTTTGTTTTTCCATACAAAGTTAAGTATAGTTCTTTCAAGGTGTATGAAGACTTACATTAAAATTTTGATGGGGATTACACTGAATCTGTAGATATCTCATGGTAAGATAGTCATTTTTAATATGTTAATACTACAGATACATGAACATAGGATTCCTTTCCATATTTGGCAATCTTTTTAATTCATTTCTACTATTAATGTATTACTTTATTTGCTTTACACACAGCACACTCCCTCTCAGTCCCCCCCCCACATATACGTAGTCCTTTCCCACCCTCTCCTCTGAGAGGATGGAGGCCCACTAGATGGAGGACCCCTGGGTATCTCCCTACCCTAACACATCAGCTTTCTGCAAGACTATGCATATCCTCTGCATGTGTCCAGACAAGGAACTGCATGTGTCCAGACAAGGAAGCTAAGTTAGGGGAATGGATTTCAGACAGGCAACAGCCTTAGGGACAATGTCTAGACCAGTTGTTGGGGAAGCCTCATGAGAGTTGAGCTGCACATTGGATTCATATGTACATGGGGCCTAGGTATAGATTGTATTTGCTCCATGTTTGGTGGTCAAGTCTCCTAGAACCCCAAGGGTCCAGATTAGTTGACTCTCTTGGTCTTCCTGTGGTTTTCTTATCCCAACCTTTAATGCTTTCCCCAGCTCATCTATGAGTCCCCAACCTCCATCCACTGTTTGGCTGTGGAGCTCTGCATGCTTCTCAGTCAGGTTCTGGGTGAGAATCCCTCAGAGGAGGTACGTTTAGGTTCATGTCTGCAAACATAGAGTATCAGTAATAATGTCAGGGACTAGTATAAGTCCATGGGGTGGGTCTCAAGTTGGGGCCATTATTGGCTGGCCATTCCTGCCATCTTGGCTCCATCTTTATTTCTGCATTTCTCATCTACAGGGCAAATTGGGGGTCAGAAGTAATGTGAGTGGGTTAGTGTCCTTATTGATCCACTGCAGGTCCTGCCTAATTACAGAAGGTGGTCTCTTTCAGGTTCATTATCCCCACTGCATCTTGAAATAGTGTTTAGTTACAGTTATACTAAGACATTTTATCTTATTTGTGACTATTGTGAAGGGTATTGATTCCATGATTTCTTTCTCAGCCCATGTAGAGTTCATATATAGGAGGGCTACTGATTTTTGTTTGTTTATTTTTGTTTTTGTTTTGTTTTTGAGGTAATCTTGTATCCAGCCACTTTGCTGAAACTGTTTATCAGCTATAGGAGTTTCCTGGTAGAATTGTTGGGATTGCTTATATATATATATATATATATATATATATATATATTATCATATAAGATCTTTTTTCTTTTTATTCGATATATTTTTTATTTACATTTCAAATGATTCCCCTTTTCTAGCCCCCCCCCACTCCCCGAAAGTCCCGCAAGCCCCCTTTTCTTCCCCTGTCCTCCCACACACCCCTTCCCACTTCCCTGTTCTGGTTTTGCTGAATACTGCTTCACTGAGTCTTCCCAGAACAAGGGGCCACTCTTCCTTTCTTCTTGTACCTCATTTGATGTGTAGATTATGTTTTGGGTATTCCAGTTTTCTAGATTAATATCCACTTATTAGTGAGTGTATACCATGATTCACCTTTTGAGTCTGGGTTATCTCGCTTAGTATGATGTTCTCTAGCTCCATCCATTTGCCTAAGAATTTCATGAATTCATTATTTCTAATGGCTGAATAGTACTCCATTGTGTAGATATACCACATTTTTTGCATCCACTCTTCTGTTGAGGGATACCTGGGTTCTTTCCAGCATCTGGCAATTATAAATAGGGCTGCTATGAACATAGTAGAGCATGTATCCTTATTACATGGTGGGGAATCCTCTGGGTATATGCCCAGGAGTGGTATAGCAGGATCTTCTGGAAGTGAGGTGCCCAGTTTTCAGAGGAACCACCAGAATGATTTCCAGAGTGGTTGTACCAATTTGCAACCCCACCAGAAGTGGAGGAGTGTTCCTCTTTCTCCACACCCTCTCCAACATCTGCTGTCTCCTGAATTTTTAATCTTAGCCATTCTGACTGGTGTAAGGTGAAATCTCAGAGTTGTTTTGATTTGCATTTCCCTAATGACTAATGAAGTTGAGCATTTTTTAAGGTGCTTCTCCGCCATCCATCCGAAGTTCTTCGGGTGAGAATTCTTTGTTTAACTCTGTACCCCATTTTTAATAGGGTTGTTTAGTTTTCAGGAGTCTAACTTCTTGAGTTCTTTATATATATTGGATATTAACCCTCTATCTGATATAGGATTGGTGAAGATCTTTTCCCAATTTGTTGGTTGCTGATTTGTCCTCTTGATGGTGTCCTTTGCCTTACAGAAACTTTGTAATTTTATGAGGTCCCATTTGTCAATTCTTGTTCTTAGAGCATATGCTATTGGTGTTCTGTTCAGAAACTTTCTCCCTGTACCGATGTCCTCAAGGGTCTTCCCCAGTTTCTTTTCTATTAGCTTCAGAGTGTCTGGCTTTATGTAGAGGTGCTTGATACATTTGGATTTGAGCTTAGTACAAGGAGACAAGGATGGATCAATTCCCATTCTTCTGCATGCTGACCTCCAGTTGAACCAGCACCATTTGTTGAAAAGGCTATCTTTTTTCCATTGGATGTTTTCAGCCTCTTTGTTGAGGATCAAGTGGCAATAGGTGTGTGGGTTCATTTCTGGATCTTCAATCCTGTTCCATTGATCCTCCTGCCTGTCACTGTACCAATACCATGAAGTTTTTAACACTATTGCTCTGTAGTATTGCTTGAGGTCAGGGATACTGATTCCCCCAGAATTTCTTTTGTTGCTGAGAATAGTTTTAGCTATCCTGGGTTTTTTGTTATTCCAGATGAATTTGATAATTGCTCTTTCTAACTCTTTGAAGAATTGAGTTGGGATTTTGATGGGTATTGCATTGAATCTGTATATTGCTTTTGGCAAAATGGCCATTTTAACTATATTGATTCTTCTGATCCATGAGCATGGGAGGTTTTCCCATTTTTTGAGGTCTTCTTCCATTTCCTTCTTCAGAGTCTTGAAGTTCTTGTTATACACATCTTTCACATGTTTGGTAAGAGTCACCCCAAGATAATTTATACTGTTTGTGGCTATTGTGAAGGGGGTCATTTCCCTAATTTCTTTCTCAGCCTGCTTATCCTTTGAGTATAGGAAGGCCACTCATTTGCTTGAATTGATTTTATAACCTGCCACTTTGCTGAAGTTGTTTATCAACTGTAGGAGTTCTCTAGTGGAGTTTTTTGGGTCACTTAGGTAGACTATGATGTCATCTGCAAATAATGATAGTTTGACTTCTTCCTTTCCAATTTGTATTCCCTTGATGTTCTTTGGTTGTCTTCTTCCTCTAGCTGATACTTCATAACCTACATTGAATATCCATGGAGAGAATGTACAACCTTGGCTTGTCCCTTATTTTGATAAAATTACTTTGAATTTATGTCCAGTTAATTTGATGTTGTCTATAGATTTGTTCTAAATTCCCTTTATTATGTTTAACTATGTCCCTTGAATCATTGAAATCTCCTGAATTTTATTCTGAACATTCTAAGAATTTCATAATGAAGGGATGTTGGATATTTATCAAAGGCTTTCGCAGGGTTTAATAAGATGATTGTGTTTTTGTTTGTTTGTTTTGTTGGTTGGTTGTTTTTCAGTTTGATTACATGGTAGATTACAATGAAAGATATCCTATTTGAAGCATGCCTGCATCTCTCTCTCTGGAATGAAACATACTTGATCCTAGTAGATGAACTTTTAGATGTGTTCTTGGACTAAGTTCACAAGTATTGTATTGAGTATTTTTGAAGCAATCTTTATAATGGAAATTGCTCTCAAGTTCTCTTTCTTTGTTGAGTCTTTGTGTGGTTTAGGTAGCAGGGTAACCATGGCTTCATAGAATGAGTTTGGCAATGTCCTATTTCTATTTTGTGGATTAATTTGAGGAGTGCTGCTATTAGCTCTTCTTTGAGAATTTGGTAGAATTCTGCCCTAAAACCATCTGGTCATGGGTTTTTATTGTTTGGGAGACTGTTAGTGACTGCTTCTAGTTCCTTAGGGGTTATAGGTCTATTTAGATTGTCTGATCTTGTTTTAACTTTTATAAAAGTATCTATTGCCTTTTATCCTAGCACTTAGGAGGCACAGGCCAGCAGATTTCTGAGTTCAATGTCAGCCTGGTCTACAGAGTGAGTTCCAGGACAGCCAGGGCTACACAGACAAACCCTGTCTCAAAAAAAAAAATAAATAAATAAAAATAATAAAATAAAAAATAAATAAAAAAATAAAAGTATCTATTTAGAAAACTGTCAATTATTATTATTATTATTTTTAGTTTTCCATTTTTTGGAATACAGTCTTTTGAAATATGACCTAATGTTTCTTTGGATTTCCTCAACTTTGTTGTTTTGTTTCTTTTGTTTCTGATGTTGATAATTTGGATATTCTTTCCTTGTCTTTTAGTTAAATGGTCTAGGGTTTGTCTATCTTGCTGATTTTTCTTCAAAAAAACAAACTCTTTGTTTCATTGATTCTTTGTATTATTCCTTTTGTTCCTATTTAGTTGATTTAGCCCTGAGTTTGATTATTTCTTGCACTCTACTCCTCTTGTCTACATTTGCTTCTTTTTGTTCTTGAGATTTCAGGTGTGAGGTTAAGTAAGCGAGTTCTCTTGAATTTCTTAATGAATGCTCTTATTGTCATTAAACTTCCTGTTTAGTACTGCATTTCTTCTCTCCCATAGGTTTCAGTGCTGTGCCTTCATTTTCATTGAATTCTAAGAACTCTTTAATTTCTTTTGTTATTTTTACCCTGACCCAGTAGGGATATGTTCATTCTCTATGAGTTTGTGGGCTCTCTGTTGTTTCTGTTATTATTGAAATCCAGCTTTAATCCATACTGGTCTGATAGAATACATGAGGTTACATAAATTTTCTTGAGACTCGATTTGTGTCTGAGTATATGACTAATTTTGGAGAATATTCCATGAGGTCTTCAGAATAATATGAATTCTTTTGTGTTTTAGTTAAATGTTTTGTAGCCATCTGCGAGGTCCATTTGAGTCATAACATCTGTTAGTTTCATTATTTCTCTGTTTAGTTTTTGTCTGGATGACTTGCCTATTGGTGAGGGTGGGGTGTTGAAGTCTCTCAGTGGTTTTTTTTCCAATTTCTTTTTTTTTTTTAATATTTGATGTATTCTTTATTTGCATTTCAAATGATTTCTCATTTTCTGGGTCCCCACTTCCCGCAAGTCCCATAAGCCCTCTTCCATCCCTCTATTCCTCCATCTACTCTTTCCCACTTCCCTGTTCTCGTATTCCCCTATACTGCTGCATTGAGTCTTTCCAGAACCAGGGGCCACACCTCTGTACTTTTTGGACATCATTTAATATGTGGATTATTTCTTGGGTATTCCAAGTTTCTAGGTTATTATCCACTTATCAGTGAGTGCATACCATGACTGGTCTTTTGAGAGTGGGTTACCTCACTTAGTATGATGTTCTCCAGCTCCATCCATTTGTCTAAGAATTTCATGAATTCATTGTTTCTAATGGCTGAATTGTGTAAATATACCACATTTTTTGTATCCATTCCTCTGTTGAGGGACAACTGGGTTGTTTCCAGCTTCTGGCTACCACAAATAGGGCTGCTATGAACATAGTGGAGCATGTGTCCTTATTACATGCTGGGGAATCCTCTGGGTATATGCCCAGGAGTGGCATATACCCAGAGGATTATGGGAAGTGCCATTACCGGAAGTGGCATGCCCAGTTTTCTGAGGAACTGCCAGACTGATTTCCAAAGTGGTTGCACCATCTTACAATCCCACCAGCAGTGGAGGAGTGTTCCTCTTTCTCCACATCCTCGCCAGCACTTGCTGTCTCCTGAGTTTTTGACCTTAGCCATTCTGACTGGTGTGAGGTGAAATCTCAGGGTTGTTTTGATTTGTATTTCCCTAATGATTAATGATGCTGAACATTTCTTAAGATGTTTCTCAGCCAAAGTTCTTCATGTGAAAAATCTTTGTTTAGTTCGGTACCCCACTTTTTAATGGGGTTATTTGGTTCTCTAGGTTCTACCTTCTTGAGTTCTCTATATATATTAAATATTAGCCCTCTGTCAGATTTAGAGTTGGTGAAGATCCTTTCCCAATCTGTTGGTTGACGTTTTGTCCTTTTGACAGTGTCCTTTGCCTTACAGAAACTTTGTAGTTTTATGAGGTCCCATTTGTCAATTCTTGATCTTAGAGCATAAGCTATTGGTGTTCTATTCAGGAACTTTTCCCCTGTGCCCATGTCCTCAAGGGTCTTCCCCAGTTTCCTTTCGATTGGTTTCAGCCAGGATAGCTAAAACTATTCTCAACAGTAAAAGAACTTCAGGGGGATTCAGTATCCCAAATCTCAAACTTTACTACAGAGCAAAAGTGATAAAAAAAAAAAAAAAAAAAAAAAAAAACACGACATGGTATTGGTACAATGTCAGGCAAGCAGATCAATGGAATAGGATTGAAGACCCAGAAATGAACCCACACACCTATGCTCACTTGATCTTCAACAAAGGAGCTGAAAGCATCCAGTGGAAAAAAGATAGTCTTTTCAACAAATGGTGCTGGTTCAATTGGACGTCAGCATGCAGAAGAATGCGAATCGATCCATTCTTATCTCCTTGTAATAAGCTCAACTCCAAATGGATCAAGAACCTTCACATAAAACCTGAAGTCTCTCACTGTTAATGTGAGCATTTCAGTTTGTGATTTAAGCTTTAGTAATTTTTTTTCCCAAAAGTAGGTGATACCTTACCCAGGGTTACTAGCACCAGAGTGATTTCTTGTAGAATAGGTTCTTCTGCTGGACTTTTGGGACGTTTGTATATTTCTGTCTTGGACAAAACTAAAGCTAACACCAATATTGGTTGTGCCTACCTTACTAATCATATATTTTACATTACAATGTAAACTAGAATCTAGAATAAACAAAGCTCTGTCTTGGTATACTGATCAATTTCTAAATGTAAGAGAATGATTAATTCAAGTTATTATTGCATAAAAAGCAGAAATAAATAAATAAATGTGGTATCACATATGAGTGTTTCCAGAAATATATCACATGATTCAACTGGGTTTCGAAGTAAATTAGATATTTCCTTTTTACTCCAAAAAGCTTTATGCAAGTTTCCTTAGCATATTTTGGAGGCAGGGCAGCATTGTAGTTCAAAGGTTTTGGTGACTGGCTTGGTATATATGGTTCTCTTCTGGTAAACTGCAAGCTTCCTCTATCAACATAATGCTGTAGACCATAAATGTGGAGGTTTTAGGTAGTTACTAACTCAACCTCTCAATGAGCTATATGTGTATTTTCTTCAGCAATGAGATCTTGTCTTCAGCTGGTGGAAAGCAAGTTGTTTTGGCAACAGTCTAGGTGGTTTTGAGATTTCCATGTGACACCTGTGGTTAACAACTCAATTAGAAGTAACCTGGAACTCTCAGTCCTAAATGGGTGTCTCTATAGAATACCTCACAGAAGAGGATATTTCATTTTGTTATGTTTTGTTATTATTTCTTGTAAGCCTGTTCTTTTCTAATGAGAGACAAAAACAGAGTGGATCCAAACAGAGGGATAGTAAGGATAAAATGGGAGGAGTAGAGGGAGAGAAAACTAAAACCAGGATATATTTTATGAAAAAGTATAATATATTTCAATAAAAAGAAAAATTAAGAGGAATGGAAGATCCATTTACTATCTCTAATGCCAAATATAATCCTAACATTTTCATTCTCTTTTATTCATAGAAAACAAAACTCCAAACTTTAGATGAGGACTTGGCTATAAGAACTGGGTTAAGATGGAGGTATATTTGGGAGGAGTTGCATTTTGTTCTTGGCCCCTTTCTAACTTACAGAGCCACTTCCTGGTGGTCATTTAGCGGCCTCTATACTGCTCCATTGACCAGAATATTCTGCTAGTCTCAGGCCAAAGTAATGGATATACCCATTGAAATCACAAATCAAAACAAAGTATTTTCTAGGTATTTTCCAGTTAGTATTTTTAACTACAATAGTTTGTCTCATTCAAATAAGAACCATCAAACATAAGAAGGATATAATTTTTCCAAATTTATTCAACTTTTATCTAAAATATGCTCTCTGAACACTGTATTCAGTAAGAAATATTTGATGAACTAGTTGCTATCAATGGCTATATGAATGCCCAGTGACTGGGGCAAAATGCACAGAGGCTGCATGGGTATGTCCCAGACACAGCTCTAGGGCTGATAGAAGGTGACACATTCACCTATCACTAACTCAGAAGCTATCTCCAATTGATAACCACTTGTAAATGAAAAAATAGCCATAAAATAGACTTAAGTCAGTCTCAATGGGAGTTCATGTCTGGCACCCTAGCTGGAGGAAGAAGATCAAGGAAAAAATGCTAAAATACGTAGTAAGTCTAGCGACAAAGAGTGGAGCAGAGACTGAAGGAAAGGTCATTCAGAGACTGCCCCACCTAGGCATCCATCCCATCTGCAGATACCAAATCCAGACACTATTGTTGATGCTAAGAAGGACTTGCTGACTGGAGCCTGGTACTGCTGTCCCCTGAGAGGCTCTACAAAAGCTTGACCAATACAGATGCAGATGCAGGCAGCCAACCATCAGACTGAGCACTGGGACCCCAATGGAGGAATTAGGGGAAATACTAAAGGAGCTGAAGGGGTTTGTAATCCCATAGGAGGGACAACATTATCAACTAACCAGACCCCTTAGAGTTCTCAGAGACTAAACCACCAACCAAAGAGTACACATGGAGGGACCAATGACTCCAACCCATATGAAGCAGAAGATGGCCTTATCTGGCATCAGTGGGAGGGGAGGCTTTTGGTCCTGTGGAGACTCGATGCCTCATGGTAGGGGAGTGATAAGGCAGTGAGGTGGGAATAGGTGGGTGGGTGGGGAAGCACCCTCATAGAAGCACATGTTAGGGGGAATGGGATACAGAGTTTGTGTAGGGGAAACCAGGCAAGGAGATAAGATTTGAAATGGAAATAAATAAGATAAACAAACAAACAAAAATGAAATTCACAATGAACAAATAAAACACATTTTTATGTGAGTAAAAGAATAAAGTATTTTATTTGAGTCACTGGGTAGGCTTGGATATCAATAAGACCATTAATAACATAGTTCTTTACCAACAAATGTGAAGAATTGAAGTTTGAGTAGGTTGTATTTAGGATGCAGTAAGGGAAAAATCAAGTAGGTTCTATGAGTCCGGACATTACAGTCCTCAATGATAACTATAAAAGTCAGATGGCACCAAAAAGGAGGGAAAAAAGGTTTCCTGGTAAGAATATAGATTAATGGGGAGAGTATAAATTAAATTCTGTAATTCTTCCTCCTAATATTCAGCACAATATTTTTTTAATCAAGATAAGATATTCTGTGATTTATGAATGAGGCTTTATGTTTGGATCTCATATGTAAAATGAAATATGTATGTCAAGATGAAAGCGTGAACAGCTCCAGTTGACAATGTGGAGCAGTAATATGAAATGCAAGAACCCTTGCTTCTTTCAGTCTTGGAGCAGAGAGTTAACCTTGACGAAGTGTTTTGTTATAAGAATAAGGGATGGGGCATGTAATTTTATGATGCTTGTACAAAACGAAGAAGGATCAAAGCAATTGGAAGAAAGTTTGAAAGCAATTGCTAGCAGATTTTTCAGCAGTTCCTATTATCTTTAAGGATTTCACAAATTTCAGTGTATTTTTAACACCTAAAATCTATGTCCATGTAATTAGCCTGAGAAATACTGCTAGGCCTAAAAGGTTAATGCTGACAGAAGTGAAATTTAAATTATGTCTGTGAAGGTGAAATTAATGCCTAAATTTACTAAGAATATGATAAGTTTACAGAATGGTGTATAGCAGGTCTGGTAGTTAGAAGCTAAGCATCACATGATTGCTGTACATTGTGAGTATGGTAGTACAGTGCTTTAGAACAGCTCTACTGTGGGTCAAAAGAGCATTTTACAAGGTCACTTAAGTCCATTTATAAACATAGGATTAATATCATAATTCATAAGAACAGTAACATTACAGTTATGAAAAAAATGAATTTAGAGTTGTAGTCACCATCACAAGAAGAGATGGGGGCTCAAGCATTAGAATGGTTGAGAATCACTAATTTAGGACAGTTTTTAAAAATCCCACATCTTCTCTGCTCTATTTTTCATTGTATATTTTTAAATATTGCTTGTTTTGACGTTTGAGACATTAGAAAATGCATCCTAAGCTTTACTCTAAAAATAAGATAGCAAGGTTGTTATTGATATTAATGATCTGGAAATATTTTCTGACTAATCTTTCACCTAATAACAGAGAAATAATGTCATCTACTTAATTAATTGATTTGCTGTTTATTTATTAATGTGATGTTCTATTATTTGCTCTACTGTCATATATATTGAGAATATATTTTATGCTGTCCCTTTATGAGAAAATGTAACCTCAAATATTATACAGGTGTTGCATTTGAAATATATTGGGCATAGCTCATTCAATATGTTGACACTATTGTCTAAGTGCTTTAATACTGATTAACTACAAAAAGAAAAGAATCATTATTGCTAATTCTCTAAATTTACCTGAGAAATGGAAACGCAAATAAATGCTGTTGCTGGTTTGATTAAAATATTTGATAGTTTGATTTAAAGAGGTTGAATTTTTTATGTATCATATTTACATTTTCTTAATATATTAAGAGATTAGAAAAATGTGCTCCAACAATAAAGAATGGTTATGAGGAAATGCATGCAAACCTAAGAATTTTTGGTATTGAATATCATTCTATAAATTGTACTATAATATCAGTGTAATTGATGTTAATTCTTGGAAAAGATTACGTTATAGCTGTAGTGAAATGTAATAAAAATGAACATTGTTTCTTATTTAAACACTGATTTGAATTTATAGATACTCAACCTATGTGCTCATTTTATTTCTATAAAATGATTTGCAAATTTCAGAATGAACAAACAAAAGAAAGAAAATAAAAAGAAAGAAAGGAAAGAACAAGAAAGGTAGTATTTTAAAATGGAAGGATGTAAAAAAAAGGAAAGAAATGCCCCATTTATATAATGATTTTGCTAATATCCATGTTATGGGAATGGTTAGAGAACTCCAAATGAGTGTTTTCTATAGCACTTGATTTCAGAAACACTAGTAAGACAAAAGCAGAGGAGTTACATACTAGCACATAATTCCAACTGTTCATAATTATCTGTGTATGCAGAAATGGAGAAAATGAAAGAAGACAATATTTCTGATTCATTTTCACGACCCATTGGCCAGCTGCTCTGAGGAGAATATCTAATGAAGCATGCAGTGTCTTGCTGTCAGGCTCCACAGCACCACAGCACGGGCTGTGCTTCACCTTCTGGTCGCATTCTTCACTCACTACTAATACCAAAAGGTCCATGTGTTTTGAGAACATTAAAATAAGATATGTATATATTATTCAGCTCCCTTTGAAAATCTTTGACTGCTACCACACCATTTGTAGGAGTGACAGCATTCAGTGGAGCATTGTTCTGTGAAATAGAGTACCGAGTCACACAGTGTGAAGGAAAAATGTAAAATGAAAAAGTTTTCTGGGAGCTATTATTTAGTAAGGCTTTTGTTAAGGACTTAATCTTGCAAGAACTCACCTGTAATTTTTGTTTCCTTTTTCAAAGATCGATTGCGTTTGGAAATAATCTTACTGTAGTGTTGTTTTATTACCGATATTCATGATCTTCTTATTAGTTTTGCGTTGCATATCTGAGCATTGCAAAAATAAATCTGTGTGTTCTTCGACATTACATCTTAAAGGTGAGTGTTGACACATAACAATGACAAATTAATAATATGTCATTATGACAAGCATTGAAAATAAAAATCATAAATGTACTGCTTCTGGCATGCCAAAAGGATCAAGTTGTTCTAAGCCACCTACTGCTGCAAGGACTGCTCATCTGGAAGGAGAGGTGCGATTCTTGAGCTCATTTTTGTCTCTGCATCTTATTCAAGCCAAGGAGTTAAGTTTTTATTCAAAATGTAAAGAGTTTATGGAATTCCAACCGCAGATGGTAGTTTTCTCTTAGAAGATGAGACTATATCTTCTGTTTATCTACTAAATCATTGCTAACAGAATATTTAATGTAAGTTATTAAAGTCACTAAATGAGCTTACTTCATTTATTTTTATATACTGTGTTTGCTCTATGAATAATACATTATGCTTTTGAAGAAATTAGAGAAATTATATTAGTATTAAAGGCCAAGTTACTGGCCAAAATGTCTTGTAATTACCCATTTGATTACAAATTATGGAGGAAGTGTCAATGCATTATTGTTATAGAAAGCAAAATGGTAATCATTAAACTGGCTAGGAATCATTTAATTTTGTTCTTTAAAAGAATTAGTTTCAATCTCCTGAAAACTTGGATCTGTGATTTGAGATTTGAGGGAAATATTCCTAATCAGGATTCAGGACTAGATAGGGTATGGATTCAGACTTCAGTTGTATTCCAATAATGGGCCGATCTGGTCCCAAAGTCTGCTTGGGAGGGGTTATGAGACTGAAACAGTGCATTTCTGTTAAAAGAGAACACAGTGAATTGAAGATATGGAACAGAAAGTAAAAGTACTTGCTTCTAGGACTGATGACCTGAGATCCCTCACTAGACCCATGGGAAGGAAAGAACGGAGTCCTTCAAGTTATTCTCTTCTCCACAACATGCATGAAATGTACACACACACACACACACACACACACACATACACACACCACACACACATTCACACACACACACACACACACACAGGCACAGTACAACACATCCATGTACACATATAGACTCAACAGCATTATTGGAGGTTTATCATCTCATGTCATATCAGGGCTTTTAATTTTTCTTTGATTCTGTCTCCTTTAAAGATTTAATTTAATTTTAATTTTATTTATTTATCTAAAATAGTGAGTTAAATTTATCATCTAGGTCCTTTGCTTCTGGTTTTGTTTTTGTGAGAGGCTTAAAGGTGTGAACAAATGGGTCTGTATATACATATTTTAGTGTGTGTGTGTCCGTCCTTTGAGAGGGGGACTCATTCCTTCTGTTTGCTTGTTTTGTCCTAGACTGTTGTGTTGTTTTTGTTTTATATTATTATACTTTATTTTACCATTATCGCTTAAAGGTCTGTTTTTTGTTTGTTTGTATAATGAGAGAAAGGAAGGGGGTAATACAAATGAAAAGGGAAGAGGGAGGACCTGGGAGAATTAGAGGGTAGGTGAGCCATAATGAAGATATATTCTTTGAAAAACATATTTTCAATAAAATAATATTTTTTAAAAAGTGCCACATTATGAAAAATAATAAATATTGTTTAAAATAAAATCTTCCAATTCTTAAAGAAGGTTAAATATTTACATATTCATTATATATCATATATCATGTACCATATATCATATATCATATATCATATCATATATCATCATATATCATATATCATTATATATCATATACCATATACCATATACCATATATCATGTACCATATATCATATGTCATATGTCATACACCATATGTTATATGTCATATGTCATATGTCATATATTATATATTATATAATATGATATATATTCAGATTAAATATTTTGTAATCAAAACTGTTTTCCCCATTCTTTCTTAAAGACATAAAGTGAAGAGTATGAGCTCTATTTTCTCTAAAATTGGGGAGAGATTCAAGGATACTAAAGAAAGCTGCTAGAGTTTGGAATACTTACATTTTGATTCACCAGCTAATACACACTGAATTTTGCATTTATTATATAGATCAGTTTTTAACCAACATGTTTCAGAAGTAGCTAGTTGGACGGATGTTGCTACCTGAATCTTTTGAGAAAAACATTTTATTATTTTCTAGAGTAATACTACTGATATGCAAATTTAATTACAATGAAGCTTCCTGTCTAAAGTTACTTGAGGTCCTCCCTCTGGTATCTCTACATTTTTGTTTTGAAATTAAGCAAGAATAAAAAGTAAAATAAGACAGGTCTTATAGTAAACAGTAAAGTTTTGAAAAAAAAACCTTATGCTATCAAAAAATATTTAGTTATAAATAGATAACATAGTAAGAGGTAACAGAAAGTACATTAAATCAATTTATACATAAATTTTGAGGAATAATTCAGATAAATGAAAAAAGATATATTTAAAAAGAAGCTTTATATACAGAGAAAACGTTTTTAAATTTTCTCTAATTTTATTTAAAGCATTTGAGCATTATACAAACAAAATTTATTGTAAAATGCCAGCATCTACTATTAACATTTTCTATCTTGATTCAGCTACAACTCTTCCAAGGATCTGACAAGATGGATCAGTGATAAAAGAGGACTTGTTCGCAACTCCTTGTAATTCCAGATCCATGGGCATGTCAGCCAGGCAGTGCAAGCCTCTATGAGAGTTATTAGAGAGAGGGAGCTCCTTGACAGCTCCTTGCGAGCCCCCAAAGAGGGGGCCCTTTTGTGCCCTTTTGTGGTCTCCTAGAACATTAATGTAATATTCTTTTACTGAAGATATCAAAGCCTTCAGACAAAGAACTTGTAGTAATAGAGCTGATACTGAACTGGAAGGCTCATTCATGAGGCCTGGCTTTCAAAGACTGTGAAGGAGCTGTGTAAAATGCCAAAGAAGGAAAACACTCAATAGTTAGTCCTATCCAGCTATAAAGCCTGCCAACTTCAACCATGACTGCACTGATAACATCATCAATGATGACTACAGCAGTTATATCTTAGAGCAAATGAAGGGCTGTCTAAATGCACCGAGAGCCAGCTCATTAATTAGGAAGTCATATTTCTGAGTTAGGGTTTTTTTTGTCTATGATAAAACTCCACAACAAAAAGCAACATGAGAAAAAGATTTAATTCTCCATACAGGCCTAAGGTCCCACTCTGTCATTGATGGAAGTCAAGATATCAAACTTGCAAGGACCTTGAGGCAGGAACTGATACAGAGATCATGAAGGAATGCTCCTTATTGAATTTCTTCTCCTGGCTTCCTCTGTTTGTTTTCTTATTGCATCTAGAACCACTTTCCCAGGGTTCATATCAGCCATATCAGCTATGTATTTATCTATCAATCTATCTATCTATCTATCTATCTATCTATCTATCTATCTATCTATCTATCTATCATCTCTCTATCATCTCTCTATGTAGCTATCTGTCTATCTATCTTATATAATCTATATGTCTATTTGACTGTCTATCATCTATCATCTACCTATAGTCTATCTATCTATCTATCTATCTATCTATCTATCTATCTATCTATCTATCTATCATCTCTCTATCATCTATCTACATATCTGTCTGTCTATCTTATATAATCTATCTGTCTATCTGACTATCTGTCTATCATATATCTATCATCTACCTATAATCTATCTATCTATCTATCTATCTATCTATCTATCATCTGTATGTTTCCATCTCCTTGTATTTGTCTTTCACTCTGGGTCTCTGTATTCCCATTTGTGTGTTTCTTTTTCTCTGTGTCTTTCTCTCAGTCTTTCTCTGTCTCTGTGTTTCTGTCAATCTCTCTCTCTCTGTCTCTCTTTCTTTCCTTCATTTTCTCATTCTTCTCCAAGTTCCTTATGTTCAGATTCATGGGCTTGCTTCCTATTATAAGCTGCATTCTCCTTTGCTGGCTTGACAATCTGTTTATTATCATGAGGTCTCAGCTTTGACTTAATCTTGACATCAGTTGGCTTTTGGCTGGAAATCTGCAATTGAGATGGCGAATCTGTCATTCTTGTTGACCTTTTAACAGCCTAGTGACAGGAACTCATTTCCTTTTCCTAGACTTTAGTTAACCAGGGATTCGTGGGCCAGTTTAAATCAGAGATTTGGAAACACAAGCTAACAACCTGACAAATAGGATTAAAACATTGAATGTGTGAAAACACACTTGTTATTCTAGCAGATGACAGAAGAATTTTAGGTTGGCTTATATAAGCTTCTTTACAAAAACACAAGCCAAATTTGGGAGAAAAAAATGTTCTCCCCTAGATCTTACTTATGAAGTATAAACATTTCTGATAAGCTTCAAATATATGATAATTTGGGATATTAAATAAAAATATTACCAAGGAGTGATTCTTATGGATACAGTGTATAATATATTTTAAAAATAATATGATTATATATATCTAAGTTGTCATGGAACAAAAATCAATAGACCAGAAAATTTTCAGAAATACATAGTAAATATCTCTGTATTATGTACATATTTTATAATTAAATAAGTCCATTATAATCCCAAGAAATCAAACAGTTTTATCTAAAACATGTTATTTAAGTGAAATCTTGAAAGTATAATTTTCTAAGTTTAAATTCATTTATATACCAAAAATGTTCTTCATATATGAGTTTGACTTTTATTAAACATGTTGACCTCTATGTAAGGTAAGCCAATGACAATTATAGGATTTTGTGTATTTTTAACATCTCTTCTTTACCATATTTTCTGAACTTTCTCTGCACTTTTCCCTTTCAATGTGTCCCCAATAAACATGTGATCCATAATAACCCATTATAGCTATCCTAACTTGTAGTTCTTAAAATTATTTTAATGAATAATTTGAAAAACACTCCTGACATTCATATCAAAAAAATTTAATAGCACAAATTAAATAAATGGAAAATCATGATTTCATTTGTATTCACTGCAATAATATTGTTCATAAGGCATTATTTTAGCATTTGAGCTAATGTAATTCTCCATTGCCATGGAAATTTATTTTTATTTTACCTTTAATTGAGCCAACTTGACTCATTGTTCTAAAAGGTTTCATTAGTTACATCCTGGTACACAATACTCAATAAATGATAGAATTAAAATGAGAAAAATCTCAAATTTCCTTTTATATTTATTTACATGTTTATATTACTTCATTGGTATTTTTTCTGTGTGTGTGTGTGTGTATACATGTGTGTGTGTGTATGTGCGTGTGTGTATACATGTGTGTGTGTGTATGTGTGTGTGTGTGTGTGTGTGTAGGTTCATATTCTGGAAATGGAGTTAGACAGCTGTAACCTGCCACGTGGGTGTTGGGAATTGAACCTAGGTTCTCCAAAGAGCAGCTAGTGCTCTCAATCCCTGAAACATCTCTCCAAATCCATGCTCCATTTTTTTCAACAAATATCTTGTTTAATCAATGTCACAATATATTTTAAATTTATTTAAATTTATTTAGCAATTTTTATACAATCAAAATTACTATTTCATTTTTTAAAAATATTAGTGAAGTTTACAGGAAAAATAGTTTGAATACACAAACTGCCTTGCACTTTATGTTCATATATTAGCATTGGTTTTTAATCTTTCTATAGGACTCATGTTGTCTTAAAAAGAATTGGGAATACTTTGTCCATGTTTAACCTCTAACTAGTACTGGTGACCTTTATGTATGTAAAAGACATGCTAATCAGCAGGTAGGAATGGATGGATTCTGCTAGGGTTTCACTGTAGCATGAAACAAACTGCAGAATCAACAACTTGCCCAGTTTGAATTCCTTAATCTTTGTGAGGAGGAGAGTTTCGTACAAATTCTTTGATGTAATGATGATGCATCTCTGCATTGAAGACAATGGATAGGGAAAGAAATTGATTTGAGAGAGAGGAGGCCGAGGAACCAAGTTGACTCAAAACAAATGTCAGATAGGTCTAAAATAGTCAAGAAAATCTTTTTTTTAAGTCTCTGCTATATATATCCCCCTTCCTGTGCTGTCCTATGACAGTTTCTCATCCCATTCCTCCACCCCACCTCCCCCATATCCAAGGGGATATCCCTAGACCCTCACATCCCCCTATACCCCACCAGACCTCCCCACTCCCTGTGGCCTCAAGTCTCTCAAGGGTTAGGTGAGTTTTCTCTCACTGGGGCCAATTTCACTTCCTTTATACCTGTTTTTAAGTCTCTCAAATTCAATTATTATTTTTTTCAATTATTTTTTAATCCAAAACTAATATATCCTGTTGTTTTAACATATTGGAACATATTTTTAACATTGCAAAGTATCATATTTTAGGGAAGAAGTATTCATGCTCAGCAGGTATTATTGACTACAAGGTTACCTCAATTTTTCTTTTTTAAAAATAGTGCTTACAATAATTAGCCTTCCTTGACACTTGATCTGGTTTGCACATTTTCAAGCAAGTTGAGGCCCTGATAAAATCAACCAACCCTGAACTAGTCTGACCTCTGTGCTCACCAATGTCTTAATAAGCTGTTTTGAGATATCACCATCTCCTCATTTTGCATAATGATTAAAGATAAAGCCCATCATTTACAATTACAGACATTTGTGTGTGTGTGCCACTTTCAAACGTTTCAGTGATTTTGCATGGTCTTCTTTTAAATTATGACCTTCAGTGATAAGTGCCTATTCTGGTCCTCATGTTTTCTTCTATGAGTCGGAATCATATCACATGGATTATCAGCCTTATAGGCATATTTTAATCATCAACGATGCTGGTGAATTTAAAAACTATTTCAGATAAGAAAATATTTCCCTGCTTTAAAAATAATATTCCAGGGCAGCCCATTATAATTTTTCACACTAAATAAACTTTGTTAGAGCTGATTTAGAAACTTGCTGACTATAAAGAAATAGAGACATAACTTTCAGCAGCCACAATGAAAAATAAGTCAGGTTAAATGTTCTATAACTCTTTAAAATGGAAAAAAATATATCAACTGTATTTACTTTTCTAAATCATAAATTTATGATATTTTATTCTCAATATCCTGAATCTAAAAAGATAAAAAAGAAAACAAAAAACTTTAATTGTCAGAAATACTTCATATATTGATATTTCTTTTTTTTTTTTTTTCTGGTTCATATGTCCTTTTTTTTTTCTTTTCTTTTTTTTTATTATTATTCGATATAATTTATTTACATTTCAAATGATTTCCCCTTTTCTAGCCCCCCCACTCCCCGAAAGTCCCGCAAGCCCCCTTCTCTTCCCCTGTCCTCCCACCCACCCCTTCCCACTTCCCCGTTCTGGTTTTGCTGAATACTGTTTCACTGAGTCTTTCCAGAACCAGGGGCCACTCCTCCTTTCTTCTTGTACCTCATTTGATGTGTGGATTATGTTTTGGGTATTCCAGTTTTCTAGGTTAATATCCACTTATTAGTGAGTGCATACCATGATTCACCTTTTGAGTCTGGGTTACCTCACTTAGTATGATATTCTCTAGCTCCATCCATTTGCCTAAGAATTTCATGAATTCATTGTTTCTAATGGCTGAATAGTACTCCATTGTGTAGATATACCACATTTTTTGCATCCACTCTTCTGTTGAGGGATACCTGGGTTCTTTCCAGCATCTGGCAATTACAAATAGGGCTGCTATGAACATAGTAGAACATGTATCCTTATTACATGGTGGGGAGTCTTCTGGGTATATGCCCAGGAGTGGTATAGCAGGATCTTCTGGAAGTAAGGTGCCCAGTTTTCAGAGGAACCGCCAGACTGATTTCCAGAGTGGTTGTACCAATTTGCAACCCCACCAGCAGTGGAGGAGTGTTCCTCTTTCTCCACACCCTCTCCAACACCTGCAGTCTCCTGAATTTTTAATCTTAGCCATTCTGACTGGTGTAAGATGAAATCTTAGGGTTGTTTTGATTTGCATTTCCCTAATGACTAATGAAGTTGAGCATTTTTTAAGATGCTTCTCCGCCATCCGAAATTCTTCAGGTGAGAATTCTTTGTTTAACTCTGTACCCCATTTTTTAATAGGGTTGTTTGGTTTTCTGGAGTCTAACTTCTTGAGTTCTTTATATATATTGGATATTAGCCCTCTATCTGATGTAGGATTGGTGAAGATCTTTTCCCAATTTGTTGGTTGCCGATTTGTCCTCTTGATGGTGTCCTTTGCCTTACAGAAACTTTGTAATTTTATGAGGTCCCATTTGTCAATTCTTGCTCTTAGAGCATACGCTATTGGTGTTCTGTTCAGAAACTTTCTCCCTGTACCGATGTCCTCAAGGGTCTTCCCCAGTTTTTTTTCTATTAGCTTCAGAGTGTCTGGCTTTATGTGGAGGTCCTTGATCCATTTGGATTTGAGCTTAGTACAAGGAGACAAGGATGGATCAATTCGCATTCTTCTGCATGCTGACCTCCAGTTGAACCAGCACCATTTGTTGAAAAGGCTATCTTTTTTCCATTGGATGTTTTCAGCCTCTTTGTCGAGGATCAAGTGGCCATAGGTGTGTGGGTTCATTTCTGGATCTTCAATCCTGTTCCATTGATCCTCCTGCCTGTCACTGTACCAATACCATGCAGTTTTTTACACTATTGCTCTGTAGTATTGCTTGAGGTCAGGGATACTGATTCCCCCAGATTTCCTTTTGTTGCTGAGAATAGTTTTAGCTATCCTGGGTTTTTTGTTGTTCCAGATGAATTTGATAATTGCTCTTTCTAACTCTGTGAAGAATTGAGTTGGGATTTTGATGGGTATTGCATTGAATCTGTATAGTGCTTTAGGCAAAATGGCCATTTTAACTCTGCTTCCTTAATTGAGGCTGAGATAATCCTCTCTAGTAACTTCCAAATACAGTGGCTTTTTCATGCTAGAAACTTTAAGACATATAGTTCTTTTTGATGTGAATCATTCAGCATTGTCAATGGTTCGTTTTGTGATTTAAACATTTTAGTTTGATAATGAACTTACCTGTCATAACTAAAATTATTACACACACACACACATATACATAGGCAAGAAAGAATAACCAATAATAACAATAAAAATTCTACTACAAAATGTGCCTATCCTTTTTTTGTTTGTTTGTTTATTATTTGGACTTTGTCTAGCTGCAATGCCCTAAAGAATGGAGACATGAAGTGGCTTTTACACTACAGCTCTTAGAACCAAGGTTCATAGAGGCAATGGTGACATAAATTTAAAGGGCTATGTCAGAGAAAGAATCTAGACCTGATTGCCTCTAAATCACAGCAAGTCACTTTGTAGGTAGAAAGCAAAACCAGAATGATTATGTAAGATGAAATTGTGTGGATTACTGCTGTAGAGTTGGAATTTGGTTGTTTTCAGTTTGCTTGGATGAGGATATTTTCATACTCAGTCTTCACGTACAAAAAATCTATGATAAAATCAAGCCAGCTCAGGAGGGACACAAGGATGACCTGGGACTGGAGCAGACTATAAAACTTAAAGATTTGTGTTTAATAACTAAACAGATTCTGCTTTGTAACCATCATTTAAACATGATTGTATTGCTAACATTTATTTTTTCATTAAGTAATATACAAAAATGAATAGACAGTGGTTCTTAATACAGTCATTAAAAACTGACTAAAAATTTTTCTAGTGAAACAAAAATTCTCTATAATGATACAAAAATGTAAGTTTTGAATAAATTAATTTGTAAAATGTTGTCTTAAATAATATCTGAACAAAAGCTGTTGACCCTGTGGTTAAATTAGGGAAGAGCTTTAAGAAACTAAGAAGGAGAGTGCCCCTGTAATAGGACCAGTAGTCTTAACTAATCTGGATCCCCAAGATCTCTCAGACACTGGGTCACCAACCAGAGGGCATGTACCAGCTGATATGAGAACCCCAACAAATATACAAGAGAGGACTATCCTGATTGGTCTCAGAGAAAATGCTCCTAACCCTCAAGGGACTGGAAACCTCAGGGAGGAGAGGTCTGGGGAAGTGGGGGGTGGGGATATGGGGACATCCTCATGGAGCCAGGGAGGGGGAAGGAGGTTTGGGATCTGGAACCTGGGAGGGGGATAAAATCTGAGCTGTACAAAAAAAATTAAATAAAATAAAAAAGAATAATATGTAAACAAATTTTAACTATTGTTCTTTAAATATATAAAACCCTTTTATAAGAAAGGAATTAGAATACTGAGTGAGCATTATATGTGTTGAACAGGATCTGTGAATACAATGGAAAAATGCAAAATAAAGTAAAGGTGTCTACTTTCCAATCTGGAGCACTGCAAGCTTAAAGTTGTGCCAGATCCGCTTTCACCATGCTTACTTCTTAGTTCATTATTTTTGCAGTGCTTAACACAATTTTTTCCAATTATCAACTATACATTAAATCTTTTAGCTTTGAATTATATTAGTATTTCTTAAGAAAAAACTTCCAATTCTATTTTAATAGAATTCTTACTACTCATTTAAAGTGACTTTTATTAATTCCACGAATATATATGTATATATGCATATATTTATATATTTAGCACATATATATCTCAGGATCATCCCCTTAAATCCTTTCAAATTTATCCTTAGCTTCCTGACAGAATCATTTCCTTTCTTCCTTCCTTTCTTTTCTTCTTTTTTTTTTTTATCACATTTACTCTAATTTTACATTCTGGATGATGGCCATCCATTGGATCACAATAAGCTTACTAGGAGATTTAATCTTAAATAAAATTGACTCTCCCTCCCCAAGAATACATCAACTCTGATATATCTCTTTAATGACAAAGGATCATGAAAATTTACATATTCTATCTTAGAATTATAAGTGAGTTCATTTTGTCAAGATTCTGCTTGCAACTAATACAAGAATTATGCATCTTTAGCAAAAAGTAATAGAAGTTTCACTTCTGGAGACAGTGAAACCCCTGACCATCTATTCTTGGCCAGATAGGCAATACCAGGCAAGTCTTTCCTCTCATGAAGCCTGTGGTAGGTACAAGCAGAAAGAAGTTGCATACCTCCATATAATTTTTACCACAACTGTGTTTGTGACCATTTCTTTTATTTTTTTTCTAAGCTAGACCACAAGGCTTTTAAATATATATATAGTTTTATTTTATTTGAGTACACAGTAGCTGTCTTAAGATATACCAGAAGAGGACATCATATCCCATCACAGATGGGTGGGCCACGATGTGGTCACTGGGAATTGAACTCAGAACTTCTGGAAGAGCAGTCAGTGCTCTTAACCACTGAGCCATCTCTGCAGCCCTTGTGGCCATATGTTCTTGTGGTTGTCATTAATGTAATTCAGACGAGCCACAGGAAGTTATACAACACATGACAATGGATATTTTATTTAACATCCTACACACACACACACACACACACAAACACACACACACTTTTTTCAAACATTCTTATTAATTATGCTTTACCCAACACCAACCTCTGCAATATCTTGCATCCCCCACATCTCCCATTCTTTCTCTCTCTTAATCATTTATATCATCTGGATTTTTTTAGTTTTTTTGTTGTTTGTTTGGTTGGTTTTGGTTTTGGTTTTTTTTTTTTTTGTTTTTTTTTTTTTTTGTTTTTATTTGCTTTAAGCTGTTCTTTCCCATTCCAATAATAATTATTTTCATTTTGGTTTCTTCACTCAAAATAAGGTTTTCCACATTTATCCTAAGATGAAACTTTCATAATGTCATTTTTCTTTATACATTAAAAATATTAAGGTGTATATATAGATGTACCACATTTTCATTACCCATTTATCACTTGCTGAACATAATGGAAAGACTAGTTTGTTGTTGTTTTCAAGGCCTCTCTCTCTCTCTCTCTCTCTCTCTCTCTCTCTCTCTCTCTCTCTCTCTCTCTGTTATTTCTTTTTAAAACTCTTGAGTGACCTAATCCCTCTCTATCTTGAATGTCATCCCTAGTTCTCTGTTTCCTATGTTGTCTATTTTAATGTTGAAGCTTTCCACAAAACTCTACATTATTACTATACTAACATGTTGGCTTTTAATATCATTTCAGCTTAAGTTTTCTTTTAAGATGTTTTTATAATTAAAAAAAGTTTTTACATTTAAATATGTTTTGATCGTACTCTTTCCTTCCTCCATGCCTTCCATGCCTACTTCCATTCTCTACCCACCCAAATATAAGTTCTTTTTCAAAAGATAAACCAAAACGCAACACAACACTAAAACCTACCCAAATGAAGAAAACAAAATAACCACTGCTCCCCCCCCAAAAAAAATCCCACTAAATTTTAATCAAATAAAAGTCAACAAAACAAACAAGCAAACAAAGAACTGTGGAATCCATCGTATGTTGGTCATTACTCCTCATAAACCTCCTGGAGTGACTGATATACCAAGTGCAATCCATTAATGAAAAATCCTTTCATCTTCCAGCAGGAATAAGCAACAGTTCAATTGTCATCCTTTACCCTTGTTGCTATATTTTCATTCTTTGAATCATTCATTCATCACTTACTCATTCATTTTTTAAAAATATAACAAAACTTATGATAAACTCATAAATGATCACACTAAAGTTGAAGAAAACAAAACTCCAGAAGGAAAAATGCCCATGAGATGGGACAAGAATCAGAGACCCATTCATTTGCACACTTAAGACTCACATAAAATCCACTAAACTAGGAGCCATCGCATGTTTGCAGAGGACCTGGTATAGACTCCTGAAGGCTCTGTGTTTGCTACTTCAGACTGTGATCTCATGTGAGTTTTTGTTCATGTTGATTTAGAGGACCTTGTAATTTGGGTCTTCTCAATACTCTCTGATTTTTTCACTTTTTCCTCCTCTGCTTCCTCGGGGTTCTTTAAGCTCTGAGGAGAGAGATTTGATAGAGGCATCCCATGTAGGATTAAGTGTCCTGAGTTAGATGTTATGTCAACTTGACAGAGGCTAAAATCATCTGAGAGGAGGGAACCTCAACTAAGAAAATGCCTCTAAAAAATGGGCTTCAGGCACGTCTTCATAACATTTTCTTAATTAATCATTGGTGAGGGAGTGTCAACCCTGGGCTGGTGGACCTAGCTTCTATAAGAAAACAGAATGAGCAGGCCATGGGCAACAAAACAGTAAACAGAACCCCTCTGTGGTTTCTGCATCTGTTTTTGCCCTCAGGTTCCTTTCCTGTTGGAGTTTTATTCATGAATTCAAGGATGAGCAGTGATGTGGAAGTGTAAAACAAAACAACAACAACAACAAAAAACCCAAAACAAAACAAAACAAGACAAAAAGCCCAAAAATCTTTCATTTCTAACTTTCCTTTGAGTCATAATGTTTCATCTCAGTAATTGAAACTCTAACTTAAACATGTCTCAAGGTCTCTCCAACTGCACAATGTCTACTTGTGGGTCTTTATATTTGTTCCCATGTGCTGAGAAAGCTTCTCTGATGATAGCTAAACAAAGCACTGGTCTAAGAGTATCAGCATAAATTTTCTTCTTCAATTCTCTCTCATTTTCATATTTTGGATTAGCTGCCTTATTAACTTCTTTGTTTAGTTTCCTCGTAATATGTTCATATTTCCTAAAAATTTTTTGTATTGAATCCTTTACTAGGTAGTTCTTCCAAATATTTTATTAGGTGTCAAAAATTTTTGAATTAGTATATGTGATATGTATATATACATATTAAGTTTTCATCTTGTTTTTATTCTTGCTATGATATGCATGTATGAAGTTAGTTGCTTGAAGTTTTACTTTCATCATTCTTTTATTCTAGTTACCTTTTTTTTCTTTTTGTGGTCAATTTTGCCATGTGCTGTAGAGAACTAAGTCCTAGGTGTGCATGAAGTTTTCTTCTCTGGGTTTATTATTTAGAGCTAGATGCTCTATCTCAAATCTCCCTCTCTGGGTCAGTTAATTGTCTGTGTAACTAAGGCCTCCTGCAAATATCTAAGGTATTTCATGTGAAGTATAGAACACTCAACACAGCTGTAGATATTATTAGAAGTTAAGTTGTATTCTCCACTCTGGGTCAACAGCTAACACTGCAGTTACTAGGAGATCCATGATTTCCCATGAAACCATGGGCCATGCCTGTATTTAAATCCTGTCTCCCTCTCTTTGTCTGAAGATTTCTCTGGTGCCATTGTAAGACACAGAATCACCACCCTTTAATAGTTCCTACCCTGGTTTGAGACTGCTCCTTTCCTTGAGTCCAACTACTACATTAGTAGTGATTGAAACATGTGAAAATTTCCGAGTTCCTGTGTTTCAAATTCAGTCTTAACCTGGACCCATAAATTCTAATGATGATTCTACAAGGTGTAAACCTTCTTGTTATTCCTCTGTATCTATCAGAAGTCAAAACTTTTTCCTAACTCTGGTTACAGAGTTACCAGAGTTTACTTTCTCTAAAGCAGCTGCAATAATATGGAGCTTGCTGAGCAGCTTTGGGTAGTATAAGTTTTTAGGTACTATTCAGAAAAATGTAATGGAAAACTGTCATCTTTTATACTTTGATTTTTTCAAATTTTAGTAATTTATTTAATTTTTTATTTTAAGATATATATATATATATATATATAATATGTTATATATTTTGATTAATTTCTCTCTCTAAACTCACTTAACTCGCTTCCATCCCTATTATCATCCCTTTTTGTCCACCAGTATCTTTACCAGACTTATAACCTTTGGTTATTTTATACTTAATTTAATCAGGGCCCTTTGGGTGGCTATTGGATTTTAACTGTCAATTGGACCCCAGTGGGGTTATTAATGGCTATATAACCCAAGGTAATACTTCCCCCTCTCTTTAACCTATCAATCTGTAGCATATAGTTTAACAGTGAGTGGTAGGACCCCCCTAAACCCCTCATCTAGCAATGTCTGGGTGTTGATGGACTCATTCTTGTGCAGACTCAGTACAAGCATTCTCAGTTGTTGTGAGATACTGACTGCAATCAAATTGTCTTGCCCAGAAAATGGTATATTACAACCTTTCTCCTTATCTTTTGTCACCTACATAACTTCTCTCATCCTGAAATATTTTCTAAACCTTAGAGATGATGTCCATGTCTTCTATAAGGCTAAACACACATTGCTATTTGGTCTTAGCCATGTGTACAGGCCCTTGGTCAGCAACTGGTCTACATTCAGGAATTGGAAAGAGAAGCTCTCTAAGATGGATATTTTTACAGGACAAGTATTTACCAGTTGCATTTGTGTTTCAATATAGCTACACACTTGTATTTAACTCACTTGATAGGTGTTTGAAATTCCCTACCATGTTTTGTTTAGTTTTGTTGTTGTTGATGATGCTTTTGTTTTAATTTTAATTCTGTTTTTGTTTTTAAATCAGGTTACAGTACCCAGGGTATGGATTCCCACCATTAATTCCCTCCATTAATTAAATGAACCTCCAGTACAAACAGAGGGCAGTTAGTTGCATCCATAACATTAGGCATTAGTGCAACAACTTTATAACTATGCACATCCTGCCTGGAGAGATGGTCTTGTGGTTTATAGGATTCACAGTAAGATGAATTAATGGCTTTTCCTCTCAAGCCGCCTGAATTATACCATCTGGGATTATGAAAACTTATAGGGAGGAACTTACACTTGACTTTTAGCTTGATTTCTCCTCATCATGGAGCTAAATTGTGTGTGTCCTTAGTAAGAAAGTTTATCAGACTCTTCTGGTTGACAATTAAGAGAAATGGCAAGAACCTGGAATCCTCTGAAAGTTAATCTACCTGTGACATTGTGATGTTTCAAATTTTAAATAATTACTTGTTAACTCACACTTTTGAAATCAAATTCAGAAATAAGTTTTAGTCTTTATATCTGGAATCTTTGATCAATTTACATATTTTAATGCAAAATGGGACTTTATTATAAAAAATCCTATGTAACAAAGTAAATTTTAGGATAGATGAAATTGCACCTATTTAGGATTATTTTTTTTTTATTTACAGTAAAATGCTTCCATGCAGATTAAATGTTATAAATTCAAGAAAAAATATATATACATTTTTCTTCAATCGACTTGAATTCATTAAGAGAAATTGTAGGTACTAGGGCATAGTTGATTTTTAAAAATAGACACTGACACTTTTTGCATTGTATTGTGAAAATATATTGAGAAAAGGTATATATTTTGCCTAACTTTATTGTGTTTTTCATTTTCTGTTTTAACTTATATTTGATTCTATTTATGAATATGCTTAGCAGTTAAAGCTGAAGTCAGAAACTGCTGAAATAGCATATTAAAAAATATTGTAGTGCAAAAATCAAATACCATGACCACTGCAACTCATCAAGCAAAGAGTATAATTGAGCTTATGCTTCCAGATGGCTAGAGTTCATGATGGCAGAGCAACAACGAAAAGTGGCATCAGTAAATGCTCAGTACTCAGACTTCAGTCCAAGCACTAGTCAGAGAAAACATGAGGGAGAAATTCAAGTCTTCATGAAATCTGAAAGAAGTTGAGGAAGAGGGCGGCCCCATGGGAAGATCAGCAGTCTTAAGTGACTTGGACCCCTGAGCTCTCTCAGATACTGGGTTACCAGGAAGCATACACCAGCTGATATGATTCCCCCAAGACACATACAGCAGAGGACTGACAGGTATGTCCTCAGTGAAAGAAAGTGCACCTATCCCTCATAAGACTTGAGGCCCCAGGAAGTAGGTAGGTGATAGAGATGGGGTGGAGATATGGGATGAGGAGCAGAGGGTATGCAGACCAGAAGGGGTATGAAGTCTGGACTGTATAAAAGGATTAAAGAATAAACAAACAAACAAACAAATAAAGCCCAGGGTCTTGCCTCCCTCAACAAAGCCACACCTCTTTATCTCTCCTTAGTCCATCAACTGGGAAACAAGTCTTCAAATATATGTCCATGGGCTCCACTTTCAGTCAAAACACCACATTCCAGTTCATGTTGCCTATAGGCATGTGACAATATTATAAAGCACAATGCATTCATTCTGTCTGCAAATGTCCCCAAAGTCTTCTCAATCTGAACACTTTTAAGGTCCAATGTTTTTTGAGATTTTAGGGAATATTATCTCAAACAATTGATAAAATCAAATATCACATTGCTTGTTTCCAACAGACAATGACACAGAAAATGCATTATTACTCCAAAAAGGCAAAATGAAATCACAATAAAAAAAATTAACCATCCAAATGAATACCAAAAAGTAAGTGGTCAAACTGAAGCTCCTATAATTCCATATCTCATGTCAACAGACTTAGACGGTTCTGTCTTACTAGTTTTTATGACTCATTTTTCAGTTAGTTTTGCTTCCTGTCTGCATCTCTTCTTGGAAGATATCTCTTGGATCAGGAAACCCTGACATATTAGGGACTTCAGGACTCCCAAAGCTGCACTTTTCCAGATTTTTATAATGCTTGGTCAAGGTCTCCATTCAGGAATGGATGCCTCTGACAATGCCTATCTTCAGCTGTCCTCCACTGCTGAAGGAGAAGATACTTTAACCCTTTTACCAATATATCCTTCATGAATCTAAAACCAGAAACACATGGATGATAATCCCATATTCCATACACAACTTTATTTAAAAATCTGTGCCCCAACCCCCATCTCGTTGGTTTGTTGTTGCTTTCTAAGAGAAAAAAAAATTCCTGATGCCACTCATCACCTTATCCCATTACACAGCAGGCCTCAGCTTAACCTTAATTCTTTCACCACATGCAATGGCTACAACATTAATTGTCTTGGAGTGATTATTAATAACCACTCTGCAGAGTTGACACTAGATTGTCTTAAAATACCCAATGCCCCATTACTATTCAATTTACCCTCACTCAAATTTGTAATAAGAGGGCATAAAGTTGAAAAATTCTTTGACATATCTGAAAAAAACAGTCTATAGACTATATGATTCCCCTGTTAAACCTCTTAAGCTGTGACCATGATGGTCCAAATAACTATTACAAATGTTGCCTTCCAAACTCTTATTAGGATGGCCTATTAAGATCTACTTACTACATTCAACCACTTTTCTAGTCCAAAGACTAAAGTCATCCATATTCCACTCAAATACTGCAAGGTCAGGCCTGTCACAAAAACAACAATTTTCCTGCCACCAATTCCCATTTCTGTTTTCTAGATTACTGTGATAGCATCACAAGGGAATGTATAAAATAAAGCATTTAATTGGATATAGGACTTTATAGGTCCAGAGAGCATGTATGGCTGCCTTCCTCCAGTGACACATCTCTCCTAATAAGGCAATAGCTCCTCATACTTCTCAAACAATTCTACCTTCTGCGGACCATATACTCCCTTCCAGGAGGCTATCAGAACATTCTCATTCAAACCACCACACACAGTATTAGCAACAAGAGGAGCATGATTAAAAAACAAGCCAAACAATTCTTTTAATTTCTACTTTTCTAAATTAAAAGACAGTAAAAGCATATAAACATGTAGATATACCAATTATTATCTATTCAAAGAAGAAACAAATTTAGTTTCAGTAGTATCTTTATATGGTTTCAAATACCCATTTACAATTATGTAGAAAAATGTTCTGTTATAAATGCAAGCAATGTTTTGAGATGTCATTAAATTATGATTCCATTTGCTTTTAAAAATTATTTGATTCTTAAATTTTACATATTTTGCAGAGAATGATTTACTTCATAATATTATCATGACTTGAAGCCTGATATTACAAAATTATTTTTAAATAAAAATGGTTATATATATTATTTGTCCAATGGTGAATATCACAAAGTATTTTTTATCTGACATGGCACTACAAATATTGATATTTTGTTTTGATTTGTGCATTTTAAATGATAATGCTTCTAATGCCTTTGTAGGTATCTCCTTTTTTAGGTTAGGAAAGTTTTCTTCCTAACCTAATATTTTCTTGAATGTATTTCCTTGACCTTTAAGCTAGAATTCTTCTCCTTTTTCTATTCCTATTATTCTTGGGTTTATTCATTTCACAATGTCTCAAATTTCCTAGATACTCTGTTTCTGGTTATTTGAGATTTGATATATTCTTTGACAGATATATCTGTTTCTTCTATTATATACTCAATGATGTCTGTGCTTTTTCTCTTCCATCTCTTGTATTTGGCTGATGGAGCTTGTCTCTGTAGTATTTGGTCAAAATCCTAAATTTTTCAGTTCTGAATATCTTTCATTGTGAAAAACCCCAGCAGTAAGGCCACCTTGAATAAGCCAGCAACAGCAGCTATGTCACCATCAATCACCAAAATGCAACATATTTACACTTTTGCCATGATCTCCATGTTCTCCATATGTTCAGGTGTTGTACCCCTTAATACAAAGCCACTGCCTTCTCTCTCTGTCCTCTTTCCCCCTTTCACTTTCACTCAGAGTCAGCCTCCGTATACCACAATAAACCTCTCACATGAGCTGGTGATCTCTTTTTGGCACCCCCTGGCCCCCTACCTTTATTGTTTCTATTTCTGTTTTTAAGTCTCGAAAAATTTTATTTGCTTCTTTCATGTGTTGACTGAATTTTTCTGGCTTTTCTTTAAAGGATTTCCTTCAATTCTTTATTTATGTTTGCCAAGAATCTTTAATGGATTTATTCATTTTCTCTTTAAGGACCTCTATCATATTCATATATCTGGCTTTAATGTCTTTTCTTCTTGTGCTTCAGCTTTGTTATACTATTCAGGACATCCTGTGATAGCATAGCTGTGTTCTAATGGGGACTTTGTCCTACCTGTTATTAGTTATGTTAGTAAGCAGGCATCTTGACTTCTGGGTTTGAGATGACTATAGGTCTAGGTGCTGATTTTCTAGCTTGCTTATGTACGGTGCATGTTTGTTCTTGGCTTTCTGTTCCATCTCTGTATTTTTAGAATGTGTGGTGGCTGTCTAGTGCCTGTTTTACACATTTGGTGTGTTCACAGGTAATGCCTGCTGGTGTTAGAGGTTGAGATGCATTGACCTATAAGGGAGGGAAGATAGGCAGGCAGGGATAGTCCCTGTGGTTCATAGGATACATCAGCTGAGGAGGAAGGTTGTAGCTGGTGATATAGTGTAGTTTTAGGAAAAAAACTGAGGAATTGGGTCTAAGTAAACAAAGAGAGCAGAGAAGGTGTGTGGGCAATCTACCTGGTTTTCTGGTAGGTGTGGCCTGTGATAGAGCAAACACCATTTGCTTGAGTTGGGCCTGGGATACAGGAATGAGTAAGAGAAGTAAGGTTTGGAAGTTACAGTCTGGGATCCACATGAGGTGTGGACAAAAAGGTGTGCAGTCAGGATGCACTTGGTGATCTGTTTCAATGCTATGGATGAGCCTAAAACACTGGGTCTGGGGGAACAGAAAGAGTAGAGAAGGTCATCAGGCAGGCTACCTGATCTTGGGATATCTGCGTGAATTGGGGGCTGGGAAACAGCAATGAATGGTGTGAGGAAGGCCAGGAGTGGATGATCTGTGGAACACACAGGATTCAGGGATGCTACAGCGGGTGTTCTTCTCCAGTGCCAGAGAGAAGTCTGAGGGATTAGGTGTGGGGAACAGGGAGAGAGGAGAAGTTCAGTAGGCCTACTATCTGGTCTTCTGGCTGGTGTGGTCTGTCATGTTTTATTATTCCTAAGTAGACTTCCAGTAAATGTCACATTTAAAACATTATTTTCTTATTGTATTTTATATTAATACATTTTATAGAATCATGTTATAGTCCATTTTATAAATGTAGCTGCTGTTCTTTTATTTCAAGATAATATAAATTTCAAAGTCACTTTGAAAAAATACAATAGGTTTTATTTTATTTTTTAGAATTGTCATATTATTGGACATTAATATATCCATTTAATAGTTATGTAATTATTCAAGATCTTTTTTGGCTGTTAAATTATTCAGATACTAGAAAGTAAGAATATGATTCTGGTTCAGATCTGGAAGATTTCAATAATAAAATTTTGAAGCACAAAGCCAAAAATGCAATTACTGAAGAGTTCATAATCTTTCAAATTATTTAAGAATTATTAATTCTGTGTTAATGAACACAGAATTCAGATTCCCAAAGTATACATACTTCTTTCTTTGATCTAAAATTTCTTCATTCTTTTTTTTAATTTTTTATTTCCTATATTCTTTGTTTATTCTACACATGCTTTATCAAATAATTGGTCTATTTCATGTTGATTCATGACAATTAAAATTGGACTATTGATAGGCTAAGAGTATCAGAATTAATCAAAATCTTTCATAGATATATTTGTTCTTTACCTATTAATATCATATTAAAATATATTCTGTCTTTTATTGAGTTTTTCTTCAAATTAAGTAATAGTTGGAAATTTTCTTTAAGAAGTATTTATAAAACTTCCATGGTTGTTAAAGTGCATATATGCCAAAATCAAAACTAATATCACCTATTAACATCTAGAGTTTAACTACTGTTAAACACTAGAAGGATGGTTGCTCTACAAAGGAAAAGTATTTGACAAATATGTAGCAACTGTATATCATACATCCATTGCAGAGAGGATAAGGGAGCAAAAGGCTTCCTTTGAATAATATTATTTTATAGTATAGTTTTGTTTATGTGTGTTCTATTTATTATATTATGTAGATTTTGTTTGTGTCAATACTTGGGTTTATCTCTGAATTAGGTTATGATAGGGGTGATGATTAAATCTCAATTGAATTCTTACATATAAATACATTGATAATCATTTGGAAATTAAAGATTCTTGCTTGTTCTTGCTATTGTAGTTCTTGCTATTGTAGTTCTTGCTATTTGGATTTTCTTCCATTTTTCATTTTTATTTTAAAACATTATTTGCCTAGTAAATAATTATATGATAACATTTTTATTTTTAAATGTTTTCAATTCTAGAGCAAAAGTAAATGACCTCTTTATTAAAGTCCCCAATAATTATGTAGACTATATGGCTTTCTCAGATATTAAAATTTGAGTTGCTCTGGGTAGAATTGAAATTGGAGTATGACTGTATTAAAGTGTCTATTCTTATTAAACTTAATCTACAAGAACAACTTGCTAAGACCATAGATTTATGTTTGCTGAATCCATGTCACTGACTTATTTATCTACACCAAAAGTTTTTATTGGAAGGAAACATAAGTGGTTCTGTTACTGTTTTACTGCAGGTATTAAGAATGGTACTCATATAGACAGAATCATATAAAAATATGTAGATGTTTATTAGTATATTTTTAATAATTTGTTTTAATAGTTTCAGCTGGAATATGTGTAACAAACTGTGTTATAAAAATAATTAATAATAAATGGTATAATTTTGTCCTATTTCAAACACCTGAGAATTGGAAAGCTATGGTATTAGGGCAAGAGCCAAACAGGAAGCAAGAAATACTAAGGTGTGCGCTGCAGATAGATGTTTACACTCAGAAGAGAAAATGAATTAACCATCATCCTGTCCTTAGTGGCTTTCCACATTTAGGGAGGTATCTGCCACGTTGAGTAGACATAACGTCATTCTACCAGTTCCAATGATAACACTTTCAAAATAACACACCATCCAGAAAGTCATCCAGAAATAACTCATCCAGAAAGTCTGTAATAGTCTTGTAATAGCTATCTAGCTGGGGACTAACAGGTTATATTAAAATAAAAATTTATCCATCACAAAGGCATGCATGTTAATTGTATTTCCTGATTTTGTGTGTCAACATGACACAAGCTAGAGTCATTAGAGAGGATGGACTTTCAGTTAAGAAAATGCCTCCACACAGTCCAGGCATAAGGCATTTCTCAATTTTTGACCAAAAGGAGAGTGCTCAGCCCACAGTGGGTGGTGGCATCCCTGGGCTGGTAGTCCTGGGTTCAATAAGAAGTTAGGATGAACAATCCAGAAGATCCTTCCATGGCCTCTGTATCAGCTCCTGCTTCCAGGTTTCTGCCCCGATTGAGTTCTTTTCCTGACTTCCTTTGATGATGAACAGAGATATAGAAGTGTAAGCTGGATAAAACTTTTCCTTCCCCACTTGCTTTATGATCATGGTGTTTAGTCACAACAATAAAGCCCTAACTGTGACATTAATCATAGTTTAAATGGAAAACCTGATATACTGGTGCAAAGTATACATTTCAATTTTCTGTATCAAAGAAATGCACATAAAGATGTTTTCACACATATACTTGTGAATATTTCAATATACAGGGTTTGTATTTCTATTATGATTATTATGTCTGTTCTATTTTCAGTGACTCTGAAATTTTTTCAGACCATAGGAAGATAATAATTCATAACTTTTCAACAAGCAGTGTATGATTATATATTCTTATATGATGGCTGTTTCAGTTCAGTTTCTGTTGCTATGATAAAACACCATTACCAAAAGCAATGTTGGAAAAGATTTATTTCATCTTATACTTAAAGGTAATAGTCCATCTCCAAGGAAATGAAGGACAGGAATTCAAGGCAGGAAACTAGAAGCAAATCTTAAGCAGAAATGTCTCTTACTGGCTTGCACACCATGGTATCTCAGTATGCTTGTTTTAGTATCCAGGATAATAATCCCAGAATTTGTACCACCCACACTGGGGTTGGCCATCTAACATAAATCATTAATAAAATTCATCTCATAGGCTTCCAGAGGTCAATCTGTTCTGGAAATTTGTCTATAATTTCCTTTTCCCAAAGGGTACTAGTTTATTTCAAATTCACATAAAAAACCACAATAATATACTCAGTCATGTATATATACTGATAACAAGCCAAAAGGAATATAGAGAAATAAAAAAAAATCAAAAATAGATATTACTCCCAGTATGTACCTTCAAATTATTTGTGTAATACTACTAAACCTTTGTAAGTATTGGCATTATAAAATAATTTACCAAATATGCGTCTATTAAGCACAAATTTATCATTTCTCACTCACACAAAATGCAACACTTTAACTTAAAAATTACCTTCCCCAAAAACTCAAGCTATTTCATATTTTATTTAGCATTTCAAATTTTTGTATCAGGTTTAGAGGTACATTTATTTCCATTAATTACAACCTATTTTAATAGTCAATTGAACCATTAATATTCATATTACAGTCTATTCTTATTATAATATTCTTCATTCTAATCAGAATATTCAAATCTTTCGTAATACTCAGTGTTAACATCTCTTTAACAAGTCACTTGGGAAACACAGTTCCTTAGTGCATTGAGAGTGCATCTTGACATTGGGGCTTTTGTGCTTGTCAGACCTAATAAGAGTGTTAATCTCAGTAATCAAAAGTGGTAAATTATCAAGAAGTTTCCTTTTTCTCCCAAAAAGCTATATGCACAGAATACTATTGCTTTGTTAAATACATACTCAGGAAAAATACCCAGCTATAAATAAAAGGTCTATTATTTATAAAATTGTTACCAGTAATTTACTACTACATTAGAACCTGGGAAAATCTCTCAGTCTCACTATCTGATGAAAATTCATCCCCAAAGTACTATAAATGCTTATATTAGTGCATGATCATGAAGCTTGAACGAATCATAAGAGTTGTTCACAAATTAGTGCGTTAATTTTCTCATAGATTGTTAACCTTATAACAGTGCCATTTTAAACCACGAGGAAGCAATACAAATGATAGATGACCAAAAAAATGTTATTAGCTATTAGGACCCAAGCAAATAATTTAGTGGTTTTCATTAATGTCAAGTGGGATCACACATTTAAAGTACATTCTTTAAGTATTATGATGTAATTTACCTTAATAGTAATATGTTATATTTTCCTAATTAGTTTCCACAGTAGCAAATTTAGGCCCATGGAATGTTGCATTTATAGTTTATGTTCCCAGTGAACATCAGATGGAGATTTTAAAATGACATTATATAATATAGTCTTCTGAATTATAAGTTTCTTAATAGCACTATGACTGGTAACTCTTTGAACAACCAAGGTTTTCTTCTCACATCCCTCAAACCCTATCATCCTGTGTAAAAATTTGATTTTATATACCTCCACAATGTTGGAGTATATTTCCACTTTTGTGTATTATTCCTGACTCAGAGTATGTGGTTTAAAGTTTCTCTTCTGTGGACTTACGGATTAGAAATGTCCCCATAGGGTTCCGCACTTGGCTACGTAGCTCTCAGTTGTTTGTGGCGTTTGGAGAGTTTACAGGAAATACAACCACACTGGAGGAAATCTAACAATGAGAGAGGGGTTAGAGGGATTAATCTCTATTCCACTTGTACTCTGCCCTCAGTTTCACATTTGATGTTAAATATATAATCACGCAGCTTCCTGCTTCTGCAAATGCACTTGCTGCTTGCTGCCATTTCTGTCACTGCATGATGGGCTCTTATCCCTATGAAACCATAAGTCATGATAACCTTTCCCTTCCTTAAGATGTTTTTATTTTGTTGCCTATCATGCACAGGAAAAGCAACTAGTACACTTCTTTCTTATTTCTTTTTCCAAAAAGATGAGGACAGAAGTAGTTTACATAGCCTTTCATATGATCTGCTTTGAAGATTTTTCATGGACCTGATATTATCATTTTACAAACACACACACACACACACACACACACACACACAAATATATATATATATATATATATATATATATATATATATATATATATATATACACACACACCAAATAAAGATAACCCTTAAATTTTAATTTCAATATACCACAATGTTACCATTAGTTATTTTGACACTTGTTATGGGTTTCAACATATGTTCACTTCTAGAGCATCTGTTGTCTTTTTTTTTTCAGTTCTTCCTGCCACTAGGTGTACGTGTGGCACACAGATACCCATGCAGGCAAACTACCCAGAAATGTAAAATAACATTAATGAGTGTAGAGTCAGAAATCTTTGTCTGAATGCTCAAAAACACATTACTACTTATTTTCAGTATGATTCCTTCAAGCATTATTTCTGAAGTATATAATATATTCAGAAATAGAGTCATACTTCAACGTTCTGTAAGGCAACCAAAGGGTAATGGTAATAGCTTATATTATTTTGGGTCTCTTATATGCCAATGACCCACAATAAAAGGGAGTTCCCTATATCTGGTGCTGAGGATTTTGTCAGAAAATGTATGGCTCTCAGATATAACATTATCTCTAAGTGAAATCTTTCTAGGTGAGAATACTGAATATGGAGCCTTGGTTGCAGTAGAAAACACACAACTGAAGGGATCATGGAGAAAAGGAGAGGATTGGTACTGTACAGCAGAGTCAGAGTCCCTAAATAGAAACCAGGATGCCATTGGTGCACACACAGACACAGTGAAAATGGCAGAACAGTCTCACCACCAAAAAGGACAGTAACAGCTATGGCATGGATCCAGCCAAAACCTGTGAATTGAGCAGAGTTTGCTCTAAAAAGAAGAGCCTTGGAGGTAGAATGGCCAAAGCTCTGGGACCTAGGATCTAATGAATGAATCTTACACACAAGGCATTGAGCTCTTAAGCTTTGATTTATACTGTTGTGTGCTGGATTTGCATTTATTTGATTATTTCTTTAATTTGATTATGTCCTTTTGAAATAAAAGCATATGTAACTTATTTTAGCTCTCACAAAAGAACTTTCAGTTTTTGGTGAGACCTTGGATATTTTAAAGAGACTTGTCTTAGTCAGGGTTTCTATTCCTGCACAAGCATCATGTCCAGGAAGCAAGTTGGGGAGGAAAGGGTTTATTGAGCTTACACTTCCACATTGCTGTTAATCACTAGAGGAAGTCAGAGCTGGAACTCAAGCAGGTCAGGAAACAGGAGCTGATGCAGAGGACATGGAGGGATGTTTCTTACATGCTTGCTTCCCCTGACTTGCTCAGCCTGCTCTCCCAGAAAACCAGCCCAGAGGTGGTACCACCCACAAGGGTCCCTTCCCCCACCTTGATAACTAATTGAGAAAATGCCCCACAGCTGGATCTCATGGAAGCTCTTCCCCAACTTAAGTTCCTTTCTCTATGATAACTCCATCCTGTGTCAAGTTGATGCACAAAACAGCCAGTAAAATTGACCCCTTGTCAACTTGACAGACAAACCCTCATGATTAAGCCTCAACCCTTACTTTCTTATTGATTCCCAATATCTTAATAACTTTAAAAGTCCCACAGTCTTTACATATTATATGTTCAATCCCTTTAAAATGTCTAATATGTTTTAACATCCAAAGTCTTTTCAAAATTCAAAGTCTCTTAACTGTTGGCTCCACTAAAATACCTTCTACCTTCAAGAAGGAAAAATATCAGGGCATAGTCACAATCAAAAGCAAAATTCAAACTCCAATGGTTCAATGTCTGGGATCCAAGTCACAATCTTCCGGGCTCCTCCAAGGGCTTGAGTCACTTCTCCAGCTCTGCCCTTTGTAGCACACAGCTTGTCTTCTCGGCTCCAGCTGTCTGTACTCCACTGCTGTTGCTGTACTTGGTGGTCATAGCATAGCACTGGCAACTAGAAAACACTGCTGCCTTCCATTGTAACTAGGCTTCACCAATAGCCTCTCCTAGGTTCTTTTCATGGTGCCAAGCCTCAACTCCTATGCATGGCCCCTTCAGTCCTGGGCTATCAATTGCAACTAAGACTGCAACTTCACCAATGGCCATTGACAGTCTTTCACAGTTCAGAGAGCCTTGTCTGCTCTTCATGACCCCTTCATGCCTTCAAAACCAGTACCATCTGGGTTACTCTTACACAGTACCAAGTCCTGCTACAGCACGATGTACAACCTTGGCTATCTCTGGAATACAGCCTCTGTGCACTCAGAAAATACTTCCCAGAAGATTTCACCTCAGTGGTGCTGGTTTCTTCTTAATCAGTGCTTATTTCTTAGCTCCAGCTAACCAACATCAAGAGTCCCGGTCACACAAGAGTTCACTTTAGTGGTTCTGTCTGATATCTTGTTAATCACAGCTGATTCTTCAGCCCCAGCTAACCAAAGCCACAAAATCTTCACAATAGAAACATGGCTGTGATAAGAGTCTTTAATCTTCCCTCTGAAATTTCACAAGCCAGCCCTCCATCTTCCACACTGTTTTCAACATTATCTTCCAAACTCCCACAAAACATTCCACAGAGCTGTTAACATCCTAATGGCTCTTCTGACTCAAAGTTCCAAAGTCCTTCCACAGTCCTTCCCAAAGCATGGTCAGGTTGTCACAGGAGTGACACTGGTGCCAATTTGTCTTAATCAGGGTTTCTATTCCTGCACAAACATTATGACCAAGAAGCAAGTTGGGGAGGAAAAGGTTTATTGAGCTTGCACTTCCACACTGCTGTTCATCACCAAAGGAAGTCAGGGCTGGAACTCAAGCAGGTCAGGAAACAGGAGCTGATGCAGAAGACATGGAGGGATGTTTCTTACTGGTTTATTTCCCCTGGCTTACTCAGCATGCTCTCTTATAGAACCCAAGAACACCAGCCCAGAGGTGGTACCACCCACAAGGGTCCTTCCCCCTTGATCACTAATTGAGAAAATACCCCACAGTTTGATCTCATGGAGGCATTTTCCCCAACGGAAGCTCCTTTCTAAGTGATAATTCCAGTCTGTGCCAAGTTGACACACAAAACCAGCCAGTACAAGACTGAAACCTTCTCTATTACTTTTTTGATTAGATATTTTCTTTATTTGTATTTCAAATGTTACCTGTCCCCTTTCCTCCTTTCCCGTCCCAAATCCCCTATCCCATCCCCCTTCCCCTCCTCACCAACCCACCCACTTCCCTGTCCTGGCATTCCCTATTCGGGAGCATCTAGCCTTCTCAAGACCAAGGGCCTCTCCTCTCATTGATGTCCAACAAAGCCATCCTCTGCTAATGCTCTACTAGATATGCATAATCCTCTCCAGATATGCATCTGGATCCAGGGGTACATCCATATATACTCTTTGGTTGGTGGTTTAGTCTGTAAACCCAGACAATATTGTGAATGTCTTCTGTATTACTTTTTTAAAATTTCTTTTCTTTTTATTAACTAATTATTTTATTTATTTATACCCGAAATGTTGTCCCCTTTCTGTCCCCCTCCCAGATGCACCTTTGGGAGCTCCCAGAGACTGAGTCATCACCCAAAGAGTATACAGAAACCATTTTCAAAAGAGCTGTGAAATATATGCTAAACATTGACTAAGAATTTACTAAATTATAAAAGTTAGCAAATAGTATATGCAGAAGAGACAAAGGGGAGAATTCATTTACATTTTTGTGACTTAATGTTGGCACTTTCTTTTTGCTATATAATTTTTTGTATGAGTTATCTGGGGTTACTCTATTGGTTAGTTTAATGTCAATTTGACAGGACTAGATTCATCTGAGAGGAGGGAACCAAAACTGAGAAAATGCCTCTATCAGATCAGGCTGTAGGCTGGCTTGTAAGGTAATGATGAGGAAGGATCGAATTCATTGTGGGTGGTGTTTCTGTTGTGTGGGGCATGGGGAAGTGAGTCTTGTGAGAAAGAAGCAGGATGGAGAGTGAAGCACCATGGGCTCCTCCTACTGCTTGAGGAGTCCTGATCTCACATGATCTATGGTAGCTCCCAGCACACAGGTGAGACAGGACAAAGGACCAAAGACCGAGGTGATGGCTGCTTCCATGTATTCATGGACTTCCCAAGGTGATTGACTTCCACCCATACAGAGTCAAGGATAAGCAAATCAGACTTGGCAGGACAGCATATGCGGTGCCCAATTTCACCCTTGATTGTGTAATTGAACCCTGGTAGGCTGAAGAGTTATATTGAAATTTGTTATGGTGAACAATAAAGTTAAATCTGCACTCTGATCCTTGTCTCTGGAGTCTGAATCCCAGGTATCTTGCAGGGCTCTGCCTCTATCCCTGCAACCCTATTTCCTGGTCCCTGGTCCCACACTTCTGGGCTGGTGCGCCAGGGTTTTATAAGGACAGAGAAAAAGGAGGAAGGTGATTGGAGAAGGGATGGAGAGACGAAGGTTTATGGGACATATGGGGAGGGGGGATCTGGGAAAGGGGAAATCATTTGGAATGTAAACAAAGAATATAGAAAATAAAAATATTAAAAAACAAAAACAAAAACAAAAAAGAGAAGACAAGAAAGCAGATATGAGAGGAGTTACAGAGGAAGTGAATATAATAAAAAAAAAATCACTGTATGGAATTATAATCAATAAACAAGGGGAAAAAAGTTAAAAAAAAAAAAAGCAGACAGAGCAACCTATGAGGAACAAGTTAAGAAGCAGTATTGTCCAATTGTGTCTGTATGAGCTCCCGTCTCTAGGTTCCAACCTGAGTTGAGTTCCTACTTTGGCTTCCCTTGGTGGACTGACTCAGGATATGTAAACCAAATAAATTCTTTCCTAACCAAGTTACTTTTGGTTCTGTTGTTTCATCACAGCAAAGACAACTCAGCCAAGATAATGACACTACGTTTTATATTGGGATATCGATATTTAAATGAGATTTTAGTAATGAACAAGAAAGAAAAATATCATTGAATAGTAATATATTGGTGTGTGACGTAGACATGAGGTCCATTAACCTCATTTATTGTTTTGTTTGTTTGTTTGTTTGTTTTGGTCAAATTGACACAGTCTAGAATAATCTAGGAAAAGTTACCTCAGCTGAGAAAATACCTCCATCTGATTTTCTTTATGCAAGCCTATAAGGACATTTTCCTGACTAATGATTCAAGAAAGATTCATGTAAGAGGGAGCAGTACACGTGGTCCTAGGTGGTCTAACAAAGCAAGCTGAGTAAGGATGGAGAGAGTCAGTGAGCAGCATCTCTCTATGGTCTCGGCCTTAGTTCCTGCTTTGAGGTTTCTGCTTTGAGTCCCTGCCTACCTCCCCCCACCCCCAAATTATGAACTACAACTAGCAAACCAAATAAAAATGTTTCTTCCCCAGCTTACTTCTGGTCTGTATACTATCTCAGGAACATACAAGAAAAGAAGACAGTGTATATGCACATACACACATCTAACTATTCTACATGAATGTTAGTAAATATAAAATAATATATATCTTTATGGCCTTGCCAAAAATCCATAATATTGTTTATCTTTTTTAACTACCTCTCCCCTCTCTAGCAAAAACCTCTACGTTTTTTTTCTCATCTTCACAAAAAATGAGCCTTCCCTAGAAGTCTTTTTCTCACTGTTTTACATTACATGTTTACTTTCCTGGTTCATATTAGTCTAGGTTATATACCTATTTATAAGACTTAGGTTAAAGTACACAAATATTAAACATGTAACATTTATCTCCTGTATCTGTGTTAGAGCACAACTCAATATAATATTTTCTAGTTCTACTTATTTATTTTAAAAATTTATAGTATTTTTATTCCTGAACAGAATTATATTGTACATGTGTACAACATGATCATTGTCCATTCATTAGTGCAAGATTATTTAAGCCATTTCATTTTCCTAGTTATTGTAAACAGAATGACAAGAAACATTAGCTGAGGAAGTATGTGTAGAGAGGATGGCAAATTCTTTGGGCATATGCCAAGGAATAGTATGGTTGCGGCATCAACACCACTCCTTTTAGTGTTTGGAGGACTTACCACACCAATTTCCACAGTGACTACAACAATTTATAATTCTACCAACACTGCATGAGGATTCCTTTCCCTGAATCTTTACCAACATTTGCTATTGGGTCTTTCTTCTTTTTGGAAATTATGGAAAAAATATCCATAAACTATTATTTTCCCTTATCCTAATTATGAAAGATGTCAAACCATTAAGATTTTTTATTAGATATTTTCTTTATTTACTCAAATGTTATGCCCTTTCTACGTTTCCCCTCCAAAAACCCCCTATCCCATACCCTCTCTGTACTGGCTGGTTTTGTGTGTCAACTTGACACAAGTTGGAGTTATCACAGAGAAAGGAGCTTCAGTTGGGGAAGTGCCTCCATGAGATCCATCTGTGGGGCATTTTCTCAATTAGTGATCAAGGAGAGAGGGCAGCTTGTGGGTGGTACCATCCCTGGGCTGGTATTCTTGGGTTCTATAAGAGAGCAGGCTGAGCAAGCCAGTAAGAAACATCCCTCCATGGCCTCTGCATCAGCTCCTGCTTCCTGGCCTTCTTGAGTTCCAGTCCTGACGTCAGGTGATCAATAGTAATGTGGAAGTGTAAGTTGAATAAACCCTTTCCTCCCCAACTTGTTTCTTGGTCTTGATGTTTGTGCAGGAATAGAAACCCTGACTAAGACACCCTCCCTCTGCTCACTAACCCACCCACTCCCCCTTCCCTAACTTGACATTCCCCTACCCTGGGCATCACACTTTCACCAGTCCAAGGCCTCTCCACTCATTGATGTCCAACCAGGCCATTCTCTGCTCTTCATGGGACTGGAGCCATGGGTCACTCCATATTTCCTCTTTGATTGGTAGTTTAGTCCCTGGGAGCTCTGAGGTTCGTATTGTTTCTCCTGTGGGGCTGCAAACCCCTTCAGCGCCTTGGGTCCTTTCTCTACTTCCTCCATTGGGGACCCTGTGCTCAGTTCAATGGTTGGCTGTGAGCATCCACCTCTGTATTCATCAGGCACTGGCCATGCTGAGGAGGCAACACAGTGGGCAGAGGACCTGTGGCCAAGCCTGAGCATCTGAGTTCAGTCCGTGGGCCCTAAAGGTGTGGAGGCAAAGAGCTGTTTTTCTACAAGTTGTCCTTTGACTTCTGCACTGTGGCACGTGAGCATACACATACTCTCTAAGGGGAAAAATAATAGTAATAAATGTTAAAGACATTACAAACCTTTAAGATTTTTTTCACCTACTTTTTAAAATTTATTTTTGTGAAATCGTTCAGATCCACCACTCATATTTTAGATTGTTTCTTTTTTGGGTGGGGATGGGGCACTCTTAATGGGCTTTTTTCATTTTGTGGGTGGTAATCTTCGATTTGATGAATAGCTGGTAAAGATTTTCTTCACCTTCCTCATTCCATTTTTTCTTTTGCTGAAAGGAAGCATATTATTATTATTATTATTATTATTATTATTATTATGAGATCCCATTTATAAATATGTGGCCTCACTTCCTAGGTAAATGGAATCCTACATAAAGTCATATCCTACACATATTGTGATGGCCCAGGGTGTGGCCTTGTTGAAGGAAGTGGGATCACTGTAGTTATGGGCTTTGAGAATCTCCTCCTAGCTACCTAGTCTGCTCCTAGCTTCTTCTCTAGCACTATGTCTGCCTGCATGCTGCCATGCCTCCTGCCATGATGATAATGGACTGAAACTATAAACATGTAAGCCAACCACAATTAAATGTTGTCACCTAGAAGCTTTGCCTTCCTCATGGTGTGTCTTAGCAATGGAAACCCTAATCAAGACAGAACTTGGTACCAGGGACTGGAGTATTGCTGCGATAGACCTCATTATGCTTTGTTTAGAGGAATGTGGATGTGGGGACTTAGGATTTGAAAAAGAATGGAATGTATTAAAAGGAACTTAATGGCACTGTAGCAGAAACATAGAAGACATTGGTACTGAGGGTGATTTAAACTCAGGAGAACAGTCTTATGTTTTGGTGACAGTGTTCTTAGCTCCAGCTAACCAGTACCACGTGTCCCAGTAGTTCTTTCTATTTTTTTTACTCTAAAGCCAGAGCCACATGGCAGAAGCTGCCAAGTTCTGCAGCTTGCTAGGGTGGGAACATGCTCCATCTTATTCTGTTACCAGATTTCTGTTTTCCAACTCCCTCTGCCTGAGATTTGCTTTCCTGGAACGTGCTCTGTACATTGACCTTGAACCCAGAGATCTGCTTGTCTTTGCCTTCTGGAATTAAAGGTTTGCACTACCAGAAGTGGACCTAAATTTAACTGGTTGGGATCTTTTTCCAAGGTCACTATTCCCTTAATTCAATTTAATATCCTTGAACACAGGATTCAGCTCCATTTCACTTCCTGGTGCCCTTTTAATACTAGAACCATATATTTGTATTTTTTCTCAACTTGTTCCTTTTCATTAAAATGCTGTTCATAAGAGTGAACTTTATTAACCACAAAACAGAATTTGTATCAGGTTGTATGAGACTTCCTTTATCAAAGCAATTAATCTAAATCTCTTGACCTTAGCCTCAGGCACACTCTTCAGACAATGGCAAAAAGCAGTCACATTCTTCCCCCAAATACCAGAAAATCAGTCTCTAGTTCAGATATTGAAATTCTTCTCCAAAGAAACCTCTTGGGCCAGGTCAGGACAGTTCAAATCACAGCAGCAAAGTCTTCCATACTCCTTCTTGGATAGCCCATTAAGCCCCACTTAAAGCATGCCAGTGCTTTCCAAATCCAAAGTACCAACACCTACACCATCTATAAACTGCTGGAGTACAAGCAGAGGGCAGTCTTGCAGATCCAAAGCTGCAGGAACTCTGACACAGAGCAACCACAGGATACCTGAGAGAAGTCCTGGTGAGGATCCAGTATTGGTAGAACAGCAGAAGATAGAGACCTCAAACAAAACCAATGACTCATTGCAATGAACATTTGCAAGTAAAGATATTTGGACTAAAGGGTATGTTATGTGGCATACACATCAGAGTTTCCAAAGTGAGATTTTGTGTGTGTGCATTTGTTTGTGTTTATTTGGGGGGACTTTGCAGGGATAAAGGGTGGATATGAAGGGACAGGGGATGAGTGGGACAGGAGTACTTGATGTCAAATTCACAAATAATAATTCTTTTTAACAATGATAACAGTTGCATAATTACTGTTATGAAGTAACAACAAAGAAATTTGATTTTTTGAGGTCACTGCAACATGAGGAACTGTGTTTGAGCAGCCCTTGAATAGAGTACAGAGAACCACTAGAAAGAATGGGAATGGAAGATAGTGAGGTACTCTATATGAAAACAGTAATAATATTAAATATGATGCTATTAAATATTTATGCTAATAAATACTGTGGGTCATGTTTCTTTTCTTTTTTTTTTTCAATTTCAATTGTTGTTTAGAACACATTGTGACTACTTGGTTTTGTCCACAAACTATGTATGTGTTAAGCAAGAAATTTTATGTTCCTAAGAATTTTGGACTTTTTCTTAAGCAAAACAAAACAAAATAAACAAACAAAATCCCCTACATTGACTTATAATTGTTGGTGATTTCTATGTCCTCAGAAACCATTAGCCAGGAAATTCTCTTATTTTGTCTAACATTGAAATCAGAAGCCAAATATGATTACTGGTCATACTAATAAATCAAGATAAATAGGCTATGATACTGAATTATATGTTATTTTACTTAAACTAAAATAATTTTTAAAATGCTATATTGTATTTTGGAAAAAGGTACACCAATAATTTATTGATTATCATTTCAATCACTTTGAATATTATTTTATTTTGCTACTTGCCATTTACTTTTTGGGATATAGTTATTCAAGTGGGATCTCTGTATGTTGTTTCAGATTTTTGGAGTATGCTTTAATCTTAGAATATGACATCCAACTCCAAAGAATTACAACCATGATGGTGCTTAACAGGAGCTTCCACAGACAACCACCCTCATGTCTCACTACTCATTTCAGCATTGAATATTGTCTTCTTAACTATGAATTCTTTCTGCTATCTGCTTTATTGTGATCAATTATTCAATATGCATAATCTAAAGTTTGTATCTTGAACAGTTGATAATACCAGTCAGGTTATCAACTAATCTTGCCAATATGTGACCACTCTCATGCAAGGAACATAGTCATTCATATGCCTATTATAATGTGTTTGTTATTAGACGTTTCTCCATCAATTGTTTTTCAAGAGTATTTCAAAGGTTTCTGCAGTGCAGCTAGATTCACTTGATTGCTCAGAATTAAATTGGGCATTTGCACCATTTCTGTTAAGACTCAGGGACCACCTTGGGAGACGGGGCAGAAGGAACATAAGAGCCAGCAGACCGGTAGGAAGAGTGAAATGCTGTCTTCTGAACACAGATAATGCTGTCATGACCTTCAAATATTAGTGGTGGCTAGCAAGGAACCTACAAATCTGGGTCTACCTCCATTTGAACAAGGATCAGAGGGGGCCAACTGCTCTCTGATAGAATTCATGGCTGCATTTGAGGACTTAACAGGCTACAACAGATCATTTCACACGCAGGGTGCCACAAAGGATCCTGTTGAATCTCAAAGATTTTCATCAAAAAATGAAACAGAATGAAATTAGCAATATTAATACTCATAAATATGGGAAGGTAACTAGTATAGAAAGAGGTATTTATAAAACAGGATTATAGGAGGAAGTTATAATAATCACAATGATTATTATACATATATAATTTTAAGAGAAAAACTCAGTAACAGTCAAAATTATATCTTTGTGGGATTAATTTAAATACTAAAGTATGTTTCTAAAGCCACATAGGATAGAATATTTTTTGAAAAGTAGTAGAAGTGAAAACCCATCAGGGAAAAACCTGATGTGCTTTAATAACAGAGACTAAATAAATGTGAGTGAAAAAGACTACTTAAGAATTACAAATACAGGAAGACACAGATTATGTCCAAATCTACAGGTTTGGGAGAAGAATCAGTTTTGTGGCATGTACCATTAACAGAAAACAGATTTAATTTCACTCAGTGCCATTATTTAATTCAGCCCTTCTGTTTAAGTGATTAATGTATTGTTTGATTGATAAAAGCAGAGGTTACAGCAAGAGCTGTAAAGTATTTTGAAATCCAAAGATAATGTAGTCCTTGAAAAGGGATGAAAAAATTCATATAGAAAATGCACTCAACAAATATATGCAAATGTATTGAATATGCTCTGAACCCCTTTTTCTAACCTCCAGTTATTTATACACAGAGAATTATGAGCTCATCAAAATCAGCCCAAAGAAAAAATCATAGATTGCATTTCAGCGTCCAACCTAATTAATATTGGAATTAAGAAAATGATGGTTCAGTGAATATCCAGATCAGTCTATTAAAATAGCTTATGTCTACTGGACTATGATGGCATAAACGCCAAGCTGATACATTGTTTCCTTTTTCCACACATATCTTTCTCAGTGTTTATTATCATTGCCTTTCAAAGTACAAAGTGCCTCTCGATGGCCCCATATGCTTACTATTTAATCTTTACCAGACGTTAACCTCTCAAGAACAAGAAATGTGAAGAATTTTTGTCTTCATATTTCAATTCATTTTCTAGCATAAAATGTATGTTTACCTAATAGAAAACATGAGAATAAATGATAATGGCTGATATAATGATGCACAGTATTGAGGTAATTGATTTTTCAGTTAGTATATGAAAATTAGATTCTTATGTCAAACCCATTATGTTCTAATAATTCATTTGTTAAACAGTTCCTGATAGAAAGAGAAGAAACAAGTGTCTTCATTTGAATGTGAAGGTCAAGAAAATATTCAAGACTTGAACAGCTTTGAAAAGCAGAGAATCATAGTAGGACTACAACATTGTTTTTAAAAACTCAGGAAATGAGCAGAATAAGACAGTAATTATTTCAAAAATATAGAATCAAAATTTGGTAAAGGATACAGATATTACTAGCTTCTTCTCTGGTTTTAGGAAATAACATACTATCTAAAGTTTATTGTAATGAAAGAAATGTTTTACTCAGGTTGGGGAAAGACCAAGTTCAAAAGAGTTACTATTTGTAGAGCACTAAAGCCTTCACAAAAACATAATATGACCTTGTGAAAGAATATTCTCAAAAGAATTATGAAAAAGAATTCTACAATTGTTTCTGCCACAGATATCACCAGATTGTAAGTTTTTCTTTTTCCTTTCACTCCACATCTCATTACAGTAACTCATCATCAATTTCTGATCTCAAATCATAAAGAAAAGAGCCACAAGGATATTAGCTTTGTGTAATATCTTATGAGGAAAAGAGACACTAAGTAATAAAATAGTGATGCTGTAGGAAAAATAATGCATATATCAAGTTCCTGTTAATTCTTCAACCATACGCTATTATTTTCATTGTACTTAATTTAAAATATATTATAAAATGTGATTTTACATAATTTGATAAACATTATTCATCACTGAACTGAAGATGTATTTCACCAAATGGAAAGACTAGGTTTCATATTGAGTTATATCAATATGAGTGATGAATGTATTCTTAATCTATCAGTTGATCATTCCTAGATCACATTCCTAGATGTACATACATGGTTATTAAATACTTACTATACAAATTAAAGAAGAATCTGTATGGACCAATTTTTATATAAAAATTAGATGTTATATAATATATAAATTATATATTATATTTATATATAATTTACATAAGCAGAAAGAATATTCTCATATATATTCTCATTATCAATCCTTGTGTGGTTTTAATTTTTTATTCGATATATTTTGCATTTACATTTCAAATGATTTCCCCTTGTCTGGTCCCCCACTCCCTGAAAGTCACATAAGCCCCCTTCCCTTCCCCTGTTCTCCCACCCACCCCTTCCCACTTCCCTGTTCTGGTTTTGCCTTATACTGCTACACTGAGTCTTTCCAGAACCAGGGACTACTCCTCTGTTCTTCTTGTACCTCATTTGATGTGTGGATTATGCTTTGGGTATTCCAGTTTTCCAGGATAATATCCACTTATTAGTGAGTGCATACCATGATTGATCTTTGAGACTGGGTTACCTCCCTTAGTATGATGTTCTCCAGCTCCATCCATTTGCGTAAGAATTTCATGAATTGATTGTTTCTAATGGCTGAATTGTGTATATATACCACATTTTTTGCATCCATTCTTCTGTTGAGGGATACCTGGGTTCTTTCCAGCTTCTGGCTATTATAAATAGGGCTGCTATGAACATAGTGGAGGATATATCCTTATTACATGCTGGGGAATCCTCTGGGTATATGCCCAGAAGTGGTATAGCAGGATCTTTTGGAAGTGACATGTCCAGTTTTCTGAGGAACCGCCAGACTGATTTCCAGAGTGGTTGTATCAATTTGCAACTCCACCAGCAGTGGAGGAGTGTCCTCTTTCTTGTGGCTTTAATTTCATTTGAAGCTTTTATTTTTGTTGATTAATTTTTTCCACATTTTCTGATATGTTTTTAATATTAATAGTCATGCTTATATTCACAAAACAACTTTTTATTTATTTTTATCAGTCTTCACTTCAATACCCATGTCTAGTTTATTATATATTTTGACTTTCTGGTTACAGTATGGGCTAAACAGGACATATTATTTGCTCCTTATAAGTGCACATACTGCTTTGCAGAAACACACTTCATCTTTTGAGCTGTCATTCCTCCAGGGTCATACCTGAGTCAATAACAAATCATTCTTTCAGGAGAAATCCTTCAGGCCAAGGCATATATGACTATTTTTAAATTTTCTCTAAGTCTAAGCATAAGTTTGTCACCTTATTATGAAGAATAATCAACTTGGCCAAAAATGTTATACAGATGTTACTAAAAGCTGTTGTGGAAATTTAGAAAGAAATATCCTTAGCCATAAAGACAAATAAGCCCAGGAAAACTAAGTCTGTTCTTCCTAATTATTAGTCACTTTATGTCTACAAGAAAGAGTTCACTTGGTAGCAGTGGCTGCTCCAGCTGAAGGGCCATCAGCGGTGGAACCAAGGCGACACAGGGTCCAGTTAGGCCCTGCGCCCACGACCACTGACCTTCGCTGACCAGCCGGGCGGCAAGCAACTGCGGTTCTGCGGAGCCTTTCGCTGCACGGAAGCCACTTCAGAACTCGGCTGCCCGCCAGTCAGGAGAGACTCACCGCCATCTTGATCCCGGGCTCCAGAGATCGGTCAGACTGAGGTACACAAACATAATCCTAGGCCCAACACCGCAGGGGTCTGAGCCAGACGGGCGTTGGCCTGCACCCAGGCCCTGGGCTGTTCGAGTGGCCATCGGGGCGCCAACCCAGCCAGGAGTTTATTTTTTTGCCCCGGCCGGTGCACGCGCCGCCATTTTGCCTACAGGAGCCAGAGTGCTCGGGAGGGCAGAGACTGCTAACAAGCGTAGCCTGAGGCTAACAAAACGGGGGTCTAGGCCCCAAAAGGCACAGGACTGACCCCAAGAACTGGGCGGCTTGGTGGGCCATCTGTGTGTCAACCAGCCCAGGAGGTTATTAGCACAACAGACTCTCCCGGTGCTTTCGCGGAGCGCGGACTCGCACGCCCGCCATCCGGGTCACCTGGCGGACCCAAATAACAGACATAGCCCTAGGGGAACTTTGCTCGGACCTTGGCCTCCCAGGCGTTTGCCTGGACTCAGGGCCCAGGCGACAAGGCTAACCTAGTGTGCGCCAGCCCGGTTGGGGAAATCGGCTGCCCAGCGGAGTGAGCGGAGCACAGGGGAGGTCACAGCAACATTCACCTTCGGAGCTCCCTGGGGGTGCACACGGGTTCCACCTGGTCCACAGACACAATCTGGGGCAAGGCCTCAGGCAGAAGCCCCCAGCTCAACTCTCTCCGCTTCAGATCAGCCTGGGTGGCCGCCACATCTCCAGGTCCCTCAAGAGGCTAGTGGGGGCTTCCGGGCGGCCAGCTGGGAGAAGTCGGTGTGCTCCAATAAATCCTGCGGGCCCCAGCGGGAGCCTTCAGGTGCCTGCTTCGGGATCTGAACAGCCTGGACAACAGCACCCTGTCTATAGGCAGTGCAGAGTGTAAGCTGTGCACCAGAGGCCAACGGGGAAGGGGCAGCTTGCACTGGTGAGTCCAGCACTGACAAGACCAAGTAACACCAGTGAGAGCTAGATGGCAAAAGGCAAACGCAGAAACGTCACTAACAGAAATCAAGGCAATATGGCAACATCTGAACCAAATTCTCCTCTACCAGCAAGTCCTGGATACCCCATCACACCAGTAAAACAAGATTTGGATTTAAAATCACTGGTCATGATGCTGGTACAGGAACACATGAAGGACATTGAGGAGAAAATGGATCAAAAGTTAGAAGCCCTTGCAAGGGAAACACAAAAATCATTGAAAGAAATCCAGGAGAATACAAAAGCCAACAAGGAGGAAATGCAAAAAACACTTAAAGAAATACAGGAGAACTTTGCTCAACAGGCTGAGGTCATGAAAGACGAAACACAAAAATCTCTTAAAGAAATACAGGAGAACTTTGGTCAACAGGCTGAGCTCATGAAAGAGGAAACACAAAAATCTCTTAAAGAATTACAGGAAAACACAAACATGCAAGGGAAGGAGCTAAGCAAAACCATCCAGGATCTAAAATCAGAAGTAGAAACAACTAAGAAAACTCAAAGGGAGACAACTTTGGAGATAGAAAGCCTTGGGAAGAAATCAGGGGACAGAGATGCAAATATCAACAACAGAATACAAGAGATAGAAGAAAGAATCTCAGATGCTGAAGATTCCATAGAAACCATGGACTCAACAGTTAAAGAAAATGCAAAGTGCAAAAAGCTTGTAACCCAAAATATCCAGGAAATCCAGGACACAATGAGAAGACCAAACCTAAGGATTATAGGCATAGATGAGAGTGAAGATTTACAACTTAAAGGGCCAGCAAATATCTTCAATAAAATTATGGAAGAAAACTTCCCTAACCTAAAGAGAGAGATGCCCATGAATATACAAGAAGCCTACAGAACTCCAAACAGACTGGACCAGAACAGAAATACTTCCCGTCACATAATAATCAAAACACCAAATGTTCTAAACAAAGAAAGAATACTAAAGGCAGTAAGAGAAAAAGGCCAAGTAACATATAAAGGAAGACCTATCAGAATCACAGCAGACTTTTCACCTGAGACTATGAAGGCTAGAAGGTCCTGGGCAGATCTCATGCAGACTCTAAGAGAACACAAATGCCAACCAAAACTACTATATCCAGCAAAACTCTCAATCACCATAGATGGAGAAACTAAGATATTTCACGACAAAACCAAGTTCACCCAATATCTATCCACAAACCCAGCCCTAAAAAGGATAATAGGAGGACAACACCAATACAAGGAGGGAAACTCCACCCTGAAAAAAGCAAGATAGTAACCTTTCATCAAACCCAAAAGAAGTTAAGCAATCAAATTTAAAAAATAACGTCAAAAATGATAGGAAGTAACAATCACTATTCCTTAATATCTCTTAACATCAATGGACTCAATGCCCCAATAAAAAGACACAGACTAACTGACTGGATACGTAAACAGGACCCTACATTTTGCTGCTTACAGGAAACACACCTCAGGGTCAAAGACAAACACTACCTTAGAGTAAAAGGCTGGAAGACAATTTTACAAGCAAATGGTCTCAGGAAACAAGCTGGAGTAGCCATTTTAATATCAGATAAAATTGACTTTCAACCCAAAGTCATCAAAAGAGACTCTGAGGGACACTTCTTGCTGGTCAAAGGAAAAATACAACAAGAAGAACTCTCAATCCTGAACATCTATGCTCCAAATGCAAGGGCACCCTCTTTCATAAAAGAAACTTTATTAAAACTCAAAGCACACATTACACCTAACACAATAATTGTGGGTGACTTCAACACTGCACTTTCCTCAATGGACCGATCAGGAAAACAGAAACTAAACAAGGACACAATGAAACTAATTGAAGCTTTGGACCAATTAGACTTAACTGATATATATAGAACATTCTATCCTAAAACAAAAGAATATACCTTTTTTTCAGCACCTCATGGTACCTTCTCCAAAATCGACCATATAATTGGTCACAAGACAGACCTCAACAAATATAAAAAGATAGAACTAATCCCATGCCTCCTATCTGATCACTATGGAATAAAAGTGGTCTTCAATAGCAACAGAAACAACAGAAAACCCACATACACGTGGAAATTGAACAATACTCTACTCAACGACACCTTGGTCAAGGAAGAAATAAAGAAAGAAATTAAAGACTTTCTAGAACACAATGAAAATGAAAACACAACATACCCAAATCTATGGGACACAATGAAAGCAGTGCTAAGAGGAAAACTCATAGCCCTGAGTGCCTCCAAAAAGAAAATGGAGAGAGCATACACTACCAACTTAATGACACACCTGAAAGCCCTAGAACAAAAAGAAGCTATTTCACCCAGGAGGAGTAGAAGGCAGGAAAACATCAAACTCAGGGCCGAAATCAATCAAGTAGAAACAAAGAGAACCATACAAAAAATCAACAAAACTAGGAGCTGGTTCTTTGAGAAAATCAACAAGATAGATAAACCCTTAGCCAGACTGACCAAAGGGCACAGAGAAAGTATCCAAATTAACAAACTTAGAAATGAAAAGGGAGACATAACAACGGAAACTGAGGAAATCCAAAAAATCATCAGATCCTACTACAAGAGCCTGTACTCAACACAACTGGAGAATCTGGAGGAAATGGACAATTTCCTTGACAGATACCAAATACCAAAATTAAATCAGGACCAACTAGACCATCTAAACAGTCCCATAAAGCCTAAAGAAATAGAAGGAGTCATAGAAAGTCTTCCAACCAAAAAAAGCACAGGACCAGATGGTTTCAGTGCAGAATTCTACCAGACCTTCAAAGAAGAGTTAACACCAATACTCTTCAAACTATTCCACAAAATAGAAACAGAAGGAACACTACCCAATTCCTTCTACGAAGCCACAATTACGCTGATACCAAAGCCACACAAAGATCCAACAAAGAAAGAGAACTTCAGACCAATTTCCCTTATGAACATCGATGCAAAAATACTCAACAAAATTCTTGCCAACCGAATCCAAGAACACATCAAAACGATCATCCACCATGATCAAGTAGGCTTTATCCCGGGAATGCAGGGTTGGTTCAATATACGGAAATCCATCAATACAATCCACTACATAAACAAACTCAAAGAACAAAACCACATGGTCATTTCATTGGATGCTGAAAAAGCATTTGACAAAATTCAGCATCCTTTCATGCTTAAAGTCTTGGAGAGAACAGGAATTCAAGGCCCATACCTAAACATAGTAAAAGCAATATACAGCAAACCGGTAGCCAGCATCAAACTAAACGGAGAGAAACTTGAAGCAATCCCACTGAAATCAGGGACCAGACAAGGCTGCCCCCTTTCTCCTTATCTTTTCAATATTGTACTTGAGGTACTAGCTCGGGCAATTCGACAACATAAGGAGGTCAAAGGGATACAAATTGGAAAGGAGGAAGTCAAACTATCATTATTTGCAGACGACATGATCGTCTACCTAAGTGACCCAAAGAACTCCACTAGAGAGCTCCTACAGCTGATAAACAACTTCAGCAAAGTGGCAGGTTACAAAATCAACTCAAGCAAATCAGTGGCCTTCCTATACTCAAAGGATAAGCAGGCTGAGAAAGAAATTAGGGAAATGACCCCCTTCACAATAGCCACAAACAGTATAAAGTATCTTGGGGTGACTCTTACCAAACATGCGAAAGATCTGTATGGCAAGAACTTCAAGACTCTGAAGAAGGAAATGGAAGAAGACCTCAAAAAATGGGAAAACCTCCCATGCTCATGGATCGGTAGAATCAATATAGTTAAAATGGCCATTTTGCCTAAAGCACTATACAGATTCAATGCAATACCCATCAAAATCCCAACTCAATTCTTCACAGAGTTAGAAAGAGCAATTATCAAATTCATCTGGAACAACAAAAAACCCAGGATAGCTAAAACTATTCTCAGCAACAAAAGAAAATCTGGGGGAATCAGTATCCCTGACCTCAAGCAATACTACAGAGCAATAGTGTTAAAAACTGCATGGTATTGGTACAGTGACAGGCAGGAGGATCAATGGAACAGGATTGAAGATCCAGAAATGAACCCACACACCTATGGCCACTTGATCCTCGACAAAGAGGCTGAAAACATCCAATGGAAAAAAGATAGCCTTTTCAACAAATGGTGCTGGTTCAACTGGAGGTCAGCATGCAGAAGAATGCGAATTGATCCATCCTTGTCTCCTTGTACTAAGCTCAAATCCAAATGGATCAAGGACCTCCACATAAAGCCAGACACTCTGAAGCTAATAGAAAAGAAACTGGGGAAGACCCTTGAGGACATCGGTACAGGGAGAAAGTTTCTGAACAGAACACCAATAGCGTATGCTCTAAGGGCAAGAATTGACAAATGGGACCTCATAAGGTTACAGAGTTTCTGTAAGGCAAAGGACACCATCAAGAGGACAGATCGGCAACCAACAAATTGGGAAAAGATCTTCACCAATCCTACATCAGATAGAGGGCTAATATCCAATATATATAAAGAACTCAAGAAGTTAGACTCCAGAAAACCGAACAACCCTATTAAAAAATGGGGTACAGAGTTAAACAAAGAATTCTCACCTGAAGAACTTCGGATGGCGGAGAAGCATCTTAAAAAATGCTCCACTTCATTAGTCATTAGGGAAATGCAAATCAAAACAACCCTAAGATTTCATCTTACACCAGTCAGAATGGCTAAGATTAAAAATTCAGGAGACAGCAGGTGTTGGAGAGGGTGCGGAGAAAGAGGAACACTCCTCCACTGCTGGTGGGGTTGCAAATTGGTACAACCACTCTGGAAAGCAGTCTGGCGGTTCCTCCGAAAACTGGGCACCTCACTTCCAGAAGATCCTGCTATACCACTCCTGGGCATATACCCAGAGGATTCCCCACCATGTAATAAGGATACATGCTCTACTATGTTCATAGCAGCCCTATTTATAATTGCCAGATGCTGGAAAGAACCCAGGTATCCCTCAACAGAAGAGTGGATACAAAAAATGTGGTATATCTACACAATGGAGTACTATTCAGCCATTAGAAACAATGAATTCATGAAATTCTTAGGCAAATGGATGGAGCTAGAGAACATCATACTAAGTGAGGTAACCCAGACTCAAAAGGTGAATCATGGTATGCACTCACTAATAAGTGGTTATTAACCTAGAAAACTGGAATACCCAAAACATAATCCACACATCAAATGAGATACAAGAAGAAAGCAGGAGTGGTCCCTGGTTCTGGAAAGACTCAGTGAAACAGTATTTGGCAAAACCAGAACGGGGAACTGGGAAGGGGTGGGAGGGAGGACAGGGGAAGAGAAGGGGGCTTACGGGACTTTCGGGGAGTGGGGGGGGGGCTAGAAAAGGGGAAATCATTTGAAATGTAAATAAATTATATCAAATAAAAAAAAAGACAAAAAAAAATTAAAAAAAAAAAAAAAGAGTTCACTTGTAATTAGCATCTTTTCTTATAATAAGCTGAACTCCAAGGGAATACTGGGATACATGGTCTCAGCTTTGTTTTCTGCTAAAGAAGACAGTAGAACAAATCACTCTTTCTGGCCAAAATTCTTTTTATAAAGGTTGATATATTTTTAACAGAATACCATAGATGTGTCTTTCCTTTTGGTCTCTATTAAAAATTTCATAGTTTTATGGATTAGATTGTATTTGATTCTAATGATTGTCTAAATATTGTCTAAGCCTCCTCTACACTACAAATAGTCTCCCAAGTAACAATTGCTTTTACTGTTGGAATTCCAGTTGTAGTATGATAGCAATATTACAAGAAATCTCAACAAACACTTCAGACAACGCAAATTCATGCAATGCTATTTTGCTGTAGAATGTTAGATTTACTTGGTATCTCCTTGCCTTTCATATTTGCATATAATCTACTCATATCCATATTAAGCACACTATCTTTCTTTTATTTTTCTTTCTTTCTTTTTTCTTTTTTTCTTTTTTCTTTCTTTTCTTTTTCTTTTTTCTTTTTTTTCTTTTTTCTTTTCTTTTTTTTTTTTTTTTGGATTTGGTTTTTTGAGACAAGGTTTTGCTCTATAGCTCTGGCTGTCCTGGAACTCACTCTGTAGACCAGGCTGGCCTCGAACTCAGAAATCTGCCTGCCTCTGCCTCCCAGAGTGCTGGGATTACAGGCGTGCACCACTACCGCCCGGTCTATCTTTCCTTTCTATTGCTGATCTGTATGTTCTTTTTGAACATTCTTTGTTTTCTACTCACTGTACTAATATGATGTGGAATTAAGAGGAAATTAATAGCAAATGCAAACATTGATCAACAACAGATAAAGACCTGTTAAAGATCATTGAATTTGTGTTGAACTTTTCTTGAGCAACATATTTGGAAATGCATATTTTCCCAGATCATACAATTCTCTTAAACAAACGGTTATCCAGGTACTTACACAGATAGCATGAGTGATAGCAACCTAGTATAGAAAACTTTTCTTTCTTGACCTTTATTTTGACACTCACACATAAAATGACTTATGAAATAAGCTACTTGCAATTAGAATGCTCCCTCATTGGAAAGAGAGGCAGGTTTGGTGGTATATACCTGTAACGATGACATTTAAGAGACAAAGGAAAGAAAATGACTATTGAAAGTTTTATTCTCAAAATCGAATGAAGAAAGAGGGAGAGAGGAAGTGGGGAACACAAAGTTTTAAGTGTAGCTCAGTGGTAAAACTCATTATAAACAATCATGAGTTCATTGGCTTCAACTCAGGTGTCCCCATCTGATGAATACAAGCTAGAAAGTATAGTGTACACTGATGTTGCAATCATGTAAAATACGTTCACATCTCCAAATTCCTTCATGCACAAATAAAACTGATCTCTTGTTTTGAATCTATTTTATACAGGAATTATTTAATTATTTAACAGTTTGTTTTGTATTGGAGACGCTGAGACCACATAGGCCCATGAACAGAAAAAAAAATGGTTTTTCTGTAGAGCTATACTTGGGAATAAGTAGAGTCAACACGACATCTTACATGTGTAGCAACCTTTCCTTTCCCTTTGTGTTATCTTAAAATTGGATTCTTTTGGATTTGATATAGACCAAGTGTTTCGCTAACATAAGAACAATTTTATTTTCTAGGTATATCAATTATTGGTGTTTGTGTCATATAACCTTGTTAATATTTTACCTTAGTACAAAAGTAATGCCATATCAGAGACACAAGATAACATTCTTTTAAATATTTTATGTAAAATTAAGTTACCACCAGAGGTGCAATGATATCATGGCTGTGTTTTGGTTAAAAGTAATGTTTTTCTGGTGAGTTCCTGTGAAAAGGTACAAAAGGTCCAAGTGTACAGGAGGAGACAAGGGACAGAAAACCATAAGAAAGGGAGGGGAAAGAGCAAAGAGGTGGTGAATGCCACATCTGTCCTAAGAGATTTGATACAGTGTCAATTACTTGAAAAAGCCAATTTGACAGAAGCACAACCTCTGTGTGCCTGGTGAGAGAAGTGTAGAGAGCCATTGCCAGACTGTCTATCAGCCCCTCCAGCTTAATCAGTGGTATTATATAATGGCATCTCAGGGTGCTGAAAACCAGAAACCATTTTGACTTAATGACTGTGTGATTGATAAAGCCTGCTTGAAACAGAAATGTAATTCTATCGTCAAATGCAGTACCAGTGAGGAGTCTGACCTGCTTCCACGGTAGATAGAAGATATGCTTTTCCACCTAATCGTCTCACCATGCACTTCATAATTAAGTGCATTGTTACAGGTGCCTTCTATGATTTTAGATTAAATAATAATGAAAAAGGGCTACTTTTACGTGGTATAAAATGACATTCAAACCAAGTAATTTCTTTCTATATCTATGTATAAGTCATTGCTACTTGACTTTTAATGAAAACTTAGGTTAAAATTATCTCTGTGTTTTATAGACTCTGGCATCTGTTTCGGTGTGTGAGGTTGGTCTATACAGTTGTTTATATGTGCTTGTGTGTGTACATGTGTGTGCTTGTGTTTAAGTGTACATGAACAGGCAGAGATACATATTAGGCATCTTGCTCAATCACGCTACACCTCATTTTCTGAGGGATACATGAACTGTGCATGAATTTGAAGCTCAATGCTTTCGGTGGGCTCCCTGGTACATGATTTCTCAGGACTGTCTGGTTTCTATCTCACTAGAGCTGAAATTACACTTGTATGCTTTAATGTTTAGCATTTACATTGGCTCAAGTGATCCAAAGTCAAGTCCTCAGAGTTGTGGAGTAAGTACTTTATAGACTAAGCCATTTAACTCTTCCAGCCATAAGTATCATTTTATGCAAAAATATTTTATATATGTACATCCTACTTCTGAACAACTTTAATTATATTGTTCTTATATTTTCAGAGTATTATGCTAGTCTTTTATTAAATTCACTTTACATCTGAATAAAAGCACCCCTACTTACTTTCCATCATTACCCTTAGCAATCTCTGGGAACATCATTGCCCCTCTCCATCTCCGCAAAGAAGGGGAGACCCTTTTGTACCACTCCACCCTGGGAAATGTATTCCCAGCAGAACTAGGCACATCCTCTCTTGCTGCGGCCCAACGACACAGTCCATGTAATATAGGGGAAAGGAATCTAATGCCGGGGAACAGAGAGTGAGACAGCTCCCATTCTACTTGTTAGGGGACTCACATGAAGACCACACTGCACATTGGCTACAAATGGTTTGAGGGTTTAGGCTCAGCTCCTGCATTCTCTCTGGGTGGTGTCTCAGGCTCTGTGATCTCCTATGGTCCCAGGTTAGTAGACTCTATGTGTCATCTTGTGGTGTCCTCAATCCCTACAACTTGATACCTTCTATCCCCAACTCTTCCATAATACTCTTCATGTTCTACCAAATGTTTGATTGTGTATTTCTGCTTCTGTGTCAGTCCAATGCTTGATGAAGCCTCTCTGGAGACAGTTATGCTAGGTTCCTTTCTGCAAGCATAGCTGAGTATCTTTAATAGTGTCAAGGGTTAGATCACTCACATGGGATGGATCTCCAATTGTGGCAATGATTGTTTGGCTCTTTCCTCAGTTTCTTCTAAATATTTATCCCTGCACATCTTTTAGGGAAAACAAATTTTGGATTGAAGGTTTTGTGGGTGGTTTGAGGTCCCCTTATTCCTCTGAAATTTATGCCGGGCTACCATAAGTAGCCATTTCAGTCTCTGTGTTACCCTCTGGTAGGATATTAACTAGGATTATATCAATAGACTCCTATATCCTCTCTCCTCCAAGTCCTCCAAGTAGTCATCAGAGATGCTTCCTAGCTGCTCTCGATTTTCATTCTCACTCCCAGCCCTCTCCCGCCCACCTTCTCCACATGCCTGATCACCATCCAACAAAAATTCAGGATAGCTAAAATAATCTTGTACAATAAAAAAGTATCATCATTCCTGATTTCAAGCTGTACTACATTGCAATAATAATAATAAAAGAAAAACCTTTATGGTGATGAATAGGAACAGACAGGTTGACCAATGGAATCAAATCAAAGACCCAGAATCAAACCCACACAACTATGGGCACTTGATTTTTGACAAAGAAGCCAAAACATGGAAAACACAAAGTATTGTCAACAAATGGTGCTTGTCTAATTGGATATCTGCATGTAGAACAATGCAAATATTCATATTTATCACCTTGTACAATCCTCAAGTACAAGTGGATCACAAGAATTCATAATAAAACTGTATATACTAAATCTAATAGAAGAAAAAAAAAGGAACATTGCCTTGAACAGTTTGGTACAGGACACAACTTCCTGAACAGAACACCAATGGCTCAGGTTCTAAGATACATGACCCCTCTTGAAACTGAAAGTCTTTTGTAAGGCAAACAACAGAATCAATAGGATAAATGGCAGCCTAGATATTGGGAGAATGTCTTCAGCAACCCTACTGACAGAGGGCTAATACCCAAAATTTATAAAGAACTCAAGAACTTAGACACCAACAGTCCAAATAACACAATTAAAAAATGAATGGAAGGTACAAAAGTAAACAGAGAATTAGCCATAGAGGAATCTCAAAAGGCTGACAAGCACTTAAAGAAATATTTGACATCCCTATTGATCAAGGGAAAGCAAATCAAAACAACCCTAAGATTCCATCTTACACCAGTTGGAATGACTAAGATCAAAAATGAATGGAAGGTACAAAAGTAAACAGAGAATTAGCCATAGAGGAATCTCAAAAGGCTGACAAGCACTTAAAGAAATATTTGACATCCCTATTGATCAATGGAAAGCAAATCAAAACAACCCTAAGATTCCATCTTACACCAGTTGGAATGACTAAGATCAAAAATTCAAGTGATAGCACATGCTGGTAGAGATGTGAAGCAAGGTGAAGACTCCTCCATTATTAGTGGGAGTGTAGACTTGTACAACCACTATGGAAACCACCATTTGATTCTGTCTTAGAAAAGTAGAAATAGTTCTACCTCAAGACCCAGCTATACAATTTCTGGGCATATACTCAGAAGATGCTCCACTATACCAAAGGAACATTTGCTCAACTCTGATCATTGCAGCTTTATTTGTAATATGTAGAAGCTGGAAACAACCTAGATGTCCCTCAACTGAAGAATGGATAAACCTAATGCAGTACATCTATACAAAGCAGTGCTATTCAGCTATAAAAAACAAAGACATAAGTTTTGCAGGCAAATGGTTTCAACTTGAGAATATCATCCTGAGTGAGGCAGATTGGAGCCAGAAAGACATGTATGGTATGTACTCACTTATAAGTAGACATTAATTAGACAATTTGGACAACCATGCTACAATCCACAACACCACCCCCCCCCAAAAAAAACTGAGTAACAAAGAGGTCTCAAGGTAAGACATATGACTATAACTGAGAACCAGAAACTAAATAGTCATTGGAGGGTGATGGAAAGTGGAAACTAGGTAGAAGGGGGAAGGTAGGGGAATGGGAATGGTGGTCAGGTATAGTAGTCGCTCATGTTTGGGTGCTATTCTAAACATTTCAATTACACCATGACTACAGTGAAGCCTAGATCCCAAATCAGTTTCATAAGATATACTCAGTGGTGCTTTTATGTTGTGAGTAACTCACAGCTGTCTAATTTGAAATCTCAAAAATATTTTTGCCTAAACAAGTTCAGGCAAATGTCACTCTTTGACATGCCAATGCAAATGAAAATTCACAAAGTCCCACCCCCAGATAAAGCATGACTTATAACTAGTATCTACTGAGAAGGGAGCATAAGTTTCTCATAGGGTTGAACTCCATGGTACACTATTCCATTCCAAATAGCCAGCCCTAAACATATGTACCAAAACACAACACAGAATGAACTTGGTAAGTTTTCAATATTCATGTATATGTGAAACAAGAATGATTTAAAATATAATAATTAAGGTGAGAAGGAATAAAGGTGTTAGAGAACTTGCATGGCAAAGAAGGATGTGTGGAAATGTGGTAAACTGAGTCCTCATGTACAGTAATACACTCTGAATTGTTTTCCTGCTTATTTTCTCTTGGTCTATGGTTATTACAACTACTTTAAATATATAGCTCCTTAATATCATCTTCACAATTTAAATTTGTGCTACCATACTGATAGTATACTGCTACTTTATTTTATTGGAAAGAATATGAAGTGTAGAGAACCAATTTCTATTATGAATTCATGAGTAGTAGAATAAGGATTTTTGTGCATAAACAGAGTAGCTATTATTGGAACTGTTTAAAATCAGTTCTTGCTGTGGCTTGATTTTGTACTGTTCAATATTACAGTCATCGGAAGGTGTTACGAAAATCAGAATTACTTCATTTAAAGCAGTAAATGCCTCATAATGTTTATCAAATTCTTTTATATACTAATTTACTTTCCACCAAATTAATATAAGCCATTCCATCCTATCTAAATAAGAATAAAGGTGAAAAACATACAAAGGAGACGAGAACACAATCTTAAAAACAATACAATAAATTTTAAAAATGCTAAGAAACTATACTCAAAAGTTTATTGCAGCAGCATGTAAACATTCCCATTTTTCTTGATTAAGTAGAGTATATTCAGAGAATGTAGAGTTTGAGCTAAATTATAGGGATTGAATATGTATTTTTATGAGATGAATCTGGAGGTGAAATGTTGCACGGAAAAGATTTAAATGAATAGGAAGGTGAACAGAATATGAGGTAAAGAGAATGTAACACATTTACTTACATTACAGTTAGAGCAATTGACTCAGACACAGTCAAATGCAGAGCAAAGGAACATTCCTAGCATGAGATAACAAAAAGCTAATCATAAACTGCAGATTCAGGCATAAAATGGCAGTCACATTTTCTAGGGTACATTGCACAAAACTTAGTTTGTTGTATAGATACATATCTAACTGAGAAAAGGGCAAATGTTTTAGTTATTCAACTGACTTATAAAGTTATGAAGAAAGAGAACAAATAGAAATGATCTGCTCTAAAGACCTTAAAATCAAGTCTCCACATGTTCAAGAGATCAGTGAAATTAACAAGACACATATCAACAATCTTCATAAACAGCCTAAATTCTTATTTTTGTAAAGATTTATTTATATGCCTGAATGAACTCTTGCAAATTGGATCCTATGGAACCAAAGTTATAGATGGATGTGAACCATCATGTGGGTGATGGGAATTGAACTCAAGACCTCTGGAAGAACAGCCACTGCTCTTAACCACGAGTAATCTCCCAAAGCAGTCTTAATTCTTAAAAAGCCCACTCTACACAATGTCTAGTATAAAAATAAAGCGATTTTGGCAAATTGAGAAATAGCACTCTAAGATGACAAACTGAAGGCAATACAGTCAAGAAAAATTACTATATTTACGAATATATATATGCTTCATTGTCATACAAATATATTTGGATGTATTTATTACACATATCTAATATATGTTTACACACAAAAGGTTTAAATTTATTTATAGAAAAGTTAAAAATAAAAATTAAAGTGCATTCATATACTGTACATACATAATGTATAGCATCAATGATTTAGCTGAATTAGATTTAGATAAAAGTATAATATTTACTTTTTATACCTATTATAACACGTTGGCCTTGTTTTATATATTATAAAATCTATCTTGTCAGCTATAATAATATAAATGTATATTTTTTCCTACTAAAGTGCATGTCCATTCTCTAAGGAAACCATCAGAAAATGTTAATAGGAACCATAACAAAATATCTAATCTAAGTGAGGAAAGGAAATTATAAAAGGAGCAAATACAAAAGATGACAAAAAGAAGAGACAAGGGTGCAAATGGTACAAGAAATGATGGACTGTAACCTGGAATTGTAAACTAAAATAAACATGGCTTTTCTCTTAAAGAAAAAAGAAAAAAAGAAAGAAAGAAAGAAAGAAAGAAAGAAAGAAAGAAGGAAGGAAGGAAGGAAGGAAGGAAGGAAGGAAGGAAGGAAGGAAGGAAAGAAAGAAAGAAAGGTAAAAGCAATAAAGATTCAAAACTGGCTTTACCAGCAATTATATTAAAATAAAATGGTCTAATCATTACAAGTTAACACAGTGGTTCTTTGATCTCAGAGTTCTGATTACCCATCCACAACTGATAACCTCATAATTATTTATTGTCAGAACATTGACCAATCATGAGTCTCTGCATGACCCACTCACTACCCACAGCAAAGAGAATCTTCTCTGCCCAAAGTAGAGAGTATCACATGTCTACAGGTTTAAATATAAATATTTAGAACGTTTGACTAAGACCAAGAGCATGACTATTTAACATAACAACAGTAGCTTCTCCATTCATACCTACATCCTCCTCAGGCATGGAATCTTGTCTAGGTTTAAATAAACGTGATCAGAGTCACATCCAACTGAAACACGCATAAGCTTCAGGCCACTAATTCTCAAGGGAGCACACCTTGCCTGCATACTCACACCATCCAGAGCTCAGGGGACTTTGCATTGTAGGGGTCAGAAGGAATATAAGCATTAGCAGATGGAAAGGACAGTGTGAAATGTTGGCTGATCCACCTGGCATGGCTGTTGTATGCAAATAAACTCACGACTGCCGCCGCTCATCTGACCAAGACTTGCACAAAATCAAGGTAGTTAAAAAATTCCAGCAGAGTGGTTGTACCAATTTGCAACCCCACCTGCAGTGGAGGAATGTTCCTCTTTCTCCACATCCTCGTCAACACCTGCTGTCTCCTGAGTGTGGAAAATTGGAATACCCAAAACATAATCCACACATCAAATGAGGTACAAGAAGAACGGAGGAGTGGCCCCTGGTTCTCGAAAGACTCAGTGTAGCAATATAAGGCAAAACCAGAACAGGGAAGTGGGAAGGGGTGGGTGGGAGAACAGGAGTGGGGGAAGGGGGCTTATGTGACTTTCGGTGAGTGGGGAGCCAGAAGGGGGGAAATCATTTGAAATGTAAATAAAAAATATATCAAATAAAAAAAAATTCCAGCAGAGAGGAGGGGCAGAGGCTGTATCCCTGTAGGGAGAGGTATTGCCATTGTTGGCTTCTGAGGGAGGGTAAGTTACTCTCCGCTGAGGTTGAGGTTGTAGCAGCTGGCAGCTTGATTGTGTTCTAGGGGATGACTACACACCCGTGAGCAAGTAGGTAGTACTAATTGGACTCAGGTGGTTATTGATGAGAAAAACAAACAAAGAGGACACGAAGCTGGGTGAGAGATGGGGTTTGGGGTTCTAAGGGAAGTTGGAAGAAGGTGGATGAATATAATTAACATATAACATTCATTGAATAAATATTTGGAAAATGCAAAGGCTAAAAACTACTTTTTAACATTTTAAATCAATTTCCACAATGATTTCTGGAATAACATTGATAGTCTCCGTTATTCTAAATACAGATAAAATAGAAAACGTGAAGACATAGCCATATTTAAAGTGAGTAACATCAAGAATTATGTGCTAGTGCAAAACTGTATTGAAAATACAGACTTGGATGTATAATATAGTTTAAGGCAAAAGAATATGAATGAAATAAAATATAAAATGAATGCTGATGGATGGCATTGCTGTCATGAGGTTTTCTCTTTGAACTGTAGTTCTTCACAAGCAAGACAGCATGCTTTCATACTGTTCTTTACAGAGATTCCCCAAATAATTTCTTCTTTTGGCTTCCTGAATAACAATTTTCTGGGATTCTATTCTCTCCATGCAGAATTAATGATATTCTGAATTATGCATATCTTCCTTCATATTGTATTATTGAGTTCATATCTCATGGATAGTTTTCACCAACTTTGCCATTTGTCCTAGTTAATTTTATTCTCAAAATGACACAATCTAGGGTTACCTTTCTCCGGATCAGAAAGGCATCTGCCTGTATTCATGGGACACATCTTTATTTGTTAATTGATTTAAGAGGGATTATCTGGGTGGATCTGGTCTATATAAGAAAACCAGCTGAACAAGATCTGGAAGGAGCAAACCCTTAAGTAGCCTCCCTCTATGGTTTCTGCTTCAGTTCTTGCCCTGAGCTCCCTCAGTGATGGACTTTGACTTCAACATGCATAAACTGGAGTAAACCCATTCATCCCCCAGTTTGCTCTTAGTCACACTGTATGTCACAGGAAAAGAAAAGCAAACTAAAGTACAGTTTAATGAAATGCCAAATTTCAATATGAACTATCCATGGTATTGTAACTTGATGGGAACAGACCAGACGCTAGCACTGGCCAGGAGACAAACAAGAGATGTGCATAGTATAATCTAAAGAAACATAAGTGGGTTAATAGTATTAATTAATAAATAATTAATAAATAAAATAAGCTAAAACAAATTATGGGCTTTTTTCCTTGGAAGATCCAATCTGCCATTTGAAAAGTATTTTTCTGAGTTTATTGCCATTTAATGTATATATGAATAAAAACAACACAGTATATCAAATAATTATGTGAGAATAGTTATGCCAGTTAAAATAAACAAATATTAAAGATAATAAAATATAAACATTTAAATTTTGTTCTCAGCTACTTACATCCAGATGCTCAACTGGACTTGGTAGCTCAAACATTAAATTCTCAAACTCTAGAGGCAAAAGAACAGGCATCTCTCTGAGTTAGATGCCAGTATATCCTATGTTGTTAGAGCATGTAGTATGGTAGGGATGTAAAGAGATCAGAGAAGAGTGTGGAGAAGGAATGGTGAGTGAATACAATAAATATACATTATATGGCATGTTCAATGAAGTAATAAAACTATATCATTAAACAAATGAGCATAAAACACATAAAAATCAGATTTTCTATAGTGGCAATATCAGTTCCTCATAGAAACCTCATGTGTTCTCAGCATTTTTGCAAGAAACAAAGAATAATCTTGGTGTTATAGACATATACAAAAAATGTATTTAAGAATTAAGTGAAAATAGTAGAGCTAGGTATTTTATTTTAAAAGAAATGGTAATGATCAAACATGGTTACTAAGTACAAAGGGATAGAATGGTCACAGGCTTTTAATCTACATCTGTTTTGACTATTTCTTTTCCCCACTAGCTGTGGCCTGATCTCAATCTTTAAAGATTAGATAATTTTAGGAGAAGAATCAGGGGAAAGAAAATGAAAAAAACAAAAAAATCTTTATTTTTATTGGATTTATTCTTTATTTATATTTCAGATATTATCCCTAGTTTCCCTCCACAAACCCCCTCTTCTATAAAAAAAAAATTCTAAAAGAAAATGTATAGTTTTTCACAGAAAGGACTGCTATTTAATGTTTCTTATATTAATTCCTTTTCTGTTGTATGAAACACAGGTAGTGAAAAACTAAATAACAACCTCGAACCACATAGCTTGCAAGTGCCAGAATGTTTATTTATTTAAATTAAATGATCAGTTGTAGTTCTTCTAAACATTATAATTCAAAAGCAAAATAAAATATTTGTGCCTGGAAGATGAAATCTGATATTCATTATAGAATGTGCTAAAACAATCATTTCTGTGATGTAGTAATGACAATTTAGTCATTAAATCTTATCATCCTAAATCTAATTCTTTATCTATTGAACAAAATAAAATATCATCCCTAGCATTAGGTTTGCTATGGGATTCAAATGAGTTAAACTTATATGTTATACAACTTACATCATGTTTGGGTATTAAAAGTTGGTAGGGTTTTGTTTGTATATTTGTTCATTTGTGTGGGTTTATGTGCATGGCACACATGAATATGAATGTTTCTGTGTATGCACATATGTGTCTGCAGATACCCTGTAAGTGGCACTACATGTGGGCCAATACATGTACCCAGCTTTTACAGAGGTTTAGGGTCTGAAATTCAGTTCTTCTTTCCTGGTTTATTTTCCTCTCATCCTCTTAATCTTGCAGTAGTTGTATCTTTAAAAGCAATACACAAATTATTATTAAAAAATTACAATATATTTTTCCTTTTCTACTGCATTTTTAGGATCTGAAATTAATATGTAGATATAAGTATATTGACACAATTTACAAATAACTGTATTTTTAAAATAAAATTGTGACCAATAAACATTTCCTTATCAAATGTTTTGGTGATATTTGTTACATTAGCTTTTTCTGTTAACCTTCGATGTTGCACAGATAGGTTTAGTTTTTAATCTACAGATAATTAGTTGATTACAGATAGTCTGTCTTCTTAGATGAAAGGCTTGTACCCATATTTATAAACCAAATGATATTGAAAATTAGAAATCTCTGCTCTCTGAGCCCTGGTATACATCATCTGTGTAATTTGGGTGCTGGTAATGTTATGATGAGTGTCATGTACTTCACCAAGAAACACACAAGAGGCAGAATGAAAAGCATGCTCAGTAGAGTAGCCTGGAGAGGTGGAGAATCGCCACCTGGGGAATAAAGACAGCAGACCAAACTACGTTGCCCTGAAGGATTAAAAATTAAAATAAGACAATAGTAATTTTGACCAGGGCAAAGTTTATGCAAATAAATATATATTCTTAGACAAAATAATTATTATAGAAATTCTGACAACTGTCAACAGTGCATGTTGAGATGGAAATATAGATTCCCAGATCACACATTGTTCCCTCTTTCCTGAACACAACAGGAGCTAAACACTGTGATCTGTTAGGCTAAATGGACAGCCTACCTGCAGTTATCTGGCTAGGTTAGCTCCGTTGTTTACCTGTTGTCTGAAAGTTGCAGATATGCTGAAAGCACTCTGACAGACATAATTTTCCAAGAACTTTGATTTGCCATAAAAATCACATTCCGAATTTCTGAACAACTAGACTCAGTTCACATTAAAATGTCTCATCCATACTAGGAGGCCGAGAACCACTGACCTTGTCATTGCAGACTGGATTATGTGGATACATGAACTAGACAGGCAACACAAGAGGCAATAGTTTGTTCTCTTACTTGGTTTGAAATAAAATCCTCAGGGCCTCTTTTACACTGCAGGCTAGAAATTATACATTTAGTATCTTAAAAAAAAGACACCCAGCCTATCTAATCTTGACTGTCAGTCTTTTTCATAGTATGCTGTATGCGTGAATCTCTTGCTTGTGTGTACTATGATATGACCCAGTATTTAATTTAGAGCTTAAATCTGTTTACCTCAGACAAATCTCTAGCTGTGGGTTTATATATCTTTTAAAATATAATCATTATAGTTTAATATAATGTTTTGATATATTACATATATTTAAACCCAATAAAAATAAGAATTCAATTACATTATATATATATATATATCATATCATATCATACATATCATATATATGATTATATGGTATTTTCCATTTCATTAGATATTTTCTTTATTTACATTTCAAATGTTATCACCTTTCCCAGTTTCCCCCCAGAAATCTCTTATCCCTCACCCGCCCACCCACCCAACAACTCCAGACTCTCTGCCCTGGCGTTCCCCTACACTGGGGCAAGGAGGTTTCTCAGGACCAATGGCCTCTCCTCCCTTTGATGTCCAACATGGCCATCCTCTGCTACATATTCGGCTGGAGCCATGAATCCTTCCATGTTCCTTTTTTGGTTAGTGGTTTTGTCCCTGGGAGCTCTGGGGGGTCTGGTTGGTTGAAATGGTTGTTCTTCCTATGGGGTCACAAACCTCTTCAGCTCCTTCAGTCCTTTCTCTAATTCCTCCATTGGGGACCCTGTGCTCAGTGCTGAGCATCTGCCTCTGTATTTGTCAGGCTCTGGTAACGCCTCTCAGGAGTCAGCTGTATCAGGTTCCTGATAGCAAGCACTTCTTGGAATCCAAAATGGTGTTTGGGTTTGGTGACTGTGTATGTGATGTATTCCCAGTGCAGCAGTCTCTGGATGACCTTTCTTTCAGTCTCTATTCCATACTTTGTCTCCATATTTCCTCCCATGAGTGGTATGTGTGTGTGTGTGTATTTAAGTATTTAAATATTTGAATATATATATATATATATAGGCTCATTCATACTTATAATCCTAGCAATTGAGAAATTGAAGCAAAATCGTTATGATCTTGAGGCCAGTCTCAACTATATAATGAGACTCTAAATAAAAACAAAACAAATCGCATTTATCTAAACCCAAAATGTTTTTTTTTTTTTGGTGGCATTTTTTTTATTCGATATAATTTATTTACATTTCAAATGATTTCCCCTTTTCTAGCCCCCCACTCCCCGAGTGTCCCGTAAGCCCCCTTCTCTTCCCCTGTCCTCCCACCCACTCCTTCCCACTTCCCCTTCTGGTTTTGCTGAATACTGCTTCACTGAGTCTTTCCAGAACAAGGGGCCACTCCTCCTTTCTTCTTGTACCTCATTTGATGTGTGGATTATGTTTTGGGTATTCCAGTTTTCTAGGTTAATATCCACTTATTAGTGAGTGCATACCATGATTCACCTTTTGAGTCTGGGTTACCTCACTTAGTATGATATTCTCTAGCTCCATCCATTTGCCTAAGAATTTCATGAATTCATTGTTTCTAATGGCTGAATAGTACTCCATTGTGTAGATATACCACATTTTTTGCATCCACTCTTCTGTTAAGGGATACCTGGGTTCTTTCCAGCATCTGGCAATTATAAATAGGGCTGCTATGAACATAGTAGCGCATGTATCCTTATTACATGGTGGGGAATCCTCTGGGTATATGCCCAGGAGTGGTATAGCAAGATCTTCTGGAAGTGAGGTGCCCAGTTTTCGGAGGAACCGAAATGTAAATATAAAGGACTGATAGGACAGATTTCATCTGGTTAAAAAGTGAAATGTCAAAGCTAAAATGCTCTTCAGCTGAGATCTTGCAATGTGATTATCATAGAGAGCTATTGTACCACCACCTCACAATGCTAAATTAGCAAATACTACTGAATAAATAAATCCTCACACTCTCAGAGATAATTAGTAACTTTTTTATCGACATTTATTCTCAGGCTTCTTTTTCAATTTTTTTGTTTTGTTTTGTTTTTTGCTAGTGGACATGGGAGGCTCCTTTATAAGCTGTGAAAAAAATCTTTAATTTTTTTTTAAATTAAGCCGTTAAAGTTTCCAATTTATTGATGAAATATAAGTAACAAACAGAGCATGGATCAATCGACAGTTGAATGAAAATGTAATTTAATTCATTTTTAATAGTTTAGAATTCCTACCAGAAAAAAACATCAAAAGTAAATGAAAAGTCTTAAGGAGATCGGTTACTGAATTTACAGTTACAGACAATTATAATGATCTGTCATTTCTTTATTAAATGACTTTTAGATAACCGAGGAAAAGAGATATCATATGGGAGAAGCATAATAGGTAACATTAATGCTCAAATTTAGTTTGAACACAGATGTTCATTGTATTACTCTGTTCTAAGTTATTACTTGTGTTGTTGTTATTATTTTTAAATACTAACAATTGAAACCAGAGATTCTTGCCTACATGAAATACCTTTTCAACCTTAAACTGTTTTTGTATGACATTCTTTATGCATGAACCAGCATTTAAGTTACAGCATTTTATCACACTAGCTCAAGCCACATATAAATTTTGAACATACTTTGAGAAATCAGATTTGTGACCTTGATTGTCATGTAAGGAATGAGGCACAACAACAGAGAAGTCGATCTCTTTTTAATTTATTTTATTAGATATATTCTTTATTTACATTTCAAATGTTGTCCCCTTTCCTGGTTTCCCCGAAAAAAAAAACCCTAACTGATCTCCCCTCCCCCTGCTCATTAATCTACCCACTCCCGCTTCCCTGTCCTAGCATTCCCTTATAATGTGGCATCTAGATTTCTCAGGACCAAGGGCCTCTCCTCCCTTTGACATCCAACAAGGCCATCCTCTGCTGCATATGTATCTGGAGCCATGGGTCTCTCCATGTGTACTCTTTGGTTGGTGGTTTAGTCCCTGGGAGCTCTGGGGGTATTGGTTAGTTCATATTGCTGTTCCTCCTATGGAGCTGCAAACACTTTCAGCTCCTTGGGTCCTTTCTCTAGCTCCTCCATTGGGGACCCTGTGCTCAGTTCAATAGTTTGCTAAGTGTGTGCCCCTCTGCATTTTTCATGCAATGGCAGAGCCTCCCAGGTGACCGCTTTATCAGGCTCCTGTCAGCAAGCATTTGTTGGCATCCACAATAGTTTCTGATTTTGTAACTGTATATGTGATGGATCCATACGTGGGCAGTCTCTGGACAGTCTTTCCCTCAGTGTCTGCTCCACACTTTGTCTCTGTATCTCCTCCTGTGGGTACTTATCACTTCTTAGTTATCAGTTATCTCAGTGACTATGTGGTGGTGGCATAGCAGCATAGACAGCTTCACTGTGAGTGGGGAATACTTGAGGCATAAGTAATCCTATGGTAAGTCCTATGACCTCAGATCTTAATGTACACTAGCATGGTAGACTAAGCAATATTGTTTCTAGAGTTTCCAATTGTTTTTTTTTAAAGGTAACTTTTTTTTATTCAATATATTTTTTATTTACATTTCAAATGATTTCCCCTTTTCTGGACCCCCACTCCCCGAAAGTCACATAAGCCCCCTTCCCTACCCCTGTTCTCCCATCCATCCCTTCCCACTTCCCTGTTCTGGTTTTGCCTTATAATGAGTTACACTGAGTCTTTCCAGAACCAGGGGCCACTCCTCCTTTCTTCTTGTACCTCATTTGATGTGTGGATTATGTTTTGGGTATTCCAATTTTCTAGGCTAATATCCACTTATTAGTGAGTGCATACCATGATTGATCTTTGAGACTGGGTACCTCACTTAGTATGATGTTTTACAGCTCCATCCATTTGTGTAAGATTTTCATAAATTCATTGTTTCTAATGGCTGAATAGTACACCATTGAGTTTATATACCACATTTTTTGCACCCATTCTTCCGTTGAGGGATACCTGAGCTCTTTACAGCTTCTGGCTATTATAAATAGGGCTGCTATGAACATAGTAGAGCATGCATCCTTATTACATGTTGGGGAATCCTCTGGGTATATGCCCAGGAGAGGTATAGCAGCATCCTCCGGAAGTGATGTGACCAGTTTTCTGAGGAACTGCCAGAGTGATTTCCAGAGTGGTTGTACCAATTTGCAACCACATCAGCAGTGGAGGAGTGCTCCTCTTTCTCCACATACTTGCCAACACCTGCTGTCTCATGAATTTTTAATCTTAGCCATTCTGACTGCTGTAAGGTGAAATCTCAGGGTTGTTTTGATATGCATTTTCCTAATGACTAATGAAGTTGAGCAATTTTTAAGATGCTTTTCAGCCATTGGAAGTTCTTCAAGTGAAAATTCTTTGTTTAGCTGTGTACCCCATTTTTAATAGGGTTATTTGGTTTTCATGGGTCTAACTTCTTGAGTTCTTTGTATATATTGGATATAAGCTCTCTATCTGATGTAGGGTTTGTGATTATCTTTTCCCAATTTGTTGGTTGCCGATTTGTCTTTTTGATGGTATCCTTTGCCTTACAGAAACTTTGTAATTTTATGAGGTCCCATTTGTCAATTCTTGATCTTAGAACATGCACTATTGGTGTTCTGTTTAGGAACTTTCCCCTGCACCAATGTCCTCAAGGGTCTTCCCCAGTTTATTTTCTATTAGCTTCAGAGTGTCTGGCTTAATGTGGTGATACTTGATCCACTTGGAGTTGAGCTTAGTACAAGGAAAAAGGATGGATCAATTCGCATTCTTCTGCATGATGACCTCCAGTTGAACCAGCTCCATTTGTTGAAAAGGCTATCTTTTTTCCATTGGATGTTTTCAGCTCCTTTGTCGAGGATCAAATGGCCATAGCTGTGTGGGTTCATTTCTGGGTCTTCAATCCTGTTCCATTGGTCCACTTGCATGTCACTGTACCAATACCATGCAGTTTTTAACACTCTTGCTCTGTAGTATTGCTTAAGATCAGGGATACTGATTCCCCCAGAATTTCTTTTGTTGTTGAGAATAGTTTTAGCTATCCTGGGTTTTTTGTTATTCCAGATGAATTTGAGAATTGCTCTTTCTAACTCTATGAAGAACTGAGTTGGGATTTTGATGGATATTGCGTTGGCCATTTCATTGGATGCTGAAAAAGCATTCGACAAAATTCAGCATCCTTTCATGCTTAAAGTCTTGGAAAGAACAGGAATTCAAGGCCTGTACCTAAAGATAGTAAAAGCAATATACAGCAAACTGGTAGCCAGCATCAAACTAAATGGAGAGAAACTTGAAGCAATCCCCCTAAAATCAGGGACTAGACAGGGCTGCCCCCTTTCTCCTTATCTTTTCAATATTGTACTTGAGTTACTAGCTCGGACAATTAGACAACATAAGGAGGCCAAAGGGGTACAAATTGGAAAGGAAGAAGTCAAACCATCATTATTTGCAGATGATATGATAGTCTACCTAAGTGACCCAAAAAAACTCCACTAGAGAACTCCTACAGCTGATAAACAGCTTCAGCAAAGTGGCAGGTTATAAAGTCAACTCAAGCAAATCAGTAGCCTTCATATACTCAAAGGACAAGCAGGCTGAGAAAGAAATTAGGGAAATAACCCCCTTCACAATAGCCACAAACAGTATAAAGTACCTTGGGGTGACTCTTACCAAACATGTGAAAGATCTGTATGAGAAGAACTTCAAGACTGAAGAAGGAAATGGAAGAAGACCTCAAAAAATGGAAAAATCTTCCATGCTCATGGATCGGCAGGATTAATATAGTTAAAATGGCCATTTTGCCAAAAGCAATCTACAGATTCAATGCAATATCCAGTTGTTTCATAGTCAATGAAAACAAATACACAAGAATGTCAAGGTGCATCTTTTACATAGTCCTTAGGCAAGCAAGCAACAGCTCGCTCTTATTAAGCAGGAAAGTATTTTTATTGATGCGATAACATTCCCTCTCATGGCAGGCCTGGGATAGAAAAAAGAATATGACTCAAACAATTACAATCTCTCAGACTTTAAGATAATATTAACAGACAAGTCTTAGGATGCAATAGAATTTATGACATGCCTCTTAAGCCAACCAGTGACCACAGTCATCCTGATGCAATTCTTGGAGATTTTTAATCTCTTGAAGTTCTGATTTCACAAAAAGGAGGAAAAATTAGGGAATTGACATAAATGTTTTTGAGGGCAGGGGCAAGAAGGAACATATGTTTTACCTTGGATTCTAGTATGATTTGATATTCATATATTATAAGTATGCACTTGGAGTTTAGTAGACCTATTCAAAACAGTGTTATGCAAAGCTGCTGTGAAAATGCATCTTTGTTTGTTTTATGTGTGTGTGTGTGTGTGTGTGTGTGTGTGTGTGTGTGCCCAAGTTCAAAATATCCATGGTACTAGTATGAAGATAAAAGGTATAAAGACAAATTTCCACCATGTGGGCATATGTGTACTGAGGGTCAAATTTAGGTAGTCATTCCTACTGACAAGAACCTTTACCCACAAAGCCATCTTGCCAGCCCAAGCATTTTACTTTTTTATGAGAAATATTCTTTATTTACCTTTCAGATGTAGCCCAAGCATTTTAAATTCAACTGGCATGGAGTGAACATGCCTTGTCAGAAACAGATAACCAGTATAGATCCCAAGAAGAAAAGAGAACAACCAGATTTACAACAAAAAACTATCCTACAGAATATATATGTCTGCAATGAAATATGCAAATACAAATATTAGATAAAGGTTTATTCACAGTTAGATGAAGCAAAATTTAGCTTCATTGAATTTGAACACAGCAACCCAAGAGGAGGGAAAGAGTTCAAAGAGCGGGCAAACCACATGTCTCTCTGCTTCCAGATCCCATCGAAATGCTAAGCTAATATGCACCAAGGTCCTGCTACAATCCCACATAGGCCCTGTTCCTGCTATGTCTCTGTGCATCCTTGTGCACCTTGCTTCGTTGATTCACAGGGCTGTGTTCTGATGTCCTTCAGCCCCTTTGGCTCTTACCATCTTTCTGCTTCCTCTTTCCTGGGGTTGCCTGAGCTCTGAGGTAAAGGAACTGATGGAACTCATCAATACAGACTCTCTCTCTGCATAATGTATGGCTGTGGGTCTTGCATTTGTTCTGCTCTCCTGCTGAATGAAACCTCTCTGATGATGACTGGCTAAGTTGCAAATCTGTCTTCTGCAGTGTTTGGTTACTATCCTTGAGAGGTCCATTCTTTTCTAAGGGGACAAAAAGGGAGTGGATGGAAAGTGGAAAGGAGCTAGGGAGAATAATAGGAGGGGAATCTACGATCAGAATACATACATTGAATGCAAAAAGAAACTATTTTCAATAAATGAAAAAGGGGGAAAGAATACAATCTTTGAACATTCATTTATGAAGGTGACATTTACACGACTATTAACTTAGCTTACTAAAGTTTAATATAGAATAATACCATTTTGACTCAATTAAGCTCGTTGGGTTCTGGCTGAACCTCATTAACACCAAAGTTACTTTGTCAGTATTTCACTCAGGTTATATTTCAAGAATGCAGAAGTGAAGGTGAAAGAAACTGAGTCAGGGCATGAGCAAGAAAATGCAAAAGGGAATATGTACCATTTGGGCAAGTGGTGACTATCTATGGGATCTTTTATTTTTTTCCAGAGAAACCACATGCAACTTCACAATAAAATTCTGTAATGACTGCCTAATAAATATTATTGTCTCTTCTTGAAAAGCAAAAAGAAGATTAAACAAACAAACAAACAAAACTAAGTAAATGGAACAAATAATGATGTGACCAACACTCCTGTACAAACCTGTTTTCTGTTTACATTCATGTCTTCAAGCATTAAAGGCCAATCTGGAGCTATCACTCACCTTAGAGGCAGTGTTCTTGTTAGCACTTACAAGGACTGTTGTTTATTTGATCCTCAGTAACTTAGAAGAGAAAGAAAAGAGAAAAAGAAACAGAAAAGTTTCGTACATGCTCTACAAGATTCTTTGGGCGTGGTAGGGCAATTGTTTGCCTGAACCCCTTATGGTTGTGACTGCCCAAAGAAGAATGTCACAAGACTGGGCCCTATTACATTAACAATTTTAGGAACTGGGAAAAGGGCTTACTAACTACCACCCCCCTTTAAGAATGAGTGGCCACTTAATAGAAGATACTGAAGGGAATCTTCCTGGTTCCATGATGTATACAGAGTTTAGAGATCTTAAAGGGAAAGCCTAAAGGTTTCACATCACTCTTTAAACATAAACAGACATTTAATAATTTGTAATTCTTTTTCTTCTTCAGTGGTATAGTTTTCCATGGCTTAGGAATAGCTTCCCATAGTTGCTATAAACAACTCCATTGAAACATTAGTTTTTCTTTAATTTTATTTAATTTAATCTTTTTAACTTTATTTAATCTGTAAATGCAGATTTTAAGCCCCTCCTGTTCAACCCTCTGACTGTTCCACATCCCTTACCTCCTTCCTTCCCCACAAACCCTACTCCCATTTCCATGAGGATGTCCCCACCCTCCCACCCCATCAGCTTTCCACTCCCTGGGGACTCCATTCTCTTGAGGGTTGGGGACATCTTCTCTCCTTGAGGTCAGACTAGGCTTTCCTCTGCTGTATATGTTTGGGGGCCTCATATCAGCTAGTATATGCAGTACTGGTTGGTGGACCAGTGTTTGAGAGATCTCAGGGGTTCAGGTTAATTGAAATTGCTGATCCTCCTACAGGGACACCCTCCCTCCTCAGCTTCTTCCAGCTTTTCCCTAGTTCAACCACAGGGGTCTTCAGCTTCTGTCCATTGATTGAGTCTAAATATCTGCATCTGACTCTTAGAGCTGCTGATTGGGTGTTTCAGAGGGCAGCCATGATAGGCCCCTTTTTGTGAGTATACCACAGCCTCAGTAATAGGAAACATATTTAGTTTTTCAAGATAGACTTAAATAGAACTGTTTCTTTGCTCTATGCCTTGTCTGAAATAAGTACATGTTTTCTCACATCTCCTTAATCTGATGGTGACTGTTGCCTATATTTGAAAACAAAAGTACTTATGGCTTTGATGTATATTTTGTATGTGTTTGAATAGATTCTCTTTTCTGGGCATTCCCACTAAAGAGTAAAAGCAAGAAAACTCCTGAGGCTGGTGGATTTTTTTCCCAAAACCTGGTAATACTTTCTTTCTGTGTTTTCTAGGATTAGTAAAAATAGCTTGAAATTAGGTTACAGAATACTCTGTTGGGTTGTAGATTTCTCACAAAACACGTTTTCCTTGCAGCAATGTTTCACTGGGGAGTTAAATGTGCACAACATAAGGGATTGAAAGCTTTATACCTGTGATTATTTACATTAAACTACGATAAAATATTGTTTAGTTCACTTTCCTAGACTTACATATAATAGTTTATCTCAGTATTAGCAATGTGTTCTCTTTAAATTGCAATATTATTTAAAGTAATATGTAAACTGTCTGAGAGAACTTGTCAATTTCACATTTTTTCTTTGTTTCTTTTTGTCTCCAGAAATTAGGTAATATTTATGAAGAATTCATTAAGCTGCCCTAAACAGCTAAATGTATTGAATGCTGAATATATAGATTTTTCCCTTACTTCAGTTTTAGATAAAAGACACCAAAACTCACTCTTTTTGCCTGATTTCTATATATTTATTTTAGTTTCTCCACCACACAGTTGCAGTGGGACAGTTTCCTGGGGACATGTAGAGTTATACTTTCTCAGTAATTTGTGCCGTTTCTTCAGACACACGTTTTCTTCAGGTCTTCCACAGGCGACTGCATTGTTCATAGTCCATTCATGACAGGAGCTTTACCATTAGAAGAAAAACGTAGAAAGTTTTTTTTTTTAATTTCTATTATCTGTTCTTCTTTGAAGCATCAAATAGGATATTGATATTTTTGGCACTTAAGCTGTTTACTGACTGTGACTTAACGAGGCATGATAACCTGAGCCATATCCCCACTGTGCATTTCATCCAACTATTTCTTAAGTTCTTCTCGGGAGGGTTTATCTACTCATCAATACTGTTCGTATTGTGCCATTTCCAGCAGTACTAAAGAGACTTCCCTTCTGAAACAGGTCTACTCTGCGGGTTTACCTTCTTTAGAGTCCTGCAACATACCTCAAGGACCCCCGCAGATAGTTCATGATGTTTTGTGAGGTAGCTAGGATCACTATGATTTTTGAACACGGGCCCAGGGAGGTACAAACATTCTCAATTGTGGATTTAAGTAAAACAAGGAGTATTCTTGAAATTTCAAATGATGTGTAACTGTTCCTTTTAGAGAAAAGGAACGTGGCAAGAAGCCAGTTATTAGACCTTTAAAACTTACCTTTTCCATGAGAGCTGATTTATATAATAAGCTGAAGATGCTGATAAAAATTTCACAGTTATTGATGATGAGCCTATTCAGGATTCTTTCTCTTTTGTTAGTTAGACTTGGGATTTTGGCATTGCTTTGAAGTGGGGAGCGGGGCATTGTGCAAGGAGTACTCGCAAAACAGACTCCTTCTTGAACTGCAGCAAGCTCCACGTGATAGACATATTCCGCAGATGATTTATAGGTTACAGACGCGCTGTGACCTTTCCTCTCCCAACTGCAAACAGATTAAACAGAGCTGATTAAGCCGAGCCTAAAAACATTGGGATATTTTCCCTTATGAAGGTCTTTATCAAATGCTCCCTCAGCCCTTCCACTTCATTCATTTGCAAATCGCCCTGCCCAAAGGGGTCTGTCTGCACAGCCCAGCCTCAAACCTGGAGCCCTGCAGCGCCATCAGCTGCAATATCTTCTTATATGAGGGACGTTTCTTATTAATCAGAAACGCGGAATGGAAGCCAATCAGAGAGTTCCTTTGGTTTCAGATTCCTGCCTGTCTGAGTTAAAAGTGGTGCTGAAAGAGAGGCTTAGCGAGATGCATGAAGATTCCGCTGGGAAGACGCTGTGAAAAGCAGAGGGAAGGAAAAAGACAGAAGCAACAACAGAATCGACCCTGCTGAGCTAGGCTAACTCCGGTCCATTGCTAAACAAGGTAAACGTTATTCATTTGCTGGAAAACAGAAGCATTGCATTTTTTGCTTTCATATCCTGTAGGCTAGATACTGCTTTTCTCCTCTCAAGTATTTTTCGGGGCTGCTCTTTTCTTTTCCAGTATTTGGTAGCAGGTAGTACGTCTTATAAAACTTGAAAAAAATACATAGTTAAATGCTCAGGGTGAAAATATGGAGACCTTAAGTCCCATTCGACTTTTTAACATTCCTGATACCCATCAACCTATTTTGATAGACCTTTAAATTTGCTTTGGGATTACTATTGTAATAATAAAACAAAAGTTCAAACTATATTAGTTTATTGTAGCAGCTTTTATTTCTTTTTTTTTTTTTAAAAAGTCTGTCATCATTTATACTCTCATTTATGTGAATTTGAAATGGTCCTCTAGTTTTCTTGTAACTTTTGTTAACTACTTTGAGTCAGAATGGTGAAAATGTAAAAGCACCATTATTTATAATTTAATGTGAATTTTTCATAGATAAGGAATGAGCTACTAGATTTAAAATATGTCTCATATGTCAATGGCTTTCATGCTTTAAGAATAATGCAATAATCTTACCTGATAACAGACATTCCTGCAAATGTATGTGGCTGTCACTGCTAGAAATATTCTAAATGTATATACCTGTTGGCTGCAACTGGACCATTTAATGATGTTGAAACTTAATGAAAATAAAAAAGGTAAAATTTGGCAGTTCTCAGCCTGGAATGATAAGAACATGGACTGATTTACCGGGAGTAGTTTTTGTTCTACCTTTCCATTGCAGAATCGATATTGCTATTCACATGAAGTAATTTCTTGAAAGCCCCATGATCTTACAAATAGACTTGGTTGTTTGTTTTTTCTAATGTTGTTTATAATGTCTCCAGAATGATGGAGAATTTAGCCACTTTAAATTGGGTGAAGTTCTCAGAGACTGTTATGTATTAAGATGGTACAATGAAAGTTACCTATGGGAACAAATAAGTTTGTAATAATTTGATCTATGCTTTGATGAAAATATAATGAATTATTAATTTGAGAAAACTGGGTCTTTTTTGGAGATTTATTGTCATTTCATGGATTATGTTGTAAGCAAGAGATTTCCGGGGATCTTTTTTTTTGTAATATGGCCAAATCATGTAGTCTGAAAAAATATTATTTTAATAATATCAAAGAAAAGTGGTAACTTTTGTGGCATAGGAGAGAATCATCATTTGGAATTCTTTTGTGACTTCTGTGAAATCAATAGATTTTTATGAAATCAATTATTTATCTTTCATGGTCTTAATTTGATTTTTTTAGAAAAAAATTTCCAGTATTTGGTAACAGACAAACCATATTTTCGGATTCATGAAGTGATCTATTGCCTAGGCAATGCCACATCAAGTGAAGAATGTATTTGCGAAACCATGAAAATAGTGAATGACAGATACTACAAAAGATAAGGTAGATCAAATAGCAGGCTGCTCCATCATGTTTCAGACAGAACTTGGAAAGAAATGAGTAGCATGTGTTTTTATTCTGTCACTGAATTTGTCGTCAGATGGAGGCAAGTTTCTGCAGTGTAGAGTACATATATAATATTATATTCATTTAGTATAAAAGACTTAAATGTTAAAAAATATCTGATATTGACACACTTTCAACAGTGGGAAAATTTAGGGTATAAGTTATAAGCAAGCTAAAGTAATCATAATGAATGGAGTAATACTTAGAAAGCAGATGACAATATTAGTCTAAAAGTAATGAATCTAACTTTAAGGAAAACAGATCCATTAATTCTAATAAGGCAATAGCTATATAATGTAATGCAATTTTCAAACATGAAGAATATTATTTTCCAGTATCTTACTATAAATTACCTATAATACTGTTTGAACTAATTTATATTACCATTCCAATAATTATACCACTATTATCTTATATGCATATTTTACATACATATTTATTTTGATAGTCCATAATTCGAGTTAATATAAGATCATGCTTTGAAATGATGTGTTGCTTTGCTTGACTTGTTAGACTGTAAACAGATCAGAACCTTTTCTGAATGTCACCTTGCAGGGTATACAGTCACTTTTGCATTTTCTTCTGTTCTTTTACACACACTGCTCACTTTGTACAATATTCTTTCCATTATACTTTCTCCAGGTGAGAGAGGTTATTTCAATAGTTTTGCTTGTGTGTATAACCTTTCCTTTGGTAGCCTATGAGGCAGACGTTACTTTCTACAACTTTATATTCTAAAATATAAAAGGGAAGCTAACTACAGTGTTTTGGCAAATGCTCAAAATTATGTAACAAAAATTATGTGAGTAACATGACAATTTTAATACTTGCAAGGAAGAATCGAGTGAAATCAAAGTTAATTTAAAGAATGCATGCAAATGTGTCATCAGCAAATGTTGGCTGTGACTTCTTCCCCCTGGAATAGCATTGCTCGGTCATTATCTCGCTTTAAAATGCTTCGGTGTATCTGATTGTTAGTTTGATCTGTTTTCACAAAGTTTTCTGTTCTCTTCAATGAACATTTAAGTATACCGTAGAATTAAATTGGCACTTGAAAAAGTATGATTCTTTTAAAAATGTAGAACATTTTGAATATTTATACTTCCAAGTTTATGGGGCTTTTTTGGTTTTGATTTTGTATCTCTCCCCCCCCCCTTTTTTCCACAATTGCATCAGAATAAGTGCATAGTAAGTTTATTGGAGTAAGATGTTTGTGGGAAAACTCCATACTTGCATTCTTGTGAATTTTACTTCTGATAAAATCTTCATAAAGCTGAGCTTCTTGGAGAAAAGAAAGTATTTGGCATAGGACTAAAAGAACCAAAAGGAAAATGGTTGAAATGAACGTTTCTTATTTGATTCTAAGCTTAAAAGTAGGTCCGGTTTTAATTGTGAAATATTGCCTGAGATTAATATATCTATCCTTGTCTGTGTATTTCACACTTTTTGAGAAAGTAGATTGTCTCTTAAATATATCTTAAGCTGTTGATAAAAAATAATGCTGTCTTAATTTTGAGTTTATATAAAAGTTTAAAGCCAGGAGACAAGCAAGATTTAAGGGCATTGTGTTATGTATACAAAAGAGTTTGATTACTTATAAAATACTGGCAATGGTATCTGTAAAAACGTGATAATGAAAATTTGATTAGAAAGATGGATAGACACCGATATGTAGACGGATAAGTAGATACATTGATAGTAAGTAGAGCTTGATAGATGATAGATAGGTTATAAAGATGGTAGATTGACAATAGACATTGTTATATGAGGTAGATATTATGAAGATGAGTGAAGCTTAGGAATGTGATAAACAGATGGATAATGAATGGGCAATGATAGATCAGACAGATAGAGGGAGAGAGGGAAACAGGGAGAGAGGGAGAGACAGAGAAAGGGACAGAGAGACAGAGAAATAGAGATGGAGAGGAAAAGCCAAAAAGGCAGGGATGGGAGAGAGAGAGAGAGAGAGAGAGAGAGAGAGAGAGAGAGAGAGAGAGAAAGTGATAGAATGCAGTAACTCTTGTGGTTTTAATCCATCCCAGTAAATGTATCCTTAAGAGTTACTTTAGTTCTCTTCCTGAAATCACCATTATGTCCATCACTTAAGTGTGCCAAGGATTGCACAGTGAGGGAGCCTCCTTTCGATTTTAAACATTCTTATTGCAGTACTAACATATTATTGTGCTTATTCCTAAATTTAGCACTCTTAGAGATGCTCTTATAGCCGCATTACAAATACAAAGTGCTGGGATACATGAATACTCTGGAGCCTGACTAAGACATTATACATGAGCACTGTCACTAAACACCTTCCCCAATGTAAAAGTTACAATAGAGACTTTTGTTATAATGGCATGTTTATTCTTCAGAATTTCATATATACAACGAATTGTGATCATATCTGCACTGTTTCTATCCTCCAGTCCTCTCACATCCTCCCAAATTATTTTCATACATATGAAATTATTTTCATACAATGGAAACATACTTATTTTTAATTGTCCTTAGTTTTAGTGAGGTCTGTGTGTGTGTGTGTGTGTGTGTGTGTGTTTGTATATGTACATGTGTATGTGTGTTTATTTTTCACTTTATTACACTTTTAGGACAGAAGATAGAGAGTAGAAGAGCAACAAAGGGAAATCGAGCTGGGGGAGGTGGGAGTGGGTTGGGGGACGGGCATGTACTTGGAGACAGGGGGTAGGAGGAGCAGTTGGGGGTTTTCAGGGAGGAGGAACCCTGGAAAAGTTTTAGCATTTGAAATGTAAATGAAGATTGTATTCAATAAAAAATAAATAATTACAAAAAGAAGTGCCAAGTATTTGAATAATATTAAATATTTTTATTTCTACTTTATTTTATTTTACCAATTAATATTAGTCACAGGATGAATTGATGCTCCTATTTCTTCTATTTGTATCAATAAAAAAGAAGTTTCTGGTCTTTTTGGCTAAAAAACTTCAAAGTTGTACCATAAGTATGCATTTAAAAGTCTTCTTATACTGTTCGGAGATTCGTTCTATAATAGTGAAGTGGAAAGGTGACCTAATTTTATTTTACTGTATTTTCAACTCAAATATACATTATAAATTTTAATGGAAATGCTAGATACCAAGATGTGTTATTTGAAGTTTCAGTTAGAAGTTTAATAAATACTCAGCTACACTTGAAAAAGGAAGTATATTTGGTAGAATTTATGTTAAAGTAGGAAGCACCTTTAACATTCTCTATATGATTGCCAAAAGTTCCAGTGCAGGGTGAAACTTTGTCTTGTATTTTTGATAGTATCTCACAAGGTCATGCTCATCAGGAAACAATGATCTCAGGAGGAAATACTAACAAGGAGAGAGCTATTACATGTAATGAAACATGATGTCATATGTTATCTGGGCAAATGAACACTGGTCGTACATTTTTTTGGAAATGAGAAATGTACTGGCTGCATCAGCCAGTACAGTTACATTCTTGAATTTGAGAAGTGAACATTCTCAAACAAATTGCCCTTTGGCCTAGAAACACACACACACACACACACACACACACACACACACTCACATACACACACATGCATGCATACATGAACTCACACACATACATGCATACACATATATACAAACATACACACACATACACACACATTCACATACACATACTCACATACACACACATACATGCATACACATACACACAAACATACACACATACGTACATACACACACATACATGCATACACATACACACAAACATACACACATACGTACATACATACACATACATGCATACACATACACACAAACATACACATACACACTCACACTCACACTCACACATACACTCATACACATACAAACATTCACACACACACACACAAACACACAAACACATGCTGTGGCACGATGTACTTTCTCTACTTCCCTCAAATAAATAAGTAAATAAACAGCAATTTTACAAAGTTAATGACAAAATATATATTACATTTTTAAAAAATGTAGTATTACCTATGATCAATCTTTAAGGGAATAACCTTTTTTTTTCTAGGAACATTTACCAGATATGTGTCTGTTCTATAATCTGGATACAGTAGAATTCTAAGTACTTGCCAGAACTATTTTACCACATATTTATATCTATGTGTTTTATTCCTAGCACTCTATAACACATCTAATATATCAAATATTTATTTCAAAAGATAAACCATCCAGTTCAAATTACATAGTCATGTCTTTGTGTCTTCAAATGCTTATTAGATTTTATAGCTGCATTTTCATTTAAACTTACATATTTGCACATATTGATACTTGATTACATGAGCATGTTTGTATGGACCCAAAGTATTTACAAAAGATGGAAGGAAATAATACAATTGTTTCTATGTGTTCATAACAGTTACTTGATAACTTTTCATAATTGTAATGGTGAATTATAAGGCAACTTAATGTTTTGGAACAGATCATTATAGGTAATATATCACAGTAATCAATAAAACCTACATTAGTATACTTTTATTTTTCCAAAAGTTAAACTGAATTATGCTATGTGTTGAATATTTAGGTAATTTATTGAACAGTGTGTATTAGACATTTTGGAAAGCTATGACTAGAAATAATTATTACCATTTAATCTTCATGGTTCTTGAGGACTGCAAAATAAAATCTCTTTGCCCACACATATGGTGGGTGGGAAATCTATTACATAAAAAAGACATTATAATGAAATAAAAAATCCTATTTATATAATGTTAGAGGCTTAGCAAAAAGTACCTTAATAATTTCACATTTGTCAGTACAAAGCTTTAATATTACACCATGGATTCAAATTTGTCTGACTACTTGATCTACTTCAGGGTCAGCTCGAAAGGCACTTGACTTTTTTTTTTTTTACATTTATAGAGGGGATTGATAATCTAAAGAGCACATTATTTTACATTGAAAATGTACAAAAACTTAAAAATGTATTTATATAGTCATACATATACAAGTATTAATAAAATATCCAAGGACAAATAATTATCACTAATAATTCTAAACAGTAGAAGCTTACAGTCTAAAGTAATATTAACTGAACTCATACTGGAATAAATTAACTGTGAAGAAAAGTAAAAAAAAAATGTTTTCTCTCTTAAATCTTGTCTAATCTGTCTCAAAATTTAAAAATTTAAATATTTTCATCCTCTCTGCATCTATCTGTCTGTCTCTGTATATCTCTCTGTGTTTCTTTTCAAAATAAGCTTTTTAAAAGTTTTGTGATACTTTACTATGCACCTACAGCTCTGAATGATTCTTTAAACAAATTCTTTGAATGTCTCCTTGTCTTTTACAGCTACACTTCAACATATCCAGATTTTATTTCTGACAGTAAGCCCAACTTCAAGAATTAAATAACAAACCCCTAAAGGTTTTATGTGGATACTTATTTATAAAAGAGTATTCATCTATCTTGTGCAGTTTTATTCAGAATTCAGCTGTTTGATGTAAATTTTGACAATGAAGAGAGTTATTATAGTTTCAAATCAGCGTAACTTTGCTTTGTAATGAGTTCTATAAGATGCAAATAGTGAATGCCTGTAATGAAGTATTCCTTATCAATATTCATAGGTTATGTTAGTGTGAGCCATTAGAGAAAAAATGCATTCAAGTTGCAGAGACACATCTAATTGTTTTTATATACGTGGAATAATTTTTTATTAATAATACCAAGGTCTACTTTTAATCTATATCTAAAGATTCAAGATATAAAAATAACTGAAATATTTTTAACTCACTATTATTATTTCATAGCACCTACCAAGCTTGATTTCCAATAGAAAAGTCTTATGATTAAACAAGGATAAGAAAAAACTTGTTTCTGATTATATTCTTTTGAAGGTTCTGCATGTCAGAAAGCTACTTAGAGTGTACAAACATTCATATTCAAAAATAAACATCAAAACTTACTGAGAAAACTGATTGAATATCATAGTGGACTCACAACAAGATTGATGGAAAGGTTCATTCACATAGAGACTGGGCATCTGTCCAGTGTGAGGCAGCAATCAGTGGTGCTACCTCCCAGATCGGCTCCAAACTATTCATTAATACATGGATCCAGAGAACTACCTTTATAACATTCCTTTTAGTCAAAACCTTTGAGGGAGCCACAAAACGTTATGTCATGAATTTATGTCTTGCATTATCATTCATTGCCTTTAAAATTTGGTCTGAAACATTAGAGAACTATAAAGATGAAATACTCATGGAATTTTATGAAACTATACCCTATGTTCAAAATAATTTTTACATAATAAGCTTGATATATAAGTAATTTTATGATATACTAATGATATATACGTAATATTTTGCACCTTAAAATATAGTTTAGAAAACATGGCTTTGGGAAATAGTAATGTAAAAGCTCTATCTGAATCACTCTTCCTATCTATCTATCTATCTATCTATCTATCTATCTATCTATCTATCTATCTACCTATCTATCTGCCTACCTATCTATCAATAGAATAGATTGGCTCTCTACAAATGTCAAATTTTTGTTCACAGTCATTAATATTTATTTTTTATTTGAGTTAATTCCTTTTTTGTCCTAATAAAATGTCTTGAATTTTTTCTCTACTATTTGATTTTCATCAGGCAGAATTCATAAGAGTGAAGATTTTTTTTTACTAATTTTACAGGGAAAATTCAAAATTTGCCAAAATATAATTTTAAGCAGTTTAACAAATAGTCTAGAAAGCATGTAGGATTACATGTCTTTTGATTTAGTATGTGTTAACCTTTGTTTCAGAACATACACACCAATGAGACATATCAAAGAGCACATGAGTGAGTTCCCAGTTCTCTATCATCCTGGGCAATGCACTGTGGTTTGCCTCTCCGGGGTTTCTTTGCTCCATCAAGTGTAGAAGTGCAGCTCCTGTCTTCTCTCTATACCTACTGTGCTGCGTCTTTCCCATTATCATTATTCCCACCCCTCTTAACTTCCACTTCAAAGATGCTGCGCATTTAAGGGTAAGCATCTATGCTTTTTAACTTGGCTTTCATTCTGGGAGATGATTCAGTGGGTAACAGGAAGTGCCATTTCCAACATGAGAATTCATTACATGCCGGGAACTAATGTGATTTTGTCAATATGGCCTACCACCAATTTTAGAAACTCATTTGCTCTCTCTACTACCCTGCTTTCACTGTCTGACTGGAAAAGGACCTGGGAGGGAGGTAAGTGTTACTCAAGCCACAGCATTGGAGAATAGATTGCAGAAGAAGGAGGGTAGCACTTCTTTAGACAAGAACTGGTGAAGGAAGAATGTCCCACACATAAAGTGGCAGCCTGTGAACTGAAAAATGTAAAGCAAAACATAAAAATAAAGAAATAGAAAGAAAATAAAGCTACTTTTATAAATATAAAGCTCTTAAGGGAGGCAAATGGAGAGAAATTAATTTTTGACATGTTCTCAAATTGGCTTTTGGCCTCCAGAGAAACATACTTTATTAATTTTATTCTCCATGTTAAGAATAAACTGCATCATTCATCATATTCTAGTGTTTAGTATCGAATACACCTACCTTATCAAGACCCTGCATTAGCAGTTCACTTTCCTTTCTTTCAGTCGAGTGATTATGAAAGTGTATTTTATATTATTATATATTATTAATGCATTTATTTGCTCATATTTGGAATTACTCCTCACTAAACTTCTGCTGAATTAAGAGAACAGTGTAGTAAAGTAGTAATATCTGCTAACCTAAGGTGCAGCTAATGATGGCCACAAAAATATCTCTCCCCAGCTCACTGTCTATGTGGGCCATATGTCTGTGTACTCTCACACAAAAGCACACAAATATAAACAAACACCTTACTTTTTAGCTATATAGTTTAGAAAGAATATATCATCACGTGACTTCCAGATCACATTAAATTTATTCAAACCAAATTTTGTTCAGTGTGCATTTCCTCTGCATGATAAACATTCTGCCTCACATCAGCGATGCAGATCAATTTTGTAGCTCATCCCACCATTCAGGTTACTCTGGGATATTGTTACTGGTGCTGAAAATTGATACATTAATTAGTTGAATCTCATTTAATATATTCATATGTATAGTGATTGTTAATTTTAAATATTTGTTGAATTGTTGATATTAATAATGTAGCATCTATTTCCCTTTCTTTCTCTTCCCTCTGGAAGTTTCTCACGCAATCCTTACTTGTTCCTTTTCACATCCTTTTCAGTTTGTATAATCTTACTTGCATGTATGTTCCTAGGTTCACCATTTATTACTGGATAACCAATCAGTGTGTTCTTCCCGACTGCTTCTATCCTTAGCCTTCCGTAGCTGCCTGTAGTTATTCATGTAGGGTGGAACCCTCAGAGAATTTGCATCCAGATTAGCATGTCTCTCGCTATCCTCAATCAGCTCACATTCTTGTTAAAGAGTGTGACATCTAGCACTTCCAGGAGACACCACCTCAAAACAAACTCTCTGATTCTCTGGCTCCTAGAATCTTTCTGCCTCCTCTTCTATAAGGCCATGGGTAAAGGAGTTTTATTGCATATGCAGCTACTAGGACTAGGCTCTACAACTCTGCATTTTGATTGGTTGTGATTCTCTGTAATAGTTTCGCTCTGTTGCAAGTAGAAGTTTCCTTAAGGAAGGGTTAGGACTATACTTATCTGCTGTAAGACAAATATTTGAATATAAGTAGAGATAATATTGGTACAATAAGGTGGTGGTAATAATTTCTCCTCCAAGATTTATGAGTTCACTAATTGTGAAAGTCATATTCACTAGGTTTTCCTCTTGTTGAGCTGGTCTGAAGTCGAATTAGACAGTTGTTAGATACAGCCAGGTATGCTAGTACTGCACCCTTAGGTTGATAGTGACCTGCTGGTTTTGCTTTAGTTCATAAGTATCATTAACTAGGCAAGCCTGGTGGTTGCTTCTCATTTTGAAATATATTCATGAATACCTCCTAAGAAAGGAGGCTTACAGATCAGTTCTAGCCAGTAGCCTCTGGGTTATGTGTGTGAAATACATGAAATGTTCATCAACAATTACCTACTTTCTACCTCCTTGAGACAACAAATAGACCTAATAATAGCTTGTAATGTTTTGGATCTCTCTTGGACACCTCTGACCAAGACCCCAAAACAGCATTTCTCAGGACTTCTCTTGTGGCTAATTAATAGATACTTTCTGGCCCTTGCAGGGAGCATTTTCAATTCAGATAAGAAATTTCTATTTAGCTGGGCAGTGGTGGCACACGCCTTTAATCCCATCACTTGGGAGGCAGAGACAGGTAGATTTCTGAGTTCAAGACTAGCCTGATCTACAGAGTGAGTTCTAGGACAGCCAGGGCTACACAGAGAAACCCTGTCTCAAAAAACAAAAAACAAAACAAAACAAAACAAACAACAACAACAACAAAAACAAAAAGCAAACCAAAACAAACCAAACAAAAAACAGAATCCCCCCAAAAAGAAATTTCTATTTAAATTTCATATGTGTATTTATGTACCAATTTACATGCATCATATGTATTTTAGGTAGATAGCTAATATGATTTCTTATGGATTTTTATGTGCACACTGACGTATGCATATATAACAAATAATGGAAGAAAAAGCTCTGAACTTGAACAACAGCAGGGCAGTTATGTGGGAAGAATTAGAGAAAGAAAAAGGAAGGAGGAAGATGATGCAGAATTCTCAGGGAAAAAATGGTAAAGCATTATACACTGCTTCTGATTTTGAGATGCCTAATAAATGCTTTCTAATATGCTTTAATATGATAACAAAAAAGTACAGGAAAATATGTTAGCTTACCGACTGTCTATTTGTAACCACTAATTTATTTGGTCCATTAAAATGTCCGGTAGTTTTCCCTTCTGATTACAAAAGACTCAAAGTGTTTTTGTTTTTTCTTTTAATATAATAAGGAAGAATTTAGATTGGTTGGCACTGATTTTTGGCATCAAGGGCATGAAAAACATTACAGTCAGACACCATAGTTATAAGAAGAAATTTGCTATATATGTCAAGAGTAAATTTCTGACAGCTTTTTAGTATCTTGATGTTTCATGAAATGTATATGTGAAATTTCAAACATAACAACCATATATAGAGTATTCTGAGGGAAAGCAAGTAATGCTATCAATATTTTGATTAGAAATGTTTTGCTAGCATTAGACCTGCTTAAGTTGCCTTGGATTCCTCTACAAATAGGATAAGAAGACTTAAGTTTATTCTAAGAACATACCTGTGGTTCCTGAAACCTTGTTGAAGAGAGTATTGATATTATAGATTTACACATTTTATCATGTCCTAGGTTGACATTTCATATGATGAAAATATTTGCTTTCATTCTTGAGTAGTATTTGTTTTGTAAGCTCTTACTACCTGAAAATTTAATTTGAAATATTTTAGATTATGGTATATTAGGTTAATTGTTTTTTAATTATCTTTAACCTCCTTTTACACTCCAGGTGTAATCCCCTCCCAGTTATCCCTCCAACAGTTCTTCATCCCATTCCTCCTCCCCCTTTTCCAAGAGGATGTTCCCATCCTCTTATTCCGCTACCCCCTCTCCACCAGATCTCCCACCCCCTGGGGCCTCAAGCTTCTCAAGAGTTAGGTATCTCTTCTCTCACTGATGGCAGACCCTGCAGCAGTCCTCTGTTGGGAGCCTATTAGCAGCTGGTGCATGCCTGGTTGATTGCTCAGTGTCTGAGAGATCTTGGATGTCCAGGATCATTGAGACTACTGATCTTCCTATGAGGTTGCCCTCATCCTCAACTTCTTCCAGCCTTTCCCTAATTTAATCACAGGGAATCCCTAGCTTCTGTCCATTGGTTGGATTTAAGCATCTGTATGTGTCTCAGTCAACTGCTTGGTGGGCGTCTCCGAGAGCAGTCATGCTAGACTCTTGTCTGTAAGATCACCAAAGCATCAGAAATAGTGTCAGGCCTTGGGGCCTCCCCTTGAGATAGATCCCAATTTGGGTCAGTCACTGGACGTCTTTTCCCTCAGACTCTTCTCCATTTTTGTCCCTGTAGTTCTTTTAGACAGGAACAATTCTGGGTCAGAATTTTTGACTGTTGGATGGCAAACCCATCCCTTAGCTTGATGCCCCGTCTTTCTACTGGAGGTGGACTCTACAAGTTACCTTTCCTTACTGTCTGGCATTTCATCTAAGGTCCCTCCCTTTCAGTCTTGATAGTCTCTCACCTCCCAGGTCTCTGGTACATTCCAGAATGTTTAAACAAGTGCATTAGTCTTGGGGTTTAGAGATGCAGGTGATCTCAGAAAGCCTTTTATATCAATGAAGGAAATATCAGTGTCTCATACATTAACTATATCAGATATTTCACTCTTTCATAATTTTTATAATTTTAATCTTTCATTCTTGAGGTGTATTTTTATGACTAAAAATAAAAGGCATTCTTGATCTGAAAAGAAAAAGGGTGTCTATAATAGTGATTTGTTTAGAAAAGATTTTAATGTTTTTGTTTTTGTTTTGTTTTTAAACAAAAAACTCAATCACTGTTATACACATATAACCTTCAATAAAATAATCTTAAAAGTAAAATTTCATAAAATTAAGATGATTCTTTTCTAGATTTTGTAAAAATGCTGTACACTCATATGACTTTTTAGAAAGGAAGTATTCAAATTATATCACGATGTAAACTTATAAAGAAGTAATAGCACTTATTATATATTCAGTATGAGTGCATGGTAGTGCACTTCATACAAATGATTTATTAATACTTTTAATATCCTGTCCTCAAATAACTAGCTCAACTGAAATGTTCATATTTCATGAATGCAATGTGAAATTGTGCCTCAATATTATTCATACAGAATTGGGCATTTCCATGGATATTAAAACGTAATATTAACTATGATTATACAATTAAGTCTTCAGTGATTCCTGCATTTATTCAAAGGGCTCATTTCAGGTAAGGGAAGATGAGGAAATAATCTGAGGACCAACTTGTTGTCATTGATCTGATTCTGTCTCTGTAGCCTTGTTTGTAATGCTGACGTATAGGAAATCTCAGCGCTCTCTAAAATACAGAATTTAGTAAACGATTAATCTTTGTCTTAGTTAGGGATTCTATTTCTGCACATCATGACCAAGAACCAAATTTGGGAGGAAAGGGTTTATTTCGCTTACACTTCTCCATTGCTGTCTATCACCAAAGGAAGTCAGGACTGGAACTCACACAGGGTGAGTGTTCCTCCTGGAGGCAGGAGCTGATGTAGAGGCCATGGAGGGGTCCTGCTTGCTGGCTTTCTTCCCCTTTCTTGCTTTCTTATAGAACCCAGGACGACCAGCTCAGGGATGCCACCACCCATAATGGGCCCTCCCACTCCTGATCACAAATTGAGAAAATGCATTAGAGCTGGATCTCATGGAGGCATTTCCCGAAGGGAAGCTCCTTTCTCTGTGATAACTCAAGCTTCTGTCAAGTTGACACATAAAACCAGCCAGTACAATCTTTTTACATCAAAAAAGACTTTACATCAAAAATTACATCAACATTAGTCCTTGTCTACCAAAATGCTTGACTTTCTGCAAAGCACAAAGCAATAAAGAATTTGTTTTTGTTGAATTCTCTCAAATTCTAGAAATTTCTGCCAAATCTGGGTAATTTTCACCGGGATTATAAGTCGAATTTTTCTTGTAGTTTCCATAAGGAACATTGATGCCCATGACTACAGCTATTCTCTCCTATGTAGGATTTCCCTTCTGAGAATGTTCTTTCCCGTTGTACCATCTAGCACCACAGTTGTACGTGTTTTCAACATTCTGTGCCATTAGCTTTTCTTCGCTTTTACTGGCTTTTCCCTTTGATGCCCTCTGTCAATGTGGCAAATAGTCCTAGCAATGCAACTCATGCTCGAGGATTTTCAGAGATTCTCTGCTTGGCATTCAGTAAACCTCCACACTATTTCTGAGTTAGGAATTTAAACACACAATGAGATCACTGTCAATACCTACCTTTGAGTTCTTGAAGGAACTGTCTAGAAATTCTGCTTTAAAAATACTTGCCAACAGTACATTTCAAAAGGTCTCAACTGCCTGGTTGAATGGCATTGCTCTTTCCCAGAAAAAAACAAAACAAAATAAAACAAACAAAAAAACCCATGTAGTGTTATCTCACTCTGATAGCACCAACTAAGTGTACTTTTCTAAAATGTTAGAAAGGTGATTTAAAATAGTACCCAATTTAATTATTTAACATTATATCAACAAATTATTTGATATTCTTTCCAGGAAGAAATAAAACATGGTTATCAGTTTCGAGTAAAGTGTGACCTGCTAAATTTATAAGTGAATGCATTTTTCAATTGTGAAAGTTTCAAACATGACATTGGACATGAAAGTGTATTTATCATTTGGGAAAGGTGCAAAATTTATAGGTCCTTACTTCTAACTTCTCATACCCCATGTCAAGTTAATTTGTCATTATATTGTTTTAGGAACAGGGAATAAACTATTCCCATGATTAGATTTTAGTCCAGGAGTAAAGAGTTGAGGTTTAAAGTCAGAACTTTTTACCACGCCTCCCACTTTCCCTATGGTTTTAGTTTATTTTACTTACCCAATTCTCACTTAATGATGATAAAATCCATATATAATTATGATTCTATAGCATGCTATTAATGATAACACCTAAAGCAATTGTTTATAATAAATACTCTATTATTAACACTAGTTATTTAATATTATATTCAAATTATTCTCTAAAGTTTCTAGTATTATCTTCAATAAATTTTAACTTCCTGTTTTTTTAAAAAAAAGTTATGAATACTCTATACATCTTTAGATATTACCCTTGTCTAGAACAGTGGTTCTCAAGCAGTTGTGACTCTTTTGAGGGATCAAAAGAACCTTTCACAGGAGTTGCCTAAGACCATAAAAATACAAATATTTATATTCCAATCATACTAGTAGCAAAATTGCAATAATGAATTAGTGATAAAAATAAGTTTTATAGTTGTAGGCCACCCCAGTATGAAGAGATGTATTAAAAAGAACCAGCATTAGGAAGGCTGAGAATCACTGGTCCAGACTGTTAAATTAAGTAAGAAAAGTAAAAGTAATTCTGTCTCCAAGTAACTGAGAGTTTGTGCTGAGATTTTATGTGTTAAGGTAGTATATGCGCACTGTAAAGCAGGCTACTATATCATGGTGGATACGTGGTATTGGAATAATCACAATCATGAAAACACATTTGAAAATTTGCAAAATATTGCTTATAATGGTTTTTAAAGACACGGAACCCAAAGCATCATCTCTTAACATATTTGAAACCATAACTTAGAGTACACTAAAATACTTAACTTATATTAGTACTAAAACAACTGCATTTATAGTCTACTGTTATTAAAAATAGACTCACATTATAACGTTTTGTAATGATATATAAAATTTACCATAAAAAAGAAGTCTGTACTACAAAATCTGATTTGTGCATCAGAAGAACAATTTTAAGCAGAAAAAATGAGTCAATAAGTCTAGGATTATTGGAGCAAGAAGAAACCTGGCATTTGATTTAATTGCCTTATCTTAAACCATGACAAATAGTCTAAAACGATCCTGATTCTAAAACACAAGCAGAGAATAAAGGTCTCTTTAGAATAAATCAGGTGATTAATTATGATTTATCAATTTGAATCTCTATAGTTTTACAGTATCACTTTAATTCATAACTATACAGTCAGGCAATGCAGGAAAATATTAATCATGAAAAACTCTAATGAACAAAGGACTTCCATTTTAATCACCATTGCTATTGGACTGACTTTCTTTGAAAACATTACTGAGAGAACTGCGTGAACACCGTTTCTTTCATAATAGAAAGACCTGACAGTTTTCCTGTGGTTATCAAAAATGAATGTGGGGTTAACTAATAGGTTCCTGAATTGTGCAGAGAGGAATACAACTCCAGTAAGTTCATTAAAGAGAGTCAAGAGTGTGGGTATAAGATCCCAACAAGACAACTTTCTATCAGCACCCATGTTTAATTTTTTTCATTTTGACACGATAGTGTCAATATACCTAAAGAACTGTTTAGTTTGAAAGTCATCTCAATGTTTGAAAGGTATCCTAAACTTTTAATCAGTTCTTTATCCTAACATCCTGACTCTAATGTTCCCATCTTGACAGTTACTGAAATTCAAATGTTTTGTCTATTTTCTGACTTCAAGACAACCGAAGTTTCTCACAATTGTTTGTATGAACAATACAGCTTGGGTTTCTTGAGTTGTAACACATCATCAAAAATATGTTATTCTATCAAAGCTATCATCCTATCTTGAGTATTTCATCAACAAGTTTATAGCTATCCTAACCTGATTTAAAAAATCAAATATCATTCACCTAAAATTGATTTAATTTTCCTCATTTATTTAAAATCATTTTTGATAGTAACTACGTCAATATGTATAATAAACTTATTTGATTCAGCTTATTAGAAGCTTCTAAAGCTATAAAATAGTTATTATTAGTAAAATATCATCAATCTTGTTTTTAACAACATCAAGACATTGATACAGAGAAACTTATTATAGGGAGTGTTCCTTTTTTTTCCTAAAACATCAATATCCATTTGGATAATAAACATTCATAATTGAGTCATTAAACTAAGTAATTCTAGTGTCCAGTGATTGAACCACGACCCACAATTTATAACAGATAGAACTTTTGTGTGGTCTCCTTTTTATGATTCTATCTATTGTCATATTTCAATTTATCTGGTTACTATTACATTAGTATGTCTTAGATAAAGAAAATATTCCCAGACATTTTTCAATATAGACATATCTATTAAAATGGGAAGAGGTTCGTGTTCTTGACCCTGCCTTATCTTTTGTGTTTTGGGGATAATGAAAACATGAGTGAGAAAGACAAGCTCACCTAAAGCACACAAGACCAGTGCCCTCTGCTTCTGTGCTATCTTAAGGAGGCATAGCGATTGGAGTGCCTCATAGTCAATTAAGCATTTTGCCTTTACAGGCTATTTACATGAAAATTAATTATTTACAGGCAAATTATCTTTGTCCTTGAGATTTCCTCCTGGAATTGAAGAAATCTTTCTGATGATCTAAAGGAGGAAATTAATCTATTCACTAATTAAATTAATTCAATTGTACAGTGCCACTGTCAGAAAGGCAAATCAGGCCTATTTGAAGTGAAACTTTATTTATGAATTCATCTAAACTGAGTCTAAACAGAAAAAAACTTCACACCTATGTTAGAACAACAACACACAGAATTTGTTCATAAGATCTCTTTTTAAATAATTTTGTTAAATGTACATGAAATCTTACTTATTTCTAACCCATGGTTTGTCCATCTATAGCATTGTGAACAATTAAAGGTACACATGTCCTAAAAACTAACAACTCTTACTACTTTCTTTCACTCTTGTAAATATAGAAAAATAATGTGATTCATAAACCTGCAGGGTTATGTTCCTTCCTCTCTTTTATAAGACTTTCTTCTTTTCTCTTATTTTTAATGGATATTTTCTTTGTTTACATTTCAAATATTATCATCATTCTTGGTTCATCAACCCCATCCTGAAACACCCTATCTGACCCCTCCTTCCCCTGTTTCTGTGAGGGTGTTTCCCCACCATCTTACCCAGTCCTGCCTCCCCATCCTAGAATTGCCCTACACTGGGTGATTGAGCCTTCACAGGACCAAGGGCCTCCCCTTTCATTGATGTCCAACAAGGCCATTCTCTGCTACATGTGAGGCTGGCGTCATGGATCCCTCCATGTGTACTCTTTGGTTGGTGGTTTCGTTCCTGGGAGCTCTGGGGGATCTGGTTGGTTCACATTGTTGTACTACCTATGGGGTTGTAAATCCCTTCAGCTCCTTCAGTCCTGTCTTTAACTCTGCCTTGGGGACCCTGTACTCAGTCCAGTAGTAGGCTGAGGGCACCCACCTCTGTATTTTTCAGGCTCCCGCAGAGGAGCTTAGGAGACAACTATATTAGGCTCTTTTCAGCAAGCACTTCGTGGCATCCACAACAGTGTTGGGTTTGGTGACTCTATATGGGATGGATCACCAGGTGGGGAAGTCTCCTGATGGTCTTTTCTTCAGTCTCTGCTCTACATTTTGTTTTCTTATTTGTTCCTGTGTATATTTTGTTCCCCTTTCTAAAAAGGACCAAAGCACACACACTTTGGTCTTCCTTCTTGAGCTTCATGTGGCCTGTGAATTTTATCTTGTGTTTTGGGCTAATATTCACTTGTCAGTGAGTGCATACCATATGTGTTCATTTGTGATTGGAGTACCTCACTCAGGATGATATTTTTTAGTTCCACCCATTTGTCCAAGAATTTCATGAATTCATTGTTTTTAATAACTGATTCATACTCCATTGTGTAAATGTACCACATTTTCTATATACATTCCTCTGTAGAAAGACATATGCATTCTTTGCATCTTCTAGCTATTATAAATCAGGCTTCTATGAACATAGTGGAACATATATGTTGGAGAATCTTTTGGGTGTATGCCCAGGAGTGGTATAGCTGGGTCTTCTGGTAATACTATGTCCAATATTCTGAGGAACTGCCAGACTGATTTCCAGAGTGGTCTTACCAGCTTGCAATCCCACCAGCAATGGAGGAGTGTTTAAGGCTTTATTTTTTTTTAATTAAAAAAAATTTCTATATTCTTTGTTTACATTCCCAATGCTTTCCCCTTTCCTGGTTTCCTCTGCCCCATCGGTCTCATAGGCCCTCTTCCCTGGGCCCATTTCCCAATCACCCCTCCCATTTGCCTGTCCTGGTACTTCCCTTCAATGCTGGATCAACTCTTTTCAGAACCAGGGCCCTCTTTTTCCCTCTTCTTCGGTATCATTTGATATGCTAATTGTGTTTTTATGAAGACATTTTCTTTCATTTTTCTGTTCAACTTATGTAATAATGTAACTTATGTATTTGCATTTCATGGGATTCTGTTTATGTTAATTTCATGAGATTCTATATTTTTCACTGTTAGAATACAATGTTTTAGAATTTTAATTCAAGTGCTTTTGGTATTTCAGGAAGGATAGTTCAGAAGTACTATGTGGATATCTAACCTTCTAAATGTACAGGTAAACCTAATATTCAGTCACATATGAAAGCATTTGAACTTCTGGATTCACGCAAATGCAAGGCTACTTTGTGTAAAACATTAGCTCTCTCCTTTGGAAAGCTTAGAAACATTATGAAAATAAAACATGCTTTTTGTAAGCCTTTTTGTTTTTTACATATATTACTTTACACAAAGTAAGTGATTTTTTTTTTTTTTTACATTATCACAATCAACGGATAAGTTCATGTAAGGGAAGCTATCATAAGTCCAGATAACAAAGGGCTTAAGTTTTATTCTGATTGTTCATGTCTGAAGTATTTTGTATTACAGATGTCTATGTATGATTTAGATGTTTTAATGTTACTCTTTAAAATAAATTTTGAGTGTTCAGGATTTTTTAAAATACTATATCTTCAGTATTTAAGATATCCTTGATTAAATACCACTTATGCCTAAAACATTCAATAATAAAGAATGCTATATTTTTATATTGTCAGATAATATACAGTAGCAGAATACTAATTATTTTATTATTGAATAAATACTAATCATTTTATTATTCCTATATTGATATTGAAAAGTCATATTTAAATTCAAAGTCTCTACATAAATTTTTAGGTAAGTATATGAACATATTCTTAAAAAGGGTAAAATTTTCTTATAGAACTATTACTTAATACAATTATTTTTACTTATATTTTATTAGATATTTGCTTTATTTACATTTCAAATATTGTCCCCTTTCCATTCCCCCTCTGAAAACCCCCCATTCCATCCCTCCCCCCATCCCTGGCTTGCCAAGTCCTCCTTCTCACTTTCCTGTCCTGGCATTCCCCTACACTGGGGCATCAAGTCTTTACAGGACCAATAGGCTCTCCTCTCATTGATGTCTGAAAAGGCCATCCTCTGCTACATATGTAGCAGGAGCCATGGGTCCCTCCATGACTATTTTGTTACGTAACATAATTCTACAGTAGCGACAAAATGGTCCAAATTCCAAAATATCACATGATCATCTTTTGATTTCAATATTTATATGTGTTCAGTAATTGAAGTACAGTCACCAAACTATTTAAAGTTTAATATTTAGTACCAACAAGCATAAGTTATGAGAAAACATTACCTTTGAGGGCATTATCATACAAAGAAAAATAAAATTGTACTCTTATTTTAAGTTCTAAAACGTGTGAGGGACTAAGAGCTGACTTAGCAAAGGAAAAGACATGCTGTATAAATTTTTTGGAACCTAAATAACAGTTGGGTGTGCAGTATAACCTGTCACACGAATCCATAGATCAAGCTAGCTACCCAGACTAGCTGAATGGGTGAGCTCCATGTTCAGTGAGAGGCTTTGTAGAATATAGGTGAAGAGTGATCAAGAAAACCATCCTATGACAACCTGAGGTGTCTACATACAAGCACATACTTGAACACATATACACACTTGTCCACACATATGCAAACATGTACTCAGTCACACACATGAAAAGGCACAGAACACACGTTAGTGGTATATTTTATTACTATTTTATCACAGAAAAAGGTAATTTGTCTAACCTTTATTTTGTAAGTAATTAGAAGACATACTTAGTTTTGGATTGAGTAATAATGGTCCCTAATTATAATCCTAATAATGTAATAAATTGAAAAGCAAAAACCTTTTCCTGACTTAAATATTTTAGACTTATGCACTTAAGCACTAGGTCAATTATCACAATGTAGATAATAGATTCTGATGGGAATGTTAACATTGAATGTTCCTCTGCTACATAGCATCCCAGAACAGTATAAAACACAAATAAATAGGATTAATTGCAGTTGTTAAATTGTGTTAAACACCCTATGATTTATAATATTATAAGAAAGTGGATAAGATGAATTAAAAAAATGTATAAAACCAACAATCAAATTTTTGTATAAATGTGAAGATTCCGGAATGAGTCAGGATACTGCACAAGTATGTACATCATAATCAATTTTTGTTCCATCGCTGAAATTATATATATATAGATAGATATATAGATATAGATATATAGATATATATGTTCTCAGATATGAAATTACTTTTACAGCTTATTCCATGTTCTTTAGCTTTTCTTTTCAAAATTACAGAACCTAAATCCAGCCTTCCAATTATTACTTTAAATGTTCTAGAATTACTTCCAATATTCTTTTCTATTTACATTTTATGGGAAACTATTTTTATATTTGTTGACCAGTTTTAAGAATACAAGGCCATAGTATATCTGCAACATAGTTAGAAATAGTAGTTTAAAAGTCAATGAAGCTAGATCCCTGGGAGCTCCCAGACACTATTGCGAAAATTCTTACTTTTCCTTGCTAAATTTTCAGAGGATGTCTGCTCATATTTCTGAGTGGAGCTACATTCTTAATACAAATTAGATTTCTTTTGTTTTCTTTCATACAACTACCGTGGGACTGAATAGTAAAATCACTAAAAGATTTTTCATAAAATAGCAATTTGATATTTATCTTCTAAGCATAAAGCCAACTTTCAATCACACTTATAATTACTTATAATTATTCTGATTTTTATTAAGCACTAATATAATTGATATTAATTATTAGTTGCAAAATAACTGTAAATGTACTGCCCAAACCCCACAATCCACCATTCATACAGGTTTTAGAAAATATAAGAAAACATTTATCCATAATACGTACTTAGTTATCTTTGTGGTCTGTAAGAGGCGGTTTGTTTTGGTGGCTGCTGTTATGAGAGGAGACATAATTAAACAAAGATACTATAAATCAAAACAATTGTTTTTAGCTATTTTACAATATGATAAGAATGCTAAAGTGTTACTTGCATCACTAAGGAGTTTCTTTAGTTGTCAACACAAATGAAAATGTGTTATGGGTACTCAGTCATTTCTCTTACCTACTTGAGTTGTTATGATGCTGTTAATGATGAATTGTCATTGGATTAGAATAGCAAAACCATTAGCTAGAGAGTATTTTGCACCTATATTATTACCTGCAGATAATGGCATGTAAGTGTCTTAAGCATCACTGCTAACACACAAACTGCTTGTGCTCAGTAAGCATGGTCTTTTAAAAGACTGCTGTAAAAGGTGGTGACTCATTTGCAAATGCTTCATTGTCAAGTGTTTGGTTGAGTACGTGGTTAGAATACTATAAAGAATTAACCTTAAATAATTCTGGGAATATTTATGAATGCTCAAGATTCTACACCTTATATTTTAGAATATTAATTTACTAAGAGTCAACTTCCTAAGAGGAAACTATTTCAGACTGTTTTATATTTCATGTATATGTTGAATGCATTTCAATGTCTCCTCTAATTCCTAATGAAGCTCCTTCAGCAACAATGAAGACTGCCTGGGTAAACATACACTGTTCATGACAGGTGGATGGCTTCCCACACAAAAAAAATAACGATAGAGCAAGAGGGGCAAATAATTTCAGAAAGGAATGATTATACATTAAGGGTGATGTGTTTCTGCTAGTTAGTTTCTTCTAAAAGAGAAAATCTCTCCCATTATGAACTAAGGAATCTATAGCCCAAATGTATCACTCTTTTAAAAAAAAATCATTTCACATTCTGTAATCATTCCACATTTTACATTTTAAAATATTCTTAACATAAAATTTATTTATGTTCAGGTTATGTAAGGTTAAATATAATGTGTTTAAGTGGTCTATATGTTCTATTGCTGTGTTCAGTGGCTTCACATTAAAGAAGCACAGACTGAACATAATAAATCTTTCTGATCCTTGGCCAATTATTCCTCATTATTATGCATTAACCTCTCAGAATGTTTTATTGAGAACTAATTTTATTATACAGATTTAGGATGCTGCGTTCTTGTTTATTTATTTTAAAAATCTCAGGAGTAGTTGGTGTTATAATAACAATAATAATAATAATAATAATAATAATAATAAAAGAGTGAAATTAGAGAAGTCTTTGCATTAGGACAACACTAATTATATTCCACAAATTGGGAGTGAAGTGCTTTAGTCTTCTGCAAAATGTATTAGTGGGTAATTTTTCTTATGAATTTAAGTCTTAGCCCGGCATGGTGTCGCATGCTTGTAATACCAGCACTTGGAAGGCAGAGGCAGGTGTATTTCCGAGTTCGAAGCCAGCCTGATCTACAGAGTGAGTTCCAGGTCAGCCAGGATTCCACAGAGAAACCCTGACTCAAAAAAAAAATAAGTCTTTTTATTTATCTGTACCTAATGTACATTTCATCAATCTATAGCAATACTCAATACTCCCAATACCCTTTTTTTATAAGGGAGATATAGGTTTACTCAGTATTTTTAACACACAAACTTACATTGTGATGAGGATGGAAATGGTTAATTCTTATTGAATAAGAATGGCAAAAACATTGAGTATTTTGATCCAAAACTTTAGATTAACAAGTTCCAATTCATTGATAATCCCTTCGAGGTTAGTTTTTTGGCCAGTTACCAGATATAATCATTCGACTGAGTTTTTGCATCTTCTGTCAGTAGGAATTATCATAGTATATTTAACTGCTCTGAACTTGTATGTGACTGTGTGATCAAGTAGAAAATCATCCTTTACAAAGCAGATATGAAGAGTAATCCATGGTTTAAGATATCTGTCAATTATTGAAAATTTTACAGTGTCAATACAGAACATTGAAACTCAATCTCAAATAACAAACAAAAATGTGTCTTTGTATCAAAATTCCTGTTCCTTAAACAAATGTATTGGTGTATGGAAATAACTCTGTCATTACTTGAAGAGTTAAACTGGGTAGTGTTTTCTGGCAAAAACATTTAAAAATATTATGGGTTGTTTAGAAGCCTTATTTCTAATAATAATCTGATATTTGTACAAATTTCACCAAGCAGTAGCCATTGCACTGGTTTGAACATGGACTCTAATCATTTATTTGTTTGTCCTTTTCAGGTAGGACTATTGAGAAAGCAAGTAGCTCATTGTTGGAGGAAAATATGTCTCTCTTGTGCTATTCTGTTAATAATTGTAATGTAGGCTCATATTTTTTTAAAAAAGGAATAATCCTGTTTTCTGGATCTTTTTAGTATTGTCTAATTGTCATGCACGTTTTGGTTCTTGCAATTTCTTGTTTTGTTAGTGTCGTGTAATTTTCTTCTACTTTCCTCTCATGTTCTCAAGTCATTGCTGAAACTTGTAAAGGTTACACACAGGAGGCCATATGACCTTGGACTGCCATCTTCCAAACCTGCGAGCTGCATCAGCTATTTTCCATTGTAACTTCCCAACATTAAGCATTTTGTTATGGCTCAAATCCACATATTGAATCAGGATTGTAATGGAGTGCTATCCTCTGAGATAGGGTGAGGTTTGCACAGGGCTGAAGAAACCAAAATGATAAATTGTAGAGAAGCTAACTGTATTTAAACTGATTTGAGCATTACACAGTCGATACACATCAAACCAATAAACTTTGATGTTCATTAGTATGTACAGTGTTTTGTTTCTGAAATTCAGTTAAAATGAATTTGTCAAAGAAAGGGATGCAAAATATACTCAGGTATATTAAAATTCTAAAAATGTTTATTTAATCAGACAGTGATTTATGGACTAGGCATCATGGCATTGAAACTATTTGATTTCCAGTAAAGAAACAATAGGAGATGCATTTTAAATGTATCCAGAAATGTGAAAGGAAGTTTTGAATACTTGAGATAGAACAAGAGCATACTGATTCCAAGTTATTGATGAGTTGATACTTTCACCCTTGTTATTTCTATTTCATTTTTCTAGGAGATGACTCAGCACAGAGGTTTACATTGCTACACTTTTAAACTATCGTCTTCACAATTAATTATTAATTAATTAATTAATTAATACACGTCCTCCCTTTCTTTTCAGAAAAGTGCAGGCCTGTCATAACTATCAACCAAGCTTGATATATAAAGTTGCAGGGATGTCTTTTTCTGGTAAATGATATGTAAATAATTATGAAGTTGCCAAATGGCATGCGATATGAAACATTATGTTGGAGACTGTGTAGAACTAATTGAAAACATTTCCATGGCAATTGCTATAGTTACATTACTATTGGCATTGATGCCAAGAAATCTGTGTTATTGATCTGCTAAAGTTTATTCAAAAGAAAAGCTATGGAATGCAAATGGAATTTTGGTGTTTTCATGAGTGGAGACTAAATAAGAGAAAAATTTACATTTTAATACCTATATAATACGTATGTGTATATAACTTAATACCATAAGAAAATATATTAAAATATCTGTTAAAAATGTAATCCTGACAACATTATTAATATTAATTAACTCATATAATTCTTTACATTATATTTTCATTTTAAAATTTAAAGTAACTATTTGTTCTCTAACATGTAAATCAAAAATACTGAATCCATATTTGCTTCAGTAAATCATATGTCTTTTATGATATATTTTTTAAAAATATGTTATGAGGGTCCCAAGATGCTATCTTCAGATCTGAAAGATTCCTGTACTCCACTGTGGAAAACAGACACATGGGAATTCTAAATTCTTTTTCTTTAATTGAGCAGTTTTTCTTAACTTATGAGAGAATTACCTATTAACACATTCATTTTAATATTTAAAAACACTATTTTACCAATATGGGCAAATAAGAAACTGAGGCAGATAAATTAGTGTCTAGGCAACATGTACCCATTTAGCCAGTAGCATAGCTATTTAGAATCATAAGTGTTACATATTAACGGTATTTATTTATTCTGTAATCATATCACAAGCTATAATGCTGCATTCTAGCTGAAGCATTTCTCATCTCTTCTTGGTAAAGCTAAAGGAATATTAGAATGGATAATAAATAGGAATATTAATTAGCAATCTACTAGCTTTCTGGCATGTCCTTAGTAAAGAGAGAAGAACTGCGTGGTTTGAAACAACAATATTATTCAGTCCTACAATTGGAGAATAAAATCTGACTTTCCTGTCTGTCTGGTGTGCTCTTCCCACTGACAAACTGCAGACCTTGGTTACGTCTAATTTCTAGTTATTTACCTCTCTGTCATGTCCTCAGACAAATATGTCTCCCTTTCTGTGTGTCAACGTTCAAGAAGAGAGCCGGTAAGATTACAGTGGGTCCCGTGTTAATGGAACACCACCTCACTCGGTAGGGTTAAACGTTCTTTTTTTTCATTTTTTATTGGTTATTCTACATATCTATATCTCAAATGTTACCCTCCATCTCCTCATCCCCTTTCCCCTCTCCTGCCTCTATGAGGGTGCTCTCCCACCGACACGCCCACCCCTGCCTCAGCACCATAGCATTTCCCCAACTTGGGCCATCGAGGCTCCAAGGGACCAAGGGGCCTCTCCTCTCATTGATGCCCGACAAGGCCATCATCTGCTACATATGTGGCTGTAGTCATGGGTCCCTTTATGCACACTCTTTGGTTGGTAGTTCAGTCCCTGGGAGCTTTGAGGGGGTCTGGTTGGTTGATACTGTAGTTCTTCCTAAGGAGTTGCAACCCCCTGGGCTCCTTCAGTATTTGCCTTAACATCTCCATTGAGGTTTTTGTGCTCATTTTGATGAACGTCTGGGTGCATCTACATCTGTATTTGTCAAGCTCTGGTAGAGCCTCTCAGGGGACAGCCACACCAGGCTTCTGTCAGCAAGTGCTTCTTGGTATCAAATACTTCTCTTTCTGTCACTTAAAAAATTGTTGGCAGTCTGGTTACATAGCTCAGTGGTAAAGCCTCACACAGAAGGCCTTGGCTTTGAACCTTTGTACAACATAAAACAGAAAATGTCTGAAATCCTCACATACAGTACTTTGATATCTACCCTCATGTGATATTCTTCGCCCTTCGATGTGACCGTAAGTGGATAGTGAATATATTTTGTCTGAGTGGAGTGGTAATAAGCCAGAAACTCTCCATATTCCCAGTCTTGGAAACCATGAAACTTAAGTGATAAAGCAACTTTCTTATCTAGGAATCATTGTAACAATGCTTGTCCCTGCCTGTATGGTATAAATTCATATCGTAACAAGTACCTGATTCAAACTCCCCTATACATTGACTATATTATTATTAAAGCACGCAAAAGGATTTTATTGTAAGCATTCTTGCATAATTAATGTTCATATGGATTGAAAAGAACATTAAATTCTGCTTTAATAAACATGGTGGGTTTCTAGTTTATGTATGACCACATTATTGATTCCACTGGGAGTGTCTCATCCATAGGGCACCGTGTTAAGAAATAATGAGAACAAAATAGGGCTAGGTGGATAACTCAGCAAATGTGCACCTTGCCAAAGTGTGAGGGCAAAGTGACACATCACCATGGCTCAAATGCATGACATCAGATGCAGCAGCTTGAATCTGTCATCCCAGAGTGAGGGGACAACAAGATGGAAGGTGTGGATGGCTGAATTACCAGAAGCTCAAGGGAACTAGTTTGGTGTTGTATGTGGCTGCTAGAGACTGTCCTAAATAAACTAAAGGTGAAGAGCAATTCCTGAGTTTGCTTTCTGACCTCCATACATATACTGTGGCACACACAAGCGCTCTCTCTCTCTCTCTCTCTCTCTCTCACACACACACACACACACACACACACACACACACCCCGAGGAAGAGACATATACACACATGCAAAAATACAAACACACACACAACACACACAGAGATATGAACATATCCATACATATCACAGAGACACATTCAAAATAAAAATAAACAAAAATATAAATGCTTTTCATCAGCAAAAGCCATGGTTTTTCAGCTTTGAAAGCATCCTTGTCCTAGCCAGATAAGTTTTGCAGGTATATTATTTTACAAAACTCTTGCTTAGCAGGCAATTTTGGGCATACATAGGAAACACATGTTGAATTTTCAACATTTTGATATTTTCAAAGCACCAAATTCATTAATCTAGATATAATTTTATTGGTTGGCTGGCTAAAATGTACATGATTGAACAAGAAATATGAACGAGGGTCTGAGACTGAGTCTGAGAATGAAGTGTCTTCTGACACCCGTGCAAAAGGATTAAAATGAGTACACTGTGTGTAGGTAGCTCATTTCTCTTAGCAGAAGGACACATGATTCGCTTGCAGGCAGTACCAAGAGAATCATGTTGATAAAACAGTATGAGCAATTGTGATTCTGAAGGAATAAATTGAGTACACTTATGCAAAACACTTCAAAGTCCTACAGCGAGAATGGCTAATGCTAATTCTATATCATATAAGCAGACTAAAGAATGTTAAATCTCTTTAATGGCAAATTTTTTCTCATTTTAAAATTGTGGATTACCCAATACAGATTAATAAGCCTAGATTGCCCATAATTAAGTAGACAGAGTAATACCTGACTACTAGAATTATAAGGGAAAATTGTAGAAGACTTTAGCATCCTTTAACAGGCCACACATTTTTGGTACCTCTTGACACACAAAACTTATAGGTGTCAAATGAAGATTCTATGGGGGTTCAAAGAGAGTTGTGTTACAAAAGAGAGCAAAAAGTGTGGGTTTCACTGAGGTTGAAAAGATCCTGGAACCGACAGCATTTGCAGCTAATGAGCTCTCAAAGGAAACATTTAAGCTCTCACGCCGTGTGAGCATTCCATCCTCTGACTTCCAGAGTGTCCAGTAAGTCAAAAAATAAGGATTATTTCAAAAACGTTGGAAAGACACATAGGAAAAATGATAGGGAGGCCACCTCTGTGAGCTGTTTGTGGTTAATTGTTGAGTCCTGGGTTAGGAATATGTGTGAAACCATACAAAATTTCAAAATTAATGTAGCCATGAAAAAATGAGGCTGAGTTTCATCACTGGTAAGTAAATTATAGCTAGGTCCATGGGAAGTGGCTAAATTAAAAATATTGGAGGAACAAGTATGTGGGCTTGAGTTTGAATCCCAGGAACCCATGTAAAAGCCAGGTAAGGTAGCACGCAACAATTATCCCAGCATTGGAAAAGTAGAGACAGGAGGGTCTGTGGGATTTGCTGCATAGAGTGCCCAGATAATTGGTTCATTCCAGGTTTAGTGAGAGGCCCTAGCTCATAATAGGATAAATAAATAAAAGGCACATAGTGATAAAAAAATAACCATTCAGTATCAGTAGCTGGTTTTCATGTGCATAATACATGTACCCAAACACATAAACATGTATGTACACATATATTAATGTTATATCATAACATGAATAATAATCTATCATGTATTATCACACATATGTGACTAGGTAGTAATCAAATTGTGCATTTTTTAAATTTTGGCAAAGTATAAAAGTACATATCATTTTCCCCTCTTAAATATGAGTTTGTGTACACAGAAATATTTATCTTATAAAACATAGCAATATGAAACATACATTAGAAATATTAAGTAATGATCCTTAATTATATACACGCTATATTTTATGCCTCACTTTAAAATAAACTTACCTTTTGATTACTTCTTTTGTTTTTGGAGATTATAATATGAATACAAGATTTCCCTATTTCCTTTTCTTACTCTAAACTCTTCCATATATACCTCTAGCTCTCTTTCCACTTGACAGCTTCTTTTTCATTAAATTTTGTTACATTCATATATATGAATGCATATATATACATGTATGTATGTGCTTATGAGTTTATGCATAAATATATGTATATATAAATCCATAAATGAAACCTGCTTAATCTCTATAATATCAATGCATGTATGTTTTCAAGTTGTTTATTCACTAGGAAATATATTTAATTTTGGGAAACAAATGTAACTTGGTAGACATTCACCACTGGCCAAAACATTTCCCTTCCTTTGTCTAGTTGCCATACTTCTTTGTGTAGGGTTAAATTCTCATGGGCTCTTCTCCACATAGTTTGGCATATTCATTGATGTTAAATAGAAAAAAATTAGCACTCAAAAAAGTTCTTGACTCTACATCTTTTTAAATTTTTTTGTTTAGTTATTTTGGAGAGGAAAATATTTATCATGATTCCACTCGTCCTGTGTTTCTGATATTTTTGCACGTGGGAAGGATATATACAAGCTAGAGAAGTGAACTGATTTATACAACTCAGAGTAGTACTGAACTGCTAATTCCTAGTCAAGGCTACAGTAGTATGGATAGGGAAAGACTGCAGAGATTTCAGTTTATTCCTCCTCATCAAAATTGGAGCAAATATTTTGGAGTGTGTGTGCTGCCTTTGTACTAAATGAGTGAGTTGTAGAACAGACTCAAGAGATGGGGTTAACATGGGCCTGCACAGTCTGTGCTTTGCTTATCAGCATTCATTATACTCCACATGTGTGTAAATGTGGTGAGTTTTTACATGATGAATTCATTTATTTTTATATTTTTATTGCATATCAAGACAAATTGGTTTAATTAAAATATTGATATGCAAAATATATATCCTTAACTTTCTCTCTTCCCTATCTTTGATTCTTCTAAAATTATCAAACCTGTTTTAATATCATATATAAAATGTGTACATGCATATGGAACTTAGGATCAACAAATGAGAAAACATTATTTTCTTTAGTAATAAAACTATTAAGTATGTCTTCTTTATCTGTCCACTGGCTGACATTTGCATAGGTTAATTTTTAGTATGGGAATGGTCAATTGTGTTGCAGCAAACAGAGGCATGCAGAATTCTACATGGTTTGTGTAGAGTATTCTGTACGTGCTAAGTTCACTGGATCCAGAATGTCATTTAACTCTGAAGTTCCTTTGTCGACATTTATTCCGTCTGTAGTCGGGTGAAAGTGATATATTGCAATTGCCCATTGTCATAGATTTCATGTCATTTTGTATTTTCATATAAGGTTTTGACTTTGGGACATTTTTTTTATTTTATGAAGTTGAATGCATATATTTTTAGAATTTGGCTGCCATGATTTTGGCTTGTTTCCTTAAATAATATGAAATGAGCTTCTTCATGACTATTGACTATTTGGGTTTGAAAACTACTTCATCAGAAACTCATAGATGAACCTGCTTCATTTCTTGCTGTGCTTGTATACCTGTATGACAAGCCTTTTGACCCAGCTTTCCCAATTAAGGTGGTGATTGTCTTTGAAACAGAGAGGCATTTGTTGAAGGTAAAATATGTGGGCCCTCTTTTATAGCCTGTTCTGCTGTTCTATTTCCTTTGATTACAGAACAAATGCTGTAGCATTCAATGTTGTTATTGAATGGTACATCTTGATCCATAATTTTGTGGGATTTTTAATGTTTTATACTTTCTCAACCTTCAATAAATAACACACTTATCTCTCACAATCTTTCCACTGTAACAACAGACTTCTTATGTATTTCTCTACAGGGTGTAAGGATTTTTTACCAATCTTTTGGGTACTGTCTTTGTTACTCTTAAATTCTCTTAATTAGTATTCATCTTGTAAAATTTAACTTCTACTTCTATGTGAGGAATAGTTTGCTGGATTTAGTAACTTTGAGTTAGCACTTGCTTTCCTTAAGAGTGTGAAATACATAGTTGCCTCCCACTTGGTTTGAGAGTATATGGTGAGAAATATAGTATTATGCAAATGGGTCTCACTTTGCATTTCACCTGATCCTTCTTTCTTTAGATTTCAATATTCTCTATGTGTGTGCTCAAACGCATGTGTGTTAACTTGGGGTTTTACCTGTAATTAGTTATGCAAATATTCTTTGTTATTCTTTTCTACTTGGAATTTCTACATGCTTCCTGAATTAAAATGACCAATTCCTATACCTAGATTTTGCAAATTGTATATATTGATTTTATTTTCAAATACGTTTGATACATTATTAAATATATTTGACCACTTACTGGTGTCCCCAGAATGCCATATGTATTGAAATAAAGTCATAGCCAATTAACATAATTATTCAACTCTACTATTTTTGTGGGAATAAAGGAACAATAACAGTAATTGATGTATGAAAGTACTTTTAATATTCTAAGGTGCTCTTAATAGGTGATAAGTGGAGGAATGCAGATAAAATTAGATTAATAAGACAGCCAATTAACATTAAAACAATGAGGAAGATGTGGAAGTGGGAAATGGATAGAAGAGAGAAACAATAAGAAGAGAAAAGATACAGTAGCTTCAGATAGAGATAGAAGGAAGAGGGAAATGAACAAAAAAGGCCTTTAGACAACTTAACCCTATCCCAACCTGATCCTGTGCCTCTTGTTACAGTCTTTCTAAAATGTTCCAATCAAAGAAACAGATGGTGAGGAGCAGGGCAATATGAAGTAGTCTAAAAACTTAGATCCACATGTGTAATAGCTCTGACCTCTGTATGCCCATCCTTGTGCGTGCAGGAGTGGATTTCCGTTTCAGCATCCAGGCTGAGAAAAGCTGCACACTCGATATTCCACCACTTGCCAGAGCACAGTGCATGCAGGTGCTGTTTTTAAGCTATGTTTCTTTTCATCGTATCTGTATGGATGTCGTTCAAGGAGCAGAACGTTTGTGGTATTTAGCTTTCCAGCTTGTTTGTGATATTTGTCATGTAGCAGGAGGGTGTTGTGGATGCCCAGAGAATGGATATGAAACTAGAGTTGGCTTTCAGTCTAGCTGCAGTGGAACAGGATGCTGGTGAGCTTTCTATTGGTGAGTCTTGGACCACAGCACGTTTTTCTTTTTCTTTTTTATCAATTTATGTTTTATTTTCAATACATTACCACCACAGTTTCCCATCCATCAACTCTTCCCAATCCCTCTACACTTCTCAGCCTCTTTCTCATCACATCTTCCCACTCTCCCTGAGGCACACCTCCCCTTACCTTCAGGAAAGAACGGCTTCCACCTCCCTGATGGGATTTCTCTGGACACAGAAAAACAAAATGCAATACAACTAAGAATAAACCTTCATATCAAGGCTGGGCAAGGCAACCCAGTAGGAGGAAAGGGTCCCTGGAGCAGACAAAAGAGTCAGAGATGCATCCACTCCCATACTTAGGAGTCGACCAAAAACTCTAGGCTAACAACCATAATATATATGCATAGGACCTAGGTCAGACCCATGCAGGCTTATGGTTGCTGCTTCAGTTTTTGTGATCTCCTGAAAGTCTTACTTTGAAGATGTCTGTGTGCCATGTTCTCCTGGTGTCCTTGACCTCTCTGAATCCTACAATTCTTCCTTCCCCCTTTTCAGCTGGATTCCCCAAGTTCCAAAGGAAGGTACCAAATGGAGATCTCCAATTTGGGTGTTTTGTCTTGGCTCTGTCTCTGTCTCTGTGTCTCTTGCTCAGTCTCTCTCTCTCTCTCTCTCTCTCTCTCTCTCTCTCTCTCTCTCTCTCTCTCCCTAATATTTGGCTGCCTGTCTCAGAAGCCAGCACAATCAACAACAGCCAGAGCCACCTGTCAAAAACCAGACTATCCTACTACATCAAGCCCCAAGTATTACAACAGTGTTGAAGCACAAGTAGCAGACCATAAAATGAACTTTATGAAGACTGTGGCCCTGAAATAGGGTATGAATAAATCCATCAAATAAATCGAGGAAAGAGTAAGCAAATGGAGGAAACTAATAATGGCCTCTACTTTCTGTACTTTTAAGAAAGTATGAGAGTGTATCTATATCATGAAGGTTCCACGAGTCTCCTTGTTTGCTATAGCTCAGGCATGTCCCCCCGCTCCATTACATAAGGAACATGTGTCAATGTGTTCACTTTGGTTCAACTTCTTGTATTTGATGTATATTGTTATTATTTTTAGATACTTGTTTGTGTTGTAAAGGCAGACAGAAAGTATGTGGTTCTGGATGGGAGGAGAAGTGGGAAGGAATTGGGAGGATCAGGAGGAGAAACCATAATGAGATTGTATTAATTGAAAAAAATCTATTTGCAGCTGAAAAACAAAAAGTGTTTAAATGTAAAATATAAAAAGTACTGAGTGCCGCTGAAGCAGATCTTATCTTCTCTAGAAAGATCATCTGCAAGCCAAGACTTGGAGAGAGGAGTATTGGATTTTTTCCTCTGTTCTCAGGCAGGCCTGTGCATGGAAGAAACACCCTCAAGTTAGTATAAGTCCTGGAAAGTGGCTTTCCTCGTAGGTTTGAGGCTATTATGCTGCACATATTTAATGAGAATCAAACAAGGCAGTATTACACAGAGATATATACATACATATATAAATCCATAACATACATACAATAAAAAATAAGTAAAATAGCTCTTCGCTACCACACAGCATAGCCACAAATGTCGTTTTTTTGTTGTTGTTGTTTTGTTTTGTTTTTTGTTTTGTTTTAGGGAAAGATAGACAACAAATGAAAACCAAGGCAAACAGTAATAACAAACTCCAGAGGTTCCAGGAGCACAACTGACACTGAATATGTCAGTTAGTAGATTTACAATAGATACTATACATGGGAGGGTAAAATCCTCTCTTTCTCTCTCTCAGTTAACAAGCTTTCTGAGACTTTTTCTTAAGCAAGAGCTGCAACCCTCTCTGCAGTTTCTCTCAGCTCCCAGTAGGAGGAAATCATTCCCTAATTGGGACTGAACTCTTGTGGATGAACCCAAAGAACCTTCTGTTTCTTTCTCTAACATTTTCTTTCCTTCCTAGCTACTCAGACTAGTGTTTTTCCATCACTGCACTCGTCCTAGGATAGCACTTCTCCAACTATTCCTGGTCTATTCCCTGAAGATTCTAACACTTGGCATGTGGGTGTCATCCGCCATCTTCTGACTTGTGAGTGTTCAGTGAGAAGTAGTTGCTGGAGAGTGACTCATGTAGCGTGTTCATTAACTCGCAGCTGACAGACTCTGATGTTCATTTCTGACACTGAAAGCTGACATGAAGCCACAGGCTGAAAAAAAATACATTTATAGCTTTTCTCTGCTGATTAAAACTTTGACACACAAATGTAAGTTCCTCTTTCATTTGCTCAGTAGATGAAATATCATTTAGCAAATGACTTCTAATGCTAATGTTTTCTTCAGAGATGAGGCACAGTTTGTTTCTGAATGACTGCAGATCATTTGGTTAAAATGTAAATTCCCTTAGACATCTAAAAAAGATGCCTACAAAGCAGGTATTTCACTTTCATTTGGCAAACGAATACCCATCTACCTATTTATTATCCTGGTAAATATCCAGGTAATTATCCCTGGTTGACTAAAATGGTGTTTACCAAAGGATTAACAAGGGTTATTAACCTTGCCTCTCAAGGTATTTTCCACATTTACCTTTTGTTCTGTACACTACTCATGCTGCTACCTGTCTCCAACAGATTCCTCCTTCCATCTACCCCACTCACGCTGGATCTCATGTCCAATCACAGCCTTGCTTGCTACCAGGGACACTGGTTGCTACAGCAACCAGGTATGATGGGTCTGGAGTAAATATTCCAACCACCTTGTCTCAGTCCTTTCTTCTGATACTAATGCCAATTATTTCCAATTTTTCACTCATCTTAGTAGAATGTTCTGAGAAAGCAGACACAACGTTCCTGTGAAATATTTGAAAAGGTTTTTAATTAAGGTACTTAAACTTCAAAGAAGTATTTAGACATTGTGCACAGGATTAGTTAACATGTTTTAGCTAAGCTTACTTTTCTGGTATTTAATTTAATAAAAATTCTCTAAAATTTTAGTCACTTGATAAAACACCAAGTTTTAGGAACTTTCATGTACAATCATAAATTTTATTGATGAAAAACAACATAGACTCTATTTTTGTCCCTAAATCATTCAAATAATTAATATGGTTTTGATTTATGTCAAAGACTATACTCACCTCGTTACCTCCTTAACAACATTGGCAGTCCTTGCTAGTGACTTTTTAAAAACTAAATTGTGTGAATATTTTATCAGGAATAATTCGTCACTAATCAAATGCTATAAACTCTATAAACTCCTCTTGAATGTTAATTCCTTGGTTTCCTCAACGTCCACTCTATTGGTATTATAAAGTTAGTAAAGGTATGATTTCAGTTATATTCCTGTGTTTAATAACTAATGATTAAGTGTATTGATGGGACAAATCATCCAAGTGATTTTGATTATCATTGAGATGATTAGTGTTACTTCTCAAGAACATGGTGCAGAATCACCAAGAAGACTCATTTGAGGTAAGACAGGAATAGGGTATTACTGTGAGTTATTATCTAGTTTATAATAGCCTCTGGGTACATCTCTTGGTATTGATTTGGTTAATAGTGGTAAGAAGTCCCTTGCACAGTTTGTGAATGTATTTATTGGACCAGTTTACTGAACTGTATGGAAGGAAGAAAGTAAAGTGAGCTCATTCATTCACAACATTTCTGCTTTCTGATTATGGGCACAATGTGGTCAGCTGCTTCAGGTTGCTGATATCTGAATTTTCTAGCCACGGTAGACTAAAATATGAACCATGATCTAAAACAAGCCCTTCATTCCCAAGTTGCTTTTGTCCGGAAATTTAAGTACAGCAACAGAAAAGCAACTAAGAAAAATCGCAAAGGTGAGAAATTACTCTAAGTTCAAGAACTCAAGAATCCTTTAGCATGTGACCTTTGCTATATTGTCCCTGTTCACTTACATTTAATTACATCTGGTTCACTTCAAAGTCCTCTCCACTCCCTTTAAGACTCACTTTCCCCAGTCTCCAACCCCAAACTTCTGTTTGCTTTGTCTTCTGGAAAGGAGGCTACACCATTTGAAATTTGGTGACTTCTCCCATGATTTTGTTAAAATGTCACCATAATTGAGAAGTTCTCTTTCATATAGTAATACTGAAAATAACAAACCTTTTTTTCTGCACATAATTTAATATTGCGGCATTTAACTTTATTTTCCTAGGTTAGGATAATTTTTAACATGCTTTTGATTTTATAAAAATAATGAGAATTTAAGTTTTATTTAGTTTTCTAAATCAGTTAACCAATTTTCCATATCACCAATGTTTTCAATAAAACAATCATCCCATATACTTAATGGAACAATGTAGAAAATTACTATCAATAACCTGTTGTATTAGTGCTCATATGGTTCATATCTACAATATTTTTTTATCTAGGATTTTATACAGACTACCACATTTCAGTCATGTCTCATAAAGTCCTTCTTGGCTAAGAAAGTTTCTTGGGCATTCCTTGTTAATAAAGACCTTGGCAGTTTTGTGGAGGTCTGGTCTGATAGTGATAGTGGATGCTCCTTCATCACAACTTGTGTGATGTTACTTGTAAGCAGGACTGTGCTGCTTATGGGCTGGAGGAACATTACAAAGGGAAAAGTGCATTCTGTTCACAACCTTTGTAGGGTACATGCTTTCACATCATGGATATTTATCTCAGGGCCTCATTGCACTATTGTTTGTGACTTTCCAGAATAGGATTATGACTCTCACACAATTTTCATTTTACTTGTAGAAGGAAAGTACTCTGTCCTTTTGTTAAAAAGCTTGAATACAGGTTTTCCTCATAAAGGCAAAATATAAACATAAATTATTTGGCATATACATTTTTGAAGACATCTCTTCACAATTATTAATTTAATCAATCACTTATGTGTATAATTGTAATATTCATAAGCATAAAGTATCGTGCTACTTGTTCTATTATAAAACGATGTTATCGTTTATGTTGTAAAAGATGTTTTACTTAGGCGATTAGGAATGATTCAGCTTATATATGTTTCATACTCAGTATCACAGTAGTTTTTGCATTGTGTGTGTGTGTGCATGCATGTTTGTGCGTGTATGTATTAGATTCTGTTTTATCGTACAGGAATACAAGGTGTTAAAACTCATCCTGTGTATTTTTCTTATTCAGTCCTAGAACTGATAATTTTTCTCCAACAATACATGCATTTAATTTTTAATTATATTTATTTGAATGCAGTTTGTGTTATAAGTTGTTCGTTAGTAACAGTTGAAATTCCTTTAGGATATCTCTTTGACTAATCAAAGAATATGTTTATTTATGGATAGAGATATGCAGACAAACACATTTCTACAATTTTGAATGGTTAATTATATGATCCATATTGTAGTAAGTGAATTGAAAACTTGTTCTGGAACCTCATGTGTTAACTTTGGGTTTATCATTTCTTTTTATCTATGAGTTTCATCAAGATTCAAAAAATACAAGCCTTAAAAATCGTTAACCAATTCACTTTGCTGTTAAATTCCAGGATATAAAAATGTCGTGATGAATTTTGTCAGCTCAACCCCTATGGGAAAGTCTTTATTCAGTACTGTACAGAGTGTGTTTGCAATTGCTTTCCAATTACAGTCAGAAACAACACTCACTTTCCAAGATGCATGAGTTTCTTTATCCCTTTCCGCCCTCATCACTGGGAGCCTTTCATCACTTGGGGCAGAGATCACTTCTCTCTTTAGGCTGAGTCCTCTATGTGCTAAACTTCAAGACCTCAGCTCTGAATGGTTTTTTCCTTTTAATTTGAAGGAAATAAGGTTCACTCCTGAAACTCCTTATGTAAAGTGTAATAGGTTTTGAAGTGAAGATTCTATGTTCTACCAATGTATTATTTTGTCAGTATTATAGTGTCAGTAAGTAGAACTTGTGCTGTGATTCACCCACCTAGTTTTTCCCCTTCTCAGGAACCACTGGAGTCTTGAAATTTGGAGCTTCATGAATTTACCTAGCTAAGAATGCCATAGAATTTTAATAATTACCCACATAGATTTCTCATAATAGAGCCAATGCCTTAGAGCATTCACTCTATATTTATTCAAGTATTTTAGAGTCTTAAAATCCAATTTCATATTTATCATTAAGTTATAATCTACTCCATGTGTATTTGGAAAATTAAGTATCTGTTCATTTTCGTAAAAGACAGTTGGTATCTGGACAGATACCTCCATATTTAAAGGTGCCCCCTGCTCTTCAAATTTCCAAATTCACTTTCTAACATGTGTGTCAGTTCATTCACACCTGCCTGTGACTCTAGTTGCACATACTAATGTCCTCTTCAGCTCTTCATGAGCTTCTACAAGCATGTGGTGCATGCAGCCACACTCAGACATATATGCACCACCTGTACACATGGAATAAAATCAATAATCATTTAAAATTATTAACATGAATAAATATCAATAAAAATAAGGCTATTTCCTTGGGGAAAATATTTTCAACCACAGTGCCCATAACTAGAAACAGAATTATTTATTTGTATATATATATATAAAACCTCCTTTGAACATTGCAAATGATGTCTCTGTAGTGGGTGGAGTAAAAGCAGTGAAGGGGAATTCTTACTGTTGTACACCATCCAAGCACTGGAAATTTTAAATTTTTTATAAGTTTTCTATTGAGCAGTGTATGTTTATGTGAAACTGATTAATTGCTAACCCTTGTACAATGTTTTATATCTGTATTTGTCATCTATTTTTTTAAATCTTGAAAAGCAAATTTCACTGTAATTCTTTAATTTTGTTGAATTTGCTGCTTTAAATAAGTATTTTGATCAGGTACTTTCTACCTATTGTTCTCTGCAGTGACCAGTAATTCTTTTAGAGAAGTTTTCTGTTTCAATAAATTACTTCTTTTACATTTACATGAAATTCATTTACATGAATATCACCTGTTGTAATTTTCTTTATAAACACTGTCAAAATCAAAATCATTGAGATGTTCTACTCATCTACTTTGAAATATTATGTGGGTTCGAACTTTTCATTTCTAGTTTAGTACAGTTTGAGCAGCACCATCAGGAGAGTGTAAGAGCTGCTTCTAGATTGTTTTGTTGTTGTTGTTGTTTATTGAAAGATGGTGATATTGAGTGGCTCCAGGGCCATTTGTTTAAAAGAGCACCTTTCCTTTATTAAATTCTCTAGTCAATCTTGAAGCTGTTGTCCCTTGACTTTATTACAGTCTGGATTTATACAAATCCATTTACATTTTGGATGGACATGTTGTAAATCAGGATTTTTGCCAAAATATTCTGTAAGAACAGTATATGTATATATGTGTGTGTGTGTGTGTGTGTGTGTGTGTGAGTGTGTGTGTGTGTGTGTGCGTGTGTTTGTGTATTGCCATGTATTTGTGATGACAAAACTGTTATCGGTCTTCAAGCCAGAAATGTACTGCTAGCTAACCTTCTTCAACCATGAAGACACATGAATGCAGATAGACATGTGTTCCCCGTCAAGTGCATTTTCATCTCTGATACTAGCTGAAATTATGAGATTATAATAGATATCTTCATTTTGTCTCATTTGTGTTAACCTCTTATAATACTATAATATGCAAAATTAATATTATAATACCTTGGTGAAGACCACATGATACATTTGTAACAGAGATACGAATTTACGTTTTTGACATTTTGGGTATTCTGAATGTCATTCAAGGAACCATGTAAGAATAACTTTTTACATGTTCTTTAAATAGAGAAGAATTGGTTCTTTGCATATATGAAGACATTAATAATTTCTTCTCTTAATCTAAATCCATTTTCATGTATAGTGCTAATTTTCTTCATTTTCTGGTTCTAGCTGTTAAATGACTTCATCATTAGTCATACATATTTTATGCATTTTCTGATATTCCTAAGTAAATAATTTTATTGTTATTACTTTTATAGGACATTGCCAAAGTGGATTCAGTGTTTCTTTTTTAGTCTAAATATAGTTTAAATGCTAGTTCAAATTTTGAGGTTTCTAAGGACCATGTAAACAAAAAGAAATTTGATGATCACAACTCTCATATTGCTTAAAGACTACTGGATTGTTAGACTTTCTTAACTTAATTTCTTTTGTTAAAATATATTTAAAATATAAAAAAACCTGGAAATATGCATCAAAGAAAACCTTATCAATATGTGATACTATTATTTTAAATATGGAGACTCCAACAAATAGTAAACAAATATTTTAAAAACAAATAAGTAAACTTATATAAGTGAAAAATATAAAATGATCTGGGAAGAAGTTCACTCAAAGCATGCATCTTTTATAATTTTAATTACTTTCCTATCATTTTTGATATGACATACCAATAAAATGTGTTCCTCTAAATAAGGTACACACTTATCTAATACAGCTCTTACTCATGTGAGTACAATGCATAAAAACAAAAGACGACTGTGGACATACTACAGATGTCAAAAATACATCATCATACATATGAAAACACACAAAATTGCTATATCATGAATTGATATTTTGAATGAGAATAACCCTTAAACTATCATATATTTGAATATTTGAGCTCCAGTTGTTAGAACTTTTTGGAAGTATTAGGAGGTATGTACTTATAGGAAGAGATTATGTCACAGGAGATAGGCTTTAAATTAAAAGACAAAAACAAAACAGAACAAAAAGAAACAAAAGACAAAAAAGAAAAACCAGCCATTCCCAGTTATCTTTCTTTGCTTTGTGATTGTGGAACAAAATGACAAAATGTATCCTGTAAGATACAGTCCTAATGGCCTTTTTCTGATAATGGGAATCATGTTCTCTAACCATGAATGGTGAATAATAAGGTAAATATATTTATATGTTTCCTTGGTTATAATGTTTTACATGGCAATAAAAAAGTAAGACATGAGAAATATTTTGCCTTATCACTGCAGAAATTTGAAATGTCTTGGGAAAAATATAAATTATTTGTCTATAGCACAATGTTTCTTTCTTAAAATATTTCTATTTTTATTTTTTCCTTTTTTCATTGAAATTAAATTCATCTTTTATACAATACATCCCAATCAAAGTTCCCCTTCCTTTACTCCACCCAGCCCTCTCCACCTCTGCTCTCCCTGAGATCCACTCCTCCTCAGTTTCCTGTTCAGAAAAGAGCAGGCCTGCATGATTTGACAGCCAAACCAGACAAAAACAAGATACAAGAAGACAATGAAAACAAGCCAATCCTATTGGAGGTAAAATTGCCTCTCAAGAGCAGGCAAAAGAGTAAGAGACATACCTAATCCTACTGTTAGGAATCCAACAAAAATACCCTGCTACAATCAAAACAACCCTGAGATTTCACCTTACACCAGTTAGAATGGCTAAGATTAAAAACTCAGGAGACAGCAGGTGTTGGAGAGGGTGTGGAGAAAGAGGAACACTCCTCCACTGCTGTTGGGGATGTACAACCACTCTGGAAATCAGTCTGGCGGTTCCTCCGAAAACTGGGCACCTCACTTCCAGAAGATCCTGCTATACCAACTCCTGGGCATATACCCAGAGGATTCCCCACCATATAATAAGGATACATGCTCTACTATGTTCATAGCAGCCCTATTTATAATTGCCAGATGCTGGAAAGAACCCAGGTATCCCTCAACAGAAGAGTGGATGCAAAAAATGTGGTACATCTACACAATGGAGTACTATTCAGCCATTAGAAACAGTGAATTCATGAAATTCTTAGGCAAATGGATGGAGCTAGAGAACATCATACTAAGTGAGGTAACCCAGACTCAAAAGGTAAATCATGGTATGCACTCACTAATAAGTGGATATTAACCTAGAAAACTGGAATACCCAAAACCTAATCCACACTTCAAATGAGGTACAAGAAGAAAGGAAGAGTGGCCCCTTGTTGTGGAAAGACTCAGTGAAGCAGTATTCGGCAAAACCAGAACGGGGAAGTGGGAAGGGGTGGGTGGGAGGACAGGGGGAGGGAAGGGGGCTTGTGGGACTTTCGGGGAATGGGGGGCTAGAAAAGGGGAAATCATTTGAAATGTAAATAAAAAATATATCGAATTAAAAAAAAAAGAAATTCTTGAAAAAAAAATACCCTGCTACAAGCCCTAACATATACACACTTGACCTGATACAGGCCCATGAAGGGCTATTATTGTCACTGTAGTCTCTGTTAGCCCATGTGAGACTTGCTTATTTGATTCAGTAGGCAATGTTCTCCTGGTGTCCTCATCCCATGACTTCTATAATTCTTCCTCTCCCTATTCACAGGGATTCCCTGATCTTCAGTGGGAACTGATGGAGACTTAAATTTTGACTCTGCACATTGTCTGTCTCTGGGTGTCTGTAACCACTGTCACCTGCTACTGGAGGGAATCTAATTAAGACTGGACAAGGCCATGCTCTATGAATATAGCAGAAAGATTAGAAATCACTTCCTTGATTATGATTTGTTTGCTTTGGTTTGCTTATGCCGGTCATGTTTGGGTCTACCAGAGGTGTTTGGATTATCTCTTCACTTGTCGTGGCTACCAAGCACTGTAGTGCATTTCTCCACATGGCCTGGGCATGTTAAAGCAAACATCTGTTGCCCTAGCTGTGGAGTCACATGGCTTTAATCCCAGCACTCAGGAGGCAGAAGCAGGCAGAATTCTGAGTTTGAAGCCAGCCTGGCTTATGGAGTTAGTTCCAGGACAGCCAGGGTTACAACGACTAATCCTATCTTGAAAATCCCAAAACACAAAAAAGGAAAACATTTATTTTTAAAGACTAATATTTTAATGTTTCTAAGATTTCTTAGCTAATTTGAAATTATATAATGATAAAATAGGAAATTCAACCACATACACCTTGTTATGAGTACATTATTTTTTGTGAAAAACTTGCAAGAAAATGTCATATATTATCTCCTTGAAGAGACAAAATGGGTTGTCTGGGTGTTAAGAATGTATAATGATCTTGTAGAAGACCAGAGTTAATTTCCTAGCACTCATACTGTACGGACTACAACTGCTTTAGACTTCCAGTGCCCTGAGTTTTCACATCCTCTTCTGGACTGAAGGGGAAACTGCACTCACAGGTACATTCATAGGTACTCATCCACATGATTAATAATAAAAGAAGCTTTAAATATTTATTTAGATTAAAATTATATAAATATGTAAGTATATAGAGCCAGAAATAAATTTAATTTTAGTTAGGTATTTGAACTCATAAATATTCAACCTATTTTCAATAAAGCATAATTTTTCTTGATGCTGAAAGAGCGTGGAATTTAAATATAATTAAGCAAATAAGGGAATAATGATAAAACAAAGTTCAGTTTTTAAACTAATAAGATTCAGGTGAATTTCCTGATTACAAAATCAAAGTTCACCCAAATTTAAAATGCCTGTACTTCATAATGCATTTGACGGTGCTAGTTATTTATCAACAAAATCGTGATCAAACTGCAGAGCAGTTAAGGCTGATAGAGATAATTAGGCATAGAAAATTTAGTAATCAGCTTGTTGCTATTGAATAAATAAAGGATGTGAGGAATTTTTAATAAAACCCATGGGACAAGAGATTGCTAACTTTAAAATCAAATGCAGCAGAAAACCCTTTAAACTGCGCTTTTTAATCTCAGAGCCAAAGAATGTGCAGGTGTTAAATTGGCCACAGGAGGTTTACCATAGTGTTTACTAAATGTGAAACAAATACTCACTATAAAAGGTTGACTAAAATAAAGGTATTAAATCAGCCAGTGGCAAAGTTCATAAGAAACATTCTATAATTTATAGCAGTCATATTCGCTCTTAACATTTAATCTCATGCTATGCAAACTCCTGTGAATGTCAGCAAGAACATAACAAATTTTATGACTGATGTTACAAAAAAACAAAAATAATGTCTGACTCCCCTCAAAAGCAATAAACCTTCTATGGTCAATTTTTACATATGTCTCTTGTGTTGTTTATATATGTGAGTGATTAGCTTTCAAAAGGTGACCCGTGATTGTAGGTAAACAGCAAAAGTATTAGCACTAATCCATCAAACAGTTTTGCACAAATAAGTAAGTGCCCACTAAGCTCTGTGCAGGGCATAATGATGCACACATTTCTCACATCAAATTACATTATATCTTAGAGAAGAAGGCCATCATGAAGAATACCAGGTTACTGAAATAATACAGATTATGTCAAAGCATGAAAATGTCATAAATGGACAGTGTAATAGAAAAGAAAAAAGAAAAAAAGGTGAAATGTTCTATGCCTCACGTGGTTCCTTGGAGATTTAAAAATGATATGATGGAGAAATACAAATAAAATGTCAATGAATGAACACAAATAGTATTTATACACATCACAGTCTTAATAGAGGCAAAAGTGGCAATTTCGCAAATTTTAGATCAAGCCTTTAAATACATGCTTATGGGCTGAGTTTACTTTGTCCTTGTTAATTTTGGCTTTGGATGTATAACTTAACATTCAAAGAGAAGGTTAGCAGGAAACTCTTATTTCTGAAAGTTCTGGGTACTGATGTGTCAGAGCAAGTTGTCCTCTTAAAGGTGCAGGGTGACAACTCTCTGCTTTTCACATAGTCTCAGGCACCTAACAGGTAAAAGGAATTCAATTTCTGCCGTGTTCTTATAAGGAGCTAATTTTGCCATAAGTGACTCTGTTCTCTGGTTTAATCACCTCCTAGTTATCATTAGCTAGCAATAGGTTATTGACATAGGAATTTGAGCATGCTCCAAACACTCAAGCCGGAGTGTCACATTCTAATCCTTAAATGAACTTCTTATCTGTAAAATAAAGTATCTAAATCCCCAATCTTCCTTTTCTTTTTTTTAACATTTCTTATTATATATTTTTATTTTCTATATTCTTTGTTTACATTCCAAATGATTTCCCCTTTCCCAGTTCCCCCCTCCCCATATGTCCCATAAGCCTTCTTCTCTCCACCCATTCTCCAATCACCTCCCTCCTTTTTCTCTGTCCGTATATTCCCTTCCAATGCTAGATCAATCCTTCCAGGATCAGGACCCTCTCCATACTTCTTCACGGGAGTCATTTGTTATGCAATTTGTGCCGTGGGTATTCAGGGCTTCTGGGCTAATTAATATCCACTTATCAGAGATAGCATTCCATGTGTATTCTTTTGTGATTGGGTTACCTCACTTAGGATGATATTTTCACTTCTGGAGGACCTTGCTATACCTCTCCTGGGCATATACCCAAAGGATTCCCCAGCATGCAATAAAGACACATGCTCCATTATGTTCATAGCAGCCTTATTTATAATAGCCAGAAGCTGGAAAGAACCCAGATGCCCCTCAATGGAGGAATGGATACAGAAAATGTGGTATATTTACACAATGGAATACTACTCAGCAATTAAAAACAATGAATTCACAAAATTTTTAGGCAAATGGTTGGATCTGGAAAATATCATCCTAAGTGAGGTAACTCAAGCTTCCTTTTCAACTTCACAGTCTACAATCTAAAGTGCACAAGATCATACATAGGAAATTTTTTTTAAAAAAAATGCAGCACGCGTGAGCATACACACACACACACACACACACACACACAGGTGTGCATGTGCCCACATGCCAAAAGCATACACATAGACAGTACTAACTTAAGCAGGACTCTACAAGAATGCAGTGCAGCTTCATCCTCAGGTACTTTAGGAAGGATAGGGACATGTGCAAAGTTGTAGGAATATAGGAAGTCATTTCGGTAGCCAATTTTTTAAAAGGCATAGAGAAACGTGTGTGTGTGTGTGTGTGTGTGTGTGTGTGTGTGTTCCAATTAAGGAGCACACATATTGTTATAAGACACTTTTATTTGTCATTATTAATTTCAAGCTGTATTTCTAGAAATAATCACTGTCCTTTGAACAGATATAACAAGCTTCGAGCTTTACTCATGTCTCTCCTCACTGAATCTCTTTTCTATGTTTAAACAGATTCTCTAGTTAGCCAAACTCCTCTCTAAATGTTATGTTGGAATACTTCAGCAGCTTTGAGTGCAGTGAAAGAAAATGTTAATTTATTTTAAGTTTCAAAGTTGCACATTATCTTCACTGCCTAAGTGCTGATACATTAAATACAACTAGATTTTTCCCCACTCAAATGTCTACATTCCACAAAAGATGAATATCTCCTTTAACACATATTTCAGAAATGAACAGTATTTTAAATTCTCCTGAAAACTGATCATCAAAGTTAATGTCAAAATAAAATTTACAAATGGGAGTACATCAGAATTGTGTGTGCGTGAGTGTGTGTGTGTGAATGTGTGTATGTGTATGCATGTATGTATGTATGTATGTATGTATGTATGTAAATAGACACATATGTATATATTCCCAAAAATAATTTTTTTGTTCTGTATAAGCCTTATGTCCTATATGGCCTAAGGCCAAATTTTAAGCCTTCCAGAATTAATCAGTAGACAAGGAATCGCTTTACAGGCTTGCGTACAGGGCTGTTTAAAAATGATCATACAATATATTTTGACAATATTTGCCTTCTCTCAGATTCTCCCAAAGATGTGCGTGCTGTAGGGATATTGTGCCATACTGATCATGGGTTTTGGTCACGGGCACCATAGCTTAGTGGGGGTGCTGCTTCCTGCCTTCCAATGGAACCTTGCATGGGGCTTTCTGGTGCGATGAAAGTTGGTCACCAGAGAGAAGACTTTCACATCAGGTCCGGCTCGTGGGCCTCTCTGCCCTGCATCTGAGATGTATGTTGTATTTAGCAAGAAAAACTTGTCTTTCACTTCTAGAAGTCAAAGATGAGCAGCAGTAGAGGCCTGTATCTTTTGGGAGTCTCTTGAACAATGTTGATCAATAACTTATACATGGGTTATCAAGTGCAAATTTTGTTCCTTTTATTGTTTTGTTTGTTTGCTTGTTGGTTTTGCCTTATTTTGTTTAGATGAAAGGTTGTCTTTGGCTGTTGGATGAAACATTATCAACCCAGAGGAGGAAATTTATTTAAATTATATAGGTACATTTATGCAATATACTTAGGTATATTATAGGTATTGCCTTTTGGGGTAAATAGTTAATAGTATGATTTGTTATGACTTTTTTGAGACATCCTTTCTATTATTTTACTTTCCTTACCTGTTATTCTATGTTAATCTCCCTCCACTTCCCCAATTAGAGACCCCACCTTCAGTTATTTTTTTCCCCAATCTTCCTCCAGATCACTTGTACCATATTATTTCCTTTCGTATTTCTCCTCACAGTCCTTACACTCATCAACATTCCCTCTTTACTTTCCTGGTTTCTGCAGTAATTCCTGGTTGTTTATTTTCTCATTTGCGGTAGAACTTGAAGGGTCAGTTGTATTTTACAAATTCACAAAATGTTGCGTGCCGTAGCATTTTAATTACAATCCTATTTTTAATTTTTTGGAGAATTTATGCTTTTTTTCATAAAAGAAAAAATTTCTATATATTATTAAACCCTTCTAACAGCTTCTCTGGGTCCCATTTTCCAGGTTATCACCACATTTTTTTTTCTTTTTAATAACAGTCATTCTCACTGAGATGGTTTAATATCCTATTATGGTTTTGCTTGCATTTTCATGAGAAAATTTGTACACTGAATCTTCCAAATATTTGTAAAATATTTTAGTTTTTTCCTTCCCAAAATGTTTGTTTAACTTTCTTCCACATGGTTAAGCAAGATGATTTTGGCAATTTGAATTTTTTTTTAAATCTCATATATTTGGTAAGGGACTCCTATGGAAAAGTTAGGGGAAGGAAAGGAAGATCTGAAAGGAATGGCAGCTCCATAGGAAGATCAACAGGGTCAACTAACCTGGCCCCATGGAAGCTCCCACTAAACCATCCGTCAACGAGCATGCTCAGGATGAGCTGGGGCACCCAGCATATATGCAGCAGAGGACTGCCTCATCTGTCCTCAGTGGGAGAGGTTGTGCCTAATCCTGTACGGACTTGATGCACCATGGAAGGAGATGTCGGGGGTTGGGGAGAACCTTCTAAGAGGTTATGGAGAAAAGGATGGGATGAAGGACTGTGGGAGAGGGGACCAGGTGAGGGGCAACATTTGAAATGTAATTAAATAAATATTTTCTTAAAAAGATCAAAAGCTATCACATATGTTATCTCAACATTCTGTTCCTTCCTGCAAGTTACCTGTGAAGGCTTTTCACTATTTCATTTGACTTATTTAAAATAACATTAGTTTTAAGGAATGTCTTTTGTCTGTTTTTATTTCTTCTGATTTCAGAGTTTGCACAAAAACCACACTTGCTAATTCTGAGTGTTGAAGGATGCCATGAAGGTATTCTTATTTTGTTTCCTTCTGGATTTTGGTCATAAGTTTAAGATTTTTCACCTCTTTTGAGTAAACTGAATATAGCTTTTGTTTTTAGTGAAAAACTACCCATTTCCTCCCTTCCTTACTGTCATTTGCTCCATTTCAGAAAAACAAAGTGGATGGAGAGCACACTTTTTTTTTTGTTGTTGGTTTTATTTTCTTTCTTTCTTTCTTTTTTTTTTCTTTTTCTTTTTTTTTTTTTTTTTTTTGGTTTTCTTTTCAAGACAGGCTTGTATAGCCCTGGCTGTCCTGAAACTCACTCTGCAGTCCAGGCTGGCCTCGAACTCAGAAATCTGTCTGCCTCTGCCTCCCAGAGTGCTGGGATTACAGGCGTGTGCTACCACTGCCTGGCTGGAGAGCACATTCTGAAAAATGTTGGATAAGGAGAATAAAACATATTTCATTGAATCATTTGGGTTCATTGTCATGTGTATATATCTAAATACACCTCACTATTAAGGCTTATAACTTCAAAATAATTAATTTCATAACTCTTATTGAAAGTTTAATTTGCAGAATTTTGGGATTAGAATTTTCATATGTATCTTTTTATGATTTTAATATTGTCATCTTAAACTGTGCTGTTGAATGTGTATTCATTCTCTCCTACATTTTGTTTTACAGAATATACATTGAAATTTTCATCCTTCTGAAGCTGAAGATAATGAGGACTCACCATTATCTTCAACTAGTCATCTGGACTTGCATTCTCCATACGGCTGAGAACAGTGCATTACAAGGAAAGGATAGCAGTCACTTCCTGAGAAGGGTAGTGAACCTGCACAAGAATGATGGTAAAATGCTCCATCGCACCAAGCGTGGCTGGATGTGGAATCAGTTCTTCCTGTTAGAAGAGTACACAGGCTCAGACACTCAGTATGTAGGAAAGGTAAGAATTATTCTCTAGGAAATCCAGAAGCTAAAAGAATATCCATTATCCCTTATAACAACTCCGTATTGCTCATAGCTTTCTAAAGTATTTGATGAGTTTTATTGTTGGAAAGGTGTTACTATAAATTCTTTCATTGGGGTGTGTGAAATGTTTGATTTAAGTACCTAATATAATCGAATTTTATAGACCTCAAAATGTGAATTCATCCAGGTCGGTTGGCCCACACTTCCTGTACTAGGGATGCTGAAGCACGAAGATCACAAATACAAATGAAGGTTTGCTAGACTCTGCCTGACATTAAAAAAAAAGAGAAGAAAAGAAAGGAAAAGAAAAGAAAAGAAAAGAAAACAAATAACTAGCAACAAAAAAGAGAGTAGTCACACAAGGTCAGGATTCACAGTTAATAAGCTAGCTATGATTGAAAATTATATATACGTATATACACATATATATAAATCCATATATATTGTATTAAATATTTAATTTAAAAATCTGTATATAAAGTATATATATATGTATATATATATATGATTGATCTAATTATCCTTAAATTTTAAAAATCATGATATCTACATTATGTGTCGCATTAAAAACATGTAGTTATATACAATAACATTTATTAAAATATATTAATATTCTTATTAACTACTTTAGATTTCATAATAAAATTAACTGTGTGAGGAGGAAACAATTTCTTAATGTTCTGCTTGTTAAATTAGTAAAGTGGGATTCTTGCATGACTGTAATATGGGGAAAGAATGTAGTGAAAATAGAAAAGAAGGAAGACACTACATTTAGGGTCATACACTACAATGTCAATTACAACATCCTTGAGAGTGAGTGATATTGGACTCTTTCAATGAGGTGGTTAAACACATGTACTTGAAAAAATACATATGCAAACATATTTTACATATATATGTAATATCACCTATGTATTATGTGTATATTTTAATGTTTATGGCTTTAAAGAGAATACCCATTAGCATTTAGGAAGAGAAGTAAGACATAAAAATATAGCTCTCTTTTGGGATGCTAGATTTTAATTTGATTTATACTCTATCTCCTCTTTTCTTCCTCTTTAACAACTTCTACCATTTTAGTATATGTATCCTATAATTTTATTAATACAATCTTTTTATCTTGTTTATTTTTCATAGTCAATCTCATCTGCACTCTTACTTCTCCTGATCTCTCTGACCATTCGCAACTTAACTACAATACTCAGGTGTGAAATGAGCCCGAGGGTAACATCACAAATTATCTTACATTCTGGCCAACATCCACATGGCTTTTATTTTTCCTTGTTCTTGGCATACCAGTACTTTATTAAGGATCTGAGAACTGACTCACTGACAAGAAGAGACAATTAGACTAGATAAAAAATGAAAATCGAAAATATAACTGATGCACATCTGATCCACACCATTCAAACCCAGAGGACATTTATTCTGAGAATTGTCAAAATCTTGTTCTACTTCATTTTGTGTGGGCCAATGTGCTTTTTCAGATAAAGTCTCTGTTAACTGAAGCCTATTATTTCCTTGTTTCTGAGAGCTCTGTTTCCTGCCTGCTTGGGTCATACACACTTGGCCACTCCAGTTCACTTGATGATTCTCTTCTGGCATCTTATTTCTTTTTAGGTTAGTTATATGTCATCCTTCCATGTCCCTCATTTAACATCACTTTCGCACTCTAGTTAATAGGTATCATTAGGACATGTCAAGTTCAACAAGCAAGCGTTTGTGTCTAAGGGCTTGAAATTACTTTGAGATTCTTTCTTTGGGTGTAGAATATAAAGGACATACAGTTGGGTCACAGGGTCTTTCAGAAATGGTTCACCCCTGTCATTTCACAGATGCAGGAAAATGGTCACAGGAATGGAGTTAGTTATAATCTTACTACTGCAGTCTGTTTCAGGCATCTAAAATTAAAAGGATTCCTAAGTAATGTTTCTATTTGACCCATTTTTGTCAAGTTGTTCCAATGAACTATTTAAGAGGATAGGTACATCAATTTTCCTTTCTTTTTATTTGCCAATTTATCTTTAACAGCAGACTCAAGACAACATAGTCGATGCTCTATAACAATCACATTTTTTGCTGAGGGAAGAGTAGAATACAAAATTGTTATCTTTCAACAACTTTCAGTTTTGTATTTGAAACAATTCAAGAAATATGGCAACAATATAACCACTTATATTTCTTTTGAAAAATATGTGCCTTATTTACTTTGATATAGTTTTTGTCTTGTATGTGCACTTATTGATCACATATTTTGATATTAAATGGGTGTTTTGGCAGTGTGAAGGTAACTTTTATCTGTTCTGGGATGTGAATAGACTCACACTACTGACTGAATTGCTCTGCTTGCCCTCAAACCAGCTCTGGTTTGTATTGTATTGTAACCTTCTGGCACCTTCTCATTCTCTGACTAGTTTTGTCTTTTACCTGCAACTTGTCTCTGTAAATCTTTTCCAATAAATGCCCCCATCTCTCCAATGCTCTCTGTAGTCATGTCTCTCTCCTGTCCTTGGAAGAGTTGGGCATATCCTATCTCTGACTCATTCTGTTACATCATTGTCACTTTGTCTGCCCCTAACTTAGAGGTCACTTTCAAACAAGGTTGATTCCTTTATACAAACTAACATTACCTCCCTTGTTAGGGTTTAAACTTGTGTACTAAATGCTTGCGTTTTCCAGCCAGGTCATATTGTAATCCTGGGCATGCCTACTTTCCAGTTGCATCACAGAAACCTAGAAGGTCTTTGGATTTGATCCCTTGCCAGAACCGATATGTTGCTGGATTAAAATTCCTCTACACAGCAGGTTTTAGGATTACTGATTTATCAAGTTCTTATTTATTATTACTTCAGTTGCTTGTTTTTATTAATTATTACTAAGCAGCTCACTTGACTGTTTAGTTAAGTACCCATTGGCACATGCAAAAACTAGTTACATCCTTAGCTGTAGGCATGGTTAAATTCCCATGAAGAACTGACACTTTGGTGACAGAATGGACAGAATTTATGACTAAAGTACAATTGTTTCCCCAATTAAATTCATATCTATTGTTTTAGGATTCATTCCATTGGTGACATCAAACCTGGCGAATTAGCTACTTAGTGTCTTTAGAACAGAGCAAAATGGGAAATGTACCATATCTTCTCACAGAAAGAGATATTCACAGTTTTTGCTTTGTGTTTCAAAAAGTAGATAACACAAGAAATATGAAAAAAGCTAATTTACAGATAATTCAAAATTATATAGTTAGGAATACAATATAACCCTCAAAACAAAGCTAAGATTTCAGTTTAAATTTAAAGAGGTAGTTTTACAAATAAATGAAATATAAACAGCATTTGCCATATATATATGTAAATCCATGAGCTTTCTATGAATTAACACTATATTTAATAAATGTGTTTAACATAAATTAGTATTAATTTAGCTCAAAGCAATATACTTAGTATTTGCTTGCTATAAGATAAGAAACATGATAAATTTGACCTGCTATTATATAACTTCCTAAGTGGATATAAATAAAACCTATAGACCTCATGAGTGGTAAGTAAGACACTGAACATTGTCTAAGGAACATTGTCTTGCTTACTGCTTAGGCAAGCTCGGGAAAGGACCTATTGAATCTTAGAGTTTTCAAGAACCTTTAATGACTCCTGTTTTATTTGGTCTATTTGTTTTGTTAATTCATTTTTTATATCCTGAATCTCCATCCTCTCTCTAGGAAGAAATTTTTTTTTTAGGAAAAATTGTTATAGAATTTTATCCAAAAATTCATTGTTGAAAATACAAGAAGCTGGTTGCTGAAATTTCATAGATTTTACTCACAGCTTTGCTACCATGTTGTTCATATCTCCATGAATAAATAGTCAGAGCATTCACAATGAACTTCTAGTCCTCACTGGAGCTGTCTTAGTCAGGGTTTCTCTTCCTTCACAAACAGCATGACTAAGAAGCAAGTCGGGGATAAAAAGGTTTATTCAGCTTACACATTTCCACATTGCTGTTGATCACCAAAGGAAGTCAGGACTGGAACTCAAGCAGGTCAGGAAGCAGGAGCTGATGCAGAGGCCATGGAGGGATGTTACTTACTGGCTTGCTTCCCCTGGCTTGCTCAGCTTGCTTTCTTATGGAATCCAGGGCTAACAGCCCAGGGATGGCATGACCCACAATGAGCCCTCTGACTCCTCTAATTGAGAAAATGCCTTATGGCTGGATCTCATGCAGGCATTACCTCAAATGAGGTTCCTTTCTCTGTAATAACTCCAACTAGTGTCAAGTTGACACACAAAAACCGGCCAATATAGGAAAATTCTCTGCTTGGTTATTATAGCCATTTGGAACATAAAATGGACACAGATCCAAAGGGAAAAATGGATAGAAATTTATTTTTTTCATTTTCAAACTATGGAAATTTATTTCCTCTCATTTGCACATACTAGTATGTCTGCCAGACAGTATATATATCCCAAAAGAATATGTAACATAATGGGCAATAGATTAATTTCTGTTTCTTTTTATTTTGTTGTTTTTTAGAACATAGCAATTTAATGTATAGAAATAACAAATAAAAATTAAGTTACATGGAGAAATGAGCCCTGAAATTCACTGAAACTTACCTCGTGCACAGTTATGTTATAGTGTTTTTAAGAATCTAAATAAAATATCCTTACAAAGGTTTTAGATTGTCATGATTTTGTACAGTGCGTGCAGCAGCTACTTCTAATTTATAAATATATTTTATCCCAGAATTATCTTTATAGCTCTGTCACTTCAAACATAGAACACTTGAAAATTTATTAAGCATTCAAGACAGCCTACACAGGCTTGCTTCATGTCCTATTACACTGCCCAAATGATTCTCATATTTCAGGATACTGCTGCTTCATAGCATGTAATTAGGATTACTTCCTCTCCAAAATTATCTCTATATCTTATAAAAACACTAAAATAGTATTTAAAAGTAAAATCTACACCAAATCATACTGAATGAAATTTTGAAATGCTTTGTATATATCCTTGAATTTAAAATTAAAAATTTCTTACTTTTAAGCTTTTTTGTTTGGTTGTTTGGTTGCGCTGTGTGTGTGTGTTCGTGTGTGTGTGTGTGTGTGTGTGTGTGTGTGTGTGTGCATGTACACATGCATGTGGCGTGTGTCTGTGTGTGTGTGTGTATGTGTGTGTGTGTGTGTGTAATAAGTAACTGAAAAACTGCTTTAACTATTAAGTGTTCTATTTATAACAGAAACCTGTGTGTTTAAAAGCAGCAGAGAAAATCTAAATACTAATATTAGTTAATACTATCTAGCATTTTATTAACTTATAAAGACAAGATAAAAAAGAAAGAACGAATAAAAAATGTTGCCAACTGTGGCGGCATACCATTAATCCCAGTATTAATGAGAAAGAAGAGGAATGCTCTGTGAATTAGAGGCCAGCTTTTTCTACATAGTGAGGTAACGTTCCAAAGTACCTAAGACTACTTAATAACACCTATCTCAAGAACAACAACAACAACAACTAGATGATTAGCAATAAGTTTAACTATTAAGGTAAAAATATTGTTCTTATTTTCAACAAACTACACACATATTTTTTATAACACTTTTACTTTTATTGGCTTCAGTCTTATATTATACCAATATCCTCTTGATCTACTTCAATGGATGAAGGTAATAAAATGTACTCTTATATTACATTAGTAGTCCAACATTAAAATAGAACAGGAGGGGGATAAGAAGAAAAGACACAAGAAGCCGATTAGCAGAAGTAGCCATATCTTTGGTTTAATTAGTTGTGTACAGAAGAGCTAAGGTTCTAACAACTGGATAGGCATGGGACAGCACTCATTCTTGCCATAGTCATGACATAGCATGTCATTTTCTTATAGAAAACTGGGCTTAACATTTCTTTAAATAATACTAATCTAAAATAGAATAATCATATCACCCAAACTTGTTGCTAATCATCTAGTTGTTGTTGTTGTTGTTCTTGAGATAGGTGTTATTATGTAGTCTTAGGTACTTTGGAACGTTACCTCACTATGTAGAAAAAGCTGGCCTCTAATTCACAGAGCATTCCTCTTCTCTCTCATTAATACTGGGATTAATGGTATGCCGCCACAGTTGGCAACATTTTTAATTCGTTCTTTCTTTTTTATCTTGTCTTTATAAGTTAATAAAATGCTAGATAGTATTAACTAATATTAGTATTTAGATTTTCTCTGCTGCTTTTAAACACACAGGTTTCTGTTATAAAATTGTACAGAGTTTAATAGCAAATATCATTTTATGTTAGGGAGAGTTTTCAATGTTAAGTATCAACAATTTCTCGATTGTACATGTATGCATATCAGTCAACTACATTTCTGAACATTTGTAACTACTTTATACAAACGTGACAAATCAATTACCTATGTGGGAAATTAGTCTTAGGTGTAGGAGATATGTACTTGTAAGACTGTGATTTATTTTGGTATAAATTTTAGTACTTCATTTCAATGATATTCAATTAATGCAAAAAGTACTGAACAATGTGAACAGAACACTGTTAAATCCTATAAAGAGGAGTGAATAGGTGACCTCATCCACATCTTAAGCAATACTTGTGATTACAAAGAACTATATGCTATTTTCACATGTAGCTATAACAATGACCTGACAAATGGTATTTCAGAGTAATGAAGACATAATCGACTGGGTGGTTAATTAATCCTACTCTGCCTGATGTAACACTAGAGCTTTTTTTTTCTAAATTAGTAATGCATGCTTATTTGTTTAAGAGGTTGGTGCTTCTTATTTTCAAAGAACAAAGGTATTTGTTCCAGATAGCCACAAATATTTGATATTCTCTTGTGCAAATATTTTGTAATCTGCACAGAGAAAGACTTCTTGACCTGCATTAAGCATCACAGGTTTGTCGTGGTGGTGTCCATGGAAACAGAGCTAGGAGATTACAAAAAATTCTCACCATGCCTTACATTTAGCTCATGAGGTAACTGGAGTCACAGTAGATATTCAATAGTTATATACAGAACAGGATATGTGCAGTAAACAGGAAATCAATTTAATGACAACGTTTCCCTGAATGTGATTATAACAGTCCAACAGTAAGAAATAGACATTAAAAACAGAGATATACATTTAATATTAATGAATAACAGTTGACCAGGTTAGGCAAAACTGAAGACTGCTTTCTTTTCATTGCAGCAGTAAGTAAATGGTCTCTAGTATTTTTTACATGAATTTCTTTAAAAGAATATTCTCATATGACTTTTATTTTGTTGTTTTTATCCTATAAAATCAATAAAGAACTACCGGTACCATTTCAAAAGTGACTTTAGTAAATATTTCATATCTTCCCAAAAATAATTTGATGGTATATAATGTTCTTCCATTTCAAAAAATATTTCAGATAGTAGTTTAAAATTTTATAGTTATGCACATTTTAATTAGCACCTTACATTCTGTCTCTAATGTTTACATCTACACTTACCTCAAAATTATTCTCCTCATCACATACTCTTTAACAAATTGATCACTGCCAATCCCACCATAGGGGCTCTAGTCTCAAATATCCTTCATCTACAAAGATCTTACTTCAAGTCCTTTGCTTCATGTTAATTTACCGAAAAAAAATTTGCAATTTAGCATTGAGTCTTTCAATATAATTCTAAAATGTTCATACAATGGTTTAAATAAGCAGCTCAGAGTTTGTTTTCCTCTCTAATATTTAACATATTTAATATATTTTTACTGGTTTATGCATTTTTTTAGGTTTGGAAATCTTTGACATTTAATTGGTATAATTTTATTTATGCTCTCACAGATTTTCTTTGGTCTTGTTTATCTGAAAAAAATCTTCATTTAACTTTAAGATTAAACAATATTTTCAGCATAGCTTGTGTTGGCATTTTCATTTTTCTCATTAGAACTTTATTATTGTATATTAATATAATGCTTTGCTAGCAATAATAATAATAAGTACGATTCTTTTTTTTATTCGATATAATTTATTTACATTTCAAATGATTTCCCCTTTTCTAGCCCCCCCACTCCCCGAAAGTCCCGCAAACCCCCTTCTCTTCCCCTGTCCTCCCACCCACCCCTTCCCACTTCCCCGTTCTGGTTTTGCTGAATACTGTTTCACTGAGTCTTTCCAGAACCAGGGGCCACTCCTCCTTTCTTCTTGTACCTCATTTGATGTGTGGATTATGTTTTGGGTATTCCAGTTTTCTAGGTTAATATCCACTTATTAGTGAGTGCATACCATGTTTCACCTTTTGAGTCTGGGTTACCTCACTTAGTATGATATTCTCTAGTTCCATCCATTTGCCTAAGAATTTCATGAATTCATTGTTTCTAATGGCTGAATAGTACTCCATTGTGTAGATATACCACATTTTTTGCATCCACTCTTCTGTTGAGGGATACCTGGGTTCTTTCCAGCATCTGGAAATTACAAATAGGGCTGCTATGAACATAGTAGAACATGTATCCTTATTACATGGTGGGGAGTCTTCTGGGTATATGCCCAGGAGTGGTATAGCAGGATCTTCTGGAAGTAAGGTGCCCAGTTTACGGAGGAACCGCCAGACTGATTTCCAGAGTGGTTGTACCAATTTGCAACCCCACCAGCAGTGGAGGATTGTTCCTCTTTCTCCACACCCTCTCCAACACCTGCTGTCTTCTGAATTTTTAATCTTAGCCATTCTGACTGGTGTAAGATGAAATCTTAGGGTTGTTTTGATTTGCATTTCCCTAATGACTAATGAAGTTGAGCATTTTTTAAAATGTTTCTCCTCCATCCGAAGTTCTTCAGGTGAGAATTCTTTGTTTAACTCTGTACCCATTTTTTAATAGGGTTGTTTGGTTTTCTGGAGTCTAACTTCTTGAGTTCTTTATATATATTGGATATTAGCCCGCTATCTGATGTAGGATTGGTGAAGATCTTTTCCCAATTTGTTGGTTGCCGATTTGTCCTCTTGATGGTGTGCTTTGCCTTACAGAAACTTTGTAATTTTATGAGGTCCCATTTGTCAATTCTTGCTCTTAGAGCATACGCTATTGGTGTTCTGTTCAGAAACTTTCTCCCTGTACCGATGTCCTCAAGGGTCTTCCCCAATTTCTTTTCTATTAGCTTCAGAGTGTCTGGCTTTATGTGGAGGTCCTTGATCCATTTGGATTTAAGCTTAGTACAAGGAGACAAGGATGGATCAATTCGCATTCTTCTGCATGCTGACCTCCAGTTGAACCAGCACCATTTGTTGAAAAGGCTATCTTTTTTCCATTGGATGTTTTCAGCCTCTTTGTCGAGGATCAAGTGGCCATACGTGTGTGGGTTCATTTCTGGATCTTCAATCCTGTTCCATTGATCCTCCTGCCTGTCACTGTACCAATACCATGCAGTTTTTAACACTATTGCTCTGTAGTATTGCTTGAGGTCAGGGATACTGATTCCCCCAGATTTCCTTTTGTTGCTGAGAATAGTTTTAGCTATCCTGGGTTTTTTGTTGTTCCAGATGAATTTGATAATTGCTCTTTCTAACTCTGTGAAGAATTGAGTTGGGATTTTGATGGGTATTGCATTGAATCTGTATATTGCTTTAGGCAAAATGGCCATTTTAACTATATTGATTCTACCGATCCATGAGCATGGGAGGTTTTCCCATTTTTTGAGGTCTTCTTCCATTTCCTTCTTCAGAGTCTTGAAGTTCTTGTCATACAGATCTTTCACATGTTTGGTAAGAGTCACCCCAAGATACTTTATACTGTTTGTGGCTATTGTGAAGGGGGTCATTTCCCTAATTTCTTTCTCAGCCTGCTTATCCTTTGAGTATAGGAAGGCCACTGATTTGCTTGAGTTGATTTTATAACCTGCCACTTTGCTGAAGTTGTTTATCAGCTGTACGAGCTCTCTAGTGGAGTTCTTTGGGTCACTTAGGTAGACGATCATGTCGTCTGCAAATAATGATAGTTTGACTTCTTCCTTTCCAATTTGTATCCCTTTGACCTCCTTATGTTGTCGAATTGCCCGAGCTAGTACCTCAAGTACAATATTGAAAAGATAAGGAGAAAGGGGGCAGCCTTGTCGGGTCCCTGATTTCAGTGGGATTGCTTCAAGTTTCTCTCCATTTAGTTTGATGCTGGCTACCGGTTTGCTGTATATTGCTTTTACTATGTTTAGGTATGGGCCTTGAATTCCTGTTGTCTCCAAGACTTTAAGCATGAAGGGATGCTGAATTTTGTCAAATGCTTTTTCAGCATCCAATGAAATGACCATGTGGTTTTGTTCTTTGAGTTTGTTTATGTAGTAGATTGTATTGATGGATTTCCGTATATTGAACCAACCCTGCATTCCCGGGATAAAGCCTACTTGATCATGGTGGATGATCGTTTTGATGTGTTCTTGGATTCGGTTGGCAAGAATTTTATTGAGTATTTTTGCATCGATGTTCATAAGGGAAATTGGTCTGAAGTTCTCTTTCTTTGTTGGATCTTTGTGTGGCTTTGGTATCAGCGTAATTGTGGCTTCGTAGAAGGAATTGGGTAGTGTTCCTTCTGTTTCTATTTTGTGGAATAGTTTGAAGAGTATTGGTGTTAACTCTTCTTTGAAGGTCTGGTAGAATTCTGCACTGAAGCCATTTGGTCCTGTGCTTTTTTTGGTTGGAAGACTTTCTATGACTCCTTCTATTTCTTTAGGCATTATGGAACTGTTTAGATGGTCTAGTTGGTCCTGATTTAATTTTGGTATTTGGTATCTGTCAAGGAAATTGTCCATTTCCTCCAGATTCTCCAGTTGTGTTGAGTATAGGCTCTTGTAGTAGGATCTGATGATTTTTTGGATTTCCTCAGTTTCCGTTGTTATATCTCCCTTTTCATTTCTAAGTTTGTTAATTTGGATACTTTCTCTGTGCCCTTTGGTCAGTCTGGCTAAGGGTTTATCTATCTTGTTGATTTTCTCAAAGAACCAGCTCCTGGTATTGTTGATTTTTTGTATGGTTCTCTTTGTTTCTACTTGATTGATTTCGGCCCTGAGTTTGATGATTTCCTGCCTTCTACTCCTCCTGGGCCAATAGCTTCTTTTTGTTCTAAGGCTTTCAGGTGTGTCATTAAGCTGGTAATGTATGCTCTCTCCATTTTCTTTTTGGAGGCACTCAGGGCTATGAGTTTTCTTCTTAGCACTGCTTTCATTGTGTCCCATAGATTTGGGTATGTTGTGTTTTCATTTTCATTGTGTTCTAAAAAGTCTTTATTTTCTTTCTTTATTTCTTCCTTGACCAAGGTATCATTGAGTAGAGTATTGTTCAGTTTCCACGTGTATGTGGGCTTTCTGTTGTTTCTGTTGCTATTGAAGACCACTTTTACTCCATAGTGATCAGATAGGAGGCATGGGATTAGTTCGATCTTCTTATATTTGTTGAGGTCTGTCTTGTGACCAATTATATGGTCGATTTTGGAGAAGGTACCATGAGGTGCTGAGAAAAAGGTATATTCTTTTGTTTTAGGATAGAATGTTCTATATATATCTGGTAAGTCTAATTGGTCCAAAGCTTCAATTAGTTTCATTGTGTCCCTGTTTAGTTTCTGTTTTCCTGATCGGTCCATTGAGGAAAGTGCAGTGTTGAAGTCACCCACAATTATTGTGTTAGGTGCAATGTGTGCTTTTAGTTTTAATAAAGTTTCTTTTATGAAAGAGGGTGCCCTTGCATTTGGTGCATAGATGTTCAGGATTGACAGTTCTTCTTTTTGTATTTTTCCTTTGACCAGCAAGAAGTGTCCCTCAGGGTCTCTTTTGATGACTTTGGGTTGAAAGTCAATTTTATCTGATATTAAAATGGCTACTCCAGCTTGTTTCCTGAAACCATTTGCTTGTAAAATTGTCTTCCAGCCTTTTACTCTAAGGTAGTGTTTGTCTTTGACCCTGAGGTGTGTTTCCTGTAAGCAGCAAAATGTAGGGTCCTGTTTACGTATCCATTCAGTTAGTCTGTGTCTTTTTATTGGGGCATTAAGTCCATTGATGTTAAGAGATATTAAGGAATAGTGATTGTTACTTCCTATCATTTTTTACGTTATTTTTTAAATTTGAATGCTTAACTTCTTTTGGGTTTGATGAAAGGTTACTATCTTGCTTTTTCCAGGGTGAAGTTTCCCTCCTTGTATTGGTGTTGTCCTCCTATTATCCTTTTTAGGGCCGGGTTTGTGGATAGATATTGGGTAAACTTGGTTTTGTCATGAAATATCTTAGTTTCTCCATCTATGGTGATTGAGAGTTTTGCTGGATATAGTAGTTTTGGTTGGCATTTGTGTTAATAAGTACGATTCTTAATGTTGCTGTCCATTATTTTTCTGAATGCTCATAAGTGCATGATATCCATATGGATATCATTTTCAATGATCTTACATTGATATATAGACTGTTTTGTGCATATTTTTCTTGGAATTCAATGACCTATAATGGTATGGTTATTGCTGGACTTATATCACATGGAACATCACATATACATTTTTCTTATTCAAATTGATATTACTACAAATGAGTGTTGGATCAGCCACTGCATCTTTTTTTATTATCATTCTTTAATCTTTTTTTATAATCTAGTCATTATAGCCCTCCTGGTATGGCCTTCTACAGTCCCTCATCGCATTCCTGCTCCTGCAACTTCTCCCTGTCTCCAAGATGATGTTGCCCCACCCCCACCTCACCAGACCTGTCTACTCCCTGGGGCCTCTATTCTCTTGAGGGTTAGCTGCATCCTCTCTTATTGAGTCCAGACATGCAGTCCTCTCCTCTATGTGTTGGGTGCCTTATATCAGATGCTATGTGCTGCCTGGTTGGTGGCTCAGTGTCTGAGCGATCTCTGGGGTCTTGACCAACAAACAACTGAAAGACTCAAGTGAAGATACTTATGCCAAACCAATGCACAGAATCCTGGGGGACCTTTGTGAATGAATTAGGAAAAGGCTAGAAGAAGCTGAGGAGGAGAGCCATACCATAGGAAGAGCCACTGCATTCTTAAAATGTTGTTCTATGAAGTGAAATTAGTAGTATAAATATGCTTCAAAGAACACAGATAAAATTATTTTAATATATCTAGAAAATGCCTTCTTCTTATATAAAAATAAGGAAAGGTAAACTTAGAATATAGCTAGTGTAATTATGTAGCTAGCTTTTACTGAAAGAATTATGTAAATTACTTTATGTTAAAAATAAATTCCTACATATTATTATTTTTTTTTAATTCTTCACATCTTTGGTTAAGTAGCATAAGAGTAATACAACCAAAATTTTAAGCCTATGATGTAGCTTTCCTTTTACAATTGTTAGTTAGTATCATAGTCTATATACTTAGGGAAAATATTTCAAATATGCAGAATGTTTGAGCAGAATGTTTTATTGTCATATATTTAATAAGAAAAATGATACGTTCTAGCAGAAAGTAAATACATTTGGATTTAATTTTTCTTTGTATTTATTAGTGTTCTTGGAAAATGATGTTTTTTTTTCTACCATCAGTTTTTTTTTCTTAAATAAGCAAGTATTTTATTAGCACGTATTTAAGTTAAGCAAACAGAGTACCAATAACCTTTACTCATTTCGCATAGCACTCAGGGGGGGCCAAACACATTTGCCAGCATAGAACATCAAATAAAAGTATAAAATGCTTTATCTTGCTGCACTGATTATAAGAAATGATTTCAGGGTATTTTGTCCTTGTGCACAGGTCTTCTTCTCATCCTGCTGGCTTGCTTTCATACAGGTGTTACACTGTAGTTTCACCATCGCTGGCAGAGATGCACTCAGCAGCCTTTTTTAGTTTTACATGGAGTAAACATCTATGGACCATCTGTACTCCTCATCTGTGCCTGTTCTCTTGTTGAATCTGCCCTCCTACATGAGGAAAAAAATAAAACCCTGCATCGCTGGTGACACAAAAGTATTGAAATGTTTCAATAATCAGCAGTTACAAGAATAATGTCAATCTCTGTAGAAAATGAATAGGCAGATGTCATTCCAAAGCAGTGAGGTGTTTTCCTGCCTCTTTGAAAAGCAGGAGGTGGAGGAGGAGGAATGGCAAGGGATAGCAGATACAATAGAGCTTTGCTTCTTTTAGCAAAGTAGAAAGTCATCACTTGGTCCCATAAAGGATGGCGCTTTCCTAAAACTGAGTGGAGACAATGGGCGTGACAAAAAATAGTTTTGAACTATACTGTGAAATATATATAGTTCATTTTCATCAATACTCATTGTATATCAGAATGTATCAGAAGTGAATGGGGTAGGGTAGGAGGATACTGATTTTAAGAGCTGCTTAGACTAAACTTTACAATGAAACAAACTAACAGAAAACAGATCAGTCTACAGCCATACCACCCTGACCTTGCCAGATCTCGTCTGATCTTCGAAGCTAAGCAGGGTTGGGCCTGGTTAGTACTTGGCTGGGAGACTGCCTTGGAATACCAGGTGCTCTAGGCCTAAATAAACAACTGAGCTACAGCACAGGGAAGCACATCCTTATAAGTCTAGCATTCAGGACAATGAAATGTAAGGTTTGTGAACTCCCTTCCAGGATGAGCTTTCAAAGTCTGCTGTGAGTAATTTGCTAGAAGACCTTGTCTCACAATTACAAAGGATCCAAAAAACTGAATCTTATTAAGACAAAGACTACATTCTGTTAACATTTTAGCTCCTTTCTAAATGGCAGAAAATCACTGTAAACACTGTTTGAAAAGCCCATATTCATCCTCATATTAAAGTCAAAACTCAAACAGTAATATGAAAAGAAAGAAAATCCATTCTAAGAAATTAAAAGAAAAAAAATGTAGGAAATGCTCCTAACTCACTCTCTCATGGGACACCAATTTGACACCAATTTGAAGAAATGTAGTTCTTTTTTGATGAAATCATTTGAAAAGGTTTAGAGCTGAAGGGGCTATAAATTAACCTACAATATTGTATATGTAAAGATATATAGTCAAATCCAGTGTCAATAGTGTATCAATAGTTAATCTGGATTATTCTCCTAGTACAGAATATTGTAAGTAAAAGCATTTACAATAAAATGCAAATTAATAATGGAGCATGCAAAAGACAATCTCCTAAAGATAATAATGCTACCTTGAACTGTAATAACTATACAATACTTTCAGGGCTAAAGAGAATACTATGTTTTAGGTCAGGTTTTCCACTTGTAACCTTGGCTGAAGTTATGTATATAAAGAATACATATCATCAATTCAAAGCCCCTGAATGCTAAAAACTAAACATATTCTAAAGCCTTATCTATTAATTTTAAAATCCCACTAATAAACAGTGTTCAGCTATTACATTAAAATTGGATAAAAATCTGTGTTTGCTGTGATCGATCTCAGTTACTCATCTTAAAATTAAGACTTTCATCCTAACTGCGGATAGTTACAGGTGGTCTTCCTCTGCAAATAAAGTAGATGAGCAGTTCCTTCTTGAAAACTATTTTCAAAGTCTGACGTATAATGAGTCCTGCGAAGTATTATTTTATTTTTGCTATTCTGTCATCTATTTCTCTTTTTATTGGTTATTTTATTAATTTACATTTCAAATGCTGTCCCTCTTCCAGGTTTGCCCTCCACAAACCCCCATCCTATCCCCCTCCCTTTTGGCTCTATGAAGGTGCTCCCTGAAGCACATCCCATTCTTGCCTCACCCCTCTAACATTCCCTTGCATTGGGGTATCAAGGGAATCCTCCACAGGACCAAGGACCTCCCTGACCAATGATGCCAGATAAGGCCATCCTCTGCTACATATGTAGCTCGAGCTATGGGTCTCTCCATGTGTACTCTTTGGTTGATAGTTTATTCCCTGGGATCTCTGGGTGGTCAGGTTAGGTGATATTGTTATCCTTCCTATAGGTTTGTGATCCCCTTCAGCTCCTTCAGTCCTTCCACTGACTCTTCCATTAGGATTCCCATGCTCAGCCTGATGGTTGTTGTGAATATCTGCATCTGGATCGGTCAGGTGCTGGCAGAGCCTCTGGGGGTGGGGGGAGGGGACAGCTATGCTCCTGCCAGCAATCGCTTCTCGGCACCAGCAATAGTGTCTGGGTTTGGTGTGTGCAAGTGGAATGAATTCCTGAATGACGCAGTCTCTGGATGGCTTTCCAGATCACAGGAGATAGATGGAGGGAGAGACCTGGAAAGGAAAAGCAGTGAGAGCGAAAGGAGGGAGTGGTAAGAGAATTGAGGGTCAGAAATATGTAGCATGGGAATGGGGAACAGGGTAGTCAGTCCCAGATGACAGGGAAGCAAGAGGTTCCCAGGACCCAGCTGGGGAGGACATTAGATGAAATACGTAACAAAGGGGAGATAGAACCTGTAGAGACCATGTTCAGTACATAGGCACCGCCCATGTACTGAAGGGCGGGACAGGGCCACCCACCCATCTCAAAAATTTTAACACAGATTGTTCCTATCTAATGGAAACGCAGAGACAAAATGGAGCAGAGACGAAAGGAAAGGCCACCCAGAGAAGTATTATTTTAATGTCACAGCAAACAAATCCTGAATAGCATACAATAAAATACTGTACTAACAGGGTTTAAGAGATACCTCTATTGATAAAGTAGTTGCCTTGCAACCATGAGGATACAAGCAGGATTCCCAAGAACCCTTGTAAATAAGGCAGTTGTAGTCAAGTGAGAAGAAAATCGGTGAGAAGTGTGTCCCTCTAAATAGGTATCGACCATCTTAGCCTAATTAGTTGCTTCCAGGCCAATAAAGTAACTGTCCCAAACAATAACATGGACAGGACCTGAAAAGTATTATCAGAGGTTGACTGCCAGTGTGCACAGACAAACACACACACTGCTACACACGCACACACACACACACACACATATACACACATACACCGATACACCAAAACATATATAAAATATAATAGCATTCCAGGGGAAGATATCTTAATTTATTTTTGATGTTTCTCTGTTTTTTATATCTTCTTTGTAGTTATCCTCATCCTTCTAACTAGTCTCTTTTAATTCCTTGTGGTTTCATGTCTATTGGTCCTCTAAGCACACATTAAGTCTGGAGATGTGTCTTTGATACCCAACAGTTACTGGCAACCTAGATTTTTCCCTACCCTTCTCTAATTGGCTTCTTGTTTCCCCCTGGTGGAGGACTTTCTTCTACAGACCCCATTCTACCTTTGTTCCCTAACACCTTTAATGGGAAACTGCTCGATGACCCGTGTTTTAGTACTATGAAGAGGTTTTCACTATTATTCACACTAGACTACACTATGTGAAAAATTAAACTCTCATACATGTACAGTTTATCTACATTTCATTGATGGTAGATTATTGTTGATATTAAAAGGGTCACCATGCATTGTTGCATTTTATGAGCCTTTCACACCTTCTTGTAAGTGATGGTGGTTTTCTCTGTATATTGTTTAATATATTTGGTTTTATGCATGCAGTTTAAGTAGTGTACATATATTTATGTTTATATACATGAATGCATGACTAATATTCCTCTCTCCCTCTCGGTGTGCGTGTGTGTGTGTGTGTGTGTTTGTGTGCATATTTAATAGTATTTATAGTAAGGCTGTGAAAATAAAATTAATCTTCCTAGATTTATTAAAGGGCATAGCACAATGAAGACACATACACACACACACACACACACACACACATACACACACCCCACATCACAAAACAGAGAAAGACAGCAAGTTGGTAGATTAATAATTACAAGATGTCATAAGAAATACAATTTAGATGTAAATATCGTTAAATAAATCCTACTGCAAAAATGTTTTTCTCTTATGAGGTTTGATTTAACTATACCCATAATATCACATGACATTAACTCACTATAAACATCTCCCTCTGGCTGTGAATTTTTATGTTTAATGAATTGTATGCATTGAGAGCTCAATGGATATTACAACTTAAAGCTAGCTCTACTTAACATGTATTTCTCTAAAGTTAAAATGAAATAGTGCGAGTGGAAATACATTACTATAGATAGCATGCTTCAGAGTGTAAAAATTACCCCTTGAAAATGTGTTCAAGGCTACAACCTTTGTCTGCATTGTGTGAGATATAATAAGAGCAATGGGTGAATCCTAATTTTCTCTCTTGTCATTTCACTCCTGGTAATGTGTGCTTCATCTTGACCATGTTCACAGTGAGTAATGCTTGAATCAGAAAGAACACATTCTTTTCTGACTTTCTGGTCAAGGATAGAAATAGAGGCTTCTATTTTAGCTTTGCATAGGCAAGAAGGAGGTTGAAAGGAGCAGACGTTTGCATTTATGAATGCTAAAGAATAAAAGGTAGCTGAAATGTGGGCATTGTGATAAGAGTGGTCTCTTCCCTGTCAGGAGCTTGCCTGTGATTTTGTTACTAGCATTCGTTCCCCCTTTTTGGCTCAAAAAAGTTAGAGGAAATGAAAGTTTCTGTTGGCATTCAATTTGAATTATATATGCACACCCAAAACCATTCTTACTGGATTCTTTTGCAGATATTTCAAGCACAGGTCTTGCCAGTTAAAATAAAAACAAAAACAAAAACAAAATCCATCCTGTATACATGTACAGGACAAAGTAAATTTTCCATTTTCAAATGTGTTTTATTTTTTCCTTGTAAATAAGATGTAACTTGGGTGTATTTACCAAAGCCCATCTGGAGTAATGAAATGAAGATCAAAACTACCAATATATTTGTCTCACATGTGGAAGTTTTATAATCTTTGCATCATTTCTGCTGGCTTTGACCTAATACACCTGAAAATATAGGTGGTATAACCTGAAGATTACAAATCTATCACAATGAAATAAGTTCTGATTTATTGGGAAATATACATTAGATGAAATGATATGTATACTGTGTATGAAAGTACAGATAGAGTAACTGAATTTAACAAGTCTTTTAGGTTAAGTTACTAGACAAGTGGTCAATAAATTTACTCTTTGTGTTATAAAACTCTATACTTTCCCATAAGTTAGTTATAGGCAGAGAGGAAAATAGGTCTTCAGAAAAAAATTGATAAAAATACTATAAAATTTACATGTCTATATTAAGAAAAATAAACAATATTTAATTAGGTGACATACTTATAAAAAATAAAATGAAAAAAACATGCTTCTCCAAATGTTATAGTGTAAGAATTTTTGCATGTATTTCTTTTATTACAAAAAATAAAAAAATTCAGAATATGTCTACTTTGATTTTTTTTCCTTCCAAAGAGCATACTATGCTTAGATCCAACCAATGAAATTTAAACTGGAAAATTCTCCATTGTTTAAAAACTGTTGAAATCACTCCCAGCATACAGTTTCCTTCTCTGCTTTAGCTGATTACACCAACTCTTAACTATTTGAAATGAAAGTGTTGTTTTCTTGGCAAGTAACAATGAACATATTTTGAACATATTTCTTCCCAATAGTAATATTAAAAACAATAGTGAAATGCCATTGTTCTCCAGTCAATCTCGTGGAAATGAGTAATTTGATAATTGGCATGGTATTCTTTAAATTGGTTCTAGGGAGAGAAATCTGAAAGCAGGGGTAGTTAACATAGCCTGTGTGGTGATTGTAAAAGTGGACTTTAAACAATAGGTGAATCTATAAAGACAAAGGAAATTGCACGTATGGGAACTTGGATTGTACATAAAATATCAGAACTAGCAAGAAAACAAATTTCATCTAGACACAAAATTATTGTCTTTAAAATGGCCAACAGTTCTTCACTGTGAAAGTAGTGTATTGATATAATTGTATCAGTAGTAAAAGTAAAAATCACTGTAAAAGTAGTGTATTCATAAGTGATGTGAGTAAATCTCAAAAATCATCTAGTTAAAAAGTAAAATGAAGATAGAAATGTGTAATAATTTCTATTTTTGGATGAGTAGGCTAGAGATGGATAATTGGTTAATTGAATCTTTATGGTGTATTAGAATATGTTCTTCATATCAGAGATGGAAAACATATCAAATGATATTTACTTTGCTTTAATATTTGAACCGTTTTAAAATGTCTGCACTTATAAATAAGTTAGTCTATTTTCCTCATAAAAGAATAATAACAGAAAAATCTGGAAACCAGAGAGGGATCTTAATTATTTTCTATGACTATAAAGAAATAGAATATTAACATTGATGTCTGTTTTATTTTACCTGTTCAAATTTTGTTAAATAGTTGGACATATCACCTGCCAATAATTAGGGTAGTACCACACTGATGTTTATATTTCATGACTACAGCATCCTCGTCAATTTACATATTCTTAAAAAAATCTGACTTATTTGGAGTTAAACCTCTTACCCACTCAGGTATAGCTGTTGTAAATACTTACACCTTATTTCAAAAATTTACTCAGAGAGTATCAATTTCAAAACTGTTTTTACCAAATGATTTATAGCATTTATTTCCAAAATGCAGGTGTATATGCATTTTTAAAAATGTACGTTTATTTTTTCTTTGAAACGGCACATGATTAAAACATGAATATCTTTATATTAGTTGCACAGTGTCTTGTACATAAGTATAGATGTTTCATTCCTATGGTCTAGCATTTGTGGTACCATAAGGTAAATGTAAAAACAGTGCTAGGTAAAGGAAATAATCAGTATCAACCATCCCAAATTCTTTGTTTTACAATAGCAATTTGACTGCAAGATATATTGGATGAGGGCCACAAATGTTATGAAAATAAGCAGCCAATTTTAATCACATTTAAGCGATCAGCCCATTAAACGAAACCCATACCTGACATTGTTTAAGTGACCAAAAACTTGAGATTCCATAGGGGTTGCCCCTAGTGGAAAATCTGCCACTATCATTCTGCTGAAGGACTACAGTAGTAAATTTACTCTCAATGATATATAGCAGTAGCCATAATTCAGTGCACCACAGAATCGTCATAAGAGATGCTTCTGGGATTAATCAAGAAATCCAAAACCAGACAATGTGCAGAATGTAAGAGACTTTGGAGCACTCAGTTCTAAATGAGATGTGTTTATCAAAATTTCCCCTCAAATATAATGGCTCTATATAGAGGAAGTATTGGAAGAGCAGTAAGTAGCGGGTGACTCCAAACATAAAATATCTTCCAGAGAAAGCAGGTATGATGCAGAATTACCCACAGAGACTGGGCTGGCTTGTCCAAGCTTTGTACAAGTCATAGCTAGCAAAATCCCAGTACAGTTAAGATGAAGGGGGCAAAAAGTCCCACAACTCACTAAAATCCAACTTGCAACGGATACCCAATTGGAGAAGAAGAATTTATTTTCTTCAGTGGAGTGGTACTAGGTATAATAGTCACATTCACAACCAGGCCCCGTATTTAGGAATATCAACACAATACAAATAGACTCAGTGTGGTGTGTGTGTGTGTGTGTGTGTGTGTGTGTGTGTGTGCGTGTGATATGCAGAGTTATCTCCCGAGGTCATAAGGGAGCATTGTATTATTATACTTCCATTAACTGAATGGTTGTACCATCTCAATGGTGCGGCGGAAACATTCTAAGAGTTTTTATAAGTGCCTGAAGTGTTTTTAATTGCTCTGTGCTTTCTCTAGCCCTTTATAAAATATTCACAAAGCCAGTAAAGAAGTTATGCTCAGACCATCCATAATGTAATTCAGCCTCCGTGTTACTTTAGTTCAACCTTAGTGAAGCATGTCAAACTTTATGAAGTTAAAGTACAATAAGATAATGACGTTCATGTTGTATTAAGATCATAAGATTGCAGTAATTTGCAGCGGAAGCAATGGGAAATTAAAATGCTGTAGATTCAGGGTATTTCACAATTACTCACTTTCAGTGAATTTTAAAACTAGGAATTAATACATCAAAGGGTTGGGGTGCACATTTCATGCAGTCAGTCTAATAATTTTAAATAGAGTGAGACAACCATTAGAATTGCTGAGAAATTTAGTGATATTTTGTTTTCACTTACAGTAGATAATTGCTTACTATGATGAGAGTATAACAGTCCATTATAAATTATGCAAATTGCATTTTATGAAGACACACATGACACAGTAAACACCTGACACTACGAAATTTTATCAGAATGACTATAATTATAAATTTTATTTAGCTTTCTTTCAAACAGAGTAATTTAACTCATTACTGTCACCACAGGAGGGCAGTTCCAAAATTCAAAGAATCATCATCTTTTTCCAAGGCAGGGAAAACAAACATGAAAACACCAACCAGGAAATGCTTTAAAATTTTGTCAGTTCCATTAAAATTCAACAATCAAATCCAATTGTTACACTTAAGTGAAAGGAAATTTATTATTTCATTATAGCTAATTGGAAAAATACATATTTATAGAAATAAATAAATAAAAATTATTCAATGTCATATAATATTCAATTGTATACTATTCTTCAAAAAAAATCTGAATATGTTCTTACACAGTGTAACTGATTTGGAGCTAAACTAAAGTTTGTTTTTTGTCATTATAGCTGTTTAATTCTGTTGAGATAATTAGTAGTCAATCGCCAGTACAAAAAATAAGGAGTAGAATTTTATTACTCCTTTTATAAGGAGGCCACAAGTTAAGGAATAATGATACCAATCATTAAGTCAGAGAGGGGTATGAAAGGGTGGGGACACAGGCAGATGAGAATCAGTGCAAGATCCTAGCTCAAAATATAAGGGTGGAGAATGACTGTGGGAGACACAGAAGTCAACCTCTGACCTCCTTGCACAGGCATCCATGAATATGTGCAAATACCGATTCATGAAGGTTTCTACACTACACACATACTACAATACACATAACAAAATACAGATCCACAACACACTGAAGAAACAAACATGGAGGTCTTTATAAGCACTGAAAATAATAGAGCATTCCTTTGATTTATGTATAACTTTCTGTATATTTAAGACAACCAGCAGACACGTATATATTTTAAGAATGTGAGTTAAAGAATTTACTTGTATTTTCAAACTAAGTGTCATATTACTATATTTTTAGACTAGAGAGCCATAGGTCCTAACTGCAAAGCCACAACACAAACCCAAGTGCTTCAATATGATTGTTGCTTTCAGAGCATACAAAAAAAATAGAAAGAGTAGAGGTACAGATATACAGATATATGGAATAAAATTATGTCAGAAACATAGATTTTGATATGATAAATTCACAAAATGCAATACAACATGTCAAAGCAGAGTGTGCTGTAAAATGAAAGATGAGAGAGGAACATTAGGTGGTTGAGTATAACAGAGCATTCTCTGATAGTCATTGCTATTGGTTAACTAGGTCCATGTTTGTCTTCCAGTGGCTCACACATGGGGAGCTTGATCCTCAATATAGAGTTATTAAAACATTTGAACCCTTTTAATAACTAAGAGGTACTTAGGGCAAAACAATTTGTTCTTAGAGAATACTACAGAATTTACAGTGTTCTGCCATTCCAGTTCCTAACAAATGAGATTGCTCTAAAATCAGAAGACAAGTTTATTCTGTGCACCCTCATGTTCTATTGTTTAGGACTTGAGTCTATTTTTGGTATCATCCAACATATGATGCAGCCAGCATCCACTACTGTACTACTTGGGGCTTCAGCTAGCTTCATAGTATACTAAATAAACCTCTTTTTCTTGCAGATAATCCAGCACCAGACATATCATTTGATTATGAAGTAAGGCAGCCATAACCTTTTAAGAGTTGACTTGGAATACCTAGTAACCAGTAATGCATGCTCTGAAATATCAGATTTGAAGTCAATGTCAGGGGTATGATGAAGACTAGTTTGTGACTGCCTTTACATATGATTAATAAACAAAGACATTGCATAAGGTATTTATGGACAAGGCATAAATAGGTATGTGGAATAGAGATTTTTATTGAAGCCATTTTTCAATAATCTTATAAGTATTCATAGTCGAATTTTTATTTTTTAAATATTATAATCTTATTACATCATTTTACTCATCCATTTCCTCCCTCCACTTAGTGCCATTTGCTTTTACATTCTCTTTTTAATTACTTACATAAATGTTTCTAAAAACATAAAAAGTAGCCCATAAGAATTACTTGTATGTATTGAAAACTGTCATTCATTAAGACAGCATCCATGATGATGTTATAAAGGACAAACACTAGAAGTGCAATCATGGACAAACCACATGCACTTTATTTTAGTTTTAAATATTTTTGAAGTACAATAAAGAAATATAATAACAGTCATATTTTCCAATTTACTGTGCAATAATTGATTCAAATTATATAATGCCCCTATAAAAGTCAAATTATTGCCACAATAAGTTTTCTTAAGAAGAGTACTTGATGCATTGCTGGATATAAACTTTAATGTTTTACAATAAAAACTGAAAGAAAATATGCCAGAATTATAATAAAGCTTCTATAAATATTGACGATACTAAAATTATAGAGAAGAAAGCACAGGAGGACATGTTTTACACTTTATACTACATAGGATATTAAAGATGCTCATGTAAACTATCCCCTAATTATGTATTTAGTTAATTGACTTTAGTTTTTTCACCTGCTTACCATTCAAATTTCTACTTTATTTTCTTTGTAACCTATATACCTATTTGTTACAAATGAGACATTTTGGTTTAATTAGTGAGATTTACTTGAAAACAGCAAATTAGTAGAGAATTACCTTCTGTTTTTTCCAGAACACGTGCTAGAGTTGATGTTACTAAAAACATTATTGTGTGTGTGTGTGTGTGTGTGTGTGTGTGTGTGTGTGTGTCTGTGTGTGTGTGTGTGTGAGAGAGAGAGAAAGAGACAGAGACAGAGACAAAGAGAGAGACAGAGAGGGAAACAGAGAGACAGAAAGACACAGAGAAAGAGAGACAGAGAGACAAAGTCAGAGAAAGGACACAGGGAGGGAGAAAGAAGTGTTAGAGTTTGAAGTCAACATTAGGTCACCACAAATCTAATTAAGCAAAGATAAATATTGTATGCCAAAGTTAAGCAAAATAGCTTGATTTTGTTTGAGAATTTGGTTCAAAGATACTTTAGACAATAAATTTTAAATAATGGTTTCTAACACACACAAACCTGGAGCAAAATGTAAAGCAGAGAAGTACAATGTATGTATAAAGCCTTTGGAATCATTATGGGATGTGTTCTTCACCACCCATTTTAGGTACCTAAGAAATATGTAGCCCTTACTACTTTAGAGAACATGTTTGGGATATTTAATATTTCCAACATATATCCATAATTCATATGATTTTCCCAAGAACAGTTTGTTACATCTAAATTCATTTTTATTCTTCTTTTATTTTTGAGATTTATATAATTGCATAATTTCTTCCTTCTATTTTCTCCCTCCAGATAGATCCATGTACACTGCCTTACTCTTTTTTATTTAATTACAAACATCAAATCACTTCATATAGCATTACATGTATGTGTATGATTTCAGGACAGCCCACTTTGTATCAGATAACCAATAGATGTGCTCTTTTTTACCTGGGGCTTTAATTCTCCTCCCCTCAGTGTTCCTTGGTTGCCTGTAATTCTTAATGCAACATGGAGGGTTCTTGACTTGCTATGTTAGAATGACAATTGGCATCATCTTTGTTCAGGTTATATGCAGACATCCATGTTGGTAAGACTTGCAGCCATTGCTTCTGACAATTGTAGGAATTACAAACTTCCAACAAACACTGTGTTTTTCATGCTCTTGCAACCTCTTTGTTCTGCCCTTAAGAATGATTCCTGAGCCTTAGATGCAGGAGTTCTGATCTATATGTATTAAGACTGTGGTAAGCAAGTCTCTTTGCTTGTTTGTTTTCTTATTAAAAGTAAATTTTCCATACAATATATTCTGGTTAGGACTTCACTTCCCACCTACATCCTCACATATTCAACCCCACCCACATTCCCTTTATAATACAGGCAAATACAAACAATTTAAATAGAAGGTAGGAAAAAAGAAAGAAAGAAAAAGAAAAAGGAAGAAACACAAAGAGAAAGAGCACAAGAAACACATACACACTCATACACTCACACACACAAACCTCATAAAAATTCAAAATCAGAAACCATATTATACAAAGAAAAAACAAGTAAGATCATTGGTCCTTTGATCTGACTTGCTCACTTTAAAATTATGCATCGACTCCTCTCTAGGATGTTAATCCTTACATGAGTATGGGGTTTTTTTTTTGTTTATTTTTCACACTTAGTAGTATTTTCATATCCTCAGAGTAATTATGCTTAAAAATAGGAGACCTATAGTTACCTCCAAAGCCTGTCTAGAATAGACTCAAAAATACTTATTTTCCAATCTCTAGTCTAGAAGAGATTTAAAAGCCCTGGGCACAAAAGAATCCTTATTTTGCATGATGCTTGCAATAGAGATACTTTTAACAGTAACACTAGTCACACTGAAGGGTCAATGTTTTGACTTAGAACAGAATACTTTTAGTAATCCACTATGATCCATTCAATGTCACCAAAAATTAAGTAACACATATCACTTTTTATACCAAAATATAAAATACATCTGAAAACAGTACAAGAGAATGATAGAAACAACAACAAAAATTTCCTGTAGAAGATGAAGGTAACGTATTTGCTTCGAAGGCCTTGTTCTTTTGAGGTTAACTATATGAAATTATCACACTGAACCTGAGGACTTGTGTATTTAAACATGTAGATCTGCCCATGGGATCTTTCTCCTTCCACATTATCAAGATCAAATCTTTCCTTTCTAAAAATAATTTAATTTAACAAGGTTAGTTATCAGCTATCCCCATCACCTACCCTCCAATTTCTCTCTCAGACTCTCTACCACTATTCCTTTTCAACTTCATCCATACTTTATCTAGAATAAACACTTAGAATACTCAGAATTGTGTAAGAACAGGGCCATGCACTGAAACATGAGTAGCCTCTGAGGGCTCTCCCTTCCACAAAGTCAACTGACTCCCTCCTCCAGGAGCCAGGACTCCCTAGTAGCTTCTCCCAAAGGTGGGACTCAGTGGACTCCATGGCATGTGCCCTGTTCATGCTGCAGTTTCCTTAGCTTTAATCTTGTACAGATCTTGTGCTCACCATCACAGCAGTGGATGTTGTGTTATACATAAGCTCTATAATGTCCACAGAACCCCGTTTGGATGCAATCATGCAGTAGCTTTTTCTCTTACAGTCTTTTCTTCTGTTCATCTGCAGTCATCCTCAAGCCCTGGAAGAAGAGATGTTTCATAGCTGACTTATTAAAATGATACCTATTAACTCCCTTTTTTGTATGCATATGGATTCTTGCATACCTTAGAATTCATCTGGAGATTAGAAGACACCATTCTGGAACTGGTTCTTTCCTTCTACTGAGGATGGAAGTTCAGATTGTTGAGTCATTATAGAAGCAAACAACAACAACAACAAAAACCTATTTCAATTTGAGCAGAGCACCTCTCTGCTCTTTTTGTTTGTTTTTGTTTGTTTGTTTTGTTCTGTTGGTTTTTTTTTCCGAGGACAGAGTTTCTCTGTGTAGCCCTGGCTGTCCTGGAACTCACTCTGTAGACCAGGCAGGCCTTGAACTCAGAAATCCACCTGCCTCTCCATCTAAAGTGCTGGGATTAAGTACATGCGCCACCACTGCCTGGCATCTGCTTTTTATTCATAAAGGGTCAGTTGGTATTTTTTTATAAATTGATAACAAATATATGTATTTTAGTATAAATACATAGTGATGTAGGCTATAAAGAAATAAATTAATATTCTTATTGTTGTTGTTATTATATTGGAGTATAGTATGGAGTATACTTTTTTCTGCCCTTCCTTTTCTATAACTTATTGTATGTTTCTAATTTAGTCCATAATTCACAAAGTTGAAGAAAAAAATGAAAGTTAGCCCTAATAGAGAATTCAGACATGAATTGTGCCAGTAGAGTTCAGCTAGTGTGCTGTCCTGATTCATCTTTGGAGATATTTAGCCAAGAGATTTTCCAATAATTTCCTCCTATTGATACAGAGGTTTCTGAACACATTGAGTAAATTATTGGATATTAGAGTTTTGGGGTTTTTGTCTGTCTGTCTGTCTGTCTGTCTGTCTACTTGATTTCCCTGGAGCCCACGTGAGTAGCCACAATGACACTGAAGCACAGTTTTAGAATTGCCTTTTCCACAAGAACTGATATTTTCTTACTGTTTGTTTCTTAGTCTGTATGCCATCTAGTTAGACCACTATACATGAACTTTAAGTTGGCATATCAGAAAAATGATACTCTACAAGAATCCACAAATATGGAAATATTTCCCTATAACTTCTGTTTAATTTCTTTTTAACTTTACTTTGATGATTAAATATTTCTCATCAACTGTTTTCCCAAATTCTCATTTCCCTTCTTAATCATAGCCTTACAATCTATACATATTTAACATATCCTCCATCTTGAGTTCCTATCAATGATCAAGAAGTATTTTGGGGTCTAGGGCAAGCTACGAATAGTTTGTACTGCAAAATGGCAAGGACAGAAATAGAGGGAAGACTCTGCCTTCAGTTTTTGACCATTGAAACAAGAAGCAACCTGCTAAGGAATAGATTTTTTTACAGGGGAGACATTCTGACCTACTGCAGAATGCTGGTCCTCAGTACATCAAGTCGTAATGGAACCTAAGTGTGCTGCCTTTCCAGGTGCTTCTCTATCCCCAGTTAAGAAACAATCTATATATTTCAGTATGTTTGAAGTGCTACATTGGTGGTAAAAATTTTTACTAGTGTTAGCAATTGTGTTTCAAGTAATCTGTAATTCTTAGAAAACTGCTGGAGATGAAGACTCCAGAGGCTCCTGCTAAGGAGCCATGATTGATTAGTGTCCTATTACAATGTATGCTTACTTTTGTCATGGCAAGTTCTCTTACCATAGAGCAGCTGATTTGTAAGAGCTATCTTGGACTGCTTGTGCCACCACCCCTTCAAATACTGTATTGGTTATTCCTGGGCCATTTCACTCAAATTCATATTTCAGTCTGTTAATAGGAATTATACTGCTGACTCAGAACCTGTCTAAACAGGAGCTGGTGAAAACAAATCAGCCGCTGCAGTAATTGGTTTAAGCCTTGCTGTGATATATTGCTTAATTCCCAGAATTCTGAACTTCACAGTGTTTGCCATTACATAGGAATAGAATAGTCCAAAACCCTATTTGTATGTCTGAATAGAAAAATATAGGGAAATGCCCTGTGTAATGGGTGAAGTTCATGCCTTGTTCATACATAATAATTGCATAAAATTACTCAACAGATAAAAGATTCATAACCATCAAAATGTCATTAATCATATTTTTGCAATCAGAATGAATGCTACCTTATCCAATTATTAACTGAAAGATGTATGTGAACTGAAAGGTGCATATATTCCAGCTGATATTCCTTGTAATGTGTGAGCTCATTAACAAAACATCTTGGGCCTCAGGAGTCATTTGTTATTGACTTTCAATTACTATAGAGTTTTCAGGCAAATAGCCCACTTTTGTAATCCTATAACTATACAGGAACATTTTTCATAAGGCTACAGAATGAGGGGAGAATTTGCTATCAACTCATCTTCAAGGAGTTTTGTAATGGAGAATGTTAGCTGCCAGAAAATGTAAAATAGAATAGGATTACTGCCAGTCTGTCTTTTTTTTTCTTTTTTTCTTTTTTCTTTTTCTTTCTTTTTTTTTTTTTTTTTTTTTTTTTTTTGAGACAGGATTTCTCTGTGTAGCTCTGGCTATCCTGGAACTCACTTTGTAGACCAGCCTGGCCCCAAACTCAGAAATATGCCTGTCTATGCCTCCCAAGTGCTGGGATTACAGGCATGTGCCACCACCATCTGGCCTGTCTTCACTTTTTTATTAATTAATTTATATTTTTAACACTCCATAATGTATTCCCCACCTCTGTCCACCTCCAACTGTTCCACATTCCATAACTCTTCTGCAACCCAGTCTCCATGTGGATGTCTGCCACTTGCCACCCCACCTTCCAGTCTCTTGAGGGTTAGGTGTATCATCTCTGATTGAATCCAGACCCGGCAATCCTCTACTGTATGTGTGTTGGTAGCCTCATGTCAGCTGGTATATGCTGCTTGATTGATGATCCAGTGTTTGAGAGATCTCAGGGGTCAAGAATAATTGAGACTTCTGGTCCTCCTACAGGGCCACCCTTCTCCTCAGCTTCTTTCAGTCTTTCCCTAATTCAACAGCAGGGGTCAGCTGTTTCTGCCCATTGGCTGCATGCAAATATTTGCATCTGACTCTCTCAGTTGCCTGGTGGGTCTTCCAGAGAGTGGTCATGCTAGGTCCCTTTTTGTGAGCACTACATAGCCTCAGTAATAGTGTCAAGCCTTGGGACCACCCTTGAGCTGGTTCCCACTTTAAACCTGTTGTTGGACCCTCTCTTCAGGCTCCTCTCCATTTCCATTCCTGTAATTCTTTTATACAGGAACAATTATGAGTCAAAGTTGTGGCTATGGGATGGACACCCACTCCCTCATTTAATGTCCTGTCTTCCTGCTGGAGGTAGGCTCTGTAAGTTCTAGAAGTTCTCTCTCCCTCCTGCTCACTTCCCAGGTCTCTGGCACATGCCTAAGTGTCTCCCGCCCTCCTACCTCCCAAGGTTGCTGGATTCCATTCTTTTTCTGCTGGCCCTCAGGGCTTCAGTCCTTTTCCCTCACCCAATAACAGATCAGGTCCCCCTTTTTCCCCTACCCTTCCTCTCAGTCCACTTTACCATCCAGGTCCCTCCTTACCTCCCCACCTGTGGATTGCTTTCTTCTCCCTCCCAAATGGGACTGAGGCACCCTCACTTGGGCACTTCAGCTTGTTGACCATTTTAAGTTCTCTGTACTGAATCTTGAGGGTTTTTTTTTTGTTGTTGTTGTTGTTGTTGTTTTGTTTTGTTTTGCTTTTGCTAATATCCACTTAATACCATAAATGTCCTTTAGGGTATGAGATACCTCACTCAAGATGATATTTTCTAGTTTCGTCCATTTGCCTGAAAAACTCAGGATGTCCTTGTTCTTAATAGCTGAGTAGTATTCCATTGTGTAAATGAACCACAATTTCTGTATCCATTCTTCTGTTATGGGACATCTGGGTTGTTTCCAGCTTCTGGCTATCACAAACAAGGCTGATATGAACATAGTGTAACACATACTCCTGTGAACATAATGGAACACTTACCCCTTAAAGCATGGTGGGGCAACTTTTTTGACTATACTCTCAAGAGTGGTACAGTTTGTTTTTCAGGTAGATCTATGGCAATTTTTTTTGAGAAACCTCAAGATTGATTTCCAGAGTGGTTGTACCAGTTTGCAATTCCACCAGCAATGGAGGAGTGTTCCTCTTTCTCCACATCTTATCCAAAATGTGTTGTCACCCAAAGTTATGATCTTAGCCATTCTGATTGGTGTAAGGTGGGATCTCAGGGTCATTTTGATTTTCATTTCTCTCATCATTAATAACTTTGATCATTTCTTTAGGGTCTTTTAAGCCACTTGAGATTCCTCAGATGTGAAATCTTGGTTTAGTTCTATACTCAATTTCAAAAACTACAACCATACCTAACAGCAATAATCTAAACAAACATATGGTTTACAAACTAGACATGTCATGAGCAGAGACCTTTTGAAGAGTTAAGATAATAATTGACATTAGTTATTCAAACAATCCCAGAAAAGGTTTCTCAGACATGCATCATATATTCAGTGAAGGTCACCAGATTAACTTTTCTGCTGAAAATTTTATCCTGAGTTCAAATAAAAGCCTTCTGTGCATGTCATTATCTCTCTTATATATATAGAAATATATGCCTATTTCATGTAAGTGTGTGTGTGTGTGTGTGTGTGTGTGTGTGTATTTAAGTTTGTAGGGATACCTGTTTATGAGGGCGATTATGAAAGGTAAGGGAAACCTTTAGGCGCTTCAGCCACTATTAGACATGGTTTCAGAAATATCATCTTTCACTGGTCTAAAGCTCAATCAAGTAAGCTAAGGAGGCCAACCAGAAAGCCTGAAGGGTCAACCTATAATTCCACAGTGGTGGGACTGAAAATGTTCAACATAATTAATACCAGGTTTCCCTCTCTTATTTCCTTTACTTTAAGAAGAGTTTTGTCAAGTAAGTTTTGGTCATGTTCCCCTATCCCTTGCCCCACTTCTCTCAGATTCATTTTCATTCTCTGGCCTGTGAAATTATGCTGTTTTAGGCTAAATTCAATTTATTATGTAAATATAACTCCTGGAGATGTGGTCTTCACTGGAAGGTAAAGTGAAGGTTAACCCCTACAGAGGCCATGCCTTTAAAGATGGACTACATCTACACTACTACAGAGTGCCTTTAAAGAAAACTGACTTTCCCCACTTGCAGCAGCTTTTTAGTAAGAGTAGGACTTGAAACCCATCTTTCCCCCTGTCTCTCTCTTTGTCTCTGTTTCTCTGTCTCTCTCTGTCTCTCTGTCTTTCTCTGTCTCCGTGTCTCTCTGTCTCTGTGTCTGTCTCTGTGTCTGTCTCTCTGCCCCCCTCTCTCTCTCCCTCTCTCTCTCTCTCTCTCTCTCTCTCTCTCTCTCTCTCTCTCTCTCTCTCTCTCTCGTGTGTGTGTGTGTGTGTGTGTGTGTGTGTGTGTGTGTGTGTGTGTTTCTCTATGGTGGATTGTTTCCTGGTTTAGCCTATGTGAATTCACATTTGCATGATATTTATCACTTTCAAAAGCAGTGTTTCCTTTGCTCATCCATGGACTATTGCACTCTTCCTGACCTCTCTACAAACAATCTCTCAGTTTGGGTAGTAGGAAGTGTATATAGATGTCCTATCTAGGGCTGAATAGTACACAGTCTCTTATTCCCTGCACCTTGAACAGTTACAGGTCTCTTTGTTAATTGTCATGTACTACAAAGAGAAGCCTCTCTGATGAGGTTTGATTGACGCATTAATCTATGGGTATAAGCACAAGTCGTTAAGCATCATTTTAGGGGCTGGAGAGATGCTTCTGTGATTCATATCACTGAGTGCTCCTCCAGAGGTCCTGAATCCAACTCTAATTATCCACACAGCCCTCTTCTTGTATGCATACAAAACACCCACAGATGTAAAAGGCATACATAATTAAGATTTAAAAAATTTATAAAAAACAGTCAGTTTCATATCTTTTCCAACAAGAATAATAGGAATAGATTTTTTTTTTTTACTCTGGGTTTGTGATATAATTAGCAACAATAGATTCTTAGCTCAGTAACAGTGCCAGGTATGGGTTTCGTCTTACATGGCAAGATTTAAATCCAATAAGAAAGAGGCTGGTTATTCCATGATGTTCACACCACTGTTGGGCATATTTTGCCAGGCCTGTCATTAGTATAGGTTGCAAGGTTTACAGCTGTGTTAGACTTGTGATTTCTTTTCTCTTTCTGTAGTGTTCCCAGCATCTTAAACTAGTCACTAGGGATGAAGTTTCCAAGTCAGTATCAGCGTGATTTCTCCATGTTCTATCACTCACCTGTATGACCTTTTTAGGGATAGATTGTCATCTTAAAGTTTTGGAGGGTAGCTAAGAAAATTGTTGCTCCATCACAGGGAAATTCCACTTAAAATCTTTTGGTATGGCGATTTTTACTTATTTGTTTATTTTTTATTTTTAAGTTTATTTATTTATTTATTTATTTATTTATTTATTTATTTATTTATTTAACAACCTTATCACAACTTCCCCTACATCATCTCCTCCCAGTCCCTCTCTATCTCCTCCCTTTCCCACCTCCTTTTCTCTACAGAGAAGGAGAGGACTTTCATGGATATCATCCAGCCTTGCTATATCAAGTTGCAGTATGACTTGCTGCATCTTCTTCTATTGAGGCTAGGCCAGGCAGCCCAGTTAAAGGGAACAGATCCAAAGGCAGGCACAGAATCAGAGACAGTTGCTGTTCCTGCCGTTAGGAGTCCTGAATGAAGACCAAGCTACATATCTGTTACATTGTGCCTCTGGCTTAGGTCCATTCCATGCATGCTCTCTGGTTGGTGGTTCGGGCTCTGTGAGCCCCTGTGAGCCAAGAAGAGCTGATTCTGTAAGTCTTCTTGTGGTGTCCTTGAACTCTCTGGTTCATTCATTCCTTACTGGCCATGTTCTACAATATTCCTTTAGCTCAGCCTAATGTTTGACTATGGTTCTCTGCATCTGCCTCCATCAGCTCCTGGATGAAGCCTCTAAGAGGGCAGTTATGTTAGGATTCTGTCTGTATATATAAGAGAATTTTGGAAGATTGTGCTATTAAGATCAAAGTCCACTATGTCTAGATGAGTTCTCCTTTCTCTGAGCTAAATAGAGAATTCCCTTTCTCAGTAGGGCTTTCTCTTCTCTGCCTGATCTTATCTGGACAGTGATCTTATCTAAGCACAGGTGCCAGAACTCATTACCATGATTATCACTAAACTCTGAGGAGAGTGATTTAATGGAGATATCCCATCTAGCACTGTGTGTTGCAAGGTCTCTCACTCTCCTCATAATAGTAGGCTGTGGGTGCATGTATATGTTCCCATCTGCTGCAGGGGAATCTTCTCTGATAAGAAAAGAGCCAAAGAGATGTCTCAGCTTATAAAAGTGTTTGCTTTACAAGCCGGATGTCCAAATAAGTTCAGTTCTAGAATTCAATTTGATGGAAGAAGGAGAGAAGTTTCTAAATGTTGTCCTTGTGAACCTTAGTTTGCACATTCCAGTATTAAATTCACATGCACAAATACATGCACACACAGAAAATAAAAAGGAAATTAGAAAGATATATGTGTATGTACACATATGTGTATAAACACACATGCATATATTTTGTCTTATGGTACAAAGGAGCAAGTATGTTACATCTTTAGGAGAATTGCCCTTTGCTGAATTGTTTGTCTTGACCTCCTTAGTCCTGCAATTACAAATTTGTGTTAGCAACCCAGCTCTTTTACATAGGTTCTGGGAACCAAATTCACATCCTTATTGCTCTAAAAAAAACTTTACTCACTTGCCTAACACTCTATCTCCGTAGCCTTTCACTTAAAATTAGAAATAAGTTAATTTAATTAAAGTCTGTAAGTACCATTTAAAATCAAAACAACACAATAAAGCAAAATAAAATAGCAACAACAACAAAACACAACAACAACATCAAAAGGCTTTTGATTGGGCAAGGTGAACTCTCTTAAGCATTGGGAGAACTTCCTACTCTTACAGAGGACTAGCTTTTGTTCCCAGCACCCACATCACAGCTGCAAGCCACCTGTTACTGCAGCTGTAAGAGTTGTAATACCATGATGATTTCTGCTGGCAACACACACAAACTAACAAAGGCCTATTCACATGCATTTAAAAATATTTTAAAAGCTGTAGAATATTTTGATGACAACAAAATTTTCAAACCCAAATTACATCAAACTAATTTATTTTGCTTTATGAACATGGGTATCTTCACAGAACCACAGGGAAAGACCTTTCCTCACTGTTAATGTGTGACTAGAGTATTCTTAGCAACACAATAGTGTGTCATCACTCTGTATTTAGAGATAAAATACCTGGAATTTTTGAGGCTAGGTGAAAGTGACTGGTATCACATGCTAGGTTTCCTTTTGCAGGAGGATTAGTGGAAAACACCTTTTCATTTAGATCAATATAGGAATATGTATGAAGCACATACTCTTTGCTAAGCACAAATTCTGTTTTCTAAAACTATTTATTACATATACTCAGTTTGGGTAAGCAGTGTTCATTTTTATTTGAACAATATGAGAGTTAGAGAGGAGAGCCTCTTTTCTTCTTGAATCAGTTTTACTAAACTTTTAAGTAATGTAAAAGAAATGAAATGTCCCCAGCAACTTTCAGGGCCCTTGTTCTCACCTTTAAGCATTTGCACAGCATCAGCTGTGCCTGCTGTAAGATCCTTCTTGAGGAACATCTCTGTAGGAAATGGCTCCACTTCCATCCATTTGCCTAAGAATTTCACCATGAGTGAGAAATCCCTATCACAAAAGAACACACGTGGTACGCACTCACAAATAAATGGATATTACCCAAAAGATCAGAACACACAAGATACAATACACAGTCCATATGAAACTCAAGAAGAGGGAAGACCAAAGTGTGGGTGTTTTGGTCCTTTGTAGAAGGGGGAACAAATACTCACACAGTGCAGAGCAGAGACTGAAGGAAAGGCCATCCAGAGACTGCCCCACCTGGGGATACATCCCATATACAGTCACCAAACCCAGACACTATTGCGGAGGCCAAGAAGCACTTGCTGACAGAAGCTTGTTATAGAGAGAGGCTCAGCCAGAGGCTAACAAATACAGAGGCAGATGCTAACAGCCAACCATTGGACTGAGCACGGGGTCCCCAATGGAGGAGTTAGAGAAAGAACTGGAGGAGATTAAGGGGTTTGCAACTCCATAGGTAGAAAAAAAATTGTCAACTAACCAGACCTTCCAGAGATCCAAGGGACTAAACCATCAACCAAGGAGTACACATGGAAGGACCCATGGCTGTAGCAACATATGTAGCAGAGGATGGCCTTGTCGGGCATCAATGGGAGAAGAGGTCCTTGGTCCTGAGAAAGCTAGATGTCCCAGTGGGCAGGGGAACACCATCATAGAAGCAGGGGGAGGGAGGGTGGGATAGGAGATTTTATTGGGGACAGGGAGATAACATTTAAAATGTAAATAAAGAAAATATCCAATAAATAGAGAAAACAAGACATAAAAATCATAAATTTTTTCTTCAAAAGCAATAGAAAAGAAAATGGCTCGGAACCTTGTTAGGGTCACTGAAATAATGAAGCCTGTATACCTTATGGTGTCTCCATTGGATATTTCCCCAACACACAAAAAGTACAGACAGAATGCAGTCAGGATTTTTACATCTTGGTAGAGTGTATCAAACTTTCTCTTATTTATCTAGGGTGACAATGTGTACTCTCAGTCAGTTTTATTATTTAACTAGAAAGCTATATCTGAACCAATAATACAGCTGCTGGAGCTTTGGCATGAAGAGGAATACAGAATAAAAAGATTAGAAAGACGAATGAATTCATCTTTTGGCCAGTGTCTTTTTCATATTGCATATACACCCATGCACATGAATGTCAAATATTCTGTTGTTCTGGTTTCAGAAATAAGAATACTTCCACCTTCTTCTGCTTTATGCCATCCATCCTAAGCAAGCTGTCATTTCCTAAGTGACCTATGTTTAAATTTTTATATATATATGTATATATGTGTGTGTGTGCATAATGTGTGATATATGTATAATCACACAATAATTTAGAAGAGTCATATATAATTAAGAAACCTGTGACTATTACTTTTATTAAAACAGCAAGATAAACAGCATCCTTAGAGATATAATTTGTTAGGTTTTGTGTATAATCATAAAAGTTCTGCATTGTAATTACCATATAATAAATGTGTGTATTTAATTATTTGATTTAATATGGGCATCTGTTTGGTACAATTAAGAAAAAGACACATTCACACATTCCCAAGAGTTTACCTCTCTATGCATCCATTCCAAAAATAATAATACTCTTTTATCACTGTATATTTGGAAGCAGTAAGTTGCTGTATTTTTTTTATCTTTTGATAACCTTTCTGAGAATTAAAATTGTTCTTTACAACTCCTATGATGAATTCCACTGTGTGTCTTTATTTAGCAATCTGCATGATGACGCCTTGATTCACAGATGGCCATGGTACTTTTTCATGGATGCCGCGTCACCCACCCTCATAGTGGTGAAGATTATTTCCTTCCAACTGCCTACTTGTCCCATCCTTCTCTCCTACTGAATGATTCAACTAGTATTTCACGTCATATAAATGCATATAGTTACACAATGAACATAGGTTATATACACATGCATATATGTAGTTAATAACTAAATCTAGTTTCATTTATGATAAAATATGTTATAATTTGTCTTGCTTTAGTCACTACATTTTCCAGTTGCTGACCCCTCCTTTTACATTCTTTCTGAAAAATTCTTAGACCAGTACTCATGTTTTTCATTCAAATATGTATATGTTCAAATTCCATTATAAATAAGAGAAAATAAATTCAATATTTGTTTTTCTAAATCAAACTGATTACATTTAAATGATGGTCTCCAATTGGTCCATTTTCTTAAATCGAATGAATTTCATTCTTCATACTGGTTATTATGATTTTATTTTGTATAAATAAATGTGTTTTTATTTATATAAATACCCATTCATTGTTGACAACTGTCAACTATCCATTGTTGATAACCATTCTTTGTTGATGAATGGTTCTGTATTGTGGCTCCATATTTTGTAATAAATATAGATGTGCAGTTAACTATCTTTGTATCATGTGACTGCCTGTCTGAAAAGTCTCTCTTTGGTCTTGAGTTCCTCTATGCTAATTCCCATATTATTATGATAATATGTAATATTCCTTCATTAGTATGTGTTCTCAGCTGTTGTTTATAGGATTCTTTTCTTGAGGATTCTCACCAGCATGTTTTGTATTTGCTTTTGAAGAGAGCCATTGCCACTTTGTTGAGTCTCAGTTGATAATGTTAACATTTTCCTAATCTGTTGGATTTCTGCATGTGTTCTTGCCTATTGAGTTTACTAAGGTTTTATTATCGGAAGATTTATAATTTTTTTCAGGTTCTATATATTCTACATAATTAATTCTTTACTGTGTTTCATATAATCTCATTATTTGGTGTGCTATTAGATTATTAGAATAATTCACAATAAATATTTGCTCATGCCTGTATATTCTATGTAGTATAACGTTTTTCCTTCTAGCTATCTCCTATTTTCAGGTTTTAAATTAATGTCTTTGATCCATTTTAATTGATCGCTATATAGCACAATATATAGGGATGTAGCTTCATTCTTCAGCTTGCAGAAATCTTGTATGGCAACATTTATTGAAGAAGCTTTTTAATCCTCTAGTTTTCTATGTGGATTATTTTTTATATGTGTTAAAATAAATAGCTATAACATATTGAATTATTTCTAGGATCTCTGCTTTATTACAGTTTTTAAGGTATTTGCTTTTCTGTTCATATAACTCTTGATTTGTTATGAATCTGTGATAAACTCTTTCATTCTTTCTTTCTATCTGTCTCTGTCTCTCTGTCTATCTATCTCTTTCTGTCTTTCTCTGTCTCTCTCTGTCTCTCTGTCTATCTATCTCTGTCCGTCTTTCTCTGTCTCTCTCTGTCTCTCTCTGTCTCTCTCTTTCTCTCTCTCTCTGTCTCTGTCTCTCTGCCTCTCTCTCTCTCTCTCTGTCTCTCTCTGTTTTTAATTATCTTTAATCTTTTTCACAGTCCAGTCATTACCCCCCTCCTACAGGTCTGGTCTCTGGCATTTCCTCATCCAATTCCTCCTCCCCTGTTTCAAAAAAAATGTCCCCATTGTCAATCCATCCCAGCCCAACCTGCCAGTCCTCCCTACTGCCTGGGGCCTCAAGTCTCTTGAGGATTATGTGCCTCTCTGACTGAGGCCAGCCCAAGCAGTCCTCTGCAATATATGTGTTAGGGACCTCAGTTGTTACTATTTTATCCAAAATATTTATTAAATGTGTGAAACAAGTAATACTTTGAATTACTATATTTCTTAATTATATTTGCTTGTTTAATTTAATTTTTAACTTAATCCATTTAAAGAATTGTGTGTAGTATCATCCAGAGAACATTACATCTACATTTTGCTAAAAATTCAAACAGTTAAACATTTCTTGATTACTTTTGGATTCTCCTAATATTTACCCTGAAATATCTAATTATTTTCTCCTATTTATGTGCTGGTTGAATTAATTAATTAATTAATTCAAAACTTTTCATATGAATCATTCCAAAGCTTTCTAAACATTTGAACATTTTGGTTTACTTTTCATTTTCTCTACATACCTGATTTTGTAATCTATATTTATTTCTTCTCTAATTAATAAACTTCAATTTTAGAGCAGATTAAGATTTGCAGACAAAAAACTGAAGAGAAAGCCAAGTTTCCATGTAAGTTTTGCCACATGTTCTTCAGACTTAGTTTTCTTAGTTATAAATTGTTTAATTTACTTTCTTTTTTTTACAAAAATTCATCTGCAAAAGACATAAAATGACTAGAAATGTGCTTGTAGGATTTGAATTATCCTTTTGCTACATTTCAGTCTCATGTGTTATTGTGGGAATGTAGTTAAATTTTTTAGCTCTTATAATATATATATATATTGTATATACATACATGTCTGAAAATCTTCTTTGATTAAAAATTTTAATCAGTTTATAATTGAAATAATTACTTTCATTAAGTTTGTTTTGATACTTATACTAGATAAATATTTTGCAAATATTTTCCCGGTATGTGGCATTTATTTAAATATTAATAATGTTTTGACAAAGTAGATGTCTTTAATTTTTATAAATTCTGGATAACGGTATTCTAATCTTGCCACTAAAATTACATAATAAAATATAAGATGAATTAGAAGGTGTCATATCTTCTGTAAGTTTATTACATTAAATTTTTTGCACTGGCATTAGAAGGTTTATTAATATCCAAGTAAATTACATATGGCTGTCTTTGTATCCATATTTTTAAAGTGAGGAATCATACATAGGGATTCAAATGAACTCTTCTCTACATTTTAACAAAATATATTTTGTTTGAGGTTTTTTTCTGTTTAGTAGTACTGTCATTGATATTGATTGTTATTGTTTAGTGGCATTCAGAATTAAAATTTCTAGCTGCAACTGAGTGTAGTAATTATAACTCTTTATCTAAAGTGCGCATAGACTTGGGAATGATTTTCTTATAAGGTGCACCACTTTCTATTTTAGACAAAACTACTTTTGTTTTACATTTTTATAATATTTGGAATGATGGCCTTGTCCTTTAACTCCTCGTATTCTTGTCTTCAGTTTATGAAGCTTTACCCGAAGAGTTTAAGTTGTTATAGAAACGATCCATCTCTTCCTTCTGTACTCACTTTTCTTCACAGCAATTTTGTATTTAGTGCTAACATGCATATTGGTGTGTGTGTGTGTGTGTGTGTGTGTGTGTATAAGTTCTATAGATTCATTCTTTGCTTACTCTTTCCACTTGTCCTGTGCCATTCAGTACGCAATAGGCTTCCTCTTCTATGAAAGATGATTTTAGAGTCTTGTTTGGATTAGTTCCTACATTCTTTATTCTGTTCTCTTGACTCGCATATACTTTCTAAATTGTCAACCTAGGCTATGGTATCTACTCCTTACCATTATGCTTATATTTATGACCATTTTGTATGAACCTCAAAATGTATGTTAGCACAAAATGAAGCAGAACTCACTTCTGCCCTTATCATACACTAAAGGCAAAGACTGATATGTTTACAGTCTCAGTTCTTCTGTTTATGACTATAACCGTCTTCCTCATTTGTTTGATTTTTTTTATCTTATATTAAATAAGTTTTGAAGATTTTTTTCATAAATGTTTGTACAGGTTTCATTAAAGTTTAACTAAGGATTTCATTTGGAATGTTGATATGAAATAAATAACAATAATGACATTATACACATAATATCATTATAGATCATAATAATATTATTATAAGTGTGATCTGTGGGAATGGAGATTTTGGAAGGTATGGAAATTTCTAGCCCAAATAAGGCAATGAATTGATTAGTTACCTATCATTATGTAAAAACTGAGTGTGAAGACACATGACAATAATCCCTAACTCAGGAAGTGAGTACTTGGAGAGCCGATTTTAGCAAAAATAGAACAATGTGAATGAATCCATTAATTTTTTATTGATAAGGCGAACAATCTTGGTTTTATTTATTTATTTATTTATTTATGTTCTTTTCTTTCTTTTCTTGTTCTCTTTTTTTATCACTTCTATATTTTTATCACTTCTATATCCTCCTCCCAGTCCACCTTCCCACTGTTCCCCTTCTCATTCCTTCTATGCCTGTCTCCAAAAGGATCCCCTCTGCCACCAGGCCTCCCAACTCCCTGGGGCCTCAAGTCTCTGGAGGGTTAAGAAAGGCTTCCTCCACCGAAGCCAGACCAGGTGGTCCTATACTGTATATGTGTTGGGGGTGGGGTGGAGGCTCATATTAGGAGGTGAATGCTGTCTGGTTGATTGCTCAGTGTCTGAGAGATCTCAGGGGTCAGGGTGAGTTGAGACTGCTGGTCTTCCTATGGGGTTGCCATCCTCCTTAACCGCTTCCAGTCTTTCCCCACTTCAGCCACAGGGGTCCCTGACTTCAGTCCAGGGGTTGGGTGAAAATATCCCCATCTGACTCTTTCAGCTGTTTGTTGGTTCTCTCTCAAAGGACAGGGATACTAGGCTCCTGTCTGTAAGCACATCACAGCGTCATTAAAGTGTTAGGTCTTGCAGTGTCCCTTGAGATGGATCCCTAGTTGAGTCTGTCACTGAGGCCTTTCCCTCGGTCTCTTCTCCATTTTTGTTCCTACAGCTCCCTTCTGTGTTTTATTTTTTTTATTATTATTCGATATAATTAATTTACATTTCAAATGATTTCCCCTTTTCTAGCCCCCCCACTCCCCAAAAGTCCCGCAAGCCCCCTTCTCTTCCCCTGTCCTCCCACCCACCCCTTCCTACTTCCCCGTTCTGGTTTTGCCCTAAACTTCTTCACTGAGTCTTTCCAGAACCAGGGGCCACTCTTCCTTTCTTCTTGTACCTCATTTGATGTGTGGATTATGTTTTGGGTATTCCAGTTTTCTAGGTTAATATCCACTTATTAGTGAGTGCATACCATGATTCACCTTTTGAGTCTGGGTTACCTCACTTAGTATGATATTCTCTAGCTCCATCCATTTGCCTAAGAATTTCATGAATTCATTGTGTCTAATGGCTGAATAGTACTCCATTGTGTAGATATACCACATTTTTTGCATCCACTCTTCTGTTGAGGGATGCCTGGGTTCTTTCCAGCATCTGGCAATTACAAATAGGGCTGCTATGAACATAGTAGAACATGTATCCTTATTACATGGTGGGGAGTCTTCTGGGTATATGCCCAGGAGTGGTATAGCAGGATCTTCTGGAAGTAAGGTGCCCAGTTTTCGGAGGAACTGCCAGACTGATTTCCAGAGTGGTTGTACCAATTTGCAACCCCACCAGCAGTGGAGGAGTGTTCCTCTTTCTCCACACCCTCTCCAACACCTGCTGTCTCCTGATCCAAATGGATCAAGGACCTCCACATAAAGCCAGACACTCTGAAGCTAATAGAAAAGAAACTGGGGAAGACCCTTGAGGACATCGGTACAGGGAGAAAGTTTCTGAACAGAACACCAATAGTGTATGCTCTAAGAACAAGAATTGACAAATGGGACCTCATAAAATTACAAAGTTTCTGTAAGGCAAAGGACACCATCAAGAGGACAAATCGGCAACCAACAAATTGGGAAAAGATCTTCACCAATCCTACATCAGATAGAGGGCTAATATCCAATATATATAAAGAACTCAAGAAATTAGACTCCAGAAAACCAAACAACCCTATTAAAAAATGGGGTACAGAGTTAAACAAAGAATTCTCACCTGAAGAACTTTGGATGGCGGAGAAGCATCTTAAAAAATGCTCAACATCATTCGTCATTAGGGAAATGCAAATCAAAACAACCCTAAGATTTCATCTTACACCAGTCAGAATGGCTAAGATTAAAAATTCTGTGTTTTATTTTTATATTAACTTTACATTGTAGAGTCATCACTTGCTACACGAAGCAATTAACTTGTGATTTTAATATTATGGAAAATTTGGAATATATTCTTAGTAAACTTCCATACTATTGACACAGATACATGTCTTCCTTTTCAATCAGCATAACTACAGCTCTCATTGATGTGCATTACTGGTTTGGATAGGAATTCTAATGATATATTCCACAGAAGTAATATCATGTCTTTGTTTGTGATCCTAGACATTGCTTGGATTCTCATTTGCAAAAGCCCAGTTTTGTCATTTAGTAGCATGGGTTTTTGAGAGTTTTTGTCATCATCCAATAATGGAAGTTTTTAAAAATTTTTAAGTATATATTTTTATACTTGTATCTTTTAAAGGCCTTCACATGGGAATTTACATTAATTTATTGAAGATGTTAGGGTAGTCTTATATCACTGGTATAAGTCATGCTGTGGTCCTGAGCTCCATGGATTCAGTACGTATTGACTTACTAAGATTCCTTTGTATACTTTTGCTTTTGGGTTTGTAAAAAGCAGATGTTGTATTACTTTATAATTTTCTTCTTCTTTTAATCCCTTCCTCATCTGTCTCAGCTGGTTTTATTATAGAAGCTAATTACTATTTCATGGAATGAGAACTTACGATGCCTTTCTCTTTGTTATATTCTGGAGCAAATATGGACATAACACTTGATACAGTGGCCTGTCATGTCTTTTTTTTTTTAAAGACAGGGTTTCCTCTGTGTAGCCTTGGCTGTCCTGAAACTCACTCTGCAGACCAGGCTGGCCTTGAACTCAGAAATCTGCCTGCCTATGCCTCCCAAGTTCTGGGATTAAAGGCATGTGCCACCACTGCCTGGCAGCCTGTCATGTCTTAAGTTTTGTTTGAATTGATGTATTTTAGATCATACTTTTTAATATATAATGTACCTTTTATTCATACATAAAATGCTAACTTATAAGGTGCTATTTTCTGAAATTAGAATTCAATAATCCTGATGATCAGCTCAGAAGAGTACATTTTGGTTTTGTCAGGACTTCATCATCTTGAAGTAACTGGATTTAGAATAAAAAAGTAATGGCCTCTTGTTAAAAGGACATTGCCCATGGGTTAGTATCTTATAAGACTGAAGACAGTTTTTCTGGCAGGGAATGTATACTTCATGATGATGGAAAATTTCATTGGATCATGGAATTTCAGGAGGAGAATCCACTTCTACGTTCCACTTTAAGTAATACATTTATTGGTCAGAATAGTAGTTGAATAAAATTTATATTGTTTGGTCAATAGTAGAAGTTTTGGCCTAATTTTGAATATAGTGACTAAAATGTATTGAAAGAACTCATTCTTAAAATCTCCCTTTCCAATAGTGATGCACTAATAGCTCACTGGCATATTAGTTCTCACTGGTGACATATTAGTTCCCACTGGTGACATATTAGTTCAAACTGGTGACAGCTGGACATTCAGCAGTTCTCCAGCAAAGATGGCCTTGGTGCACCAACACCTGTGTGCCAAACATGGACACAACCTCATCACCTGGGGCCATGTCAACTTTCTTCATGAGCTTATTGAGTAATGTCGTTGTTGCTGATTGCATTGGCCTGTTTTCCATGATGCAACTTAGGCGAGGAAGAAATAATCTCGGCTTATGACTAAAGTCGGAAACGCCATCATGTCGGTCAAGGTATGGTAGCAGAAGTGTTAAACACTTAATGATCATATTGTGTTTGCAGTCAGGAAGCATAGAAGGTAATGGAGGTTGAGCCAAATTATCACATATTCAAAGACCACTAGTAGTGAGTCTTCATTCCTCCTGCAAGGTTTCATGTCCTCAAGGTAACACTGCTAACAAAACAGATAGGAATTTAGTGTTTTAATGCATGAATCTACTGAAGTCATTCATATCTAAATAATAGCACTGTTGAAACTAAATCACGTCAATATTATGACTCATTCCAACCACTTGACTCTTAGGTTTCTATGTTGCTACTGTGATTATTTGATAATCCTGTGTATGACTACAGATATAACTGTTTAGTTGAAAGATTCCCTTTGGTAGTAGCAAAGTGCGGTGTGATAGGACAGGTTTACCAATGGATATTAAGCTGCAATTAAATGAGAGCAGCAAACAAGTTGTGTGAGTGCTGAATAGAATAAAACTGACTATATTTAAAAAATGGAAGAAGGTTTTGAGAGCTTTCATTATGAAAAATTTAAATTGTTTGAACACATAGAATGCATATTGTTAAGATTTAAATCTCATATATGTTTGTATAAACTTTTTCAGGTTGTCTATTGATATTTAAATTTAGAATTTTATGGATAGATGGTCACATGCTGAAAAATAAGAAAGAACTAAGTAAACTTAAAATGTATATTTATAAAATAATTGCCAACACAGTATTTAACTGTTTTCTTATTGTAAAGCCATTGCTAGGTACTCAAGAATGTTCCCTAGCACAAAAGTTTACTGCCTCAGTTTACAATGCTAAGGATACACACATACACACACACACACACACACACACACACAAATCTTGTTTTAAAAAAAACATAGAGAATTACATACATACATATAATTACATGTATATAAAGATATAAATATATGCTCAGATTTAATATTTGTTGCAGAATTCTTTATCTGAGAAGAAAATAAAATACTATAGTATAGTTATGTAAACAATATTAAGTAAAATTTGTTTTATATTCTTGACCCTATGAATATTTTCTTTTTATTTGCCCTTATTTTTTCTAATTGTTAATGCTCAATTTTAATATTGCAAGATGGATCATTAAATAATTAAATTAATAATGTAGTATTTTAGTCCAGGAAGAGTATAGTTATGAATCCAGATTCTAGATATTTTTTCAACGTGGAAAATGTAATACAATGTAAACCTTAAAATAGATATATGAAAATAAACCTAAACAAAATATAGAATCATACTTAGATGACTATAGTAATTATACTATGAATTTTCTGCATATTTAAATATATCAGAATACCAGAATAAATTTATTTCTGAAATACAAAATGTCTGAGTATTATAATTGTATAATTGGTTTAAACACAGTGACTAACAGGGGAAGAATAAATGAGCAGAAATTATTTTAATTGCATGCTTGTGTATTTAATGCTTTTGCTAAACATATTGCTCTGTTTTAAACTTATCCTGTGTGTTGTAACTGCTTCTGAATAATTTCTATAAGACAGTCATTGGATAGATTTCTTTGAAATGATACAACTGTTCTTTCCCCACAGCGTTGCTCCAACAGTCTTGTTTCTTCTAGGCTCAGTGCAAAACTGTTTGACAATGTAGAGAAATTTCAGATTTCTCATATTTATTCCTTTTTTGAAAAATATGACAAAACTAGAGAAAACATCTTATTTGTTTTATATATGGTTCCTCATTTCTTTTTGCCTGCATTACAAGAAATTATTAGCTCAATTTATTCTTCCTTTTTAAACTTTTTTTTGCATTTATTTATTTTTTTGCTTCTTGGTACATGTGTTCACAGGCACATATTTGAAGATCAGAGAACAATATACAGGAAGGAATTTGTCCTTTTTCCTCTTGAAATGTTAAGGTTCGGGTTCCTTAATAATAGAAGAAAAATAAAACTGAAATGATTACTAACAATGTATGTAATACACCAGCTGTTATGAGGCCCACAACACATATACAGCAGAGGACTGGCTGTCTGGACTCAGTCAGAGAAGATGCACCTAACCCTCGAGAGAATTGGGCCTCAGGAAGGTGGGGGTGTCTGGTGGGGTAGGGGTGGGACATCCTTTTTGAGATGGGTGAAGTAGGTATGGGATGTGGAACAGTTGTAGGCTGAACCAGGATGGGGATAAAGTCTGGAATGTAAAAAATGATTAAAGAATAAATAAAAAATTTTTATGAGATATAGTTAAAAATACTATATATATTCCTGTACTACAATATTTAGTGGATGATTTATATTTAAGTCTAAACATCTAAAGCATAGATATCAAAATGTGATTTCATAATACAATAAAACTAAATGTTTAGGTAATTATGCAATTTTTACCAAATTAACACAATTATTATATTATTATATTATTCTTTATTTGTCTAATCTTTCTTGTAGTATTTCCCTTGACTAAGCTATTATTTCAACTTAATTTGTAATGGTTATGTGAACAAAATGCTTATTATCAATAATTAGAAAAGATTACCATTAAAATATTTTTTGAATATGAATATTTCTGAAATGGTATTTAAATTTAGAAGTAGTTTTATTGCACAACCTTATTTTACCTATAATCACTAATAGATGAATTTTCTGCAAATACCTGAAAAATATTTTGTTAAAAATTGAGTAATTTATAGTACCATGACTTGTAAACATATTTTAGGTGACCATACATATATATCTGTCTTTCCTTAAGACACTATAGCATTAGTTTGACACAGTAAAAAGTTCCTTGACATTGATAGGAGTATAATGGGAATGGCATTGTGCTAACAATTACCGTGCCTGTTTACCCATTCTAACCTACTGAATCAGAGGAAGTGTCCTGCGGGAGGAAACATGAAATGTGAAGAGGATACATATATAGGAAGAAGAAAATTCAGAACAGAAGGGAGAATATTAAAAAGAAGACAGCACATCAAACGAGGGAGGGGGGAACCATCCCACAGTCACAGCTCTGACCCATAATTGTTCCTGTCTGAAAGAATTAACGTGATGGATATGGAGTGGAGCCTGAGGAAAAGAAGGTTCAGCAAAAGGCCCAAAGTGGGATCCACTGAGGCTATGAAAAGCTCACAAAAAGGGAACTAGCATGACCACACTTCTGAAAATCCAACAAGCTGTAAGAGTCACATGCAAATATTTGCCCCCAACCATTAGACAGAAGGAGCTGAGCCCTGTTGTTGAACTAGGGAGGGCTGAAAAGGCTGAGGAGAAAGGTGACCCTGTAGGAGGACCAGCAGTCTCAATCTGGACCCATGAGATCCCTCAAACACTGGACCACCAAACAGGCAGCATACACCAGCTGACATGAGACCCCCTAGCACACATACAGTGGAGGACTGCCAGGACTGTGTTCATTCAGAGAAGATGCACCTAACCCTCAGGAGACTGGAGGCCCAGGGAGTTTAGAGGTCAGGTAGAGTGGTGGGTTGGGAGATCCATCTGGAGACAGGGAAGTGGGGAGGGGGTAAGGGATGTGGAACAGTCAGAGGGTGGATAAGGGGGAAAAATATGAAGTGTAAAAACGTAAATATTTTTTTTAAAAGAGTGAAAGAAACATACAAACATTATGTATAAAATTGAATAAAAGTCTTCATGGAAAATGAACTTCTTGATTTACATGCTTAAGGAAGTTAAAAGTAATGAAGACACATTTTACAATAAAAGGATGGTACAAAAACAGATGGTAACTGTTGTATGTGAAAAATAAAGCCATCAACTAGGAGGGCAGAATAACAATTTCTTTTAAAAATAATGTTATCAAATTTAGTTGAAAGAAGCTATGTGACTAAACAAATTTTAAAAAGGAAAATTATGTACCCATCCATCTGAACACATATACATGCAAGTAACTAACTCTATTTTATTGAGCCTTATTATGTACTTTAAAAAGTGTACTTTTCTGGAAATTTCCCAATGAGTGAATTCATGTTGTAGAAAAATAATTTTCTTTAGTATCCAAAAATGTATGTGGTAGGACAAGAGTGAAAACAGTGTCATCATGAGATTGCAGCTCTCTGCCAGGTAAAATATGGTAAAGAAAAAAGTCTAATTATAGCCCAACTAATAATTTACCTTTTATAAGTGTTTCAGAGAAGCAAGCAACTCTCGTATGTGGCAATTATTTTTGATGGTGTTTAAAGGAACAGAGGACAATGATAAAACACATTTTTATGCTTAGTTTGTTAAGAAAGAATTCAAATGGAAAGCACAGTGAGATTGAGAGATGGTGTCAGGTAGGGTAGAAAGGGTAATGAGGTCTTTTCTGGAAACTGTGAGAGGAAGAGACCAGTTCAGACTAGCATTTGATTTGAAATGTGTGGGGTTTTTTGTTTCAAATTATTTATTTTGTGTATCATAGTTGCACAACTTGAGGCTAGTTAAATTCAATTGTTTTTTAAAACATCTCTTTGAATATTTCCTAGATTATACATGCAAGTGACCATGAAAATATTCGGCATTTTAAAACTTTGAAACTTTGAACAGGTACTTACATGAAGGAAAACATACAATTTTGAAATAACTGACTTGTATAGTTTTATTCTCATTAGCATTAGTCTTATTCTATATAGTATATCACAGAAGATCACATTGCCTATCTGAAGACTGGGTACTTGGATCAATATCTTAAGCTCTCACATACATTCTTCTCTATGCTTCTCACTGAATGAAGATTAAACTGTGAGAGTGCTATTTATAAAATATTTTGGTTTCTTCATTCCATATTATAAGTTCATTCCATATATATAAGTTCATGATATTGTACAATATACAAAGATAAAATTATATCTGTCTAAAAACATACTGACAAATTCAGGGTATACTGTTATTTTTGCCGAAATAAAGATTTCATTCAATTCACAATGGCTAATAATACATTACAATTGTTAAAATTCTTATGAGTTGATTTTCTCTGTATGATAATTGTTTATAATTCATCATCATTATTGTGGTATGTGAGATTCATTTTAGGATCATTTAGGCATTGCTTTACAAGCAAATTATAACCCACTTATATGATTTTTTGTGAAGCTATCTTTATAGGATAGATATTAATTAGAATTTATTACGTTTTTTTAATATATGACACTTTTTTATATCACTTGAAATTTAACATGTTTATAAGGATTATGTCTCACAATTAGAACATGGAAATAGAAAAAGTAGTATCGTAAAGTCATATTGAAAATGATTTAACTTTGAAAACTCTTCCTCTGTCTAGTCAGTATCCATTAATAGATGCAAGGTTTTCACAGTCTTATAGGCAGTGGAGAACACTAGTTAAAAACTAAAGAATTTATTCTACAGTAATTATTGTGATGAATTATAATGCCTTATTGTATCTTTAATTATTCAGATGAAATTAAGTTTGATATTTCACATGGGGGTTGAAGATGAATTTATCTTTCTCCATTGCCGGACAATAGAGGTTTAAATTTTGATAATATTCTAATCAAAAGTATATTTTAAACATTGTGTTTAGAAACAACTCAAGTATCAATTATTCTCAGTCCATCATCTCATGGTGACTAACTATACTTGTTTAATATTTTAAGACTACCGAAATCGAACATGTTCAGTTTCCTCTTGATCTGAGGTATTTGTTCAGATCTTTATTGGTGTTATAATGGGGACAAGAAATTAGTACATATCAAAATGTTTTTGATGGAATAACCACACATGTATTTACAGAATTATTCTTTTCTACTTCTTTGAAGCTTCACACTGACCAAGATAAAGGAGATGGAAATTTAAAATACATTTTGACAGGAGATGGAGCAGGCAATCTGTTCGTTATAGATGAAAATACAGGAGATATCCATGCTGCAAAGAAACTAGACAGAGAAGAAAAATCTCTATACATTCTTCGTGCCAAGGCTATAGACAGAAAGACCGGGCGACAAGTGGAGCCAGAATCCGAGTTTATTATTAAAATCCATGATATCAATGACAATGAGCCTAAATTCACAAAAGACCTGTACACAGCCAGTGTTCCGGAAATGTCTGGAGTTGGTAGGTATCGCGTAAACCGTGTGAATTTAACATGATTGGTCTCATACTCTTACTAAAAGTTTTGTAGCCATGTGGAATTTTCACGTGTCCTCTCATAATCAGAGCTGTATCTACCTACAAACTCTTATTTTAGTCAAACATATCCTTTCTAAATAATTTCAATTATTATTGTAGCCATGTCTTCTTTTAATTATAATTAATGAGTGAAGTTGTTTGGTTCCAGTGGCAGTAGCACCTGCTCTATCATTCAGAATAAATGTCCTAAAGAATGCGTTGCCACCTGACCAGGGAGGGAGTTACTTATGTCCGCAGCTCTTCTCACATTAAACTCAAAGAGGAAACTGCTCTATTTGACAAACTGTTTCTACATAACTGGCTCATTTAATCATCAAAATAATCTTATTTTGTAAGTATGGGAAATAGAACTTAACAGTCCATCCTGCAGATTAGGAATTAGAAGAATTTAACAACTGAATGAAGATCACATAATCTGTGGCATCGTACTAGGATTCAAATTTTTGCTCTATATCTCTATATTTTTCTCTATTGGTCTTTGACTTTCCATGCAAACTGAAAACAGTAATTACTCACATTCTGAGAGTCTTCCAATGTCAAGCACCATTCCTTAATACACATAATTGCTACTTGTATGCATGTTAATATGATTAATTTTATCAATGTGCAATGATATATGTGCAACGTATTCTATAACAGAAATACATTGTGTTTTAAAATATTAGCGAAATAATGTTGATCAAAATATCCAAATAAGATATTTATTTTTCTATATTTATCATTACTCACTTGAATATTAGTTCTAAATAATATAATAATGCACATTTGACTTAAGAAACTATTAGAAAAAACTAAATCTTTATGTATCTTCACTGATAGTGTGGCATAAATGTTCTTTAATGGTATAGTCTGTTTACAGAAAGGCACTGAAAATTTCGGAAGAAGTTATTATTTCATGTAAGCCCACCTATATGGGGAAGCTGAGGTTCTATTATCTCTTCAAGTTTTCAGTTTTAAAATTTAAAATGGATTTATCAAAAAGAACAGGGGTCTTTTGAGATCATAAACGTATACAACGTAGCATAGATGGGATTTCTTCAATGTTGTCCTAATAACTTTAGACGGCTATAATTTCCTGAATTAATCCATATTTCCCAGGCATTAAGTTATTTTACATTCATATTATGGAATGCATGTACTTATGAATGAGAAGAAAACATATGTAAAGTTATATTCTCTGGATAAATTTTTAATTCTGAGTTAACCATAAATCACAGAATTATAGTTATATCCTTTAAGTTTTAAAAACATCATTTTAATATGTTAATTTGCAAATTATTTGGCCTTATTTATACTTTCATAGATTTTTTTCCATAACAAGACATGTAATAAACATGATTTAGATGACAGAAATATTTGTTTATTAGAAAAATTGGCTGGGCAGTGGTGGCACATGCCTTTAATCTCAGCACTTGGGAGGCAGAGGCAGGCAGATTTCTGAGTTCGAAGCCATCCTGGTCTACAGAGTGAGTTCAAGGACAGCCAGGGCTATGCAGAGACAACCTGTGTCAAAACAAACAAACAAGCAAAAAAACAACAAAAAAACAAAGAAAAGAAAAGAAAGAAAAATAAAGAAAAACTGATCAGAAGTCTTCGTATGTCACGTACTTTAAACTTTCATGACATTACTCGACGGTTTTAAATATTTATTTTATTTAAGATTATAATATGATTACATCATTTCTATTTGCTGTTTTACTTTTCTTCAAAACATTCCCATATACCTTCCTTGCTCATTTCCAAAGTCATGGCCTCTTTTTTTCATTAATTATTTTTACAAACATATATACACATACAAACACACAAATACACACATACAAACACACAGACATACACAGATCAACATATACTCAGACACAAAGACAAGCAAACTCAAACAGTCACAGATAGACATACCCATACCCATACAGATACACAGACACACACACACACACAGACAAAACACACACACATACACACACACACACACACACTGAACCAAATGCTTCAGTAACAATTGTTCAGTTTTTATTTTGTTTTTACAACAGAATGGAGGACAGGAAGATGGCTCAGAGATAAAGACCATCTGGTCCTCTTCTGAGTGTCTGTATTCAATTCCCAAAATCTACATGGTGGCTTGTCACTTTATGTAACTCCTGTCCCTGGTCATTTCATGGCCTCCCATGCTCTCCAGGGAAATCAAGCAAGGATACTTGTGGTCACAGACAAACATGCAGGCAAAGCAACCATGTGCATACAAAAATAAATAAACAAAATAAGAGAATATTTCTGTATCAAATATATTGATCTTTACAGTAAAACATTTGCTCTTTTTGTTTTATTGAAAATAGATTTTTCCATACAATATATCATGCTATATCTTACTGTATTCCCCACTCTCTACTCTTTCTGATAAATATTCTTTAATATTTAATGTACTACTTTCCCATCATTATGTTACATTCTAAACATGTATCCACTCAATTCAGTGTCTTCTTTATCATATTTGATATAAGTATTTATTTCATCATTGTTTATTTAAAATAAAACAATTTAAGACTGAAATAACTACCTTTAAATGTTATTTTTAAAACCTTCAATTATTGAATTTGTAATAACTATCAAATATTAAGTTTCTATATTTGCATTAATTCTTCAGTCTACATGCTATTTTGCTACATTTGGGTGTGATAAACATGTTTTCTGCAATTTCTAAGTATGAACTGACTTGTATTCTGAAAGAACTTTCTAGTCCTGCACACTGTAGAACATTTCAAGCTAGCATACTGATTCTTTCCTGTGCCAACTGAGACTCTTTTTAAAAAGGCTCACTGTCTGTGGATTCAAGTAGAGACCCCTAACTAAGCAGTCTGTTGGGAAAATCACAGAGAATGGGTGATCTTTAATCAGACTAGCTAGTTCTAATTTCTGTCTTGTCGCTTACTGGATCTCTGATATGTGGCCTAAAGGCATGTGTCCTACATGTGCCGTGAGGATTAAGTTTTAATACAAATGAATTCCTGCCAATCTGCTAAGCCTCCTCTAATCATCCTATGGAAAGCTTATGGCATGGAGTTATAAACAGTGCTTGGTTTCATGCTGTGATATTGAATAGCAGGCCACATTTTCATGTCTGCAGAGAATTTATACTATTCCAAAGAAAAACAAAACCTAAGTCTAATGTGTACAGAGTAATTTTCTCCAATTCTAATTAAAAGACTTTTGTTGTAGTAGTTGTTTCCTCTGAGTTTATGAAACTGTGCTCTTTTCTTGTGTCCCTAATACACATATGCTTAGTAAGGTGAGAATTAATCTCATGGATTCTTACGTTAATGAACGTGAAGAAGCACAGCAAAGAACAGGTGAGCATCCCAGGCTAAAGGGAGTGTTACACAGGTGTGTCTCCTTTTCATCCCTTTATTGATACACTTAATCAAACCTAAATAAGCTTGCTTTGTATCCTATAGAGGCCAAAGGAAATAAAATGAATAACCTTGTGAAAACATTGAAAACATGTCAGAATAGAATAAGATATTATTTTTTAGCTTTATAATTTAATGATTTAAATTACTTTCATTTTAGTAGGAAATAAAATTGTAAATTAGAGGAAAATGAAAATCACAAGTTAACCTTTGAGAAAGCTTTTTTTTTTTTTTTTTTTTTTTTTTTTTTTTTTTTTTTTTACTATTTATGGATTTACAAATTACAATGTCAGACTCTGTGTACACCGAAAAGTTATAGTTCAGTTCTTCTTTCTTCTGTGCAGGTGTGTGTGTTTAGCTCTGATGTTTAAACTCGGGTTTTCTACCTGGCTAAGACTCTATTTTACAATATTACTTTTTTGTTTGTTTGCTTCTTCATCATAAGATCTCTTTGTTTTGTTGTATTTATAATCCTGCTTCATTAAGGCACAGAATAACATATTTCAAAATGTTGAACTTGTCATTTCTCATGTAGCAATGCATGTGTTTATTGAACTCTTATTTGTATTTAGTGTGGACTTTTCCCATGATGGTATTACTATTTACTAAGGTTTTAATTCATTTAATTCTATCAATCTCCGTGGTAAAATACATTATACATTTTCATACACTCGATAGTGAGGAGTAAATCCAGGATTCCCTTTTTTTAAAGAAAATAATGAGTGAGAAATGGCTCTTAAAATAGATAATATTTAAAAGAACTGACATGTCTCTGCTTGTGGTGGGGTTGGATGCAGGTACGTCTGTTATACAAGTAACTGCCACTGATGCAGATGATGCTAACTATGGGAACAGTGCCAAAGTGGTCTACAGCATAGTGCAAGGCCAGCCATACTTTTCAGTGGACCCGGAGTCAGGTAAATAAACATATGCCTTCCACAGTCTATTTCATTTTATAAGATAGCCTGATACACATTTCTTTAGGTTGTTTTCTGTTTTTAAATCTATCCAATCAGTTGTGCATAGCTTCTTTCTTTCTGTATTATTTTAGGAAAATAAATATCAAACATCCTTACATTAACACAATCTATTTTAATTTTATTCTTTTAACTATTATTTATTGGGGTTAAATTTAAGAGGCTACAAGTTTTCAAAGGGATTAATACAATTTTCAGAATAAGAAAATGCTCCAAACTTAAAGACCATAAAATGTACGTAAATTAAGAAAAGTCAGTCCATTCAAATAGAAAATGCACAAAATAGAATGATTATCTGTTTGATGAATTAAGTTAAATTAATTGTGCATATTCTCATTTTCTTCATCTACCCTGTATAAAACGGATTTTACAAAGTACATATTGATTTCAGAGAAAATGCTTCAATTTTTTTTTTAAATTTTTAAAGGCATAATAAAAACTGCATTGCCAGACATGAGCAGAGAAAACCGAGAGCAGTACCAAGTTGTGATTCAGGCTAAGGACATGGGCGGCCAGATGGGAGGCCTGTCGGGGACCACCACAGTGAACATCACCCTGACAGATGTCAACAACAACCCTCCTCGGTTTCCACAGAGTAAGACAGTCCGTCCTGACGGTGTCGTGGGGATCTTCTCAAACATACCGACCTGAACTACTGTAGATTATAGTGTCTGCACTTCTAGTCCCTTTGCTGAGAGCAAATCAGAGCACATGTCCTAAACAGTGGTTCAAATCCCCTATAAGTGATGATACACATCACCAAGTAGGGGTGGAAGAAAACAAGACAACAAAGTTCTTTCGCAACTTAATGTTTCCTAGCAGGTGATGAGTAAGAACACTTTGTAAACAGCTATCTCCACAGTCTTCCAACCACACTGGGTGGGGATGTGGGCGCAAAAGTCTGCCTGTTTATATTCAGAGTCTACACTGTTCACAACTCTTAGCTAATTTATAAACAACATCAGAAGCCTTTATTTAATGGATTTTAAAACACAGATTGGATGTTTATCATCTCTGAAAACAGGATCTATATTTAAAGCAATGTATGTGGGTTAAATTGGCAGCATTTTAATATCCTTTTGGTTTACTTTAAAAGTCATGAAAACTTGATGATGATAATATCTTATTAATATTGAAGTCACTTAATATGTAACAAGATGTTAACTTTTAGTGTTATTTAATTTCCCGAATCAGTTAAAGATCAGTTCATTTCTTCTAGTTGTCATCTAAACTTTCCATTCAGATTCTCAAAATATAAACTAAGTGTATACCTGGATGAATTACCACACTAATGTTCTGTTATGCATTAGGATACTAACAGAAGATCTGTGTTCATTATAATAGTGAATAAGTGCTGAGGACAGGACAGTGAACTAAGCAGACTATAACTATAATGACATATGAATTAATTAATATCAAAATTTTTCTTATTTTACTGACCAAGAGTTTACAGTAAAGTTTGGGAAGTCCCACAGTGAACTTGAAACCTGCCATTTCTAACCATAGAAATCATTGGTAAAAGATTAGACTTTGAAGTAAGAGAGACTGTGCTTTGTATTACCATTTTCACAACTCAGCAAGATAATTTCCTTTGGCCTATCAACTAAAAATAATTTACCTGAGTTGCTTCTTTGAAAGGTCTAAATAGGCCACTACAGAAAACCCTTGGATTTATAAAATGCAAGCACCCACTTTTAAATATATTTCTTTAATTATTTTAAATTTTCATATTTGCCCATTGATAGTTTGTAAATGAGAAGAACAAATTGTAATGTATGTCTAAATTTGCATTAAACAAGGAAAATATGCTACTTAAAGACATTAAAATTAAAATATATGAGCAGAAACAACTTTAGCAAAGACGTTACTGCTTGAAATTCTAGAACTAAGAATAAAAGAGTGAAGGTACAATATTTCAAATAATGTAAACTTCTTTATTTGAAAAATCCCTCTCTGACTCTTTTTTTTTAAATGTGGATAAAATGTGTGATTAAAGTATCAAAAATCATGGTCAAGTAACAAGCAATTGGTTATCATGATTGTTAACCTGATGGTTTACATTCTTATAGCAGGCTTTTGTGTGTTCTTCAAGTAACATTGGACATTCTTTTAATCTTTCTGGAAGATTATCTCCATGTACAAACCAAGAAAGCTCACCTTCTGTACATTATTTTTCCATTCCACAAATTATAACTTTTAACAGCATACAATTCAATTTGATGTAAATGTCTCTCAATTTAAATCACTTTACGAAGAGAAAAATAGAAAAATTGTGTCATACTAAGTTGAAAGTGAAGAAATCTGTGATTTACTTTGCAGGCACTTATCAATTTAATTCTCTGGAGTCTGCACCTCTTGGAACTCATCTCGGAAGGATAAAAGCCCATGACCCCGACATGGGGGAGAATGCCGAACTGGAATACAGCATTTCAGAAGGAGAAGGATCAGACATGTTTGATGTGATCACTGACAAAGATACACAGGAAGGAATCATAACTGTCAAGCAGGTATCTCTTGCCTTTCTTTCTAGTTTCTCAAGTGCTCTTTATTCTGGCTTTTCAGCAGAGAGAAAAATAAATCTGGATCTACTTTTCATCATCTTCTATGTGCTGTCCATCAACCATAGGAAGTTGGAAAAGTGATTTCCTTTCAAATAAGTGATATGTTGTCACTGAGAGTTATGCCACTGCTTCTGCTCAAATGACTGTGCATGTAATAGACAAGAATCAGACTCATAGAAAACTCAAGAGTGCTCATTTTGTATTTCTCCACAGTATAAACAATAAACACTGATCTAGCACTGATATGGTGTACATTTTTCAAACCTTTTGTTATAAATGTGATTGTCTATGTAAAATAAATGAAAAAAAAGATGAACACCTAAGAGCTAGAATTGACCTTGATACCTTGTCCCTGAGGATTAGAACCAAAGTATCAGAGGGCACTACGTAAGATGTTCTTGTTTGCATGCATTTTCTTAATTTTTAATTGAACGTTTGAGAATGATGTGCAAAAAGATGAAGACCAATACATCTAACATTCATTATTTTTATGTTTCACTACTTTATGCATTTTTTGATAAATACTCAAGTGGAAGAAATATAAAACTTATTCTAGATATATGTTTTAATCAGACTTCTGATTTTAATAATGTTTAGCTTAAATAATGCTGCTATTTAATCAGTATTGATTTAGATAATATTTCATTTAACTATGCCTAGAAAAATTGAAGTGAATTACCAAATGGCTGTCAGTTTATTATGCATTCCAGGATAGTTATCTGGTATAAGTATAAAGCAAATGCACTAGTCTGTTGTTCAAAATGATTAAGACATAATTAGCATAGTTACTTAGCCATACTTGATATTAAATTTTAAAAGATTATTAAATATTCATATTGTCAACGATTACTGTCTTCAGATGTATCTTAACATTTCTTACTTTCTTTAAACTCAGAATTTAGATTTTGAAAAGAAAATGTTGTACACTTTAAGAGTGGATGCAAGTAATACCCACCCTGATCCTCGATTCTTACACCTTGGACCTTTCAAAGACTCAGCCATGGTTAAGATATCTGTGGAAGATGTAGATGAGCCCCCTGTGTTCAGTAAGCTCTCTTACCTGATGGAAGTGGATGAAGATGTGAAGGAGGGGAGTATCATAGGACAAGTCACAGCATATGACCCAGATTCCATGAACAACATAATAAAGTAAGTCCCTGAAAAGCATGTATCCACTTGTGTAAACATTCAATCCATTTTAAGACTTATGCAAAAACCTGAGTCATATAATTATGCATGGTGAATCACAGCAATAAATACATCCTTAAGATCCAACTTCAGATCACCTCTGCTCTCTTCTGATTGTTCCAAGAATTAGACACCATGTGAGTCTTATGACTACATAAAGTAAATGCTATTATGACACTTTACTAAGAGTAATAATGCTAAAACACTGAGCATTTAAGTAATTTCTCTATAGCAGAAAAACTAGTATCTAAAAATTGAGACAGGATTTCAATTCCAGACTCAGCCACAAATTCTAATCTCTCAACTGTTAAGGTTTATTGCCTCTATGTCTTAAAGTTTAAATTTAAATTATTTAATAAATACATTTAAAAGCACAAGAGATTCAGTAAACAGCTAAGTATCTGATGATTTATACTAAGATATGTACAACAAATATACATAAATAAATATCTGGAACAGAAACTTTGTAGTAAATTCTTTACATATATATATATATATATATATATATATATTACATATATATATATGCTGTTAACTTAGATAATAAAATACTAGATATCAAAATGTTGATGGGTAGCTTTATTAATTATGTTCACATATCCACAGAAAATGTTCCTAAAAAGACATATGAAACAACAGAGTAAAAATTATTATCAGTTAGTAAGGCATACTATTTTCCAAAGGTGATCAGTTGATTCACCATTTAAGAAAGTAGTGCTTCTGAAATGTAAATATTTTTGTAAGCTTTCCATTAAGAAATATATAAAGAGATTTGTTTCAGTCTCTGTGAGTTCATATGTGCCTTGCTTTGTTAATTCTGAGGGCCTTTTTCTACTGGCCTCTCTCTGATCTCTCTCCTTTCTGAGTGTTACATATATTTTTTAAGGATTAGAAATATTTAAAAATTAGTGCTATTCATTCCATTACTTCATGATGATTATTAGACAATTTTATCATCTATAGATGCTTTGTCTAAAATTAAATGTTAACAAGTTTTTCTTCTGATTCAAGTCCTTAACGGTTTTACCCCTATAGAGTTGGTTTCAAATAATTGTTAAACTCTTTGACATTTGAGATGGTATTTCCATTTTCTATAATAATCAAGCAATTAAAATTGTATGGTTTCAAAATAGTTTCAATAACTATCAATTCCAAATATCAGTAGACTCTAAACAGTATAACAATGATTCCAAAAAAACGTCAGCCAAGTAAAAATCAAAAATACCCATCATCAATGTCATTTTTGAACATACAGAGAGAGGGGTGAGGAGCATTCTTGCATGTGCATGTTAGCTTATACATTCACATACATGCATGTGAAAAGCAGGGGCTGATGTCATGTGTCTTACTTCTCAATCTGTTTCCCTCTCATTTTTGAGATGGTATTCCTCATTGAATATGGATTTTGTCAATTTGTGTAGACAAAATGTTCAGCAAATCATTTGGATCATACACTTTCCCCAACCCTCATAGTACTGAATTTATAGCTGTGTGACTGCCGTTTAGTTTGATAGTAGTGATTGAATTCTAGTCATTATTTTTGCCCTATAAACACTTCATGAGCCTAAGCCATGTTATAGATATTTGGCTTAATTTTTACATATTTAACACATATTGGTAATGTATCTAGCATAAGGTGTCATGTTAAATATATTTTTACACGTGAAAGGTTTTTAAAACTTTATCTTAAAAGTTCTTCTCTTAAGCCATATTATATATGATATTTAAAAAATATTTACTATGATTTAAATTACTAAGATTTAAAAAAGTAAATATGTAAATATATTTGTCATATAATTGAGCTAATGATTTATATAGGGGGATGATGGGGATAGGTATGTGTGGGATGATATAGAAAATATGGGACATACAGAGACATACATACAATACTTTTTATACTGAAATTACTTATTCATTCATTTATATTTTAGTGTATGTGAATTTAGCATGTGTATCATTCAGGATCCTTGAGAGGAACATAAGTGACAATATATATTATATATATGGGATTATACAACACACATATATGCATACATATATACATACATACATACATACATACATACTTACATACTAGATTTAGTTAAGAAGCTTACAAGCTGTGGATTAGCTAAGCCAATAATTGTTTCTTTTTAGGAATGTTCACATATCCATTTACAGGTGTTTGGGGGCGGTTGGTAGAGGGAGGAGCTGCCTGGCCTGGAGAGGGTAGTGGCTGGCAGAGCATAGAGTAGGACTCTGGTGCCACTTTAAATTCTGAAGGTCTCTGGATCTTCTAACTCTCTAACTGAACTGAAATGCTGATGATAACTTCTAAAAAGTTCTTGCTCTTTCTGAGTAAAAGGCTGCTGGTTTAGGCAAGTGACACCTGTAGCCTAACAAGGGAGGACTAAGCAATGTGGCCTTTGTTCTCTCCCTGCAGGAAATGCTAGGCTCTAATGTCCAGCCTGCTAGGCAGAAGATAAAGGGACACTGAAAAGTGATTATACTGTTTATTAATAAGTTTATTACTAAGTAAAAGTTTCCTACGAAAGCTATCTAAGGGAAAAACAGAAAGATCCTAAGTGGGGAAAGAAAAAAATTCTTCTCTAACCAGGGAAAGGGACAAAAATTTCTAGGCAGGAAAAGGAAAAGAAAATTCTGTCTTCCTCTTTTTGTCCTCAGTACTTATACATCATTCAGAATATATAATAACATAATAACACCTTAAATGTTCATTACAAATTCACAAAAAAATAAACCATAAATTTAAATAGAAGTTTACAACGGAGAATGTGTACAGGCATATCTATTAGAATTAATTATCTGGCTAAACATCCATCATCTGTCTCTGTGCCACAGAATCACTGAAAGAAAACCATAACTAAGTTATTAGTGAAGTTTTGTATAGAGGAACTCAGTTAATATTTTATCTTCTTTCCTAACACCTATAATAAATTGTTAGTTCACTTTTTATGACCTTTGGTTAATTGTCTTACAACCTCTTGGTATGTGCTCTGAGTAGGAGAAAGTTTGGTTACTATCTTACAGCATTAACTGGTGACACATGGGAAATGGCAGAGTTCTCATTGCAGTTTTGCCTATCAGAAAGGATCTGAGAGTAGTCCAACTATAAGAAAGCTTAATAATCACTGCTACAATTTTAGGAATTCTTATAAAATCATCATTAGGATTTAAGAAGCCATCTATTTGTCTATATAGCATCACGACAAGACAATACATCTTTGTAGATCTGCAGATATCTGGTCAAAAGGGGTAAGCTAATATATAGTGATTGTTATGTATGTTTAATAAAAATAGGAAAAGCATATTAATTGCAGGAATATTTCCCAAAATAAATTCTCCTTGGCCTTGCCTATGAAAGTGAATCTGTCGCGGTTTATAATTATAATCTGAAGCACACTTTCTCAAGAAGATCAACTGCTAATTATTAGCTTGCCCTATTAGATCTTCTGACATCCATTAATTATTCACTCAAATAGTCTATATGTCTCATCTGGTCTTTAGTATGAATGGGAATCCCCAAGAAGTAGGCTCTAATGTCAGTGAAGGAACAGACGACAGCTAAAAGTGAGGGAAAACAGAGAAAGAAAGAAGAATGAGGTAGAGGGGAGAGAGATCTGTGAGGAAGAGAGGAGAGGGAGAGAAAAGGGGGGCAGGTTCAGATACTGGAGGAGATGGGGAAGAAATACAGAGGGTCAGAAATTTGAAAGGAGAGGTGTAGCAGTGGGGGAGGGGGAACTGGAGTGAGTCACTAGAAATTCCCAGATGCCAGGGACCCAAGAGGTTCCCAGGATCTAATAGGGAGGACAATAGCCAAATTACCTAGCTAAGGGGAGAGAGACAACCTGTAGAGACCATATCTAGTGGATAAGCATGGACCCCAGTTGAAGGATGGGGCTACAACCCACCTCAAAAATATTAATCCAGAATTCCTCCTGTCAAAAGGAAGTACAGGGACAAATTGTGGAGCAGGAAAGTACAACCACAGACTGCCCCACCTAGGGACCCATCTCATATACAAATACCTAACTCACACACTTTTGGTGATGCCAAGAAGTGCTTGTTGACAGGAGCGTGGTATTTCTGTTCCTGCGATGTTCTGCCAGAGCATGACCAGTAGAGATGCAGATGCTTGCAGCTAAACATTGGACTGAGCATGGGGACCACAATGGAGGAGTTAGGCCAAGAACTGAAAGAACTGAAGTGGTTTGCAACTGCATAGGAAGAAGAACAATAACAATCAACCAGACCCCCAAACCTCCCAGGGACTAAACTACTAACCAAAGAGTACACGTGAAGGGATCCATGGCTGCAGTTGTAGTAGAGGATGACCTTATCTGGCATCAATGGGAGGGAAGCTCTTTGGTCCTGACCTAAGGTAGAGGAATGCTAGGACACTGAGGCAGTAATGGATGAGTGGGTAGGGGAGCACCCTTATAGAAGCAGGGGAAAAGGGGGGGGAGGGGGTTTGTAGATGGAAAACTGGGAAGGGGGATAATATTTGAAATGTAAATAAATAAAATAACCAATTAAAAACAAAGTCGGATATCCCTGAAAAGGAAATGCTAGATATCCCCTGTTTTAGTGTTGATGAAGGGAGGACTTTAAGTCTTGGGGGATTGCAAATTTAGAATAGGTACACTGTGAAAAACTTAATCCTCCAAAACAGGGAGGCCCAGAAGACATGCTCTTCAGTAATTCTATAAGACAGAAAATGAGAAAAGGGATAACAATGTATTAGAAGAGGTTTTTTGCTTGTTTGTTTTTGTCACTCATTTCCTTGCTACAGACCTTAGAGACTTAGAAGCTCTTTCCCAGTTAGATGAATTAAATGTAATGTGTTTAATGCATGCCCCTGTAACCTGTCAAAACTCTCTCATGTGCCTGTAGCTGGGTCACATGGCAGTACTTAATTGCCAAAGGCAAAATGATCATAGCTATTGTAATGCATAGCATAGGCAAACAAATATTCTTAAGGATCCAAAATGAGCAGCACAGTTTTGGAGGTTTTTATGGGGACGTGACTCCTATGGCCCTTTGCTACTGGTTAATTAATCGCTATGTTTTCAGGCATGAAATAAATAAGACGCCCACAACATTTTACTTGATTTGCAAAACCTGAATCATTCACAAGCAAATGACAGAAAGTTTATATTGGATCATGGACAAACAGGAAACTCAACAGTGTTAACTAATTTCAGTGTAAGCCAATTTGAAGACCCAGAATCTCTTGACTGAAATGATGGTCAGGTTTCCCTGAGGAAGGATCTTGATAAAATACCTCAGAGTTTTACTGATAGCCTTTCTCCAGTCCTCCTCCAAAGGAACCTATAGACTTTCTCAAAGATAACTATACCCTGGGAAAAAGGAAACAATCAGACTTTGTAACATCTATTGAACCTTGATTCTGAATTGATGCTGATTTCTGGAGACCACCAAGAAACAATAAGACCCCTTTCCCCACTTATAGTAGAGGCTTATTGGGTTAAGATAATAGAGTTTAATGTGAAATCTGATTCACAGTAGGTCCAGTGTGTCTGTAATCAAATCTTGTAGTTATATCCTCAGCCTTAGAATATGTAATTGAGATAGATATACTTGGAAGATGGTAGAATTCCCATATTGGTTCCTGACTTACACATTGTCACATAATACATTTGGAAAAGTTAAAGGAAGCTTTTACAGTTGTCTCTGCCATTTAAAATAATAAATCAAAAACAATCAAATCCTTGAAGGAATAGTAAAAAAAAAATCAGTGTTCTCATCAAGGTCTTAGAAGATGTAGGACTGGTGGTTCTCACAACACCATCTACTTACTCTCCTGCATGGTCAGTTCAGAAGACATATTGACCATAGAGAATGACTCTAAGAAACTCAATAAATCAGTGACTCTAGTTGAAGTTTAATTTCTGATATACTATATACGATAAACAGCTATTGATTTAGAAAATTTTGCTCCTTAGTTCCTGTATATAAAGACCATCAGAATCAGTTTACTTTCAGTTGAAAGGCCAGCAAAATACCTTTACAGTTTTACCTCAAGCATATATTAACTAATCAGCCATGTAACATACATTGTTTGGAGGGGTCTTGATGATCAGTTTCTTTTAAAAATATCACATTATTCCACTGGATTGATGGTATTGTGCTAGTTAACCAAGTGAACAGGAGTTAACAACAACTTTCAAGTTTTTGGTAACACATATGCCTATCAGAGGATGGGTAAAAAATCCAACACAATTCAAGAATTTTCTTTTTATTTTTATTGAAAATACATTCTTGTCTTGTAGCATGATGCAACCTGACCACAGTTTCCCCTCCTTCTACTTCTCCTAACTCCCCCTAACACCTCCACTCTCCCTCAGTTCTACTCCTCCTTTATTTCCTCTTCAGAAAAGAGCAAGCCTCCATGAAACAATAGCCCAAAAGAACAAAACATTCTGAGATTTTGATCATGAACTAAGTATTGTCTGACCAATCAAGACATAAAGTAGGTTGTGTACATTTGCAATCTAGTATAAAATGAAAATGATGGATCACTTGTCTCCTTGTACTAAGCTCAAATCCAAATGGATCAAGGACCTACACATAAAGCCAGACACTCTGAAGCTAATAGAAAAGAAACTGGGGAAGACCCTTGAGGACATCGGTACAGGGAGAAAGTTTCTGAACAGAACACCAATAGCTTATGCTCTAAGAGCAAGAATTGACAAATGGGACCTCATAAGGTTACAGAGTTTCTGTAAGGCAAAGGACACCATCAAGAGGACAGATCGGCAACCAACAAATTGGGAAAAGATCTTCACCAATCCTACATCAGATAGAGGGCTAATATCCAAGATATATAAAGAACTCAAGAAGTTAGACTCCAGAAAACCGAACAACACTATTAAAAAATGGGGTACAGAGTTAAACAAAGAATTCTCACCTGAAGAACTTCGGATGGCAGAGAAGCATCTTAAAAAATGCTCAACTTCATTAGTCATTAGGGAAATGCAAATCAAAACAACCCTAAGATTTCATCTTACACCAGTCAGAATGGCTAAGATTAAAAATTCAGGAGACAGCAGGTGTTGGAGAGGTTGTGGAGAAAGAGGAACAATCCTCCACTGCTGGTGGGGTTGCAAATTGGTACAACCACTCTGGAAATCAGTCTAGTGGTTCCTCCGAAAACTGGGCACCTCACTTCCAGAAGATCCTGCTATACCACTCCTGGGCATATACCCAGAGGATTCCCCACCATGTAATAAGGATACATGCTCTACTATGTTCATAGCAGCCCTATTTATAATTGCCAGATGCTGGAAAGAACCCAGGTATCCCTCAACAGAAGAGTAGATGCAAAAAATGTGGTATATCTACACAATGGAGTACTATTCAGCCATTAGAAACAATGAATTTATGAAATTCTTAGGCAAATGGATGGAGTTAGAGAACATCATACTAAGTGAGGTAACCCAGACTCAAAAGGTGAATCATGGTATGCACTCACTAATAAATGGTTATTAACCTAGAAAACTGGAATACCCAAAACATAATCCACACATCAAATGAGGTACAAGAAGAAAGGAGGAGTGGCCCCTGGTTCTGGAAAGACTCAGTGAAACAGTATTCGGCAAAACCAGAACAGGGAAGCGGGAAGGGGTGGGTGGGAGGGCAGGGGAACAGAAGGGGGCTTACGGGACTTTCGGGGAGTGGGGGGGCTAGAAAAGAGGAAATCATTTGAAATGTAAATAAATTATATCGAATTGAAAAAAAAAAGAAAGAGTATACTTTAAGTATTTGGTTATGCCTGCTCTGAATATGACTATATAAGGGTCTTTCTAATATTTCACTGTAAAAGATTGCCTGATATAACTACATACTTATGACACCAAAAAAAAAAATGAAAATGATATACACATAAGCAGTTTCAGAAGGCACAAGGAAGTTACATGAAGAAATTGCCCAAGTGTCTATGGTTTTAACTCCCATGACAATAGTGTCTGCTGCCAAAGCATGCACTCATAGCTTCATGGGATATGTCCTCTGATCTGTTGACTAAAGAAGTGAAGCATAAGGCCATCCATAAGTAGATAACTGTAGCCCTTTTCTGAAAAAGATAATAAAAAGACACAAAAGAGAGGAAATTTTCACAATGGGCAAAACTGGCAATACACATGGTTATAAATTTTGTGTGAATGGAGAAATGCCCAGATGTTTGATTGTTCATAATCCATGGGCTATAGCCAATGTAGTTACTGGGTGGACAGGTATTTGGAAAGAGCATGACTAGGAAATTGATGAGAATGAGTAAGAAGTATATGGATAGATTTTTCCAAAAAGTGGAAAGATGTGAAGATGCTTAGGTCTATGTAATTGTTTAGCAAAAACTAACATTAGCAGAGGAGGAATTCAAAATAAGCTAATTGAGATGGCCTGTTTTGTGGACAGTCAACATTTTCATGAACTCTTTTATATTCCTGCGACCTACAAAGATGCTTATATAAACAAAAGCATATGCATATTCATATATATCCATATCTCTATCTATCTATCTATCTATCTATCTATCCTCTATCTATATTCTACTAAATTTAGGATTCATATTCTTTTTATTGTTGTTGCTATTGTTTTGTTTTGTTTTAATGCCAGTTATCCTGTCATGTTTGTTTCTATCCTAAGTCTCTGGGCTTGGCTCTAGCATGTGTGTCCTGGCCACGTCACTATCAAGGGTGGGCTTCTTCTCATAGCATGGGTCTCAAGCTGGACTAGTTATTAATTGAATACTCCATACAATTTCCGTGCCAAATCTACGGAAGATTTCCAAGGCTTAGCCTTGTCTTGGAGAGGGATTCTGAGAAAGGGGTGTCTGGCACCAAAAAGAACAACTCAAAGTCAAATCGTGTGTCCAAGCTGACCTATGTCCTGCTTGAAACAGCTTTTCCAGTCTGCTTATATGTTCTGCTTCCTCTCTGGAGATTTTCTGCTTCTATTTTGCTTGCTTGTCATTCTGAGAATGCTCTCTGTCCATGTCCTGCTTGTTTGTGTCATTTCTTCAACCAGTTCTCTCTTTTTAATCCTAAAACTATTCTCAGGATAGCGCATCTCCTGCAGGACACTGGTCTTTTATTTTCCATATCGATCTAGTCATTTACTTGATGTTTCCTTTTGGTTATCTTACGAATCAGCGTCCCTGGACCCCATGAATTCATAGGAGTCAGCAAGCACATATTTCTTTTAACATTGCAAAGGAATTCAGGGTTCTGGCTGCCTTTGTTAAGTACACAAGATAAACTCGTTGGGTAGGACACTGCCCTGAAAATACCATTTCCACTACACTAGAGCCAAACCTTAGTCTGCTCTAGGCTGGTGCTGAACTCAGAAATCCATCAGCCTTTGTAAGCATAAACAAAAAACTTATCAGGATGGGATCTACAATCACCACTCCCTAAATCTCTTTACCTCCTTCTTTAGTAATTATCTGACATGGTGACCCTGGCAGTTGCTTCTGTTCCTTTAGGCTCTTGAAGCCCCTCATATAACTCATATTGCATCCTTATTTTTTTGCATAGTTGAGAAATTATATTTTAAAACTCGTGCATTTAGAGCTCTTTCCTCTTTCCCATAGTCTTAAGGCCTGTCCTGAAGGTCCTAGTGCTTACCTTTTGCTGAGACACAGCCACATACTAGACTTTTGGATTCCTGTTTCTTCTAATTATCATGGAGTCATTAACCTTAACAGGGAGAAATTACACAGCATTAAGAAATTAGGGAAATGACCCCCTTCACAATAGCCACAAACAGTATAAAGTATCTTGGGTGACTCTTACCAAATATGTGAAAAATCTGTATGACAAGAACTTTAAGACTCTGAAAAAGGAAATGGAAGAAGACCTCAAAAAATGGGAAAACCTCCCATGTTCATGGATCGGTAGAATCAATATAGTTAAAATGGCCATTTTGCCAAAAGCAATCTACAGATTCAATGCAATACCCATCAAAATCCCAACTCAATTCTTCACAGAGTTAGAAAGAGCAATTATCAAATTCATCTGGAACAACAAAAAACCCAGGATAGCTAAAACTATTCTCAGCAACAAAAGAAAATCTGGGGGAATCAGTATCCCTGACCTCAAGCAATACTACAGAGCAATAGTGTTAAAAACTGCATGGTATTGGTACAGTGACAGGCAGGAGGATCAATGGAACAGGAATGAAGATCCAGAAATGAACCCACACACCTATGGCCACTTGATCCTCGACAAAGAGGCTGAAAACATCCAATGGAAAAAAGATAGCCTTTTCAACAAATGGTGCTGGTTCAACTGGAGGTCAGCATGCAGAAGAATGCGAATTGATCCATCCTTGTCTCCTTGTACTAAGCTCAAATCCAAATGGATCAAGGACCTCCACATAAAGCCAGACACTCTGAAGCTAATAGAAAAGAAACTGGGGAAGACCCTTGAGGACATCGGTACAGGGAGAAAGTTTCTGAACAGAACACCAATAGCGTATGCTCTAAGAGCAAGAATTGACAAATGGGACCTCATAAAATTACAATGTTTCTGTAAGGCAAAGGACACCATCAAGAGGACAAATCGGCAACCAACAAATTGGGAAAAGATCTTCACCAATCCTACATCAGATAGAGGGCTGATATCCAATATATATAAAGAACTCAAGAAGTTAGACTCCAGAAAACCAAACAACCCTATTAAAAAATGGGGTACAGAGTTAAACAAAGAATTCTCACCTGAAGAACTTCGGATGTTGGAGAAGCATCTTAAAAAATGCTCAACTTCATTATCCATTAGGGAAATGCAAATCAAAACAACCCTGAGATTTCATCTTACACCAGTCAGAATGGCTAAGATTAAAAATTCAGGAGACAGCAGGTGTTGGAGAGGTTGTGGAGAAAGAGGAACACTCCTCCACTGCTGGTGGAGTTGCAAATTGGTACAACCACTCTGGAAATCAGTCTGGCGGTTCCTCCGAAAACTGGGCACCTCACTTCCAGAAGATCCTGCTATACCATCCTGGGCATATACCCAGAAGATTCCCCACCATGTAATAAGGATACATGATCTACTATGTTCATAGCAGCCCTATTTATAATTGCCAGATGCTGGAAAGAACCCAGGTATCCCTCAACAGAAGAGTGGATACAAAAAATGTGGTATATCTACACAATGGAGTACTATACTATTCAGCCATTAGAAACAATGAATTCATGAAATGCTTAGGCAAATGGATGGAGCTAGAGAACATCATACTAAGTGAGGTAACCCAGACTCAAAAGGTGAATCATGGTATGCACTCACTAATAAGTGGATATTAACCTAGAAAACTGGAATACCCAAAACATAATCCACACATCAAATGAGGTACAAGAAGAAAGGAGGAGTGGCCCCTTGTTCTGGAAAGACTCAGTGAAGCAGTATTTGGCAAAACCAGAACGGGGATGTGGGAAGTGGTGGGTGGGAGGACAGGGGAAGAGAAGGGGGCTTATGGGACTTTCGTGGAGTTGGGGGCTAGAAAAGGGGAAATCATTTGAAATGTAAATAAAAAATTATATCGAATAAAAAATTAAAAAAAGAGTTCTTGGGCTAGTACAGGTTCCAGTAAATATGAACATTATTATACAAACAAGACTAATGCCCACAGCAGCTGTCAACTCTTCTGGAGACGGACAGTGTTGTCTGCCCCAGGAGCAGGGACCATATCACTCTGTCCCCACAAAGGCCATGCTAAATTCAGCACAAGATCAATCTTTAGCAGGACAAATTGTAGGTTGAAGGTTTTGTGGCTAGGTGGGTAGCCCAATCCCTCCATTGGAAGTCTTGCCTGGTTACAGAAGATGGCTGGTTTATTCTTAATATTCTCCATTTCTAGGAGTCTTACCTAGGGTCACTCTCATTGATTCCTGGGAGTTCCCACTGCACCAGGTTTGGTTTCTAGTTCATCCCAATAATGGTCCCTCCATTCCAGTTGTCTTTGCCAGTGTTCTCTGCTTCCGTGGTGGTTCCCAACCAGATTCCCCCTGTTCCCATCTCCATCTTCTGTTCTGAATTCCCGCAGGCTTTCCACCCACTATATTTATTTAATTTCCCTTTTGACATTTATGTCTCCTCCTACTTGAGAATGTTTTATTTAGCTCCTCTGGGTCTGTGGACTGTAGCATGGTTATAATTTACTTAGCAGCTAATACCCACTCATATGAGTACATACCATGCTTTTCTCTCTGAGTCTGGGTTACCTCACTCAGAATGATCTTTTCTAGTTCTACCCATTTACGTGCAAAAGTCATAAAATAGTTGTCTTTAACAGTGGAGTAACAAACACATCATTGTGTAAATGTACCATGTTTTCTTTATGCATTCTTTGGTTGAAGGACACCTAGGTTATTTGTCATTTCTGGGTATTATGAATAAAGCTGCTATGAACCTAGTTGAGTAAGTATCCTTATTGTATGTTGGCATGTCCTTTGTATACATGCCCAGTTTTACTGTAAGTAAAAAAATATTTTATGCTCTACCCAGTAAGTGAAAAATATTTTATGCTCCACCCAGTGGCTATCAGTCATATTTTTACTGTACTATTAAATGCTGTTTTTCAGTAAAATACCATAGCTTTCTGCTATCTTCTGAATTGATTGACTCCTTATTTATACAGTTATACTGTTAATGATGATTTTTCAATCTCTAAATGCCTTCATACATTTTTCTGTATTAATAATGCACTACAATTCATGCATTATTTATGAACCTTTGTAATTTTGAATATTTGTAAATTTACTTCCCAAATATAGTAACTCAAAGGGATGTTTCTGCTTAAAAGGCCAACAAGAGAGTGTGTATGCTTGCTTTATTGTGTGTGATATATTTGAAGTTTCCACTTCTTGTCAAAACCTAGGATTTTTTTTGTGGTGGTGGTGGGGGGAAGTCGATTTTTTTTTTGAGGGAAAGTTGTTTCAGATGTTGTTTCTAAGTCCTAAATCCTCAAGAATTATGGTATTCTTTCAATTATATCACCAAATCTGCCAACAAATACAACTCTGCCTGCAAACAGAAAGCAAAATCCACTGAAATGCAAAATGTAATGAGAACTTCTTTAGATTTCCAATGAAAAATCAGCAACTAATCATCAAAGATAAAGGAAGTGAGGGAGAATCCCAAAACAGAAAGAATAAAATCAGTATCAAAAGCACACTCAGAAGGAAAGTTGAGGAATTATTTTACACCCACAAACCAGGAAAATCTGTGCATCAAACCTATTGGCTTAAAAGAAGTGCTACTGGCCACATAAATTCACTGTCACAGTTAGCAGATGCCGCCACTTCTGCTCCACCCCAGTAATCATTCTGGATCTCTCAGATTCTAAGGTTTGCTATAATTATATGCATTTCTGTAAGAACATATTGTCACAATCCACACCTATTTTATGTTCAGCATTTTTAAAGTTCAGTGATTTTTTTTTATAGAAGAAATTCAGTTGCTTTCAATTAAAAGTAAGTAGCAAAACAGTGTTATTGGCAAGGGATTGAGTTAAGCTTCAGAAAAGGGCACACATTCTAACTTGTGCTGTACCAAATCCATGGGAAGATCAATACACAGAGGGTATCCCAGATTTCTTCTTTTGCTATGCTGTGAAAAAAGAATCTAGCCAGATGTGGTAGTTGAAGTTTAATCTTGAGACACAGATGCCTATAGCATGATATGAAGTAATTTTGGATTGTATAGAATATACATTGTGGACGCCAGACACTCTCTATCTGAAAATAATAATGCTGTTCAGAAAATAAAACAATTATTTTTTTTAATTTCCTTTTAATTTTTTGTGAAACTATAAGTAATTTCATTAAATCCATTTCAACCATGAACATAATGATTTTACTGTACACATTGTGAAAAAAGCACATTTCTGGAAAGAATTATCCTATGAAGAGAAAAGGGGAAAACCATATTCTGACTACATTGACTTAGCCATTGATAAAATGAGGTAGAATTTAGCATAGTGACACAACCACTAACTCTCATGTCTACAATTGGGCCCTCTATGTATTTTGTATTAAAAAACACAGGATTTTATTAATGTGTTTAATGTTTGATTGTACAACATAAAATGAGAACTACTAATTTTTGAGCAGAGAGTTTACAAGTAAGCTATGCTGTGACATTTTGATTTTTATGTCACCCATATGAAAGAGTACCTTCTTTTCAGATAGCATTCCCACAATAGCTTTATGTAAGTAGTCTGTTTCAGATAGGTGTTCAAAATTCAGTGAAGTCAAATTAGTAAAATACTATTTATTTTATAAATCCTTTTTCTAGAAGAGAGGAATGACTTTTTTCAGTGTTAAGTGTTTAATGCATTTAAATTTCCTGGTTATTCAATGTATTTATTATTAATTGGTAACTCAGAATGTTCTAGTTCTGTGTTGAAAATAGAACTTGGCTGCCATGTAAAAGAATATTATCTCTGGGCTTTGACAATTCATGGGATATCATTCTCGCTGAGGGGAATATCTAAAAATAGAGCAGAAAGTTTTCACTGTTAATGATAAAAAGTGAGCTTATTTCCAAATTGTCAAAACGATTCTCCTCCGTGAATTCATAGCCTGGAACGCATGTCTGCTGAAGGGTAAACCAAAGTAGAGGTCTGGCAGGTGCTCAGATCTACTTTTGGTCCCCTATAAGCTACAAGTTATTCAGTCTGTGACTTTTATATTAGAATTATTGTTTTTCATCAGAGTCCTTATATTAGTCTCTAGGGAAAAGTTAATTGATACAAAAGGCTTTTTTTTTCTCTCTCTCTTTATGTCCATCATTCAACTAGTGGAAAAAAAAAACAACCAATTTATACATAATCAGACAATGGTTAACTGCTGGCTTCCCTACCAAGGAATAGACAAATATATAGGTAATCACTGTGATTTGCATTTTATTCAACAGAAATATGTCATCATATCATTTTGATTTAATTTACCTGATCTCACAAATAAGTTTTATTTTTTATCTTTCAAGGGAATTTAAGTAACACTTGATAAAATTATCGAAGACCTAGAAATTACACACACACACACACACACACACACACAAACACACACACATACACACACACACAAAGAAAACAAAAAAACAGCAACACATTTTGAGATAATACTATCACCCATTTGGCCATATTTTGAAAATTCATATTGATGAATGAGATGATACATTCAATAATTAGGAATAATATTTCATAGGTATAGAAGTAATGGCAGTACCTGGGAGTTAAGAGTAAGGTAGGAATTTTATGGTGTGCCTCAGCTACACAGAGATTTCATTAGAAACTTGGACTTCCTGAGATTCTGTCTCCAAACCACAGTAAAACAACAACAACAACCAACCAACCAAACAATCAAATATAGTAAATAAATATGCAACTACTCAACTATTTTTAGCCTTTTTCCTTCTCAGATGTTGGTGCTCATATTTCTAAGAGTCTGAAAACTGTAATGCAGCAATACTGAAAACACTGAAATGATTACCTTACAAGTTAGAGTAAACTTTAACAAGAACTCACATACATTGCATTAAAAATGGTAAAATTAAATCCATGACCTGAGTTTACAGGGGTAAGAAATATCTTGATGGTTTACACCACTGACTCTCCAGAAAACGTGGCTTCTGTTCTTAGCATCGACCTGGAATCTTTTAATCTTCTGAAACTCCTGTTCCAAGGGATCCACATTCCCCTTCTGGCCTCCAAATTTCGAAGTATGCATGCAGTACATTAGCATACATGCACATTGTGAGACTCTGGCCATCCTTACCTCATCGAAGAGCTCTGAGCGAACAACGTGGAGATGGAAATCAAGCAAAAGAAAGAGGAATTTTATTTAATCCAGCGTGCTGTAGTCGCCCCACACATGGGGAGAGAAAGACTATGTGCGGCCCCTTCATCAGGCCTTTATACAGCCCTCAGGGCAGCTGCCATTAGGCACAATGTGATTGGCAGAACTGTGTAATGTCTAAACGGATTGGTCTTTAGGGAATGAGGTGGCCAGGACTTCCCTTGTCTGTAGGTGGCCAAAGGTCTGCCCTGTGGAATGTGTCTCAACTTGCAGGTCGCCTCCCCCTCTTACACCAGTTCCCCCACCTTCCCATAGTCTGACGAATATTAATTAGCCTCTCAATTCAGGAGGGGCAAGTGTTCCATGACCTTTCCAAAGTTCATGAGCCGAACTCTTCAACACAAAATAAAAAATTGTCCTTAGAAGAACTGAATTCACATTCAGTTTCCTTCCAATTTTATATTTCCTATAGCAATACCCAAGATCACAATGCTAAGCTCGCTGCCTGTGCTTTTAGTGCCAGGACTGCTGAGAATTAGGAAGGAGAACTGAAAGTTAGATGCCAACCTGGGGTGCATACGAAGAACATGCCTCAAAATATAATTCCAGTATTTTTGAAGGAAAGACAGGAATAGCTGGTTTTGATGGATAGCCTGGACTAAATGGTGAGTGGCGATCCTTGGCTATCTGAAACCATGTCTGAAAACAAATAAACCAACAAGAAGACAAAAATTAAACACATGCATGTGAATGTGCACATGTGCACACACACACACATACACACACATACACACACATACAGCAACAAAAATAAACAACTACAATAAAGTACACAGGACTTTGCAATCTCCCTAATTTAGTAGATCACAACATTCTTGTAAGAGCCTTTAAGAAGACACATAGAAAAATAAGCAGTGCCTAGGTGTCAGGGTAGTCCACTTTTCTCCTTTAATGATCTTCCTTTATCTGTCTGCTCTATGGCCATGTTCAATGTGCACATTATTACTGACCTTAATGTTTAATCGGACTGTTTATACTAGAACTTGTTTGATACTGACTGGGCTGTGAAAAATAAGGAAATCAAGAAGCACTTGATACTTTTAAGATTTACACAATTACCCATGGTACTTATGCAATGTCTCTAAATATACAAACCTGACCTTCCCACGGGAATAGTTAGAGCCTCAAATTGTTTCATAATGCGTCCATTTGGATAAAACAAAAACAAAAACAAAACAAAACAGACCCAGGAAACTCACCATCTTACAACTCACGCTTTTGTCAGATCAAAATAGGACATAGAGAATGATATGGTCAATTCCAGACAGGGCTGGATTTACAAGTCTCTTTCCTGACAGATACTCTGTGGACCGGCACACTGACATGGACCGAGTTTTCAGTATTCACCCAGAAAATGGCTCTATCTTCACTCTGAAGCCCCTGGATCGGGAATCATCTCCTTGGCACAACATTACCGTCACAGCCACAGAAATAAGTAAGTTTTAGGTATATCCGTGTTTCACCAAATTAACAAATAAATGACAGTAATATACTCTTTGGAAATTGCTGCAATACTGGCAATATCTAAGAAAGAAAACGAGTCAGAAGATGTTAATACTTTGTGATCATTTTTATTTACAGACTAACAAATAATTAATTTGAAATGTTTTGTATTCTTTTACAAGTAGTTATGGATTTGAATTTCACCTAGCCTGATAAAATTTATGCATGAGATTATGGATACTCTCTGTATTACTTGATTTTCTTCCAGGGTATTTTCTCCTTTTAATATGTTTTATTTTTTGAACCAAGTAATAAAGTTAAGATACGTGTTATCCATGCAAATGCACTAGAGGCTACAGGGAATCGATCAGCCTCTAAGTTACTGATCATGATTGTGGCTTTACTGCTTCCTTCATGCATGGCCTTGAAACCTCACTTGAAGTTCTTGTTGCAGATAACCCAAAACAAAGTAGCCAAATCCCTGTCTTCATCAGAATTCTTGACATAAATGATCATGCTCCGGAATTTGCCATGTACTATGAAACATTTGTTTGTGAAAATGCAAAGTCTGGCCAGGTAACTATATCATTATGAAGTTTATAAATGTGTATCTTTAGGAAGGCAGGAATCATTGCTTCACTAGCCTGACCTCTGCTTTACTGTTCTTACATTCCTTTCATTACATGCACTGGAGTACTCACCGTGATCTTTAAAATAGGAGTTCCTAAAATGAGCTTTTTTATCTTGGCTATAGGAAAATAAATACATGTAGAGCATGACCAAAAGCTTTCATATAGAGCTATAATTAAGCCGATTTTTAATTATATTTACTAATGTTTTAAGAAAAAATATCTCAGTATTAATAAACAGTTGTAATTGTGTTTTTATCATGTTTTGCTATATTAAGTAGTTCAGAAGAATAAGGAGTGACCTAAATATTCTCTGTGATTTATTTTAATTTAGTTTAAATTTAAAATTTAAAACATTTCTCAATAAGACAGTTAAAAATATGTGGGATTGATATTAATCCTCCTATATTTTATTTAGTTTTGATTCTGGAAAGGTACTTTATGCTTCGTTTAACTTTTTTTTTTCTAATAAGTAAACAAGATCCTGATAAAGTACAAATAAAACAGGTTGAAATATCAGGACTTCAGCAATGGCATGATATTAGTCAAATTAATATGTTTTCCTTAGAGAGAGATATAAGAAAGGAGAAAATGATGCGCTGAAGGACCCCATGCACTTCTCTTCAGAGATAATTTTCATTATTGATTAAGTGTTATCTTATATGAAACTTTATTAGATCCACTAAAGTGACTTTCTGAAAATTATATATAAGTTGACATTTTTAATTAAATAAAAAATGTAAACTGAGAAGGATGTGACCCCAATAAAACATAACTACTTAAAATGATCTTGAATTAATGGCGCATTGTTTCTAGTTTTAAGGATTTAATTAATGAATGTGTTTTTTGTTTCAGTTGATTCAAACTATAAGTGTCATGGACAAAGACGATCCTCCCAGAGGACACAAGTTCTTCTTTGAGCCAGTGCCAGAATTTCCTCTAAACCCAAACTTCACGATTGTAGACAATAAAGGTAAAGAACATTTATAAAACTATACAGTGTAATTTTTTAAGATTAAGAATTGAAATTGAAACTATGAAGCAAGGTGTGGTAGGTTTTGCCCCCCCAGCACCTTGGAAGTGATCTCAGGAACAAGTGCACGTTCAATTGTCTACATTAATGAGGTCGACGCTAGCCTGGGCTACAAGATACTGTATCTCAAAAACAAAACAAAATAACACAGAAAGTAAGGATGTGAGGAAGGCACCAAAGAAGAAGGAAAAGGAAGGAAGAGGGAGAGAGGAACATGAGTACGAAGATTTTTCCTAATAATTTATTTTTCCTCTTCAGATAACACAGCAGGAATTATAACTCGAAAAGACGGGTACAGCCGCAACAAAATGAACACCTACCTACTGCCGGTTTTAATCTTCGACAATGATTACCCTATTCAAAGCAGCACTGGCACGCTCACGATCCGTGTGTGCGCGTGTGATAACCAAGGGAACATGCAGTCCTGCAACGCGGAGGCCCTGATGCTCGCTGCAGGCCTGAGCACAGGGGCGCTCATCGCGATCCTCCTGTGTGTCATCATCCTGCTTAGTAAGCTGCGCTCTCTCCTTTTGGTTCTCCTCTCCCCGTGGTCATTTCCATCGCCACTGTATAGGAAACTGCATACACTTAATATTTTACTAAAATTACTGTGAATCAGAAAAATCATATCACCCCCATCTTATTTTCTGTGAAAAAGGAGTATCTGTACAAAGTTTTAAAACAAAGATATAATAACACAAGTGCTAATACACTCAGACCTCTGAGGACTACGCAAGGCCATAGTTGTAATGACTTTTGACGTAATGAGTAATTTAATCCTACAGAATCTGTTCAAGTAGGCAATAGTTAAATAATACACCATGTACAGCCCTTTCCTTGTATGTTTGCATGTCTGTGTGTACTGGAATAGATGTCACACCAGAACATGTAATCATATGTTCAGTCCTGAGGTTAGCATCAAGTGACACTGGGTCTCTCACCAAACCTGAAGCTTACAGACTTGTGACACTTCCTGGTTAGTAGAGCTCTGGGAACCTACTGTCTCAAATTCCTATGCTCTGAATTACAGAACGCTATCATCATGTCTGGCCTTATATGTGTCTTCTGTGGATCCGTACTAATGGTCTCATTCTTGTGAAACAAGCCAGCTTACCCATTGATCTGTGTCCCCAGTTTCTGAATGATGTTTCTAAAGTGCATAAACTGGCAGGTTAATAGATCTTTCTGCCTTAAATCACTCTTCTAAACACAAAACCAAGAGTACTTCAAGATTAAAAAAATGTTTTCACTAATAATATAGAGTGTATAGGAATATATCAGGCTTTAATATAACCACCTTAAGATACATACTAGTTCAGAGAACTATTATGAGACACATACAAGGCAAACAAGCATACTAACAAATATCACGGCGTCGAAAGTGTCCTTTTGAGAGGGCGCTCACAGATGGCTCACTAGGTACTTTCCAGTCATGTTTCTGTTAGCACATGTTTTATCTAAGCCCACGCTAACACAGCACGGATTTAATTCAATTAAACACTTGTTTCACGGTAAACCACTCCAAAACTTATCTCTATAAAATATTCATCCAAAATACTTACACTTAGGGCAGGAGAGCTGGCCAAGTTTATGATCTAATGCTCATGTATCCTGGCTTCCTTTCATTGCAAATGCCTTCAAGCTCTGTGGATAAAAGCCCTTTGGCCAGATATTACTGTGGGATTTCATTAGGGGTTTGGTAAAGGGAAGTGTAAAATATTTGTTAAGATTAGCATCATCTGGTAGTTTAGAAAGGGGCAGGGGTACACACTTTAGATGCCATTACTGTCTGATTGATGACTCTTTTAAATTGACCTTGGAACTAAAACCTAGTTCAGGGATTTTGTGGATTTTGATCATAGAGGCACCTTTGGCACTGTGATGAATCGTATGGGTTTAATTATCATAATAACTTAATTGAGAAGAATGTTTTATTTTGGAGCTCAGGGACAAAGCATTTTAGTAGTAAAAGACCACAGTTCTAATACCAAATTCAATGAAAACCAAAAATAAGTAATAAAAGTCAGTAAAAATAATGAATAGTAAAAGAATATATACTCAAACTACAGAAATTTCATAAAGTTTAAAAATACCTGTCAAATAACAATAGACAATCTGTTTATTTTATGATTTTCTTTTATTGCTTATATATATAAGTTGTGAGGAATTTAGCAAATAAATAATAAATTCTAATCGTACATTGGTGAAAATATTGATGCCTTTTCCAAATAGCCTGAATTGTACTACCCTACACCCAACATTTATTTTCTACCCATTAAATGAAGCAGATATTTCTTACCTAGGAGAACAGAGAGCAAAATAGACATGAATGCCTCAAAGATTCACTTAATTGAAGTATTACAAATTCATATCTAGGAAAGCTTTCAGATAAGTTTACTTACCTAGTGTTTCTATACAGCATATCGAAGGCAAAATCAAATCCACTCATTTGATTTTACATTGCAAAATAACTCTATTTTTTTAATTCATGACACATGCTCTGTGAATGCTAAAACTATTTCAGTCTTAATTTTTATTCTGCTTTTACTAAGTTATATAGTTCTATATATTTCAAAACAGGAGTGCTTCATTTATTTTTAATAGTTGCTGGATGAACTGGAATAAAGGCCAAGTCCCCAAGCTCTTTTTTGGCCGACTCTATTTGAGATTAACAATGGACCTGGAGATGTTATTCGGTGGTAGAGTGCTTTTTAATATGCTCAAAGCCCAACGCTAAAAAGAAAAAATAGCACCATACAATGATGTTAAATCAGAGTTCAACGAAAGCGGTGGGACGTTCAGTGCTGTTTTTTTCTTATTTTCAGTGAATTATGCTTTTCATCTTCCCTTTCTTCTGTCCTCTGAGACAATATCTCAGTGTGCAGCACAGGCCACTTACCGCTCCAGGTCCTAACACGCTGGAACTATGAACACGCATAGTCAAGACTGCCTCAAAAATAATGTTGGCGGGACATGGGATTTGCTGTACTAAGTGAAATGCAGTTTTCCAGTTTCTCCCATTTAAATACATTTGTGAGAATATTTTTCCCGATTTGATGAATTTTTCTTATGTAATAGTTTTCTGGGAATATGTCTTTATCACATTCTGATTTGCCTTTTGAATAAGTGAGAAGATGGCATGATTTCTAGCATAAACATGATTTAGAGATCATATTGATGTTTTAATTTTAGTGCACTTTACAGGAGCTGAGGAGAAGACTCAGTTGGTAAAATATTTTTCACACAAAACACAGATTGAGAAACATAGATTTAGAAATCTGGTACCCAGAGAGAATGCTGGGCATGTACATCTTCAGGCTTAGAGTCACATTTCATATGTTTCAGAAAACATTGATGACCATACCAATAAAGAAATTTGAATAAGCCTTTGTACAATATTTAATAAGAAAAAATCAATATTCATATATATATTTATATATATTATTCAATTATATATAAACTGAGTTTGTATATAATAAATATATGTAATAAGTACAGCATTTTATATTCATCTTTATGAGACATTATTTGCATACATAACCCTAGATTATTACTATTCAAGTAAAATTCACTTTGATGACAACTGAACCATTAATTATTTCCTTAAATTTGAAGTAAATGTATATTGGTGAGGATAACATTTCAGTTCATTTTACTTGAAATAGTATAGTAATTATATTTTTCAAAGTCAGTCTTTAAGTTTTAAAATGTAAATTAGTAACAATTTAATATCTCCTTTTCTTTAATTTCTTACCATTTTATTTTGTTTCTATTTTATCTCAAATGATGCTATGTCGCTCTCTATCCTTCCAACTGGATAGCTACCCTGTATGTCCAGATCATTATCCAAGCTTCACATACTCTATAATTATGCATATTAACTCTAATCATGGAGTCTCACTATCTCTTCATTTCTAACCAATAGCTCTAATTGTGCTGTTTGCTGCATTGAAGAGGCAACGGAAAAAGGAGCCTCTGATCATTTCAAAGGATGACGTCCGGGACAATATTGTGACCTATAACGACGAAGGTGGTGGAGAGGAAGACACACAGGCCTTTGACATCGGCACATTAAGGAACCCAGAAGCAAGAGAAGACAGTAAACTTAGAAGAGATGTCATGCCGGAAACAATTTTTCAGATAAGGAGGACTGTGCCCCTCTGGGAAAATATTGACGTACAAGATTTTATCCACCGGAGATTGAAAGAAAACGACTCAGACCCAAGTGCGCCGCCTTACGACTCCCTGGCCACTTATGCCTATGAAGGGAATGATTCTGTAGCCAATTCTCTCAGCTCCTTAGAATCTCTCACAGCTGATTGCAACCAGGATTATGATTACCTTAGCGACTGGGGGCCTAGGTTCAAAAAACTCGCAGAAATGTATGGGGGTAACGACAGTGACCGGGACTGAGTCCTGTATGACTTGATCAACCTTAGTAGAAAAACTGTCATCGATACCAGATTGAGTGGCCTGTGTTGTCCCTTTGTGGAGGAAAATTTTAAAATAACACCTCCAAACAATACATAAGTGTTGTCCTAGTAAGGGTTTGCTTAATCAGTAAGTTTCCGTGAATGAGTATGAATGATATAGATTTTAAAACAGTAATAATAACCCGTTCACCCTCTTTGCCTATTAAGCTTGGAAAAATATATCACATTAATAATCAATAAAAATTCTTGAAAGGCTTTTTGTGCCTTGTCTTAGTATAGGAACTTTATAAATGTTTTCTTAACTGATTGTCAGTCACATATACTATGAAAGTAAACATGTGTTCAACTGCTTTGTAAATTAATATGAAAGAAAATATACCTAATGAAATAGGAGTGACTATTACTGCCATATTTATTTAGTGGAAAGATGTCTTTGTGTTAATTCACTCATATTTTTCTAAATGTATATTTATATTTTTGTATTTTTATGAAATAAACTAATATTTATAAAAATAAATTCCATTTTATTTATGTCCTGGGAGCAGTTGATCTCACAACAGAAGTGTTTTTCTCGCTCTGAGAGTAAAACACGATTTTCTCAGGGAAAAGCAGCTGAGCAGTCACTGCATAGGTCACCGATGTAAAGTGAGTTATATCTAGGGGTGGGATGTAGTAGGAATTGTTGTTTTTCCTGTTTCAATATTTAAGTGTGGACAAATGTTTATTGAGCTACTAATGTCTACTCATGCATAGACTATGAAATCAATTTGAAGTATAAATTATTATATATGTGGTTGTGGCCAATAAACTAAGCTTTTGCAAGATTTACCAAACAATGCATTGTATTTGAATAAATGGAGTGTAAGTCACACATGTTTCAAAAATTAGAAAAAGCTCAAAATATCAATAATTTTATATATAATTGTTTTAAATGAGACATGGTAATTGTGAGTGTGTGTGTGTGCTTATGAGTGTATGTGTGTATGTGAGTGTGTGTGTTTGTGCATGTTAGTGTGTGTTTGTATGTGTGTGTGCGTGCGTGCACTCTTCTGTGGGCGCGCATGCGTGTACAAGCACTTGTGTATGCACGTGTGTGTATATGTGTGTGTATGCTTGTGTGTGTGCATGTGCGTGTGCGTGTGCGTGTGTGTGTATATGTGTGTGTGTCTGTGTGTGTGCATCTAGAAATTGATTGAATGCATTCTCAGTTCCGGCTAACTTATTGAAAATGTATAGTGACCTCTAAACTTTTAAACTGAACAAAGCCCCAAGGCTGAGGTGAATACAGACTCAAACCCCGAAGAAGCTGCTACCAACTGATACATGCCGAGGGGGAAAATGGAGTGGCCCTGGACAAATGAGTGATACTCCAGAACAAGCTCTTGTCCAGGATAATAGGGCGGCTAAAAGGACTTCATGAATTTTGTATGCTTTTGGTTTTGTTTTGATCTATTTGTTTTGATGCCCTTTATCTTACTTATTTTGAAGTTTTGTTTGTTTTCTGTATTCCTGAGAGAATGATAAGAACATGAAATTCTGTAAAGAGGGAGGTAGAAAGGGTCTGAGAGATTTGGAGGAGGTGAAGAATAATGATCACAATATTTTGAATTAATGAAGTAAAATTAAAATGAATGTTGACAGACATCAATATTTGCTTTTAGTAATATTCTTACCAAAAAGCCTAAAATTCATAGAATTTGAGAACGTGTTTGAAACCACTAAAGTCAATTGTTTTAGTGACAATTAGAACTGTCTATAAAATGGTAGACAGGCATTTTAAAACGTGAATGAAGATAGGAGATGAATCAAGACATTTATCCAACTGCGAAAGACTTTGAGGATGATGCCGCTCCTGTTTTCCTAGAGTTATCAAACCCAAATAACAATCCACAGGGAGGTCGTACTTGTTTTCTGTGGCAAGAATGACACACCTTCATGAATCAGTCACAATGTCAGTAATAAATGGCATAGTTCATATGGGACAAATTCAAGTTTCGCTACTTTGTGACTAAGAGGGTTTGTTTTTTGATTGTTTTTGTTTTATTTTGTTCTGCTTTTTGGTTATTTTATTTATCTACATTTCAAATGTTATCCACCTTCCAGTTTTCCCAGTTACCCTCTGCAAGCCCCCTATCCCATGCCCCTCCCCTTATTTCTATGAGGGTGCTCCCCCACCCTCTCACCCTAGCATTCCCCTATGCTGGTCATAGAGCCTTCACAGGACCAAGGGCCTCTCCTCCCATTGATGCCATATAAGGTCATCCTCTGTTATATACGTGGCTGGAGCCATGAGCCTCTCCATGTGTACTCTTTGGTTGGTGATTTAGTCCCTGGGAGCTCTGTGGTGTCTGGTTAGTTGATATTGTTGTTCTTCCTATGGGTTTGCAAACCCCTTCGGCTTCTTCAGTCCTTTCTCTAACTCTTCCATATGGGACCCTGTGCTCAGTCCAATGGTTTGCTGTGAGCATCTGTCTCTGTATTTGTCAGGCTCTGGCAGCGCCTCTCAGGGCATGGCTGTATCAGGCTCCTGTCAGCATGTACTCCTTGGCATCAGAGGTAGTGTCTGGGTTTGTTAGCTGCACGTGAGAGAGATCCCAGGTGGAGCAGTCTCTGGATGACCTTTCCTTCAGTCTCTGCTGCACTCTTGTCCCGGCATTTCCTTTAGACTCGAGCAATTCTGGGTTAATATTTTTGAGATGGGTGGGCAGCTGTGCCTAACCTCTAGGTATGGTCTCTATGGGTTCTCTCTTCTCTTTGATGGGCACTTGCAATATTATAAAAAGGTACTTATATGTTATTATGTTGCTATTTTTAGAAGGTTTTAAAGAGTGACTCATTTTATCAGCAAAGGATAATGTTTATTAAGTATTTAATTTAATATAATGAAAGGCATCATATTTGACCTTTAAAAAGTATTTGAAATCTTTCCACTTAATAGATACATGTTCAGAAATAGAAAGCCTTATTATTTTAGGTTTGAAATTTTTTACTTTTATTTAAATATATGTTTTCCCACTATGAGACATCTTCTAGGAAGGATCAGATGAAAACAAGAAAAGTGTGCTTGAGAAATATAACATAATAAGGAAATCAAGTTCTTCTGTTATCATTAGAGGACTAAGTGCTATGTAAATAGTGCTTAACATTTTACCTTGTGTGAAGGTCATAGCTGGTCAAAAGAGATGTGGAGCAGAGAAGGAGGAACTGGAAGTTATTTAGCTTGTGGAGGGTTACCAGACACTAGCATCAATTTAAAAACAAACACACAAATAATTTTCGTCAATTTTCAGACTAGGATATAATTAGATAATGTTTCCCCTATCTTTCCTCCATTCAATCCTCTCAATATACTTCCATGTTCTTTATTCAAATTCATTGGCTTTAAAATTGTTCTATGCTTCCCGTGCACTGGACTGCCTGCTGCTGACCCTGCTTGGCCCTGAGGGTTGGAGATGAGGTGGATCAGAATAAATGGATCAGACTCCAGCAGCAGATTAAGAGGACACAGCAAGCTTGTTTAAACCCCGCTGTAAGCCCATTCATTAATCCTGGGGGCACCCTTACTACCCTACACCTGTACCCCATTGGTCCTAAGCAAGTGTCTCTTCTGAGCAGCAGTTCCCAAATGTCAGGCATTGTCTGTATCACCAATCTTTAGTCGTTTAGGCAATCTTCAATTAGGTCTTCATCTAGGAGTTGCCTCTTCTTCGCAACCCCAGACATTTTAGCAGAGGTAGTCACAGCCAGTCCTCCTACAGTTATACCACACATGTGTACACATAGACACACACATTCCAAAGTATATGAAAACATTTTACAAACGCTTATACTGTTACTTTCATGTGTGCCTTCAGGGCTGAAAGAAAGTTCCAGATTTCTCAGTCATCCACAAGTAACTCCAGGCACAGAAGCTGAGCAAGAGAAATAGTCTTCTTTAGAGAATACAATAATTATCTAACACCAAATTTTCTTATTTCAACTATTCTTATTTCAAATATTCTTATTTCAACTCTAATTATCTCAACAGATATCCAACTAATCACTTGACACTCAGAGTATTTGGAAATAACACATTTCTATTTGAATACATAAATTTCATTCCATACTGCCAAATAGTAAATTACTCTCTTATTACAAGTACTAGCTAATTAATATTTCTACACTAAATATGTGGACTATAAACCTGAGTCAACCTGTACTTTCCTCATTCTTCTTTCTCCCATAAGTAATATTTTAGCAAATTTTTGACTCACCATTGTTATGTTACAGGGACTTTATCATGTGTTACAACCAAAGTCTAAAATTTATACCTAAATTGCTTAATTACCTTCAAAATGCTCATGGTTTTTAGATTCTACCCTTATTACTTAATTTATTCAAAATATGATTGCGATAACTCATTTTCTTCATTTCTTTCTTCATGTAAGTCCAAGAATTGAATTTGTTCGTTCAAAACTACAATATGATTTTGGCCATAGTGGACTTTATAAAGGCCTCTATCAACATTCTGGTGTTTCTTCTATTTCCTTAATTTTTTTCTTTACCCATTCTGGGATCCTTGTACTTCTTCAAAAATGTCATTCATGTTTCTATTGCAGGAACTAGCTACTTTCCATGAAATAGTGTTTTCCAAGGTCTCTAGGAAAGTAATTGACCTTTTCCAAAATCACTTTCTTAGTGAGGGTTTTGATAAACTGTTAAATATTGTGACTTCACTGACATTTTTCTTTTCCAATTTCAAAATAAATATATGCTTCACCATCAAGATACTCTATTAAATGTCCAAATTTAATTTTTGTTTTTCTTTGTCTTCTAAAATGCTTAAACTATCTCAAAAATATTCCTTTTTTCGTTAAAACATCATAAGCACCTTGATTATTTTCACATGTCTTGTTGAAAGGTATCAAAGATTTGTCAAAAGTTGAATAAAGTTGTCAATATTTAGATGAGATTATTAATTATACTTTATTATATTAATTGTATTTGCTCATACATTATAAATTCATATAACATTATAAGCAAAACAAATTTGAACCCCAAAGAGAGAAATATGATAATTTATGACAATTTATCTACTGCTGAAACTGAAAATTTCACCTAAACTATGACAGAAAATAATCCTTGATAAATTTTTGGAGACAAAATTAAAATTTTGTTTAAAATTTCTTTTTCAATTTTAACAAAAATTATAAACAAGCCTTTCTATCAGTTCATAAAATAATATAATATTTATATACCAATAATTTCATCTATGATACAAGAAGTTAATGTGATTTTGCAATGTTTTGCTCAAGGATTCTAAATATTATCTCAAAGAATGTCATCACAAGAAAGAAATGAAGGAGCTTTAATTTCCAACTGTAACAGTGATCTTATCTTTATATAGATCACTATTATTTCATAAAGATGAACTAGAAGATAGGCTCTGTCTTAGGGAATTATTGCTGTGAACAGACACCATGGCCAAGCCAGCTCTTAAGAGGACTCGATTTAGTTGGAGCTGGATTACTGATTTCGTGGGTCAGTCCATTATCAAGATGTGAGCATGGCAGTGCCCAGGCAGATATGAGACAAGAGGATCTGAGAGTTCAACATCTTGTTCCAAAAGCAAACAAGACTGGCTTCTAGGCAGCTAGGACACAGGTCTTATAGCCCATGCCCATAGTGACACACCCTCAAATAGCTCCACTCCCTGGGCAAAGCATATTCAAACTCATAAGGCTCTTAAAACCAAAAGAAATATTTTGATCTAAATAATCCATTATTGATCCTAATCTATGTGGAGACCCAAGTTCTTTAAAACTAGGTCATAAACATCACAGAGTGACTTTTCACCTCATCTAATCTTTTGTCATTATTTGGCAGAATCAGTGAGCTCATACACAGAAACAAAATACTAATCAAGTTACCCTAATTTAAGCATTAAAATTAAACCAATGAACAGGAATCAAAGTTTATACATTTTATTGAAAAATTAAAGACATTTTTCTTGTACTTTATTCTACCCAAGATAATTTTATAAGCTTTTGCTACTTCTCTAGATAGTTTCTTTGAGTTTTTAACTGTCTAAATAAGCAAATAAAATATTGAAAAAATTTAAACACAAAGCATTGAATATTTTCATGAATAATAAGTGTGACTTCTCATATATTTAAAGTTAAGAAAATCATTTATGCTAATATTTTCTTGTATATATTTTGCTGTTTTCCAGACTATACTTTTATATTATTCTATATTCCAGAGTATACTTCTTAATTCTATATTATTTGTCTGAATATACTTTGTAGAGTCTCAGACTCTAAAGCAAGTTCTTTTGGGGCCCCATCCTTCTGTTTTTTGACCTAAGGGCCCTTGTTTTCATTGTAGTATTCCCTGGGCAAATGCAAACAAATGCCTATAAATGCCAAAAGAGCATGCCAGCAATACATCCAAGAAAGCTTAAATCAGGTCCAGTGGAGTGACCCAGGGAATGTCCTGGGATCATTTCAGATGCTGTAGGTAAGCAGCTCCTGACAGGAGCCTGGAGCACACTGTAAGGCATTTTCTGGTAGTTAACAAAATTTGATTTAAAATTATGAAACTCAAAATGTGGTATTCAAATGATTTAATTACTATTTCAGAATCTTCATGATCATGAGCTAATGAATGTTCAATCTGTATATAATATTTCATATTATATATGCTGTAAATGAACTTATTGCTTATTTTTTAAGCCAATAGTATTATTATAAACAATCCCAATGAAAACAAAAAGAAAGTCCTCGATACTAAATCATGTACCCTGGTCCTATTTAGTACTTTTAAAGAATCTAAAGATAATAGTATTAAAACCTTGTGTGCAAACCTAAAGCTTTTTCCCTCTTTCTTTCTTTGTCTCAAAATATTGACTGAGCCTTTGCCAATATTAAGCATGTGCTGAACTATAGAGTAAAGAGTAAATATCTGTATTACTGATACTTAATAAACTATCTACGTCATATTACATGCCCTACTATGGCAGGTTTAATTTATTTAAGTTTTTAATGTATCCTATATAACGTTAGCCTAATTGCCTAAACAACATTGATTAGCTCTCAGTGAGTAGTAAGGGAAAAGGATAGAGATGAAAGTTGCCGAGGGGCTCAAATATGTAAGAAGGATAATGGACATTAGGTTTAAAAGGGATATTACACTTAGAACACAGAATCCCATAACATTAGGCATCAAAAACAGACGCTCACGGTGTGCTAGGAACTGACCCATTGTATCAGACAAGGATCCCACTCTGAGCCGGTGATGGCAGGTTGCTCCCTCCACACTCATCCCCTTATGATAATGATAAAAGAATTTCAGATAATGATAAGAGACTAAGTTACAAGTAAGGGTGGCTTCTAACAAAAAGCATCCATCTATTAGACCCTACATTACGCTTTGGACATGGAAATAACTATAAACACTGAAGCTACCTCTAGGTAGCTCTGAGGAATGGATAGAAGAGCAGCACTTGTATTACCACACGGTCCAGGACAAACATCAAAAACCAGAGTGAGAAATGGATGCAAAATGGGCATATGTGTGGGAAAGAATGAAGCAGTGGTGGTGGCGGGGCGGAGGCCCGCATAGAAGACCTGGCATGGGGGGACACTGGCAAGGCCCACACACTGCACTGGGGTAGGGGGAGCTGGCACCGGAACACCTATAGAGACTGCCTGGCTAGCAGGGAGTGAGGTCCTTGCTGAGAAGGTGGTGCCCTTCTGGCATGGGCCTCCAGGGTTCGTGTAGAGGAAGCTTGGTTGAGATGAGGCTGGGTCCTTCCCTGGTGCCTACAAATGCTGAGGTCTGCTCTGTGCTTTTAGGCAGCGGGTTTTGATAAGAAGAGACAGTTCATAGTTTCAATGCTTTATTATAGAAAGGTAAGAAGAAAAAAGGAGATAGAAAAGTAAAGAGATAAAGAGAAGATAGAAGGATGGCCTTGACCACGTGGAAAGAGGAGGTAGAATGGAGTGAGAGAGGGGGGAACAGAGAGAGAGGGGCAAGAGAGAGCAGAGAGAGAGAGAAGAGAGAGCAGAGAGATAAGAGAGGGCAGAGAGAGATAAGAGAGGAGCGAGAGGGGCGAGAGGGGCGAGAGAGCAAGGAGGGGGCAAGAAGCCTCTTTTAATAGTGGGCTTTGTTGCTATGTAACCATGGGGCTGGAGAAGCCTGCCTGTAGCCTGGTAACTGTAAGAATGGAGTCGAGCCAGAACACCAGGGACTTGGGGTGTGGCTATACATGGCTGATGGCCGCAGGATTATGGAGTTGAGGAGTCAGAAGTCTGGGAACATATCTCACGAGTTCAGTCCCTTGTAGAATGTTCTACTGGGTCTCTGAAGTGAGCCTTGTTCAACCAGGCTACAGCCTACCCTACAAGGTCCCACACATATGGGGATGGGACCCTCCAATCATATAATCTGGGTGGACAGTAGGCAACTCTGAATGAATTTTCCACGGTCTTCTTGCTAATTTGGCAGTGGGGCATTATGGATGCTATGGAATTTCTGAATATACAGTCCAAAATATTCCAGAGAAAGTTACCCCAGGTCTTTTGAGTCTGCCAAGGGATTATTAAGCCTCAGAGAAGGAGATACAATTGTCTTTTCTTCTCTCTGAAAACTCTCTCATCACTGACGTTCTTCAAACAATGTTTTTCCCTCTTTCTGTTGTTAACACAGCTGGATTCTTCACTGTGTACTCTCTCAAGAAAATTCAGATTTAATGTACATATATGTGTACATTTTAAAATATATGTGTACATACATGTAATATATGTAAGTAAAATATTAGTTCATATAAGGTGTTAAAATTCACAGTAGCTAAAATATTTATTATTTGTGTCCTTTGGTATGGCTTCATTTTTCATATAGCTATAAAAGTAGTTCTGGGGGAGAGGTAATGTGTGGGGAGCTAGAAGTAGAGGGAGGGGAAACTGTGGTCGTGATAAAAGAAGAATCTGTTTTCATTCAAGAGGAAAAAAAATAAAGTATACTGTGTCTCCTGGAAAAAGTTAAAGAAGTTTTTGTAGTGTGAAGACAAGCAAGAATGAAAGTTGGCCTGATGTCTTTTACGTGCTATGGCAGAGGATGAACTATAACAAAATATCAGAGTATCACACTCATCATGAGTTCTATTCATCTGAGAAGGTTACTTGGCAGTGGATAATACAGTTTTATGCATAGGTAACACAAGTAGATAATACATGGAAGGAAAGAATGAAAAACATGCAAAACAATTCCATATGCCTTCTTTTTCTTTACATACTGAATAAAATATTCTAGTTTTATATCTATTTTTCCTCCCTACTTTTCTTCCTTTTTTTTTATGCTCTGTCCACCCCAATATCAGCTACCCTTCTTCCCAGTGACACTCATGAAATCCTGTTCCCAATCCACCTTCCTTTCTGTTTTGAGAATAGGTAGCTCCAATCTAGATATAATCACCCCCCTGAAACTAAAGCCCCCTTCATGCAAATCAAGTCCCTGAAGGACTAGGAACTTCCTCTCACTGATGCCAGACAAAGCATTCCATTTAGGGGAACAGACAAGCAGGCGACAGGTTCAGGCATTCCCTCTATTCCAGTTATTGGGGGACCTACGTAAAGACCAAGCTGCTCAACTGCTAAATGTATTCATGGTGCCCAGGTCCAGCTCAGCTTGCTCTTTGGAGTTCACAAAGGTACAGGTTAGTTGACTCTGTTGTTTGTCCTGTGGGGTACCTGTCATCTTCAGGTCCCTCAATCCTTCTTTCTCCCAACTCTTCTTTAAGATTCCCTGACCTCCGTCTAATGTTTGGGTAAAAGTCTATGCATCTCTTTCCATTGGCTGCTGGGTGGAACTTCTCAGAGGATAGTTATGCTACGTTGCTGTCTGCAAGCATAACAGATTATTATCAATAGTGTCAGGGTTTGGTTCTTGCCCATAAGATGGGTTTTAATTTGGAGCAGTCATTGGTTGGCCATTTCCTCAACTGCTGCTCTGTCTTTCTCCTCGCACATCTTGTAGGCAGGACAAATTTTAGGATGAGGGTCTTTTGGGTGAGTTGCTATTCTTATACCTCCTCTGGGAGACCTTCTCTGGTTTCTGGAAATGACCTTTATTGCTTCCCTATCCCCCACTGCTAGGAATCTCAATTAGATTCACCCTCATAGATCCTCCAGGGCATCCCCCATGCCACATCTTTTTTACATCCTAGAGAATGACCCACCATCACTGCAAATTTTTCATTTATATGTTCTCCCTACATATGATCTGCACCCCCTCAGCCCTAGTCTGTTTCTCAGCACCATTTTTTGAGGATGCTATTCTTTTTTCTCTTGTATGTTCTATTGCATGTGGAATTTTTTTGTTTGTTCGTTGTCAAAAATCAAGTGGTTGTAGGTTCTAGGGTTTGTGTTAATGCCTTTTATTTGATTCAGTTGATCAACCTGCTTGTCTCTGTACCAAACCCATACAGTTTTTACTACTACTGCTCTGTAGTACAACTTGAGATCTGGAATAGTGATACCTCCAGCAGTACTTTTATTGTTCACTATTGCTTCCACTGACTCTATGCTTTTCCATATGAAGTTGTGAATTAGTTTTTCAAGATCTATAGAGAATTGTATTAGAATTTTGATGAGACTTGTATTTAATCTCTGCATTGCTTTTGTATGTCAACCATTTTCACTATGTTAATCTTACTGATCCATAAGCATGGGAGATATTTCCATCATCTGGTATCTTCTTCAATTTCATTCTTCAAACTTGACATTCATGTCATACAGGTCATTAACTTGTTTGGTGAGAGTTACACTAAGTTATTTTATATTTCTTGGAGCTATTGAGAGTGGTATTGTCTTCCTAATTTTTTTATACATTGACCAGTTGTATAAAGGATGGCTACTGATTTACTTGACTTAGTTTTGTATCCAGCTAATTTGTTGAAGGTGTTTATTAGCTATAGGAGTTCTCTGGTAACAGTACTGGGGTCATTTACATATATGATGACATCATCTTTGACTTCTTTTCCAGTTTTTATTACCTTGGTCTCTCTTTGTTGTCTTATTGCTCTATCTAGAACATCAAGTACTATATTGGCAAACTAGGGAGAGAGTAGAATGCCTTGTCTTGCCCCCAATTTTAGGGGACTTACTTTTGAGTTTCTCTGTTTAATTTAATAAAAGCAATTGATTTGTTTTTGGGTTTTTTGTTATTGTTGTTGTTTTCTTTCTAATACAGGGTTTCTCAGTACAACCCTGCCTGTCGTTGAACTCACTTTGAAGACCAGGCTGGCCTCGAACTCAGAAATCTGTGTGACTCTACCTCCTCAGTGCTGGGATTATAGGCATGCACCATCACTGCATGGCTTATTGACTTGTTTTTTATTGTATGTATTGTGTTTAGTTATTCACCATGTATGCCAGATCTCTCCAGACTTTTAACATAAAGCATTGTTGGATTTTGTCAACATCTTTTTTAGGGTTAGGGTTAGGGTTAGGGCAGATTTTTGTCATCTAAAAAAAGAATGAGTTGGTTTTTTCTCTTTCAGTTTGTTTATATGGTAGTAATATTATATTGAGGGATTTTCATATATTGAATCACCCTGATCATAGTGGAAGATGTCTTTTTTATGTTCTTGGATTCAGTTTGCAAATATTATATTGAGTATATTTCCATCAAAATTCATCGATGTAGTTGGTCAGAAATTCTCTTTCTTTTTTGAGTTTTTTTGTGGTTTTGGTATCAGGGTGACTATGACCTTTTAGAGTTTGGCAATCTTTATTTCTGTTACTCTTTTGTGAAATCATTTGAGAAGTATTGGCATTATCTCTTCTTTGAAAAGTCAGATATAATTTGGTACTAGAAACATCTGACTCAAAGGCATTCTTTGGTTGGGAGACTTTTTTTTTTATTTGATATATTTTTTTATTTACATTTCAAATGATTTCCCCTTTTGTAGCCCCCCCACTCCCCGAAAGTCACGTAAGCCCCCTTCTTTCCCCCTGTCCTCCCACCCACCCCTTCCCACTTCCGTTCTGGTTTTGCTGAATACTGCTTCACTGAGTCTTTCCAGAACAAGGGGCCACTCTTCCTTTCTTCTTGTACCTCATCTGATGTGTAGATTATGTTTTGGGTTGGGAGACTTTTAATGAGTGTTTCTACTTTCTGGGGGGTTAAAGGACTATTCTGATAGTATATCTGTGCTTTAATTAGCTTTGGTAATTCGTATATGTCTAGGAAATCTTGCATTTCATTTACATTTTCCAATTTTGTGGAGTACAGGCTTTTGAAGTAAGACCTAAGGATTCTTTGTATTCCCTCAGTGTCTGTTATGCCTCCGTTTACATTTCTGATTTGGTATTATGCACTGTTTCTCTGCCTTTTAGTTAGTTTGACTCAGGGTTAGTCTATCTTGTATATAATCTCAAAGAAGCATTTCTTGTTTTTCTTATTATTTCTATCATTTTCTTTGTTTCTAATTAGTTACAGCCCTAAGTTTGATTATTTCTTGTCATCTTCTCCTCCTTGGTGTGTTTACTTCCTAATTTTTTCTAGTGCCTTTAGGTGAACTTTTATTCATTAGTATGAGATATCACTAATTTCTTTATGAGGGCACTTAATGCATGAACTTCCTTTTTAGCACTGCTTTTATAGTTTCCCATAAGTTTGGGTATGTTCTGTGCTCATTTTCATTGAGTTCTAGAAAATCTTTAATTCCTTTATGTCTTTTCTGACCCAATGTTCATTGAGGTGAGCATTGTTCAGTTTCCGTGAATATGTAGGCTTCTGCCTTTTCACAGAGAAGGAGGATGCTCTAGGGGTCCCTCAATGCTTCTCTGGAATAGTCAACGGGGCTCTCCTCTGTAGGCTGATAATTCAACTTTGTAGGCTGTGTCTTGGGTGAGCCCAGGTGGGAAGCCCAAAGTACAATCAAATAAACCCAAAACAGGGAATGCCAGGAATATATTGTGATGACTCTACACAAATTATACATAATAATCACACCAGGATAAATATATAAATACTGTAATATTTTAATTATATGTATATATCTCTGTGTGTTCTCTCTGTCTCTCTCACTCTCTGTCTCTGTCTTTCACTGTCTGTGTGTATGTAAATGTGCATGCATGTGCGTGTGTGTATATGGGTTTGTATTTACAGTATCTGTATTCTGCCTGCTGTGAGTGCTGGAACTAAGCTCTGATTCTCTGATAAACCATCAAGTGCTCTTAAAAACTATCTTAGCCAGTGTTTTATTGTGAAGAGACACCATGACCAAGATAATTCATGTAAAAGAACACATTTAATTGATGATTACTTACAATATTGGAGGTTTAGCCCATTATCATCATGATGGGAAATATGACAGCATATAGGCAGAAGTGGTGCTTCAGGAGGTGGCTGAGAGTTGTACACCACCTTCCTTCAATAAGGCTATACTTCCTCAAACAATGCCTTATTCCTAACTCCTGTCAACTAGCAACACTTCGTAATGATCAAACATTTACATATATGAGCCTGTGGTGAAAAATTCTTCTTAAAACCACCACAAAAGTTGAGCTATGTCTTCAGTCTCAGAATTACCCTCTTTAAATATCTTTTATGTTTGAGATTAGAAATAAAATTATATAATTTCTCCCTTGTCATTTTCCTTCCAAACCTTCCCATATACTTTATCTTGATGTTGATAGTAAAATATAATTTAAAAAATCCCATCCTGGAGTTCCTTCTTGCCTGTGACCATATGTTTATGGAAGAAAGGCCCACACAGAACCTTACATTTTAATATGCCTTAAGCAACACAGTAGCTGGGCAATTGCCTACCCTCTCTTCTTCCCAGCTTCTGGCATATCTCATAAATCTATCTGTCTATCTGTCTATCTGTCTATCTATCTATCTATCTATCTATTCATCTGAAAGTTTCTTAATCTCCTGTTGTGTACTTATTATGTTTTATTTATTTATTTTTAATGATAATTTGCTAGAGATTGAACCCAGGGCCTTAAACATCATATAATTAGTAAATGTTCTACCAATGAGCAACCCTCAAGGTAATTATTTCCCTCCTGATGGCAACATGATATCACTGCATAATTAGAAAAAAAGAACAAAATATAGACTACTAATATATACTTGTTTCAGTTTCTGAATATTGATATTGTTTCCTTAATGAACTATGGTGTCTTATCAAGAAATAATCATGTAATATGATCTAGCTGTTATTTATTGGGTTATATTAACCTAATGAAGTGATGGGAATGCTGGTCTAGTGCCACTAAGAAATAGATGTGATCTGAATACAAGAGTTGATTAGACAGCTCTAAGTATTGCTTAATAAAATAGTGGGGAAGCTATTTCCATTTCATGGTCTGTAAAATTAATTCCTTAACCTTCCAGTGATAATGAAAGAGCAAATTCTGCATTTTTCATTATTAATCTACTCTCATACTTATTATCATGGAATTATATTAAATATTCTCAACCTTTACTCATTAAAACTTCAATGCAATAACCATTAGTTTTGTTCACTGAATAACAAATAATTTAGAAACAATTTTAAGAGTTATTTAAATGCAAATCTTTGTTAAGGGTAAGAGTGCTTAGAATATCTAAAAAGGTATGTTTAAAAATATGTTAGTTCAGTTGGAACTAATAGATATAAAGTACCTGCTGATAGTTCACACATTACAAATTAATTATTGTGATCTCTTTTTATTTTCTGCTTCTTATAGATGCATTCTCCATGCTTTATTCATTTTCCATTTTAGAATACATATGTATATCTACAGTCAACAGAAGACCTTCAATAAAGCAAAGAGGCTAAAAAAATTTATATTTACTTTAGAGAACTGTTTGTCATAAATTCCTGCATATGTTATGAAAAAACTCATTGTGCATTGGGAGCACGGGGGTGAATATTAGATAATTTTTACATTCTACTTACATTTGATAAAGAAAAAGCTACTTTTATAAGTTTCTATGAAAGGACCAAGAGAAAATACTCGTAAAAGGAAGTGATCAAAGCAAAAAGTCTAGAGCTAGAAGAGAGACTAACATCTCTTAGGGCATTATATTTTTAAGTGGATATGACAGTCTGTTCTGAAGAAAAAGAAAGAAAGCTTATCCTTGCACTCTAAGCCAGCTCATGAGCAAAAAAAATGCAGTTTTTTTTTAAAAAAAATGCATCTTTAAATAAACCCATATAGGAGAAATTCAAGCTCAAGAAAAATTAAATTATAATCCAGTATAAACCAAGGTGACAATAGTTTAAGATGGTATGCTAATAGGAAAATGTCCTTGTGCCTCTTAAGGATGTGTGGTCCTTCTAATAATACATTCTGAATCATCTAAAATGAGTAACAAAAGAATCATTCGACAGTAAGAGAAGTGGATGTTCTCTACTGGTCTATCTAATTTAAGTTGAACTTTTGAAAATTTCCTTTCTTAAATATTTCAAGTGCCTAACTTTATTAGTTTTCACGAAATAAATAAGCATAGACAAAAGAAGAAACTTTAAGTTCTGTGCCTGTTTATGTGACTCACAGATATAAAACTGTGTTTGCAATGACTGCATGAGACAGAGGAGCAGAAACAGTGCTGCTAAAATTCTAGTGAAGTGTTTCTAGATGCATCCTTAGAGAAAGTGCTATAATTCTATGTGAGGAAAGCCAAAGAAAAGCTAGTTAAACAAACATTTATAAAGATGCTTCATAGGTAAGTAGGTAGATAGGTGATTGATAGGTTGATAGTTAGGTGCTCATATTTTAGTCATGTGAGCAGCTTCTGACCGACAATTTAAACAGAAGAATAATTTCATTGTAAAACATAATCATGTATGTGTACCTTTGAGAAGCTGGAGCAAATGTTTTATCTACGTGTGTGTGTGTGTGTGTGTGTGTGTGTGTGTGTGTGGTGTGGTACATTCACACATTTCTTCAGGTCTAAATTATATCCCCATCAACAGTGTGCAATAGTTATTTTGTCTATGTTTCTACCCTACAACCCTTCTTTTGTCTTTCTAATTCATGTGAAATTACCCACCTACTTTCTGGTATAGGCATTATTATGCTCTGTGGGAATTCAATTTTGTGACCTATTTCTAATAAGTGTTTGACTTCTCCTCTAGCCCACTACACAGTACAGGTAGTGGAAGAGAAAATTTATTAGGATATGGGGAAGTGAACCTGTTCAGTGATAGTTCTTAGGGTTCCCATCTTAATATTCGTTGGCAGCAGTTTAGTCTCAGAACAAATACTAAATAGGACTCTATAGTTGCAGACCAGTCTTTTCAACAGAAAGACACACCAGGCATGAACCAGCATCTCCAGTTCAATACTAAAGGAACAACAAGGGTCATCAACCACCATGGAGTGAGGCCTTGGAACCTCAGTAACAATCCTTGTGTAATAATCTCTCAATGACAGCACTACCAAGAGTTGAGATCAACAAAGCTCTGTAAGGGGAACCAATATGCATGTTATTGGTGAAGAATAACAAGGTAGAACAAACCAAACCAATGCTCCATGCTCATCTCCCAACTGTAGGTGGGGTCACGTTTATACTCTTTGTGCTGGTATGTATATGTGTGGTCCAGGGAGTGGCACTACTAGAAAGTGTGGTCTTGTTGGAGTAGGTATGTCATTGTGGGCATGGCCTTTAATAACCTTTTCCTAGCTTCTTGGAATCCAGTTATTTTCCTGTTTGCCTTCAGATGAAGATATAGAACACTTAGCTTCTTATGCTCTAGCCTGCCTGAAGGCTTCCATGTGTCTCTGATTAAGTCTTGCGAAGAACAGTTTGAACAAACACAGCAAGCTTAGAAAAGAAAATTATACATTTTCCACCCTTAAGGATAATAGACTAAACAATTGAACCAGTAAACCAGCCCCAAATAATTGTTGTCTCTATGTGGCTTGCCTTGGTCAAGGTGTCTGTTCACAGCAGTAAACCCTAAGACAGAAGTACTAGGGACTCAGTTATTGCTGTGATAGGCCTGATCATGCTTTTGTTTGGAGAAATGTGGATTTGGGGACTTTGTATTTGGAAAGCAGTGAAGTGCATTAGCTGGGGCTTAATAGGCTATTCTACTAAAAATATGGAAGACATTGCTGCTGAGGGTGATTTGAACTCTGGGGCCTGGTTCAAGAATTTTCAAAGGAAAGGAATGTTAGTTACTATGTGGCTAGAAACTGTTCATGTTATATTTTGGTGAAGAACTGAACTACTTGTTTCATTCATCTGAAGAGTCTGCCTGAAGCTAAGGTGAAGAGACTTGGATTGACAAGGGAAGTCTCAGAAATACCTCCCATAGACTTTGTTCTCTGGCTAAGTCTCACAAAGAGCATATTTACTAAGCATAGCAAGCTTATAAAGAAAACTTATAAAATATATGGTTCAAGTGTTAAAGGGGCACCAGGAATTGAAGTGAAACTGAATCCCATATTCAAGTAGAAAGAGATTAAGGGAGTGGTGATCTCTGGGCAAGATCCCACCGAGCTAAGTTTATTGTTTGTGCTGGCAGTTGAACAAGAATAAGTTTCGATTTTTAATCTTGAATGAACAACAATCCAGAAATGGCGGATATACTCCTGATCTTGAGGTTAGAAGACACAGTTGATCTGTATCTTGAGGAACAGTGTTCATGAAAACCTTAGGACTAGGCATAGTAGTACACACCCTTAATCCTGGGAGACAATGCCAAGCAGATCTTGGAGTTTAAGACCAGCCTGAGAGCAAGTTCTAGGTGGAAAAAAGCTTAATCCTTGTGTAGTGGTAGTATACACCTTTTCTCCCAGGAGACAAAGCCATGCAGATTTCTGAGTTCAAGATTAATCACAGAGTAGTTCCAGGACAGCCAAATTTAAGGCTTGGCACTGTGAGATATCAGAGAAGGCCATAGGTGAAGTAGCAGCCTCAGGTTCGCTTGACAACCTAGGACTCAAAAGGTAATGGAAAGAAGTTGAGGATTGGCACCATGAGGAAATCATATGAGAAGCTATTGGTGAAGCATAGTTGCAGCAAAAAATCCCAGCATATTGCAGATACTAGTACCATGGATGATCACCACAAACAGCAATAGCAGTGGAATGAAGTCAATCAGGCCTAGAGTGCAACTGAGGGCAAAGACAGAGAAGCAAGGAAAGCCCTTTGTGTGTGTGTGTGTGTGTGTGTGTGTGTGTGTGTATGTGAGAAAGTGTATTAGGCTATGACATCTATCAATATGCATTTGAAGATTCTAATGCACTCATTTCTAAGCAATGGTAGAAAACATGGAATCATTACAATTTTGTGAACATTCACAGGTGATAAATGTCCTTTTATTGTCATTATTATATAACAAGAGAGTACATCTATACCATGAAATAGAAGTCAATATTTTCTTTATGCATGGTGTCTATTTTTCTCTTATTTTTCTAATCAAATGGTATCAAGACAAATAAGACACAAATTCACTAGATGATAAGAATTGGATGATTTTATATTTCTACAGATATATTATAAGTTATTGCTTGGCACTTATAGAATAATATTTTCCATGTATAGTATATTCTTTTGTGATTGGGTTACCTCACTTAGGATGATATCTTCCAGTTCCAACCATTTGCCTACAAATTTCATGAATTCATTGTTTTTAATTTCAGAGTAGTATTCCATTGTGTAAATATAACACATTTTCTGTATCCATTCCTCCATTGAGGGACATCTGGGTTCCTTCCAGCTTCTGGCTATTATAAATAGGGTTGCTATGAACATAGTGGAGCATGTGTCCTTATTGCATGCCAGGAATCCTCTAGGTATATGTCCAGGAGTAGTATAGCAGGGTCCTCCGGAAGTGTCACATTCAGTTTTCTGAGGAACCACCAGACTGATTTCCAGAGTGGTTGCACCATCTTGCAATCCCACCAGCAGTGGAGGAGTGTTCCTCTTTCTCCTCATCCTGGCCAACACCTGCTGTCTCCTGAGTTTTTAACCTTAGGCATTCTGACTGGTGTGAGATGAAATCTCAGGGTTGTTTTGATTTGCATTTCCCTAATGACTAATGATGTTGAGCATTTCTTAAGGTGTTTCTCATCCATCTGAGTTTCTTCAGGTGAAAATTCTTTGTGTAGATCTGCATCCCATTTTTTAATAGGTTTATTTGGTTCCCTGGGGTCTACCTTCTTCAGTTCTTTGTATAAATTGGATATTAGTCCTCTATCAGATGTAGGGTTGGTGAAAATTTTTTCCTAGTTTGTTGGTTGCCGTTTTGTCCTTTTGACAGTGTCCTCTGCCTTACAGAAACTTTGTAATTTTATGAGGTCCTATTTGTCAGTTCTTGATCTTAAAGCATTGGTGTTCTGTTCAGGAACTTTTCCCCTGTGCCCATGTCCTCAAGGGTTTTCCCCAGTTTCTTTTCTATTAGTTTCAGTGTGTCTGGTTTTACAGGAGGTCCTTGATCCACTTGAAGTTGAGCTTAGCACAAGGAGATAAGAATGGATCAATTAGCAATCTTCTGCATGCTGACCTCCAGTTGAACCAGCACCATTTGTTGAAAAGGCTATCTTTTTTCTACTGGATATTTTCAGCTCCTTTGTCGAAGATCAAGTGACCATAGGTGTGTGGTTTCATTTCTGGGTCTTCAATTCTATTCCATTTGTCCACTTGTCTGTTGCTGTGCCAATACCATGCAGTTTTTTTAACACTATTGCTCTGTAGTATTGCTTGAGGTCTGGGATATTGATTTCCCCCAGAAACTCTTTTACTATTAAGAATAGTTTTAGCTATCCTGGGTTTTTTGTTATTCCAGATGAATTTGAGAATTTCTTAGAGTTAGAATAATACTTTCAAAATGACCAGCATTTTCTCACTGCAATATTTATTTGAGACTATGGATTAGTTTCTACATCATTATTTTGTCTTCAAATAACTTGCACCAAGTAGATTTCATTAATACACATTAATTGATCAACCAGAATATTAATCTCTTTAGTAGAAGTCAATCACAATTCCCTTCCAGAATTTTTTATTAGATATTTTCTTTATTTACATTTCAAATGTTATCCCCTTTCCAGGTTTCCCCTCAGACAATCCCCTATGCCCCCTGCTCCCTAACCCACTCACTCCCTCTTCCTTGTCTTGGCATTCCCCCTACCCTGGTGCATTGAGCCTTCACAGGACCAAGGGCCTCTTCACTCACTGATGTCCAACAATGCTATCCTCTGCTAAAAATGCAGCTGGAGACATGGGTCCCACCTTATTTGCTCTTTGGTTGGTAGTTTAGCTCCTAAGAGCTCTGGGGATATTGATTGGTTCATATTTCTATTTCTCCTATGGGCCTGCTATATATTTCAGCTCCTTGGGTCCTTTCTCTTACTCCTTCATTGGAAACCCTGTGCTTAGTGTAATAGTTGGCTAAGAGCATCCCTCTCTGTATTTGTCAGACACTGGCAGAGCCTCTCAGGAGACAGCTATATCAGGCTCCTGTCAGCGAGTACTTCTTGGCATCCACAATAGTGTCTGGGTTTGGTAACTGTGTATATGTGATGGATCCCCAGATGGAGCAGTCTTTGGAAGGTTTTTCCTTTAGTCTCTGCTCCACACTTTGTCTCTGTATTTCCTCCCATGAATTTTAAACTGGTGATTGAAGTGGACATTTCTGGATATGTCACTTGGTATTTTATTGATATAGTCTTATGTATTGTTTATCTGAGGCATATTTTGTGGGAGGAAACATGATGTTTGGAGAGAGTACAAATAGTACTCAACAGACAGTGAAAGCAGGCTTACATAGCTAACTTTGCAATGCTTCATTGGTTTCATGTGTTTGTCTTTGCTAACACTTACTTTGATCAGAGAGGCATGGCGGAAAGCTCCTGGTATTCCAGACTGCTCCTGGTCACTTCTGCTGACTGAAGGGCTGGTGGTTTCTGCTAGATTGTCCCACCACTGCTGTTGTTTGATGTCCTAATACCGCTGAATTCAAAGCCAGTGTCCTGAAAATGGAGACAGGAATTGTCTCAAGGAACTACTTCCATTCAGGTCCACATCCCCTTGTCCTATTTACATATTTTCTCCTCTATCTTTGAACCACTTGTTAGAAAGGGGGCAGAAATGTTTAAAGACCATTGTTTATAGTAGTTAAAAAAAACTAGGCCCACAGGTAATGAATTAAGTTTCTAAATTTCTTAAGAAAATTAACAACATGGGAATTGATGCAAATAGAGATTTTGGTTCTGTGTTTGTGATTCAGAAACAGGTAAATACTTAATCTCCTAAGTTTCCTTTGATAAAATTTCACATACATATGCTGAATGTCTTGACTATAGCATTTTTTATTTTATTGAATTAGATATAGATGAAAAGTAATATATATTACTAAAATATTTTTGAGATTATTTTCAGTAATGTATAGGCTACCTTAAAGTTATTTGTGTATAGGGAAGATTATGGAGAAAAATGAAAGCTCTGAAGTGTCAAATTTGTGATTATTTTTTTAAGAATTCATTTAGGTGGATCAAGGACCTCCACATAAAGCCAGACACCCTGAAGCTAATAGAAAAGAAACGGGGGAAGACCCTTGAGGACATCAGTACAGGGAGAAAGTTTCTGAACAGAGCACCAGTAGCGTATGCTCTAAGAGCAAGAATTGACAGATGGGACCTCATAAAATTACAAAGTTTCTGTAAGGCAAAGGACACCATCAAGAGGACAAATCGGCAACCAGCAAATTGGGAAAAGATCTTCACCAATCCTACATCAGATAGAGGGCTGATATCCAATATATATAAAGAACTCAAGAAGCTACACTCCAGAAAACCAAACAACCCTATTAAAAAATGGGGTACAGAGTTAAACAAAGAATTCTCACCTGAAGAACTTCGGATGGCGGAGAAGCATCTTAAAAAATGCTCAACTTCATTAGTCATTAGGGAAATGCAAATCAGAACAACCCTGAGATTTCACCTTACACCAGTCAGAATGGCTAAGATTAAAAATTCAGGAGACAGCAGGTGTTGGAGAGGGTGTGGAGAAAGAGGAACACTCCTCCACTGCTTGTGGAGTTGCAAATTGGTACAACCACTCTGGAAATCAGTCTGGCGGTTCCTCCGAAAACTGGGCACCTCACTTCCAGAAGATCCTGCTATACCATTCCTGGGCATATACCCAGAGGATTCCCCACCATGTAATAAGGATACATGCTCTACTATGTTCATAGCAGCCCTATTTATAATTGCCAGATGCTGGAAAGAACCCAGGTATCCCTCAACAGAAGAGTGGATGCAAAAAATGTGGTATATCTACACAATGGAGTACTATTCAGCCATTAGAAACAATGAATTCATGAAATTCTTAGGCAAATGGATGGAGCTAGAGAACATCATACTAAGTGAAGTAACCCAGACTCAAAAAGGTGAGTCATGGTATGCACTCACTAATAAGTGGATATTAACCTAGAAAACTGGAATACCCAAAACATAATCCACACATCAAATGAGCTACAAGAAGAAAGGAGGAGTGGCCCCTGGTTCTGGAAAGACTCAGTGAAGCAGTATTCGGCAAAACCAGAACGGGGAAGTGGGAAGGGGTGGGTGGGAGGACAGGGGAAGAGAAGGGGGCTTACGGGACTTTCAGGGAGTGGGGGGCTAGAAAAGGGGAAATCATTTGAAATGTAAATAAATTATATCGAACAAAAAAAAGAATTCATTTAGGAAAAATGGCATTTTTACTTCTCAGTGTACATTGAGGAGCATGGTCCTTATATTACCCTTATTCTCTCTCAAGCCAACTTAAACCTTAGCTGTACTTCACTGATCTTATTACTGTTTTGTTAGTTGTGTTTGTATTTCGGTAAGTAGGCCTTCTTATAGCTCAGATGAACTTTCTAAATAACCATCATTTAGCAACTCATTCATTAATGCACCTCATGTCTTATCAATTATGAGTATCACAGTAATATCAAAATAAACCAATAATCCAATAGAAATGAAAAAACAGATGAACAGATACTGTTGAAAATTGAAATGGTCTTTAAAATGTTGAAACATAAGTTCAAAATTATTAGCCACCAGAGAATAGCATTGTAGTGGAAACTTCTAGATTCTGAGGACACACAAGTAAAATAATATTTTCCTGAAGTAGACACAGATGAAAAGATGTTTTGATATAGCAAACATGTGAAAGGAGTCATAATGAAGGATGTCTTGGTTAGGGTTTATCTGCTGTGAACAGACCCCATGACCTAGGCAAGTCATATAAGAACAGCATATAATTGGGGCTGGTTCAGAGGTTCAGTTCTTTATCACAAGGTGGGGGCACGGCAGCATACAGGTAGTCTGGTGCAGGAGGAGCTGAGAGTTCTACATCTTCATCTGAAGGAAAAAAAGGAGAAAAACTGACTTCCAAGCAGCTAGGACAAGAGTCTTAAAGCCCATGCCCACAGTGACACACCTACTCCAACAAAGCCACAACCTCCTAGAGTACCATTCCCTGGGCCACACATATACAGACTATCTCATTATGTTCCATGGCCCCCACAGGTTTATTCAAACACATGAGTCTATGATGGCCATAGCTAGCCATAGCATATTTTAAAAAGTACATTTAGTGCATTTAGCCCCCTGTATTATACAGCAAGGAGTCTCAACAATGTTACAAGTCCAAAGTTTAAAGTCACTTCTGAGATTCATCCATTCATGAAAAACAGAAAACAATCTGGGCAAACTCCAAACTCTACATCTCTTCATCTGATGTCAAAAAAGTCTTCAGATATGCACTCCTTTTTCATCTTTGTTGGCTACAACAAACATCTTTCTCCTGGGCTGGTTCCATTGTCTTTTAGCAACTTTCTTTGTTAGGTATTCCATGGCTCTGGCATCTTTAACATCATAGGGTCTCCAAGTCATCCTCAGCTTCACAGCTTCTTGTTCTAATGTCTGGGATCCACACATGAACTTTCTATAGCATGTGCAAACTTCCTATAGGGTCATAAGTTCTGATCTACTGTTGTGTCCAGGGACCACATTCTACTTACCTCTTTTTTTGTTCACAGTACATGTCTATATTCAGAATCGTATGATATATATGTGAATACGATAAACACTTGAGAGGAGTTTTGCTTTATAATGACACCAATAAATGAATTATCATACAGACACATAAAAATCAAATTGTGTTAAAAGAAAATCTCAATGTGGGGAAATCTAATTTTTTTCAGAGACTATATACACTAAGAACTATTGAGCAGTAATAATAAGGTAACAACTCACCTGCTTATTCTTTGTTAGTAAGAAAATGAAGTAAAAAAAAAAAAACAATGAATGTAAAGAAAGTACAAAGACTCTAAAAAAAAAAAACTGTGCTTGGAGCAGTGATCCTCAATCTGATACTGGTCACTGTGGAAGTTGAAGAAGACCTTGACAGGGTTGTATACTACAATTATATACAATTGTATTACAATTTTGTATTCCAATTTTGTATTTACAATTGCACACACAACATTACAATTGTGTGTTACAATTTATAGCAGTATCTAAATAGTTATTAAGTAGCAACAAAATAATTTTATGTTTAGGGTCACCATATAAACTGTATTAAAGGGTCACAGCATTAGGGATGTTGAGAAGCACTGGTTTATTGTGTTAGAGTAGCAATGCTCAATCAAGTACTTTTTTGTGATTTAAAGCCCAAACTACACAAATGAATAAAATCTTTCAAATGAGGAAGACCTTAGAAGGACATTGTAAGCATAATGGGTGACTGTGTGCTATCTTTCTTAAATAATATCTTCTCTGTGTAAAAACAACATAAGACATAATCAAGGAGAAATATCCTTACTGAATTTTACATTTAAAGATCTTTTCCTCTAAATCACTTGAATGAATCACCAGTTGGCATTCATTGCAGTCATATACATGTGAGAACAGATGGGTTATAAAAGGGTACAGAGAAAACAAGCACATTGAAAGTTAATGAAAGTTAAAATAACAAGAGGATCAATGAAACCTAGTGGATTTTGATGTAATTACAGCATAGAATATCTGTCCATTGTAATAATTTGTCAAAATATTAATAATGATAATATTATCAACATCATCTTCAACAACTACTACAGCAATAATAACAACACTGGTAATAATATTTAAAATACAGTTTAAAGTATCATGCTAAGCATTCAAGGACATTGTCTGGCTTTATTCAACAAATAATAAACAAAGAGTCTATGTTATCAACTCTACTTACTTGATTTGTAAATGGAACTCAGTGAGTTTAACTAAACTTTAGAGGGGACAATGGTCAAGTTCAATAAGATCCAGTTGAAATGGTATACAGGGGCTTGTTGATAGGAGCCTGATTTTGTTGTCTCCTGAGAGGCTCTGTCCGTGCCTGACAAATACAGAAGTGGATGCTCACCACCATCCATTGGACTAAGCACAGGGTCCCCAATGGAAGAGATAGAGAAAGGACCCAAGGAATTGTAGGGGTTTGCAGCCCCTACAATATGAACCAACTAGTGTCTCCAGAGCTCCCAGTGACTAAACCACCAACCAAAGAGTACACATGGAGCGACCCATGGCGCCAGCTGCATATGTAACCGAGGATGGTCTTGTTGGGTGGGTTAGGGAACAGTGGGAGGGGGGATGGGATAGGGGGTTTTCAGAGGGGACATGACTAAAGGGGATAACATTTGAAATGTAAATGAAGAAATTATCTAATTACAAAACTAATCCAGTTGGTATGTGGTTTTACAAGAATCATGCTATGTCGTGACCTGGAGTCCCATGTTGAGTGTTAGTTTCTTTGTATTAATAATAGGTCATTATCAAAAGTTGTGTGAAGTGTTAAACTATACAAGATTAAATTTTTGTCTATACCTGATAAACAACAGACACTTAAGACAAGAAGAAAATGAAAATCATATCTAATTTCATTGCTTAATTCATCTAAGGGTGCTTATAATTTTATTGTAAACCACTGAGTAGACGTTAGTGAGTGTCTTGTAAGGCTTTGTTACTCTTCTGGACTTCTTCAAGCTTGGTGCTAGTATTTATGTTATAGAGATGAAAGATTAGGAGCAGACACATGAACTGACTTGTTACATGTGAATAGTTAATGAACAATGAGTGGGTTGTGCTCCTTGTCAGTTGTTATCTAAACTCTACCAATGTAGCTGAAGGTAATAATCAAAATTATTTTAAGAGGGGGCTATCCTAGATTTTAATTTGTTAATTTTCAATTAACTCCAAAACCCAGTATTTCTCTATGAAGTCCAAAGAAGAAAATACTAACAGAGAATATTAAATATATTAATTTATAAGCAGAAAAAATTACTACAAATATTAATGAGGATTATAAAGGTAGAGCCACATTTTTTAAGTAGTAAGCCCATAGCAGTAGTGACCTAAAATTAATACTTAAAAGAGAAATAAACTTTGATTCTTTTGAATTGTTGCTGGCTCTTTCCCTTGCAACTTAATGTTACCACATTGCTCACATTATTATAATAAAAATTAACCAAGCCTTTTAATTTAAAAGTGAGTAATTAACAGTATAAAAGAAATAATGTAGTTAGTGGAAAAATGAATCCAGATTAACTATTAATTATTTCACACACACAAAATAAGAATATCATTTTATTTAGGAAATATATTTAATTTAGTTCTAAGGGGAACTGGTTATTGATGACATTTTGGTGAAATTATTCATACTTAGCAATTTCTAACTGGAAACACATCTCAACTATTTTTTCCTAGAAATTCTATCATTTCCCTCTTTTGATATTTATGTAAATATAAATATTGAATAGTTACTCAATGAAGTTCATTTAAAACACTTTTTTTTTCTTTTTATATATACATTAGGGTTAAAAATCCCTGCTATTTATTAAATTCTGGTTTTGTTCCAAATTAAGTTCATTCCAGAGTTTTTCCAGGCTACTTCAGCTCATCCATACTGCTTAGGTGATTTCTGATCAAATGCACAATTTACAGTTTTCCATGTAGCAGATTTATGCTATATACATATTTAGTGAGCAGTGTTTTGCAAACTTATAGCAAGTTGAAAGCAATTCATGTATTTGAAAAGTGGTCATTATTGCTCCCAGCTTACCATTGTTCTATGAGTATGAAAATTAAAAAAAATGTGTAGAAGTCAAAATTACACACAACATATTCAGCTTAAGGTATATTCACACACTATAAATGTCCTGTCTAAGACACACTGACACCTAACTGTTCATGCATTTGATGATTACATTTATTTAAATTCCATTGTACAATCAGTTCAACCTGTGGAATACAGTTTGCTCTTCTACATTCTCTACTGTGGATACAAAGGCAATAGATTCCTGATGATCCAGGAAAAAATGTAGATCTAATGATCTAACTCAGTTGTCCTGTGAAGAGATGAACTCTCATCAAAAGGTACATAGATAGCCAATACAGCCTCACATTGACATGAAATGCCAAAACCATGTCACTGAATTTTAAAATATTAAATTTATCACAATTACAATATCTTTGATTTTTATTGTCCTGTCAGTTATCCCTATATAAGCCCTAGTCTCTCATGGCTTTAGTCATGTCCTGTAGACATCAGTGCATACATTTCATTTCTTTCCTTGCCTGGAAGTTGATTCTTCTGACTTGTCCAGGTAGATTATATTTTTAGTGTGGAGAGGAAGTCTGCTCTTTGCCTTTGTGTACATGTGGCAAATATTGTAGAGAAGCAGTATGAAGGTAGAAACTTTAGTTGAGCTCATAGATTCAGAGATTTAGTCCATGGTCACTTGGTTTCATTGTTTATGGTTTATGATGAAATAGAACATAATGGGTAGGAAAAGGATGACATGAAGAAGCCCATTCCATTCAGGGGTGAACAGGAAGCACAGAGGAATTACAATACTAAACCATTTCCAGATGGACAATTCAATGGTGTAGCACAGCTACCCACTTCATTCAACTATGGCCATCACAACAATTTTACCACATTCAATAGTCTGCAAGCACTACAAATTTATCAGCCGACGAAATCTTCCATTAGCTCAGTATAATTATAATCTAATGGCTTCTAGAAATCTGGTCACATTAGATGGGCGCTTTAGAAATCTATAAATGTCTTGGTTCAAATCAAGTATTTGGAGAAGGTAAGAGGGTTTGAACCTCAAAGAATAGCTAGGTATTTTATTTCTTCATTTATTTATTTAATATGTGTGTAGGTATTTTCTTTGTATGTACATCTGCATAATAGAGGAGTTTATCAGACCCCATAGGATTATAGTTAGAGAATATTGTGAGCAGTCATATGGATGTTTGGAATAAAACCCAGGTCCTCTGAAGAGTAGCCAGTGCTCTAAACTGCTGAGCTGTCTCCATCACCTATTAGATTTTTTCTCATGTTTATGCTAAGAAATACATAAAAGAAAACACAAATACATTTTGTTAATTCATTAAACTGGGGAGTAGAGGTGAAGGCCTTTAATCCCATTACTTGGGAGGCAGAGGCAGGCAAATCTCTACATCAAAAATACCCTGGTCTGCAGATTGAGTTCCAGGATAGCCAAGGCTACCCTGTCTGCAAAAGATAAAAACAACAACAAAATAAAAAAAAAAAAAACAATGTGATTCTAATCAACTGAGTATGATTAGAAATCAGATATGTCAAATGGGAAAGATTGACCAGAACAGTGTAAGTAAATTGTGTGGAATAACAACCATTCCTGATAAAAGATTAATGGGATTGCAAGTTGGTAAAATTACTTTGGAAAGCAAGGTGATTCCTGAGAAAATTGGAAATAGTTTTACCTGATGACACAACCCAAATGTCCCTAAATGGAAGAATGGATGCAGAAAATATATATTGTGTATATTTACACACTGGAATACTACTAAGATATTAAAAATGAGGACTTCATGAATTTTCCAGACAAATGGATGGGATTAGAAATATCATCCTGAGTGAGTCCTGTAGTTGCCCGCAACTACAGGTGAACTGGAGACCTGGAAGAGAATTCTGGGGATAAATGAGGAAGCAAAGAAAGAGAAATGAGTCAGGCCAACATTAGCCAACCAATGCCAAGGCTTTACTAACATTTGGTCAATATATAGGCTTTAAAATAAAACCCTGCCCCTAGACTTCAAGGAGAGATCCAAGAAAAAGGCTTGGAGGCTGGTGGCCAGGAATGTCTCAGGCTGATCGAATTGGCTGAGAAGCCCAGCTCAATGCTGTGGGGGAAGGGACAGAGTCCAAAAGACACACATGTATATTCTCACTGATAAGTGGATATTAGTCCAAAAGCTCAAATACATACAATATAATTCACAGGCCATATAAAGCTTAAGAAGGAGAAAGACTTAAGTGTTGATGCCTCAATCCCATCTAGAAGAGGGGCAAAATAATCATGTGAGGCAGAAGGAGGGTGGGACCAGGATGGAAGAGGGTCAGGAGAATGAAAAATGGGGACAGGATCAGGTATGGGAAGAGACAGAAGAGAAGTCGAGAGTGCCAGGTCAATGAATAGAAATATGTAGCAGAAGGGATAGGGAACTTTGGGAACCACTAGAAAGTTTCAGATGTCAGGGATGTGAGAAGTCCCAAGACCCAATGGGGATGACATTAGCCAAAATATCCAACAATGGGGAGATGGAATCTCAAGATACACCTCCAGTGGATAAACATGTCCCCCCTCCCCCAGGTGAGGGATGGGGCCACCACCTATCTCAAAATTTTTAACACAGGATGTAGTAACCTGTGTTCTCATGCTAATTTTGCTACTCAACAACCTGTTTGCAGTGTCCTGCACAAAAGACACCTTTATGTTTCCCGTTCTAAATGGCAAGAATCTCCAGTTGTTGTTTTTGCTGGTCAATAAATTACCAGGGGCCAGTGACTCTGTAGGAGGACATTGGTGGGACTTTCAGGATTCCTGTTAAGGGATCGAGGAAGAAGGAAGAAAGATTCAGCCATGATGAGGGCATAGGGGACAGGGCCATGGTGGAAAGGTGTAGGAGGGTGAGAAGGAGGACAAGTAGGTGCAGGGAGAAAGCAGTCTCAGGAGGGAGTGCCAAGAGGATCCAGGGTAGCAAAGATAAAATATAGATTTAAGAAGTATTAACTCAGGAATATTGGAAGGGGTGTTAGGGAGTAGCTGAGGCATTCAGCTGTTTAAGGTATTATATAGATAGATATAGATATAGATATAGATGTAGATGTAGATGTCGATATAGATGTAGATTTAGATATAGATAGATATGTATGAATTAACACTGGAAGTCTTTAAAGCAGATCACAGAACAAAACATCTCTTGCTTATCTATATTTAAGAGACTTTCTGAGAACTTTTTTTCTGGAATGTTCTGAAAGGGAAAACACTAAATCCCTGGAAACTTTCTGGCAAACACCTTGACCCTAGAATTCATTGTATTTATTTATGTGTAGTTATGTGTGTGCACCTGTTTTCTGGGGGGGGGGAGGTGTACACTCATGTACATAAACAGCAGAGGTTGATGACTTCTTCTAGTCTTCTGATCCATATTCGTTGAAACAGTGTCATTCATTGAACATGGAACTCATAGATTTGTCAAGACTAAATGGCCATCTAGCACCGGGGATCTTGCTATGCCCCAAAGAAATGTTCACTTGCCATTTTACGTCAACAGTTTAGAGTATTTCTTTTCAACTTTTCATTTTTGTAAATTGTGAGCAGTATCCTTTTTGAACCAGTCCTATATATAAGAGGAAAAGAAGTGATTTCTTTTCTTTTCTTGCCACTTAGATGACAATAAATATCAAACTTATAATGACTGAAGTCTCACTACAAATTAACCTATTTTAAAACTTTAAAAAAATTAATGGATACATTTTTGCTCCCAGACAGACAGGACAGGCAACACCAGGTACACAGAGATATCCTGAGTTTAGTATTACTTAGAACATAGAACGCCAGACTTTTGCCTGCACCCAAGACCTGTGCAGCTCTACAGGTCGTTTTTGTGTCAGCCCTGTCATGGGTTGTTTACCCTGTAGAGTAATCTGCTCTTGGAGGGACTCCCTGCCACCATCTTTGCTCCTAGACAGAAAATACAGGCAACACCAGGTTCCCAGAGACAACCTTGAGTAGAACATTGCTTGAGGCAAGGCATACCAGGGCTCCAAGGGCACCCAAGAGTAGGGCAGCCCATCAACAATCTGTGCCAGGGGAAAACCAGTCATCCAGAGGAACAGAAATAGACTAACAGGCTTACAGGAGGTTCAAGCACCAGACAGTGACAAGAGGACCAACTAATACCAGAGATAACCAGATGACAAAAGGCAAACATAGGAATGTTACTAACAGAAATCAAGGCAATATGGCAGCATTTGAAGCAAATTCTATGACAACAGCAAGTCCTGGATACCCCAACACACCAGAAAAACAAGATTTGGATTTAAAATCACTGGTCATGATGCTGTTAGAGGAACACAAGAAGGACATAAATAAATCTCTTAAATAAATACTGGAGAAAAATGAATCAAAACCTAGAAGCCCTTACAAGGGAAACACAAAAGTCATTTAAAGAAATTCAGGAGAATATGGGTCAACAGAAGCCAATAAAAAGCAAATGCAAAAATCACTTAAAGAAATACAGTCAAACGTAGGTCAACAGGCAAAAGTCATGAAAGAGAAAACAAAAAGTCTCTTAAAGAATTATAGGAAAATACAAACAAACAAGTAAGGAACTGAGCAAAGCCATCCAGGTTCTAAAAAGAGAAGTAGAAACAACTAAGAAATCACAAAGGGAGACAACATGAAGAGAGAAAACGTTGGGAAGAAATTAGGGGTCATAGATGCAAATATCAAAAACAGAATACAAGAGATAGAAGAAGGAATCTCAGATGCCAAAGATACCATATAAATCATTGACTCAACAGTCAAAGAAAGTGAAAAATGCAAAAAACTTGTAATCCAAAACATCCAGGAAATCCAGGACACAATGAGAAGACCAAACCTAAGGATTATAGGTATAGATGAGAGTGAAGATTTACAACTTACAGAGCCAGAAAATATCATCAACAAAATTATGGAAGAAAACTACCCTAACCTAAAGAAAGAGATGTCCATTAACATACAAGAAGCCTACAGAACTCCAAACAGACTGGAACAGAACAGAAATACCTCCTGTCATATAATAATTAAAACCACAAATGTACTAAACAAAGAAAGAATATTAAAGGCAGTAAGAGAAAGAGGCCAAGGAATATATAAAGGAAGACCTATCAGAATTACACCAGACTTCTCCGCAGAGACCATGAAAACTAGAAGATCCTGGGCAGATCTCATGCAGACTCTAAAAGAACACAAATGCCAGCCAAGACTACAACACCCAGCAAAACTCTCAGTCACCATAGATGGAAAAACCACGATATTCCATGATAAAATAAAATTTATACAATATCATTCCACAAACCCTGCACTACAAAGGATAATAGGTGTAAAATGCCAATATAAGGAAGGAAATGACACCCTGGAAAAAGCAAGATAGTAATCTTCTTTTATCAAACCCAAAAGAAGATATCCACTCAAACTTAAAAATAACAACAAAAATAACAGGAAGTAATAATCATTATTCCTTAATATCCCTTAATATTAATGGATTCAATTCCCCAATAATAAAAGACATAAACTAACAGACTGGAAATGTAAATAGGACCCTGCATTTTGCCACATACAGGAAACACACCTCAGTGTCAAAGACAAACACTATCTCAGAGTAAAAGGCTGAAAAAAGTTTTACAAGCAAATGATCTCAGGAAACAAGCCAGAGTAGCCATTCTTATATCAGATTATAATTTACTTTCAACCGAAAGTCATCAAAAGGAACACAGAAGGACACTTCTTACTGGTCAAAGGAAAAATCCACCAAGAACTCTCAGTTCTGAATATCTATGCTCCAAATGCAAGGGAACCCTCATTCATTAAAAAACAAACAAACAAAAAAAAACTTTATTAAGCTCAAAGCACACATTACGCCTAACACAAAAATTGTGGGTGACTTTAACACTCCACTCTCCTCGATGGACCAATCAGGAAATCAGAATCTAAACAGGGACACAATGAAACTAATTGAAGCTTTGGACCAATTGGATTTAACAACAAAAACAACAACATATATATATATATATATATATATATATATACACACACACCATTTCATCCTAAAGCAAAAGAATATAGCCTTTTCTCAGCAACTCATGGTACCTTCTCCAAAATCAACCATATACATGGTCAAAAGACAGACCCTCAACAGATATAAGAAGATCAAACTAATCCCATGGCTCCTATCAGATCACTATGGAGTAAGAGTGGTCTTCAATAGCAACAAAAACAACAGAAAGCCCACATACACATGGAAGCTGAACAATACTCTACTCAATGATACCTTGGTCAAGGAATAAAGAAAGAAAGAAATCAAAGACTTTCTAGAATTTAATGAAAATGAAGGCGCAACATATTCAAATTTATGGGACATAATAAAAGCAGTCCTAAGAGGAAAACTCATAGTTTCGAGAGGCTCCAAACAGAAACTGGAGAGAGCATACACTAGCACCTTAATGGCAAACCTTAAAGCCCTGGAATAAAAAAGAAGCTAATTCATCCAAAAAAGAAGAATGGAAATCATCAAACTCAGGGCTGAAATCAATCAAGTAGAAACAAAGAATCATACAAAGAATCAATAACACCAGGAAGTGGTTATTTGAGAAAATCAACAAGATAGATAAACCCTTAGCCAGACTAATCAGAGAGCACAGAGACAGTATCCAAATTAACAAAATTAGAAATGAAAAGGGAGATATAACAACAGAAATGGAGGAAATTCAAAAAATCAGAAGATCCTACTACAAACGCCAATACACAACACAACTGGAGAATCTGGAGGAAATGGACAATTTCATAGACAGATACCAAATACCAAAATTAAATCAGGATCAAATAGATTATATAAACAGTACCATAACCCCTAAAGAAATAAAAGGGGTCAGGGGAAAGTCTTCCAAACAAACAAACAAACAAACAAAAAACAAAAACAAAAAAAACCCACAGGACCAGATGATATTAGTGCAGAATTCTATCAGACCTTCAAAGAAGACCTAAAATCAATAGTCTTGAAACTATTCCACAAAATAGAAACAGAAGGATCACTACCCAACTCATTCTATGAAGCCACAATTACACTGATACCAAAACCACACAAAGATCCAACAAAGAAAGAGAACTTCAGACCAATTTCCCTTATGAACATCGATGCAAAAATACTCAATAAAATTCTTGCCAACCGAAGCCAAGAACACATCAAAATGATCACTCACCATGATCAAGTAGGCTTCATCCTAGGAATGCAGGGATGGTTCCATATATGGAAATCCAACAAACAATGCAATCCACTACATAAACAAATGCAAAGAAAAAAAAAAACACATGGTAATTTCATTAGATGCTTGAAAAACCATTTGACAAAGTTCAACATCCTTTCATGCTAAAAGTCTTAGAAAGAACAGGAATTCAAGGCCCATACCTAAACATAGTAAAAGCAAAATACAGCAAACCGGTAGCCAACATCAAACTAAATAGAAACTTGAAGCAATCCCACTAAAATCAGGGACTAGACAAGGCTGCCTCTTCTCTCCATATCTTTTCAATATAGTATGAAGATCTAGCCAGAGCAATAAGGAGGTCAAAGGGATAAAAATTGGAAAGGAAGAAGTCAATCTATCACTATTTGCAGATGATATGATAGTTTACTTAAGTGACCAAAAAATTCCACCAGAGAACTTCTACAGCTGATAAACAACTTCAGCAAAGTAGCTGGTTATAAAATCAACTCAAGCAAATCAGTAGCCTTCCTATACTGAAAAAGCAGGCTGAGAAAGAAATTAGAGACATGACACCCTTCACAGCAGCCACAAACAATATAAGGTATCTTGGTATGACTTTAACTAAACAAGTGAAAGATCTTTATGACCAGATCTTCAGGTCTCTGAAGAAGGAAATTGAAGAAGACCTCAGAAAATGGAAAATTCTTCCATGCTTCTGGATTGGTAGGATTAATATAGTAAAAATGGCCATCTTGCTAAAAGCAAATTACAGATTCAATGTAATCCCCACCAAAATCCCAACTCAGTTCTTTGTGGAGTTAGAAAGAGCAATTCTCAAATTCATCTGGAATAACAAAAAACCCAGGATAGCTAAAACTATTCTCACCAGTAAAAGATCTTCTGGGGGAATTAGTATCCCAAACCTCAAGCAGTACTACAGAGCAATTGTGTTAAAAAAAACTGCATGGTATTGGTACAGTGACAAGCAGGTAGTTCAGTGGAATTGAAGACCCAGAAATGAACCCACATACCTATAGTCACTTGATCTTTGATAAAGGAGCTAAAACCATCCAGTGGAAAAAAAGATAGCCGTTTCAACCAATTGTGCTGGTTTAACTGGATGTCCACATGCAGAAAAATGCAAATCTATCCATTCTTATCTCCTTGTACTAAGCTCAACTCCAAGTGGATCAAGGACCTCCACATAAAACCAGACACACTTAAACCAATAGAAACTTTAATACATCTATAATGTACAAGTTATCATAAATTCTAACTTCAAATTTCATCACAATTCAATATCTCAAATGTATGCAAATCTAGCAAATCTATTTTCCTAATGACATTCAAGAATATTACTTCAAACATGTGACTTTTGAAGTATCTAATATTACTCTTAATGACTGAAATTATTATTAAGAATTTTAACAAACCTCTGTTACATTAATACTTGAGTTATTGTCATTAAAGCATATTTCTAATGAAATTCTGCATTCTAAGAGAGAAATATTTTCATGAACAATAATTCTTTTTATCTTTTTTAATGTAATGTATCATTTATTTTATCATTATTAATAAAGAACATACTTTTAATAAATCCCACAATTGTTTCACTTTTGGAATTTAGCAACAGTGGAGAGATTAGGTGTCTAAGATCACATTGATGACTTCATTTGAACTTCTAAAATCTGCATTTAAAACATTTTCTTTATATTATGAGCACACTTTTTTTCTCCATCCCCTTTCTCATCTAGCCCTGGTATACTCTTCCTGACTTTCTTTCAAATTTACTTTTTGCTTTAATTTCTGATTTTTTTGCTTTTTGTTTTTTTGTTTTTTGTTTTTCTAGAGGAGTAGCAGGGAACTTTTATTTTATTTGTGGTTTTGTTTTGTTTTGTTTTGTTTTTTTGGTTTTTTTTTATTCCATGTATTCTTTAATTACATTTCAAATGATTTCCCCTTTCCTGGATCCCCCTTCCCCAAAAGTCTCATAAGCCCTCTTCCCTCCTCCTGTTCCCCAATCTACCCCTTCCCAATTCTCCACACTGCTGCACTGAGCCTTTCCAGGATCAGGGGCCACTCCTTCTTTCTTCTTGGACATCATTTGATATGTGAATTGTGTCTTGGGTATTCCAAGCTTCTAGGCTAATATCCACTTATCAGTGAGTGCATACCATGAGTGGTCTTTTGACACTGGGTTACCTCACTTAGTATGATGTTCTCCAGCTCCATTCATTTGTCTAAGAATTTCATGAATTCATTGTTTCTAATGGCGGAATAGTACTTCAGTGTGTATATAAACTACATGTTCTGTATCCATTCCTCCACTGAGGAACATCTGGGTTCTTTCCAGCTTCTGGCTATTATAAATAGGGTTGCTATGAACATAGTGGAGCATGTATCCTTATTACATGCTGGGGAATCCTCTGGGTATATGTTCAGGAATAGTATAGCAGGGTCCTCCTGAAGTATCATTCCCAGTTTTTTGAGGAACCTCCAGACTGATTTTCAGAGTGGTAGTACCACCTTGCAACCCCACTAGTAGTGGAAGAGTGTTCCTCTTTCTCCACATTCTTGCTAGCACCTGTTTTCTCCTGAATTTTCTGTCTTAGCCATTTTGACTGGTGTGAGGTGAAATCTCAGGGTTGCTTTGGTTTGCATTTCCCTGATGACTAAGGATGTTGAACATTTCTTTAAGTACTTCTTGCCATTCGATATTTCTCAGGTGAAAAGTCTTTGTTTAGCTCTGTACTCCATTTTTAAGGGGGTTATTTGGCTCTCTGGAGTTTATCTTCTTTGGTTCTTTGTATATATCGGATATTAGCCCTCTGTTGGCTGTAGTGTTAGTAAAGATCTTTTCCTAATTTGTTGGTTGCCATTTTGCCCTTTTGACAATGTCCTTTTCCTTACAAAACAATAATTCTTATATTACAAAACAAACTGAAAAAATTAACAAATATTTGTAATGTTAAGAAATAAAACCAGCAATGTTGAATTTATTTAACATTTATTGTCCTCCTCCCCTCAGTGTTTGAGCTAGGTTTTCTAATCTCTGCGTTAATCATTAGTTCTCAGCTTCTGAAGTCCCTGACCCTTGGTTCTTTTTTTTTTTTTTTTTTTAATTTTCTATATTCTTTGTTCTTAATAGAACAATACAGCTTCCTCCTTTCACCTGGGAACCAAGACCAGCCACCACCTGGAACAACCTTGGATCTGCCAGACTTGCAGTTTCCTGATCCCAGCAGGCCACCTACTGACAGAGAAATCATTACATGCTGAGCTAGTCTCAAGAGTTTCTCCCTGTAGCCCATATATTAGTGTCAAATGGTCATATAAAGTTTACATCTCAAACTATGTTGTCCTGATGGAATTTCTTTTTTGCTGCCTTCCCATACACCCCTGGGATCTTATCCAGGGATCCAGTTCATTTGTAGCTGCCGGCAGCAACAATTTATAATAAAGAATTTATTACAGGACACTTTTGACCTAGAGTGCACCTGACTTGCAAGACATTACCTGCATTATATTGACACATATCTTAATTTTGATGGAATTAAAACTTTTGTGATTGTTTAGGAAACTATATGGATTAATCTGAAGATACATTATACTTAGGGATATATCACATTAAATATATCATGAAATGAATAAATTTTAAAAATATCATGGTAAAATATTTAAAGGGTAGCGTTCAATTTTTGACAAAATAATCATTAGGGAGATCATAAAACTGTCTATTCAGGGTGGTCTTTAGAAATCTCTTTCTGGTTGATCTTTATTCAAATTTGTCTTTTCTTTATTGACTTCTGGCACTTACTCTGAAGTTGAAAGCGTTTCATTGGGAATGCTTCCGCTTAAATCATTCAATGCACAAAAACGACTTATCTCTTTAAACCTTTATTTTGCTAATAAATTTTAGTCTTTCTCTATTCATCACATTTTTTCCAATTTTATTTGTTTAGATGATTCCATTTCTGTTCTGTCTCTCTCTTTTTTTGTACTTTTACCTCAGGTCTAGTAACATTAGCATCAACACACACTCACACACACAAAGAGACTCTATTATCTAGTATTGTTATATATAACTTTTCTGGAGTCATGGTTATTTTATTCCTTTTTACCCAATATGGGTATTGTGTATTTTTCAGAAAATAATATGCAAGATTTCAAAATGATATTTAAGAAAACCTAAAGAATGACCATACATTTGATATAGAACTATCCCTTATTGATGAAATTACTGCTTATCTAACTGTAATGCCTGAAGCAGAATTCATGATGATGACTGAAATCATCTTTGGAGTAGAAGATGCAAGACATAGGACTGAGAGAGTTCAGCTTTGCACCATTATTGCTCATGTTGTGTAGATTTAAGAGGAAAAAAAGCAATCTTAGACACACCCGTGGGAAACTCTAGCCTTCAGTAGTCAATGGCTCTCAATTCTTCAGCCAAAGGTAGTAATAGGCATTAAATTAAAAGCTCCAGTCCTGCCTGTATTGTAACTCAATGCAAGATGTACATTTAGATTGAGTCAGTGACATGAGGGGAAACAAAATAGAGTCACTTTGATGATTTCTTTAAATCTTTTTAAACACTAAAATAATTTAGGAAAGTTTAAGAATAAAGTAATTTAAGATTTTTTTTTTTACTGGTGCCCATTGTGAAGAGGTTTTAAGCATTAGTTTATCTGTGGCTAAATCTAGAATAAAAGTCCTCTGAAATACCATTGCTAACTATGATTTCAGTAGGAACTTCATTTGCTGAATTATTTCTGTATGTAGTAACTGCATAATTGTCTCTTTACTTGTTCAGTGTTAGTTTTGTTAGTTTGTCTTTTTGATTCATTTTGAATAGCAGTTTTCATAATGCTAAGTATATGATATTCATTAAAATTATCGATAAATTCCTCTATAGAATTAATTCCCAGGTATTTATGGAAAATTTATGTTCAAAAATATCAATGCTTGTTAGCCTATAGGAATGATATACTTAGTGATGTATGTTTTCCTTTATATAAACTGGAAATTTTTGTCTCTCTTGAATTCATACCTTAAAACCTGTTTCCCAATATAATGTAATTTAGAGGATGGATATTTGATATGTAATAAGTATATAAAGGATTGGATCTCAAAATAGGATATCTTAAATAATTTTTTTCTTTTTTTTCAAGACAGGATTTCTCTGTGTAGTCCTGCCTATCCCGGAATTCACTCTGTAGACCAGGCTGGCCTTGAACTCAGAAATCCACCTGCCTCTGCCTCCCAAATGCTAGGATTACAGGCATGTGCCACCACCGCCCAGCTTAAATATTTTCAATTATATATTAAATATTTAATATAATATATACATAATCTCTCTGCTTCTGTCTGTTTCTCTGTCTCTCTTACACACACACACACACACACACACACACACACATACACACACATACTATGGAAGCCAAAGCACATGTATGTGGAATGCAGATGTTTTTGTTCAGTGTCTTCCTTTTAAAATTTTCTTTTTTTTTAAAGATTTATTTCTCTTCAGAGACACCAGAAGAGGGCATTGGATACCATTACAGATGGTTGTGAGCCACCATGTAATTGCTGGGAATTGAACTCAGGACCTCTGGAAGAACAGTCTGTGTTCTTAACTGCTGAGCCATCTCACCAGCCATTACTTTACAATTTTCAGCAATAATTTTTGAGACAGGCTCTTACACTGAATGTAAAACTGATTCTTCCTAATGGCTGACTGAGTCAATAGATGATAGAAGACCAAAGGCAGTGATGCCCATTTTCGTAGAATCTTTCCAATCTCAATATTCCAGAAATAAATCAGGGGGCCTGTGTGAGACCATCTTCCTTTCTTGACTAATTGATAACGTTATCCGTGTGTGCCAACAATATAGAGGAAACTATGTTGAAGTGGGTGATAATTAAAATAATTTTTGACACTTATAGCCATTAACTCTACTTTATGTTGTAAATATAGTTCTGTCTCCTTGTTCCACAATGTGAATTGAACCGTAGAAAAGGTGGTTCAAGTGAAACTTTTACACAACCTCGTTGAGTTCATTAATTTGCCAGCCCTGCTATGTCTAGTTGATCTTGATAGCTTGATGTTCTCCATTCCTGTAGGCTCTTAAATCATTCCTTTTTGTTTTCTTTTACTGATAAAAGATTTTTTATACAATATTTTCTGAATATTGCTTCTCATGACCGACCCCTCCTAGTTTCCCCCTCACTTCTCCTACCCTCCAAATCCACATCTTTTCCATATTCTGTTACAAAACAAGCAGAATAAAATAAAGTAAAATGGGGTAAAACAAAAGGAAACAAATTGAAATAGAGCTGAATAAGGTAAGAAACAGATCCAAAGAAAGACAAGAAATACATATTGATATAGAGGCACACATGTTCATACACATTCTACTCAAATTAAAACACAAAACTGGAAGCCATAATGTATACACAAAAGAGATCAAAGGTTGAAACAAAAATTCCCTGACAAAAATTATGAGATAATTAATTTCCAAATACACCATACAGTTTGTTGTGTGGTGCCCATCCATTCCTGGGCATGTAGGTAACCCTCATGAGTGGTTTGTTTCATCAGTAATATGTTCTTGGAGAACACTAATATTTATGGCTAAGTGGTTTTCCATGGAGATAGCTTCTGAGGATTAGAGATGAGGAGGTGTGTCCACTTCTCTGATAAATATCCCCAGCAAGACCTGATCCTGTTGTCACAGTCTCTGTGAGTTCATGTGTGTATATTTCGTGCTGTTTTTAGTAAGTCTTGATTTCTTAGTTTCCTTCATTTTTTCTGGCTGTTACACTTAATTTACCTTCTCTTCCACAAAGTTCTCTGAGCCCCGAGAAAAGGGACTTGATAGAAACATCCCATTGATAAGACTCAGTATATCAAGATGTTAGCGTTCTGTCTAAACTCTACCCACACAGTTACCTGGAAACAGCCAGATATGCTCCAACCCATAATTACATGGCAACAACCAGGTAGGCCTGACCCACTGTAAAATGTGCTGCTTGCCCCTTCTCCCTCTTTTGTTCCTTGCTTGCTCTCTTGGGCTCTTGCTCTCCCCTTAACCCTTCTCTTTCCATTCCCTTCCCCCATCTCTCTCCATGTGCTCATGGCAGGCCTTTATTTTTCTATTCTCCTATTCTCTCTCCCCTTTCTCACACACAAACTCTCTCTCTCTCTCTCTCTCTCTCTCTCTCTCTCTCTCTCTCTCTCTCTCTCTCTCTCTCTCTCTCCCTTTGTCTGCCTCTACTACCCTCTAACCTCCCCTCGCCATGCCCTGAATGAACTTTATTCTATACTATGCAGGTGTGTGGCTGGTCCCTCAGGGGAAAGTATGCCTTGTCATGTGCCCACTGAGACATCTCCTATCTCCTTTCCCCATACCTCACCATCCTTCCATGGAACATATCCCTTCTCTATCTTTTGAAAAGCACATCACAAGCTCTCTCAATATATTTACATTTTTGATTGCTAGTCTCTATAGTTGCTTCTCTTGTTCCAGGCCCCCATTGGTCAATTCATAACTATGTATTCTACTTTTGCTTCTTGGGAGATACATGCATCTACTGAGTCCATCCAGAATGTAACTTGCTTATTGAAGACTTAATAGCTAACATTCACACATAAGTGAATATATGACATGTTCATATTTCAAAGTCTGGATTACTTTAGGATGACATTTTATTTAGATCCTCCTATTTCCCTGAAAATTTAATTTACTTATCTTTTTAATGGATGAATAATGTTCTATTTGTAAGTGAACCATAGTGTTTTAATCCATTTATCTGTTGACAGAGAAATGCTGAATCTAGTTTCTGGTTATTGAGGATAGCTTGTATTTTGATGCTAATTCCACTCCTTGGAGTGGGTGCAGATGAAGAATTGACTTGTGAACCTTCTTCTCCCCACCTTAACTTTTCAAAATTGGCTTGAGTCAATGATTGAGCAGGAGGAAGGAGGAGGAGCTGAGAGTTTAGGGGAGGAGAAAAGGATCGCAGGGAAGGGGGAGGAGCTACGGAGGACCCATGGAGAGGTTCAGAGAGAGAAGTTTATGGTCTGGAGAAACCACAAGTTATATGGTATAATATAAATGAGAATATAGTAGTGTAGTGGGAGATCTGCCCAATCTAGGCTTATAGCTTGTATTGTTACTGATTAAGTTGAGATTTCTTTTACTGGGTAATTGTGTTGGAAAAATATAGCAACAAAATGTCACCCATCTTATTACTTAGAACCTAACAAACCTGAGATAAAGTTCACTGCCACCCACAAGCTCCATATACCAGCTTGGATAGTGATATAGGCTGCAGCAGTGTGGATTGGAAGTTGAATCGGTCAGAGAGGCCTACAGGGAAGGGAAGAGGGTCCCTACCCTCGATTAAATTGGGAGACAAAGGTAGAAAGGGTTCTAGACCAGGTAATTCATTGATATAAGAGAGATATATAGCATCTTGATACTTAAAGATGAAAAAAATCAATACATGTCTTTTTGGCTTTATGTGATGGTATTTTGAATGGTTTGACAGGGATGGATTTAGAGGGAAAAGTCAACTTATTTACCAGTATTGTGATGCTTATTCTCTTGATTTACTATGTAATCTCAAAAGATAGGGCCCTAGACAAAATAAAATAAAATAAAATAAAATAAAATAAAATAAAATAAAATAAAATAAAATAAAATAAAATAAAATAAAAATAAAAAAAAATCCTGGTCTTAGAAAAGAGATTACAAGCAACACTAGAACTAAAGGTTTGGGATTTCATAGGCTGAAATAAAGCAGATGCTGCAATATTAGAATTACAACATGAAGAGAAGCTAAGATTAAGGAAGCAGGTTTTAGAACAGAAGATACAGACAATTATAGAGTAGCATGAACAACAGTAATAGAAATTTAACACTTGGCAATGTGGCCTAGAGAAAACACTAGAATTGAAAACTCAGGAAGTTATATAACAGAATAAGAGACAGAAAGATGAGAATGAAGGGAGGAGACAGGAGTTAGAAAAGATGTTAGAACAAAGGATTCAGCAGCTCACAGATCAGGCTGAGCAGCAGAGAAAAAATAATGAGGATTGGATGTTAGTCTTGGAGAATAACCTTTTAAAATTAATCAATCAAAGTAAAATGGACAGAAGATTATCAAAATTGCAATATAAAGAAAAGATCAAAATGTGGAGGCAGAACCTTAAACAGAAAATACAGGAACTTAAGGAACAGGAAGAGTGACGAAAGGAGAGATATGAAGTGTGGACACAGACCTTAAGGGAGGAATTTAAATTTTCAGTTAAGGAAAATACTCAGGTAGAGACAGAAGGTAAAAGTAGAGAAAGCCAACCAAAAGGTTATTAGAAAACAAACTGTAGTCTATCCAGTCAATATACAACAAAGACCTCCAGATGATGATCTCCACAAGGTTATCAGGAATTTGAATGGCAACTTGTGGATGTGTTAGATCTGAGAAAATTTAAGGAAAGTGTTACTAATTTTGGAATGCATTCACCAATTGTAAAGCAAATCCTGATGTCTTGGGTTATTAAAAATAGAATAAACTGCCAAGACTGAAAGGATATAGCAAGAAAAATACTAGAACCTGCTGCTAATTTACAATGGGTCACATGGTGGAGAGATGGGATGAGGGAGATAGCATGACAAATTAGAGCTAGGGTCCACAGACCAACTGCTCGGTGAGGGTTGCTTTGCTGAGATTGAGGTGCATGCTATATATGATGAAGAAACTCTAGCCTTGTGTCAATTGTCAGCTTTAAAGGTCTGGGACAAAGTTGCAGAATCAGGAAAAAGACTTGAACCATTTATTCAAGTCATACAAGGTCCACAAGAAACCTTCCTTGACATTTTAAAAAGACTAACCTCTGCTGTTGAAAGGAGTATATCAGATTCCACAGCAAGGAAGGTAATAATTGAGTATTTAGCTTTTGAGAATGCAAATTCTCTGAATGCAAGGAAGTAATCAGACCACTGAGGGTAAGGTCAACATCAACACACAAGTGTATTAGATATACAACTGATGCTATATCTCACTCACTTGATATGACTGTAATAGGAGAAGCTGCCACTAGATACCTAGAAATGACCCAAGGTTTCAAATGTTTTAATTGTGCTAAGTAGGAGTCATCTCAGAAATGACTGTAGAAAAAAAGACAAAGTAATACCAAAAGGGGGCCTATGCCTTTTGGAATATCTCAAAGGTATGGCAAAGGCTGACATTTGACGAGGGAATGTAGAGCAACAACAGACAAATGGGGCAACATCCTACCAAAAATAACCCAGGGGGGCCCTCTCGCAGGCCCAAATGTAAGGCAATGAGAGTTCTCTTCCTCAGGACAATTAAGTGTCACTGCTTCAAAAAACGATGTTCTGAGATCAGATAAGGCTGAGACAAATTCTATAGACAATTCAGAAAGCCTCAAAGGGACCCAAAAAATGAATATTTTGGCAAACTTCTATAGAGGATCACAGGTCAAAATTAAGAATATTAGTAAACAATATTGAGATTGAAGGAATGGTTGACAATGGTTGACTGGAGTAGATGGCACCAATATCTCTCCAAAATCTTGGCCTGTAAGTTGGCCACTTCAAGAAGTAGACATCCAATTTCAAGGAGTTAGGACCTTATCCCAAATAAAGCAAATGTACTTTTAAGCAAAACATTACATAGCCAGATCTTACATTGTTAGAAGTCTTTATAATTGATATGAAGTTGAAGTTATAGTCTCTTATATTGGTTCAGAATTTATTTGATGTAAATTTAAGGTCTTCATTGGTATAATTTTATTACTGATATAAAACTGGGATTAATATTGTTACTCCCATATAGGCATTGTACCTATATAACACATTTAAGAATACAAGGTTTAGATCCAGTCCTTCTATAACTGCTATTATAAACTGTTTTTAGATGATTAAGTAATACAAGTTAAGGGCCAGATAGCAAACTTGTGGTTGTGAATTAATTAAAAGGGAGTTTCTGAGTTATTTTGATTTGAAATGGCTAAGAGAGTAGTAAAGGATTTATAATTGAGAGATGCTTTAGGTAGATAGATGGACTTCAAAGGCCTCAGAAGTCAACAGAATGTGATGTTTATTGACATTTTTTATTAAAGATCATTTGACTGGAAACCTGTCTGCTTCTGACAGCATCCCTTTCTTAAATTCAAGGAAGAAATTGAGCATCAATAAAGTTACATCCGTTATGGCAAGACAGTCACCAGGCAAGAATTGCCTCATTTCATCTACAGACAAATACTATCCAAAGAAAGGATACACTATGCAGAATAGTGAAATAACAATCTCTGCCAAGACAGAGTAATTAGCCCTTCAATTCTGCATTACGAAAGTCTGTCAGATGATCCTGGACCAGAAGGCTGAAGACTGATGCTCCAATGTTTTGATATATAGCAACTGTCCACATGATCAGTGGTCTCTATAAATTGGCTAAGTTTTAGAAGCTATATTTTGTGCTTCTTATATTTTCAGGTTGTATTAGTCATTCTTGGATTTCTGACAGGGTTGAAAAGTAGTAGTCTCATAGCCAGTCCAAGCTGTTTAGCATTTTGAAAGATGATACAGATTTGAGAAGATGGTTTTCAGATGGATTACAATCTAAAGCCAGGACTTGAATCAGGTGTAGAATTTTAAGTCATTTAAGTTCAGATAGATGACAAATGTACTATTTAATTGTTAAAAATTGATGGACTGGGTGTTAGGTCCATCCTGTACATAATATATTACAAAATGGTAATAATTGCACTCAATTGATGTCTATGATAAAAGAGTCTTTTTTTTTAAATTTATTGATATATTTATTTACATTTCAAATGATTTCCCCTTTTCTGAACCACTACTCCCCGAAAGTCCCATCAGTCTCCTTCCCTCCCCCTGTTTTCCCACCCAACCCTTTCTACTTCCCTGTTCTGATTTTGTTCTATACTGCTTCACTGAGTCTTTCCAGAACAAGGGGCCACTCCTCCGTTCTTCTTGTACCTCATTTGATGTGTGGATTATATTTCAGATATTCCAGTTTTCTAGGTTAATATCCATTTATTAGTGAGTGCATACCATGATTCACCTTTTGAGTCTGGGTTACCTCACTTAGTATGATGTTCTCCAGCTCCATCCATTTGCCTAAGAATTTCATGAATTCATTGTTTCTAATTGCTGAATAGTACTCCATTGTGTATATATACCACATTTTTTTGCATCCACTCTTCTGTTGAGGGATACCTGGGTTCTTTCCAACTTCTGGTAATTATAAATAGGGCTGCTATGAACATAGTGGAACATGTATCCTTATTACCTGCTGGGGAATCTTTTGGGTATATGCCCAGGAGTGGTATAGCAGGATCTTCTGGAAGTGAGGTGCCCAGTTTTCGGAGGAACCGCCAGACTGATTTCCAGAGTGGTTGTACCAATTTGCAACCCCACCAGCAGTGGAGGAGTGTTCCTGATAAAAGAGTCTTTTAATTGGATAGAATGGGGGGAGTGATGTGAATTGCCCTGGGCTTGTATTTTTATACTAATTCCACTCCTTGGAGAGGCTGCAGATGAAGAGTTGCCTTGTGAATTTTCTCCCCACTTTAACTTTTCAAATAAAGGCATGAGTCAATGTTTGAGCAGGAGGAAAGAGGAGGAGCTGAGAGTTTGGGGGAGGAGAAAATGATTGCAGGGAAGGGGGAGGAGCTACAGAGGATTGATTAAGAGGTGGAGAGAGAGACAGACAGAGAGAGAGAGAGAGAGAGAGAGAGAGAGAGAGAGAGAGAGAGAGAGAGAGAAGCTCATGGCTTGGAGAAACCACAAGTTATATGGGATAATATAGATGGGAATAGAGTAGTGTAGTGGGAGATCTGCCTAATCTAGGCTTATAGCTTGTAATGTTACTGATTGAGTTGAGATTTCTTCTACTGGATAATTGTGTTGGAAAAATATAGCAACATCTGGCTATTATGAAAAGAACAGCAAAAAAGATGGTTGAGCAGTTCTTTCTGCAGATGTCTTTGCTGAGTCCTTTGTGCACTTGCCCAAGAGTGGTATAACTACATCTAGAGGTATATCAATATTCAGCTTCATGAGGAAACCCCACACTGTTTCCAGGTTCAAGTTTGCTACCCCAATAGCAATAGGTGAGTGTTCACTTTAAAATACACCTTTGCCAGCATGATCTCTCATTGAATCCATTGATTTGTCCACAGTCTCTGTTATAAGATGAAATCTTAATGGAGTTTTGATTTTCATTTTGATCCTGACTAAGGATGTTGAACATTTATTTATGTGCTTCTCAGCTATTTTGAGTTTACTCTATTGAGAAATGCCCATTTAGGTTTGGCCTTTTTTTCCTCATTAATTTATTTATTCATTGACTTTACTGGCAATTTCAGCCCTCAGACTTTCACATACTAATTCATCATTACTCTCTCCCAATTTCAGAGAAGGGGAAGAAGTCCCCTATTGGTACCAAGTGCCTCTTGCACAGCACCTCACAGCATATCACACTGCATGCTCTTCACCTGAGGAAAGATAAAGTAGCCCAGGTAGGGGAGTGGGATCCAAAAGCAGGCAACAGAGTCAGAGACAGCCCCTGATCCAGTTGTTAGGGGACCTTCATGAAGGCCAAGTTGCACATATGGTACAGACGTGTAGGAGGCCTACATGCAACTTGTACATGTTCTTTTGTTGGTAGATTAGTTTCTGTGAATTCCCATTACCCAGGGTAGTTAACTCTGTCTGTCTTCCTGTGATGTCTTTGAGCCCTAATTCCCTCAATCATTCCCCCAACTCTTGGGTCTGGCTCTCTCCATGGGGTGGGGGCTGGTTCTCAACTTGGAACATTCTTTGGATGGCCATCATCTCAATTTCTTCTTCATCATGATCCCTGCACATCTTGCAGGCAGGACACATTTTGAAGAGTTTGTAGCTGAATTGGTGTCCCCCTACCTCCATTGGAAGTCCCACATTAGGTGGCTGCTTCAGTCTCCATATCTCCAGGTGCTAGGAGACTCAGCTAGGGATACAATGAAAGAAGTGGCAATAGGAATATTCATAGTATTAAGTAGCTTCATAAAGACACTGGAGAGATCTCATACTAGAAAAAAAAAGCTCACCTGAACGTTCTAGAACAAAAGAAGCAAACACAACAAAAAGAAGTAGAAGACAGGAAATAACCAAAGTCAGATCTGAAATTAATAAATTAGAAACAAAGAGAACAATGCAAAGAATCAATAAAACCAAGAACTGATTCTTTTAGAAAAAAAATAAGATAGACACGGCCAAATTGTCTAAGAGGTGGAAGATAATATCCACAGTAACAAAATCAGTAATGAAAAAGAACATAACACAAAGATGTCCAAAAAAAACCCATTAGATCTTACTTCAAAAGCCAATACTCCCCAAACTTCTAAAATCTTAATGAAGTGGATAGCTTTTTTTTTTTTTTTGATAGAATACAACTTACCATTTTTAAATCAAGATCCGGTAAATAATTTAAATAGTCTCTAACCTGTAAGGATATAGAGCAGTCATAAAAAGTCACCCAACAACAACAACAAATTAAAAAAGCTCAGGAACAAATGGTTTTATTGTAAAATTTTATCAGACTTTGAAAGAAGAGCTGATACCAATACTTCTCAAACCATTCCACAAAACAGAAATGGAAGAAGCATTTCCAGACTCATTCTATGAGGCCATAGTCACCCTGATACCACACAAAGACTCAACAAAAAATATTTTCAGACCAATATCCATTATAAATATTGATGTATAAATACTCCATAAATAAGTGAAAACTAAATCCAAGAACACATCAAAAACTATATCCATTATGATCAGTTAAGCTTCATTCCAGAAATGCAGGGGTGTTTAAATGTATGAAAACCCATCAATATACTCCACTATATAAACAAACTGAAGGAAAAAACCCACATGATAATATCAGTAGACACTGAAAATGCTTTTGACAAAATCCAACATACTGTTTTGTTAACTCTTGAGGAGACCAGGGATACAAGTTGTATACCTAAACACAATAAAGGCAATATACAGCAAGAAAATAGCCAATGTCAAATTTAATGAAGAAAAATTTCAAACAATTCCACTGAAATCAGGAATAAGACAAGGTTGCCCACTCTCTCCTTATATTCCAATGTAGTACATGAAGTTTTAACCAGAACAATCAGAACTAGAATAGATCAAGTGGATACTAATTGGAAAGGAAGAAGTCAAAGCATCAGTACTCATATATGATATGATAGTATATGTAAATATTCCCAAAATTCTACCAAAGAACTGCTACAACTAATAAGCACCTTCAGCAAAGTAGCTAGATACAAAATTAACTCAAAACAATTGGTAGCCCTCCTTTATACAAATAATAAATGGGTGGAGAAAGAAATTATGAAAGCAACGCTCTTCAAAATATCCACAAGTCATATAATAAAATATCTTGTAAAAATCAAGTAAGTGAACATACCTGTTAGACAAGAACATGAGGATTCAGTAGAAAGAAACAGGGAAGATATCAGTAGATGAGTAGATCTCCCATGATCATGGATCTGTTGATGTGCAGCATTGGAACTAAGAACATTAACAAATGTTCATGAGCTTCATTTGTATTAACAAATAAACCAAAAGCTTCTATATGATGATGAACACCATTGTTTAGCCAATTTAATTCTTAATAATTGTATTAGGATTCTCTAGATGTAGCATATCTTCCATTAAGCATTTTTAGTCCCTAAATCTACATGGAATTAATTATACTCTCCTGTGCCATGTGCTTGAGCCTGCATCCTGTAACTCTCATGGAGGCACTAAATGTCTCACTCTAATACATTAACACAAATTAATCCTCATAAGTTTATCCATCATATCAATTTTATCATTGATAGACAGGATAATTGACATGTTAGGCAATGATGAAGTTTTGTTTAAGGCCTAGCATTCCAGGCTGGTAAGGTGCTTCATTAGGTTAATGTCCTTGCAATTAAACTTGTCTAGCAAAATTCAAGCCCAGATCCACATAACATTCATGAGGCAATATGAGAATATAGGCTCCTGCCAATTATCATTTCATATTCACAAGTATGCCTTGGCATGTGCTTATATGTACACATGCACACACTATATAATAAACTGAGTAAAATTTGAAAATATTAGAAAACATTAATACCATTTAAAGTTTCACCATGTTTCTTCTCATATACCACTTCCTACAGACTGCCCATAAACTTTAACTTTTGTTAGTGCTAACATCTTAAAAACCATAATCAGGTATACATATATCAATGTATATATCTCATATTCTTTCTGAAAATTGAATTTGCAGTAGCTACCAAGTAAATAAAATCATCTGGTCTTTATTGAGATACAGATTTTAGTCATTTTCATTAAATACATGTCTGAGGATGTATTTCCTTCTTTTTTTTTCAATGAATATTGTCTTCATTTACATTTCCAATGGTAAAACCTTTCCCGATTTTCCCCCTCCCTTAAGACTCTCAACCCCCCCCTCCTTGCTACCCCTGCCTCCACTTATATGCCCCTCTACCCGACACACTCCCACCTCCCCCACCTCAGATTCCATTTGTTGTGGCTTCTGTTGACCTTTACCTGACCAAGGACCATTCCTCCCACTGATGCCCAAGAAGACCTTCCTCTGCCACGTTTTTGGTTGTAACCATGTGTGCCCCTTGGTTGATGGTTCAGTCCCTGGGAGTCTTGGGGCATCTGGGTGGCCAAAATCATTGTTCTTCCCATGGTGCTGTAAACCCCTTTAGCTTCTCTGGACCATCCTCCAGCTCCTCCATTGGGAAGCTCATGCCCAGGTCAATATTTGGTTGCTAGTATTTGCTTCTGTATTTGTAAGGCTCTGGCATGGCTCCTCCAAAGAAAACCATGGCATGCTCCTTTTGGTATACACTTGTTGTTTTCCATAGTAGTTTCAGGGTTTGATGACTGGTTATAGAATGAATCTCCAGGTAGGGCAGTCTCTGGGTGGCCTTTACTTCAGTATCTGCTCCACATGTTGCCTACCTTATTGCTCCCGTGAGTATTTTGTTCCCTTTCTTAGAAGAACCAAAGCACCCTCACTTAAGCCCTCCTTCTTCTTGAGCTTCCTGTGCTGGGTGAATTGTAACTTGTTTATTTTGAGCTTTTGGGCTAACATCCGCTTATTAGTGAGTGCATACCATGTGTGTTCTTTTGTGATTGGGTTGCCTTGCTCAGGATGACACTTTCTAGTTCCATCCATTTGCCTAAGAATTTCATGAATTCATTGTTTTTAATAGCTGAATAGTACTCCATTGTGTATATATACCACAGTTTCTGTATCCATTCCTCTGTTGAGGGACATCTGGGTTCTTTCCAGCTTCTGGCTATTATAAATAAGGCAGTTATGAACATAGTGGAGCATGTGTCCTTATTACATGTAGGGGCATCTTCTGGGTATATGCCCAGGAGTGGTATAGCTGGGTCCACAGGTAGTACTATGTCTAATTTTCTGAGGAATCGCCAAACTGATTTCCAGAGTGGTTTTACCAGCTTGCAATCCCACCAACAATGAAGAAGTGTTCCTTTTCCCCCACATCTCCAGCATCTGCTATTCCTTGAGTTTTTCATCTTAGCCATTCTGACCAGTGTAAAGTGGAATATCAGTGTTGTTTTGATTTGCATTTCCCAGATAACTAAGGATGCTGAGCATTTCTTTAGGTGCTTTAGAGCCATTTGAGTTTCTTCAGTTGAGAATTCCCTGTTTAGCTCTGTACCCCATTTTTTAATTAGGTTATTTAATTCTCTGGAGACTAACTTCCTGAGTTCTTTGTATACATTGGATATTAGCCCTCTATAGAATGTAGGGTTAGTAAAGATCTTTTCCCAATTTGTTGATTGGCATTTTGTCCTAATGACTGTGTCCTTTCGTATGGGCACTTGATATTTGACAGAGGAGCTAAAAACATCCAGTGGAAAAAAGACAGTATTTTTATCAAATGGATCAATTGGAGATCTGCATGCAGAAAAACGCACATTAATCTCCTTGTACAAAGCTCAAGTCCAAGTGGATTAAGGATCTACACATAAAACCAGACATACTGAAGCTTATAGAGGAGAAAGTGGGGATGAATCTTGAACTCATGGGCACAGGGAAAAAGTTCCTGAACAGAACACCAATAACTTATGCTCTAAGAACAAGACTCGACAAATGGGACCTCATAAAACTGCAAAGCTTCTGTAAGAAAAAGGATATATTTTGTTTGTTTGTTTGTTTTGTTTTTTAATATTTTTATTTTCTATATTCGTTGCTTACATTCCAAATGATTTACCCTTTCCCAGATCCCCCTCCCCATATGTCCCACAAACCTTCTCTCCATCCATTCTCCAATCACCTCCCTCCTTTTTCTCTGTTCTTATATTCCCCTCCAATGCTAGATTAAAGGATATATTTTAAGATGCAATTTATTTCACAATGAGCATGATATAAATAGCAATTCTGCATCCTTGGTTAAAATTACTCATCCTTTCCTGTTCTTCTGGTTAGTCAATGTCCATGGGGAATCTTATATCTGATTTTATTAAATCTGTGTCCATTTACAGACAACCAGCCTTTTAAAATTACAGGCTGAGACAAAGGAATGTTGAACTCAAGAGAACCAAAATGAAGTCATGATCTTTCAGTTCTGAACAGTGGTTGCCTTTGTGCAGACCAGCTTACCAACTCTATTTTATTTTGTAATAGTATAAAATAGAGTTTATTCAGGCATGGGGAGGGGAATTAGGAGCTTAGTAAAGGCAGAGAAAGACAGAAAGAGTGGAGAAAAAGAGAAGGATTAGAGGCCAGGCATGAGCACATGGAGAGAGAAGATGGAAGAGAATGGGGAGAGATGTTGGAAGGGAAGAAAGGAAAGAGCAAGGGAGGAGCAAGAGTGAAGACCAACTCTTTTTTTTGTTTGTTTGTTTGTTTGTTTTTTTTCCTTTGGTTTTTTTTTATTCGATATATTTTTTATTTACATTTCAAATGATTTCGCCTTTCCTAGCCCCCCCACTACCAGAAAGTCCTGTAAGCCCCCTTCTCTCCCCCTGTCCTCCCTCCCACCCCTTCCCACTTCCCCGTTCTGGCTTTGCCGAATACTGTTTCACTGAGTCTTTCCAGAACCAGGGGCCACTCCTCCTTTCTTCTTGTATCTCATTTGATGTGTGGATTATGTTTTGGGTATTCCAGTTTTCTAGGTTAATAACCACTTATTAGTGAGTGCATACCATGATTCACCTTTTGAGTCTGGGTTACCTCACTTAGTATGATGTTCTCTAGCTCCATCCATTTGCCTAAGAATTTCATGAATTCATTGTTTCTAATGGCTGAATAGTACTCCATTGTGTAGATATACCACATTTTTTGCATCCACTCTTCTGTTGAGGGATACCTGGGTTCTTTCCAGCATCTGGCAATTATAAATAGGGCTGCTATGAACATAGTGGAACATGTATCCTTATTACATGGTGGGGAATCCCCTGGGTATATGCCCGGGAATGGTATAGCAGGATCTTCTGGAAGTGAGGTGCCCAGTTTTCGGAGGAACCGCCAGACTGATTTCCAGAGTGGTTGTACCAATTTGCAACCCCACCAGCAGTGGAGGAGTGTTCCTCTTTCTCCACACCCTCTCCAACACCTGCTATCTCCTGAATTTTTAATCTTAGCCATTCTGACTGGTATAAGGTGAAATATCAGGGTTGTCTTGATTTGCATTTCCCTAATGACTAATGAAGTTGAGCATTTAATTACAAAGTTTCTGTAAGGCAAAGGACACCATCAAGAGGACAAATCGGCAACCAACAAATTGGGAAAAGATCTTCACCAATCCTACATCAGATAGAGGGCTAATATCCAATATATATAAAGAACTCAATAAGTTAGACTTCAGAAAACCAAACAACCCCATTATAAAATGGCGTACAGAGTTAAACAAAGAATTCTTACTTGAAGAACTTCGGATGGCGGAGAAGCATCTTAAAAAATGCTCAACTTCATTAGTCATTAGGGAAGACCGACTCTTAACACACTAAGGAACATAACTTCTATTCAGTAACAAAAGCCAGAAATAGCATGGTCACCAGTTTCTGGAGTCTTGAGTGTTTTGATGATTTTCTACTAAATGATCTGATCTATAACTTTCTATGGACAAATGGTTCATGAACTATATCCTTTTGATTGCACAAAGATTTAATTTTCTTTAAAACTTTTTTTTCTTATACCACAATCAGGACTTTTCAAAATGAAGTCCACATGCTTTATGTTGCTCTGCATACTTTAAAAAGAGTAGGCAAATAAAACTTAGCATTCCTATTTCTTTGAGACATATTACTAGATCATAGGAGGTGTCTTAGTTATGGTTTTACTGATGTGAACAGACAACATGATCAGTGCAAGTCTTATAAATGACAACATTTAATTGGGGCTGGCTTCTAGGATCAGATGTTCAGTCCCTTGTTATCAAGGCAGAAGCAAGGCATCATCCAGGCAGGTGTGGTGCAGGAAGAGCTGAGGGTTCTACATCTTTATCTGAAGGTAGCCAGGAACAGACTGGGCATGCTCAGGCATCTAGGAGAAAGATTGCCAAGCCCAACCCAGAGTGACACACTTCCTCCAACAAGGCCACACCTCCTAATAGTGACATTACCTGGGACAAGCATATACAAATCATCACAGGAGGTATGACTCCATTGACATTTGGTTTTCTCTCAATACCCTTTTGTTTTGTTTTGTTTTGTTTGTTTTGTTTGTAATACTCTTATTGCAGAATATTTCTACGTAAATATACTGTGAGTTACTGATCTGACTGCATTATAATTTTACAAAGAGGAATTAATTTAAGTTATAAAATAATGGTTACTTACTCCAAAGCCTTTTTCATGATTTTTCTGTTTTTCTTCAGTGTTAATGTGCCAGAGGCAGTTCTGGAACCACTTGTTCAGAATCACGCAAGCTAAAAGAGCATTCCAGATTTTTTTCCTTTGAACAGATGGCAGTTGCTCACATGAAAAATACATGTTATGTAAAAAAATCAATTAAAGTCAATAAAATATATTCAGTTGGATGATATAAACTTGGAGGCAACATTATTCATGTAATTGCATTTCAGAGTCCTGTTTTGTGATATAATTTTCAGTAATATATTTTATAGTTGGTTAGAATTACTTATTTTTCTTTAAGAAAAATTAGCCCAATATTATAATTACTGACACTCATTTAGTAGATTTCAAATGTACATTAGATTTTTTTATAGTATGGTTACTTCTAAGCAGGATTAAATGCAAGGTTCATATTGGGGGGATAGATTTATAAGGCGAGAATTTCCAAAATTAATTCTCAAAAAATCACAATTAAATAACTGTATGCACTTCTTTATGTGCATAATTCCTTTGATTTATAGCTGTTTATTATATTAAAATAATATAGTATCTGGCAACGAGTGTTGGTAGTTTATTTCTCTGAAGGGTTTAAAAATAACTGACACTCAGCTACAGTCATTATATACCAAGGCTTGTTTTCTCCTATAGCAATTGAATGTGTTGTAACTGATTACTTCATTTACCAAAATCTTGGTTTATGTAGTCTGGATTTCTAATAATAATAAAGTAGCGTACCTTTTATTTTTAATCCTGGGGTGTTGTCAATAGAGAAATTAAAACATCTAAAAACACAAATGTCTAACTCAAAACGATAAGTAGACATGAAATTTATGTTCCAATTTGCACAATTTTGTTGCTGAGAGATTGTTTCCATGGCACCTGTTATGCCAAAGTCTCCCAGAAAAGATGATGCCTAAGTTACCTTTATTTGCTCTGATGATATCGGCTGTTAACAGTTTTGTGTTTCTTTTCAAAACAAAGATTGAAATAAGGACTGATCTTGAACTATAGTAAACTCATTAGTGTGCCTGCATCTAGGTCTTGCTCATTATCACTTAAAAAGAATAATTTGTGCTTTCTCAAGATGCAACAATCACTAAGGGATACTGCACTGGTATTTTTCCCTAGAGACCATTAAAATATTCTTTGCAGGTAGGTAAGAGCTAACAAAAATCAACACATCTATTTAAAAAGACTGCATTTTATCTCTCCATAGTACCACTTTTCAAAAGCAGCACACATTTCAGTAGTCATAAGAATTAATCATATAAATGATAATATTGTATCTATTCAATAGTTAAACTGTATCAACTGACTAAATCTTTACTTACTTGCTGATACTTTGTGATGTAAATGTACATATGGACTACATTCAATTAATTCAATTTCTTATTTCTTTTTTTATTAAATATAATCTTCATTTACATTTCAAATGCTAAAACCTTTCCCAGTTCTCCCCCTTCCTGAAAACCCCCAGCTCTTCCTCCCACCCCATGCCTCCAAGTATATGCCCCTCCCCCCAACCAACTCCCCCCACCCTCGATTTCCCTTTGCCTGGGCATCTATTGAGCCTTCACCTGACCAAGGACCACTCCTCCCACTGATGCCAGACAAGGCATTCCTCTGCCACATTTTTGGCTAAAACCATGTGTGCCCCTTGGTTGATGGTTTAGTCCCTGGGAGTCCTGGGGCATCTGGGTGGCCGACATCGCTGGTCTTCCCATGGGGCTATAAATCCCTTCAGCTCTTCTGGACTACCCTCCAACTCCTCCATTGTGGAATCCACGCCCAGTCCTCTGGTTGGTTGCTAGTGTCTGCCTCTGTATGTGTAAGGCACTGGCAGAGCCCCTCCGAAGACAACCATGACATGCTCCTTTTGGTATGCACTTCTTGTCATCCATAATAGTGTCAGGGTTTGGTGACTGTTTATAGGATGAATCCCCAATAATTTCTTATTACTTAAAGAAATAAGAAAAATTTCCATAAAGATATATGTTGTTTTTAGTTTCTCAATTATGTTCCTGAAGCATTTTTTTTAGATCCCATATTATTCAATACATTTATACACACCACCTTCATACATATGATAGGAGGCTTATTGATTAGAAACACTTGATCTTGCCTACATCTCCGGCTTTAAAATAGTTCATTACCATCTGTAATCCAGAGGATTGGAAGCCTTCTTGACACCATGGGCAGCCAGTACGTTACGGTGCATAAGCAAAACATCCACAAATATGACATAAACTAAAAGAACAAAACAGTTTACATTTTCTCATCTGCTCCTTTAATATAATTAGAAAATAATATTGAATATTGTTATCTTTTGACTCCTAACTATATTTTATCTGGATACTGGGAAGCAATGTGCCAGTGAGGGAAAATAGTGTGTAATTTTAAAGGATTTAACATTAATTAGATGAAGGTATTTTATTTTATTTTTTTACTTCCTGAAATTTAATAAATCCCCATGGGAAATATATTTGCTTTGTTTTTATTTCATGAATTTGGCCACTGAGTCTCATCTCCAGTCTTGCTTGTGTGTTTGCATTGCATTTTTAAATCAATTCATCTCTTCCTCATTTTTCCTTGGATATTTTTGTCTATTTAATCTACCATTCCTATCACAGAGTATTACTTTATCTAGGTTGTTCTAAAACTGGTTGCTTTGGCTTGTGATATCTTCATAGTTTTATCTGATCTCTGATTTTTGCATCACCCTAAGGTTTTGCAAGTAAATATCTATTTTAAAACATATGGGATACTCTAAATGCACTGGCAAGTCAAAACTCCATGTCTCAGAAGGGGAAGCTATGGGAAAATTTGCATCAAAGAAATATTTCCTGCAGATATAATTACCTACTTGGCTACACGAAAGAACTTGGATCCTCATTGTTATCCCCTTATACTTTGTAATAAATACTACATTCAAATGCTTCTCCAAGGAGGCTTTGTCACAGAATTTCATTTAAAACTTATACTCATCTGATCTTAGACTATTTCTCTGTGGTACTCTTTCTGTCTCTAGAGAAGAGACTAGAGCAGGAAATTTCACTATAGGTTCAGTACAAAATAGCCATAGGCTTTCAAAACATCCATGACTCCTGGTTTGTGTTCAATAGAGTAAATGGATTTTCTTTGATCTGCTTTGTGAAACTGTGAGGAAATTTCTATTCCAATAATGAGTAAAATGTATTTTCTTGCAGTTTTATGAGTCTGCTAGATCCAAACCACTGCTCGCTTGCTTTGGCACAGAGTTTCTTCCATATGTCCTGAGAATACAGAATTTGCTTTACAGTTTAATATACATTTCAAGATTGAAGATTATACCTGACATAGTTTAGCCAACCACGGAGGGAATTGCAATGCTTCCAGACCTAGAGACTATAAACATTAAATCTTTATCTGCTATCCACTCGTTTTTAGAACTTCATAAATCATAGGGCCTGATACTCTAGTTCACAGTTGTAATCCTACCATGCATGAGGCTGAAGCAACACATTAATCGTGAGTAGAAGACTAGCCTGGGTTACATAGTAATCACCAGGCCAATTAATAATGAATTGTCAAACTCTTTTGCCAAAAGAATAGAACAATTTACATTGGATTACAGGAGGAAGAACTTCCCTCTTTCAACAACACTAGTCTAAAAATTAATTTCTTTGTAGAGACACTTTCATTCCTCCAACACTTTGCAGCCTCCTTTACTTCTTATTGTCAAAAAAGTGACAGGCATTTCTAGCTTGCTTGTTACCTTTATGTCAATAAGGCAGAATTCAGCATGATCAGGTGAATTATAGGTAATGAGAGAATACGGAAAGGAGGAAAAAGAGATCATCAAATTTAGTAAAGTGAGATGGTGACTATAATTATACCCAGTGCAGTTTTGTTGGCTGGCTTCCTCTTATTTAAAATTCTAGTGTCACCTTCCTTTGAATGCTGGAAAATGTTTCCTGAAACTATAGAGGAATATCATTGCAATCCTCAGCTTTTTCACACCTCCACTTTAAAGGAAGCTGGTAAGATTTTGTGCATTTGCTTTTGAGTTGTTACATGTAAAAACTGTACAATACTTGTTTAATTTGTTGTAGGATAAGGTTAAAATTTCAATAAGGATGCGCAGAAAAGCATATCCAGAATTCAGATCCTGCCAGATACTTGATAAGCAGAGAAGACACAATCATCTACAAATTGTAAAAGGGTCCTGGAATAGAGCCTCCTTCCAATAAGGAAACATATGCTTGAAAAAAGTGCTTCTTCCTGCTTAAAAAATATGATTTGAGTCCATTCTCAACACCAATTTTTTGAGACTAGTTTGTAGAACACCAAAAATGTAATGTAATTTGATTGATGACATATATTTATTTAAGTTTCATGGTATTCAGCTAATATATATGACTCTGAGTCTCTTCCCTAGAGCCTTTAGAGACATCTCTTTTAGTGATATTGCTTAGTTTCTGTAGCCAACATAATACGTGAACATTTTTTATCAGATATTTTCTTTATTTACATTTCAAATGTTATCCCCTTTCTTGGTTTCACCTCCAAAAATCTCCCAACCCATCTCCCCTCCCCCTGCTCACCAATCAACCCACTCCAGCTTCTATGTCCTGGCATTCCTTATATTGGTGCATCGAACTTTGAACTTTTAAAGCCACTTTGTCCCAAGCTGCAAATCAGCTTTCTGTTACAGGCTAGGATAAATTTGTCTTATTTTGAGATAAAACCAATTAGCTAGCCTAAGCATGCTGGACAATTAGGAGGCATATGTAGGGAGAACCGTTATGACTGGAAATGTCCAGTGCATTTACGTAGGGACTAGTTAGGGCCTACATCAACAGCTTATCTGATATTTGTTGTATCCGTTGATTTACATAACAGTATGGCTTGTTCCTTGCCTTTTGCTCTCAGCAGAGTGTTTCCAAGAGGAACAGATCGGATTTAAGGCTCATTCCATGACCGTTTCCCTTGCTATTTTGGAGAATAGTTATTTGGGTTTGGAGAAATTACATGCATTCCTTGAAAATAAACTTGCCGTTATGATTTTGAAATTTGAGCCTGAAGAAGTTTTAGAAAGTCTATTTTTGATTTTTTAAAAGTTTCCCAACATACAGTACCTGGTTATAGAATCCTGGTAAAGCACTGTATCCACTATGATGAAAAACTGTGTTTAAGAGAATTAAGAAAAAATTTAAAACTATTCCATTTTCTTATACTTTGCTTAGGTTTATTTTCTGCATTAAACATGCTTATTTGTATTTCACAGCAGGAGTTGAAATTAATAATATAAAATTATGATATTCAGAGCATTCAGGAAAGTGATAGCTTTATATTATGCATTTATTTATATTCAACAAAGATATTACAAAATTGCATTTTAGGTATCTATTATAAGCCAAGAAAAACACCATTGATTGATATTTATAGTTTTCCTTAGGTCTCTATTCCCAAATTTGTGAAGTTAACTTGCAATTAATATTACTATCAATTATAACTTAAATCAATGAATTAAAATGATATTTTATAATTTCTTTCACAAATCAATTTGAAATGTCTTTAGAAGCCTAAAGGATATTCAATAAACTGTGATTATTTTGGCTTTAATTTTTATGTAAACTCACTCAAAGTGATTCACTCTGTTGTGACTTTCTTTTACCTATTACATGGAAAATTTACAGCTTGGTATGACCTAGTTTATACAGTAGTTGTTTTGTTAGAAATTGACCATTTTTGTCATTTTCACATTCATTTTATTTATTTTTTATTGAATATTGTATTTATTTACATTTCAAATGTTATCCCCTTTCCCACTTGGCCCTCCTCAAAACTCCTATCCCATCCTTCTCCCCTGGTTTCAATGAGGGTGCTTCCCCACCCACACATCCACTCCTGCCTCTCTGCTCTGGCATTCTCCTAAGCTGGGGAATTGAGTCTCCACATCTCCCAATGATATCAGGTAAGGCCATCCTCTGCGTCATATGTAGCTGCAGCCATGGGTCCCACCATGTGTATTTTTTGGTTGGTCATTTAGTCTCTGGGTACTCTGGGGTAACTGGCTGGTTGGTGTTGTTCTTCCTATAGTGTTGCAAATCCTTCCAGTTCCTTCAGTCATTCACCTAACTCCTCCATTGGGTACCCTGTGCTCAGTTCAATGGTTGGCTGCGAGCATCAGTGTCTGTATTTGTCAGGCTTGGGTATAGCCTCTCAGGAGACAGTTACATCAGGCTCCTATCAGCAAGCAGTTCTTGGTATTAGCAATAGTGTTTGGGACTAGTGTCTGCAGATGGGATGGATCCCCAGGTGGGTCAGTTTCTGGGTGGCAATTCCTTCAGTCTCTGCTCCACTCTTTGTCTCTGCATTTTATGTAGACAGAAGCAATTCTGGGTTAATACTAGGGCCATGCCTATATACTGGATATGGTCTCTACAGGTTCTATCTCCACTTTGTTGGGTATTTCTGCTAATGTCATCTCTGTTGGGTTCTGGTATGATGCTTTACACATAATATAATTGGTATTTATGTTTCCAACCATTGTGCAAAAGACCACAATAGAAGAATGGCAGAGTTTTGACTAATATTTGTTCATTAATTTTTAGTATGACTTAGATTTGTATTCTTGATAACTCAAGACAAAGGCCCCAGTTAATTACCATTGTCCTAGGTTTTCTAGGTCTGCTGCACAGGAGTAGCACTGGGAATTTGCTTCAGTTTCTTTACAAAATAAATCCCAGTGCTCTAGTTTGCCTTTTTTTTTTATGCATCTTCACTTGAGCTGCTTGCATGGGATAGGAAAAATAAATAAATTTGTCCCAGAGTGAGAGAAGTACTTTACTGAGAGTAAAGCTATAGGATTATTAAAGACATTCTAACATCTAAAATGCACAAGTACATGAAAATCAATTTGATAACTTAAAAACTTTTATGTATTTACCAAGTCTAGTAACAATTAGCAGAAATGTTAAGGGGAATTTTACAAGCCAAGAAAACTCTGTGGTGTCTGCAAAGGAAGGCACTTGGCTCTAGCCAGCCATTTAGCAGGATAAGTGATAAACAAGAACCTATTGCATTTTCGGGATAACCTCATAAAGGGACCATAATCCCTTCTTGTTTTTTGTGAAGTCCTTAAGATAAATCTCAAACCAAATTAAGAGACTGGCTGAGAGTGTAGAACCTGTGAACAGTTTGGTAGAAAAAGGAAGCAGATCACAGGAAACAGACCATTTCAAAGACTTGATCAGTAGTACACAAGCATCCTCTAAGAACAAGTACTTTCTGTATTCAGTGCTTAGAATTTACATAGTAACCCAGCTCTGTTTTATTAACACTATTCCTCCAAAAAACACATTACCATAATGAAATATTTCCTCTCTATCAGTGTTCAACTTTGTCTTTAGGGAATAGCCTATATGATCCTCAACAATTGTATGATAGAAAAACTGCTAAGTGTCAAAACAAGACTTTTGGCAAGTATTTTACTTTGGTAAAAATGTACCACATGAGAAGTTTAAATATATGTAGTTTATAGTCAGAACAACAAAAAACATAATAACATAATGAATAATGATAATGATTAATGGCCCTAATATTTAGTGGTATTTCATTTCCACGAATAAAGAAATTATCTTAAAACATCATTTAATGAAGGGATGCATTAGAAGACAACAAACTACAAATGACTTAAATATTATATCTTCTAAAAATATAAATTTGTAACACAATTAAAAATAAAAAGTAATAATTGCACATGTTTGTGAAGCAAAATGATGTTTTCATATAAAAACAAGATATGTAATTAGCCAAAGTAATATTTTAATGGTGAAACAAACTATGCAATTATCTAATCATGGTAATTAGTATATCATCTTAAACAGCTATCATATATATTGTAAACACACAAAATCCTGTCTCCAAGATATTCTAAATGTGAATATGAAGTTTTAAGTGGTATATTATTGTTATATTTGTTTTAATCTTTGTGTTTGCCTCTGCATGTTTATATGTATGGCTGCTCACCTGCAAATGGAATCAAATACTAACAGGTGCCAAAACAGGGTGTTGAATACCCTGTAGCTGTACTTAAAGGCACTGTGGGCTCTCTGATGAGGGTGATGTGAGATATTTTCTAAGTTAGGTTCACTGGGTGTGATCAAATGTGAAATAAATTAAAACCAAAAGCGTGAACTGACTTTCTGCATTCATGCATTCATTCTTCTGACTCCTGACACTCTATAGAAAGGCAACTGCTGTCTCAAGCCTGCCAGGTTGTGACAAATAATACAGCAAACTGTGATCCAAAACAAACCCTTAGTTTTTGAAGTCGCTTGTGTTGGGTATTTGTTCTGGGCAAGTATGAATTAACTAATAAAAATGATAATACTCTAATCCAAAAAAAAATAATTTGTCTTCTGAATTTAGAATTAATAAGATGGAGAGAGACAGTTTGTATTGCTTTTAAATTAACAGCATGTAAAATTGTTCAAATCTCCTTCTATTGACATTTTAGTGTATAACCTAATTCAGGCCAATAAGACCATAAATAAATCAATGACCTAATCATATTTCCTACTGGAAATAGTTGCAGCATAAAGGTATCTACTACTAAGCACAGGAATTACATTTTGTTGTTATGATGGTCTCTGAAAACATCAACCACAGAATCACATATTTCACCAAACTTCTCTTCATTGATCCTTGGCATGCTATAATATTAAAGAAAATTAAAGCTATCTATATAAAATGTTGCATCAGAAATGCCTTATCACCTGCAAATGCCTCTTTTTGCCTTCATTTCTGAGAACGAGACCCTGTTTCAGAGCAGTGTGCAGACAGATTTGGTAGATGAGAGACGAATGTAACGATAACTGTTGTTATCATATATGTAATGATAACTGTAATGATAACTGTTGTCGAAGGTGTACACAGGGAGGAGATACATTGGAGACCCTAAGAAACATTGCTGACTATCTTTTTCTTTGGTAGTATTTTGCAAAGAAATCTTAATTCCTTCAGTCATTACATTTGCAAATGTAGATAATTTCTTCATAGAATAGGATGTTATTAACCTAGCCCTCATTTTGACCTCTACATATGAGATAATTAACCAGGGGAAACTAGAAAAAATAATTGTACTTACAAGCAAAGATAATGGATATTATGTATTTTAACTAGTTCTCATCTATATCGGACATTAAGAAACTCATTCATCCAAATGTATCTTAAATTGGTGGCTTAACTATACTAATTTAATGCATATTCTATATATTTACTATACATGCTAAATATTATATAAATTCAATGAATATTCTTAGCAGGGTAAATAAATAGAAAATATACTTCTTACAATTTTGGTGAATATGATTTAGGATACAATATAGTCTGATTTTCTGTATTAGTCATGTTCTTTCTTCCTTTCATTTCTTTTTTCCTCCTTCCTTTTCAATCTCCATCCCGTCACTTCCTCTCTCATGCCATTCTCCCTCTCTCTCCCTCTCTTTCCTATCTCTCTCCAAATCTTCCTTTCTCAAGAAGCCTCCATAAGGCAAGTGTCACATTTATATTTTGAAAACATATCTAAATGATTAGAGATTTTATTTTATGTAGCACAGACAAGCGACATATCAAAGCATCAGCATTATAAACACTGCCTTTAATGTAAAAAGCAAAGGTCAGGATTGTCATAAAAGTCTGTCCATTTGTGAAAAACTTTCAAAGTGCTGGAATAGTCCTTCACTCCAAGTCATTTGCATATTATAATCAAACCGTTAGAGGAACAGTGTCCTGTAGTTAGTACAAAGGTCAAGTTGCCTACTAGCTAAAAAAGAGAACCAAGAACACCTTTACACAATTTAGGAAAGCATTAAATCTATGACAGACACAGGATCATACCATGTAGCCTAAAAATGTACAGATTAGGAAAGTCCATTACCAGAGACAAAGTGCAAGACACAGCATAAGGTTAAGAGTGCCACATAGATGAGACTTCTTCATTATGAGGATTTTCAGTTTCACTGATGAAATATAATCATAAAGGATGTTTCAGAAATGCTAATGTAACCAACCTAAATATTCTTGGTGTTTATGGAAGTTAATACTTCCTTATGATGTTAATTTGATTTTGGTTAATACATTTTATGAAATACAATCAAAATCTTTTTGTTACTGTTACATTTTTCTGCCTTTCCAATTTCTTGCAAATATGCAAATATAGACATATGTAATTAGGTATAATGCATATATAAATATATTCATGCATTATGAATACTTCTGCACACACACACACACACACATACACATACTTATGCATACATACTGTCCAACTTCCTGGAAATTTACAAGTAAAAGTCAAGAAATACAAAGTGCTATGCATTTTTTATACCATGTAGAAATGGAAAGATATCAATAGATATTTTAGTCAGTAATCCATTCTGACCTGAAAATCTTGAATATAAATGAGTTAACTTCATCTATAATTTTATTGTTGCATTCAAAGATAGCGTTTTCTTGGTTTTGATAATAATGTTAATATATTCTGTATATTATACACCATCACATGCTGGTTGTTACAAAAATATTGGCTCAAGAAGATGACTTTAGTTAGTGGAAATATTTTTCTTATCCATTTCAAGATTTAAGAACAGAAAAAATACCCTATCAATTTCATAGCATCCTCTTTTATATTTTTTGTACTTTATAATTTATTTAAATCATTATGTTTACATTTTCTGGTTGATAATCTCATGCTAAATTTTCACCTAAATATTAATTATTGGTTTTCTGTTTTTAATTCTGCAATCTTTTAAAATATGAATATATGTACAGAAAAGTTTAAAAAAAGACCATAAATCATTCCCATTACATTAAGAATTTACTATTACTATTGTTGAATTTTTACACACATACGCACATGCTGGTTGTTACAAAAATATTGACTCAAGAATATGACTTTAGTTAGTGTGGGAATATTTTTCTTATGCTTTTCAAGATCTAAAAATGGAAAAAAAAACTATCCATTTCATAAAATCAAATATATATATTTGACTCTGAACATCTCACTGTTGAGCAGTAAGTAGCCGATAGATGGAAACATTCACTTTCACCCTGCTTTTGCTCTAGAGCCATGAATCAAATAATAGCACATCATTCAAGATATCTTGCTTCTTCATGATAACCCACTCATGATCTTACCTATGCATACAACCTCACTATTCTCTATGCTTTGGTCATTATTTGTCAATACTTACATCATATAAAACATGTAATAAATATTTGTGTTTTTTATGATTTTTTCTTTCTTAAACATGCAGTAGCCTGTATAAATATTGTCATAGTTCATATGCAGTTGGTTTTAGCCCCACACAAACTTCTGTCTACCTACAGCAGTCTGTTTGTGCCCCTTTTGTTTGGTTCTACGATTCTTGAAAACCTCCAACTATCATCCCGCTGCAGCATAGGATGAGACCACTAGTTTGTATTCTTCTGTATGGTAGAGTGAAGTGGAGACTTCTCATTTATTGGGAAATTTAATGAGTCATATGACATATTTCTGGACACTGTCTTGTAAGAGATCAGATGTTGGTTTTCTGGAAGCTGTTTTATGAGAACATGCTTTGCTGAAATAGTCACTTGAGAGGGTGTGTGATGTTTGGAAAGAGTACAATTAGAAGCCCAAAGACAGTGAGACTATGTTATTGCATTGCTATGTGTTGCAAAATTTCCCTGGTCTTTGCTGCCTTGAAAAGCTTTGTGGGTTTTCACTTAACTTTACTTGTCCTGACTTTGTTGAGAGAAGCATGCCAAAGAACCTCTCTAGGTATTTTGGCTACTTTTTGCAGCTTCAGCTGACTTATGCCAACACGGTGGAGTCTTGTGGTTTCTGCTGGATTGAGTCAAAATGACTGATTCCTGTGTGGTGTTTGCTATTGGACTAAACTACTGATATCCTGATCAAGAAGATTGTAATCATCTCAAAAGAAAATTTCAAAACAGACCTACAAACCCCTTTGTCCTACTAATTTTCTTTCTTTCCTACCTTTGTTTGGTTGCTAGAAGGGTGGTTGAAGGATTAAAAAACCCTAAATAAAGCAGGCTTTGAAAAATCTAAGCCTACAGTATTCATACCTTATTCTCCATGCACTAATTCACAGCCTTGTGTAACATATAATTAAAGAAACTCTACAAAGATTTTCTTGTAAAAATCTGTACATCAAGAAACTTTCAGCCTGGAATTTAGGCATAAGAAGATTGGTAAAACACCACCTGGGACTAATTTGAAATCTTCTAAGAGAGGAGATTATATGCTTAATACCTTATAAGCCTCACATTTATGAAATAGTATTTGATATTAATTTCCTTTAGTTAAATTAGACAGGAATGTATGAGTAAGTATATATATATATATATATTTATAGTCCCTATAAAAAGTTTCAAAAAGAGTCAATCCTGTTGGTTTGTAAATCCTTTATCAAAGGTACCACTCCTCAGAAAGAGTTTACCTTCAACCATGCTAAAAAGATAGAAGGAATCATTCATCCTTTAAAGGTATAATGTACTACAGAAGTATTGTGGGGGCTTCTTAATGTCTCCTTTTGCTCCCAAACAACTGCACAGGTTTTCTACAACCACTTAGTTAGTGTAGCTCCCAAATAAGACACACAGAGACCTGACTTGTTTATTCAGCACCTACTGGCACTATGCTACACAGGAGCTGAGCTACCCCAACCCTCTAATGCTATTATTACCTAGACAAATCCCTTGTTACTACCATCCCAGTGTCTTCTTGGCTCGCTATGCCCCATGCTTGTCTTTATGGCTATTCTCTTAACATGACCTCATGGTGGATCCTCCCAGTGTCTCCACCTGGTTTCTATGCACCTTTCTTCTCTTTCTCCTCTCTCTGTCACCACAAGGAAACCCTCTCACTTGGAAACAATGTTCTGCCTCTACTTTCCTGCCATGCCCCGTCGTAAGCTGATTAGCTTGTCAGTAACCAATCAGAAATGATAGAAAACAATTTTTACATAGCATTGAGACCAGAGATGCTTGGCCATATGTAATGGCTCTTCCGGGTTGTCAACTTGACTTTATCTGGAATGAAATACAATCCGGAATTGGAAGGCTCACCTGTGATCCTAATCTGGAAACAGGAAGACACTAGTTTCTGACCTGGATCTTGGCATGGAGATCTTGAGGCATAGTGGCTATGAATCCCAGAAGATTAAGACTGGGAGATCTCTGAGTTCAAGGTCATGTGGGACAAATCATGTCCTAGATCCAGGCTTCATGGCACACAACTTTAATATGGGCCATATCTTCTGCTGGAGACCTACATAAGGACACTTGAAAGACACTTCTTTGCTTGCTTGCCTTTTGGAACTGAGCAACTGTTAGATCCTTGGACTTCCATTCACAGATGCTGCTGACCATTGTTGGAGAGTTGGACAACAGACTGTAAGTTATCAACAAATCCTCTTAGTATATGCTATCCCCATAAGTTCTGTGACTGTAGAGAGCCTTGACATACACCATTGCCATCACCCATACACCAACCAGATATCTAGAAACAAAAATCAGCATCTAAATATACAGTATACAAGACCAACCAACAAAGTACATTTCCTTCCCTGAATTCTCACTCCCTGGTACAACCAGTCCAGATCTGCTATGCAATTATTCTTGGCCTACATAAGTCAGAAGGCATAATTTTCCCATTTCCTTCTCCTTATCTTTTTCTTTCAGATGTTGACCAGAAACTTAGTATGCTTTCCCTGGTGTTCCACATTTGCTTTTGCATTCTCTCACTTTAGCTCCATTCCCCACCATCTGGCAGACCATTTCCCTATGACAGTTTAGCTCAAATAACTTAACTGTGTGTGTGTGTGTGTGTGTGTGTGTGTGTGTGTGTGTGTGTGACTATCTTCCTCCGCTATATGGCTACCAAGAAATTTACAGCTTACATTCCCTGATTCTTGTCTTTATATCTCTATGAAAATGGTCCTCTACAAAGCCAAAAATGGCCTAATACTGTACCACATAATGACAACAGCCATTGGTATAAGATATTTATGCTGATTTACCTAGCATAAATAACTGGCTATTTCAAATACATGTATTGTACAACTCTGTTCTATTAAGAAAGCACAGTTTCTGTGTAAAACAAAGAAACAGAAGTCATTGTGAAAGCTACTGATAATTAAAAGTTGTAAAATGTTAATTAATAAAGAATTTAAAAGAAGGAATATTCTAACAGTATAGTCTACTAGATGTACTAAATTATTAGTGAAACTACCTAGGTATTAGAAAATGTTATACTTGTTCAGTTATAATTTACATTTCAATTTTATTCTTTATATACATTCTTAAGTTGATCACATATAAAAATATTAACTAAAATATGTAATCATAACTACAACATCTGATTTCCTAGGAACCATGGCATGTTCAAAAGTTTTAAAGAAGACAAGAATATCCTTGAAGAAGACAGAAACAAAAAAAAATAATGAAATAAGAAAAGTAGTATAAGACTTGCATTTAGAATTCAACAGAAAACTAAATTATTAATTAAATCTAGTCTAAAATGATGCTGACCTTAACAGTCTATTAGCCAAATAAAAGCCTTAAGGGAAAGAATGGATTATATGGAATGAAGAGAATCAGAAATGTAAGGAACATAATGTAGGAACTTCCTCCAGGAATGGATGCGTCTAAGGAGAATCCTGATTGCACATGAGAACACACCAAAGTAAATGTCAACAACAGTAGACCAACCAACAAACAAACACCAAGAGTTTTGTGACCTTAGCTTTTTCTTTTCTCAAACTATAAAGTTATTCTTGGGATGCATTTTTGTGCTGCTCTCAAATATGGTAGATAAATATTATTTACTCCAGAATACTCATTTATTGCTTAATGATGTTATTTATTTACATGTTAAACAATCCTTTCTTTTTTATTCTATATATTCTTTATTTACATTTCAAATGATTTCCCCTCTCCTTGACCCCCTCCCCATAAGGAAAGACAGATTTGGCCAGTGCAGTGTGTCCTTATGAATGTATACAGCTTGAATCCATGAGGACTTTACTCATATGAAGTTTCTTAATCCTCAGAGATATTAAAAGGCTGCGGGTATAGTTGGCTATTCCATAAAACATTATTTTGCCCCATGTCTTGGCTCCATTTCCACATGCCCCACCACCAATGGAGTGGTAAATCAGTGGTGCCATGAACAGGGACCTAAGTAGGCTATATTTAAGAGAGTAGGGACCTTCATAGAACAAGATGTGTGAGAGCAAAGGGGAGAATCCAGGGAAGACTATGACTTAGGTTAAGTTTGTCTAGCTTTTTTTAAAGCAAAGGAGAAACACAGTTTAATCTATGATTTCCAGAGAAGAATTTTTGATGAAGAAATGTGAGGCAAAATGTGAAAGAATATTGAGAGGGTATATAAACAAATGTGTAGAGAGCCTTATTGAGGTGCCATGCCACCTGACAGGAACTTGACATTGGCCAATGTGAAGGTCCCAGCCTTTGAGTGGGAACTCCTGTGTTAGCCATAATCCCCTCCACCTAGGATGGAGTGCTCAGACCAAGGTGAAGCCCATTGTTCTTCAAGGACCTGCAGTTTCCCTAGAAACAATAGCCACCTGTGGAGCAACTGAACCAGTTCTGGTGAGAAGCTTCCAGCCTTTACCCCTGCCTATATATATTGGGAGTTCTTCATTAAACTTTGAGACTTTGAATAGCAGGTGTTATCTTGGTCTCCATCTCTTTTTTGCCGCCTTCCCATAAATCCCCAGCTTCCCTTCCAGGTAACCCGTTCGATGTAACTGCGGGCAGTTACACAAATGGAAAAGATCCCCTTTCAATTCTGCATCCCTTGGTCATTAATTAATCATGAGGAAGAGATGGGTAATTCCTTGAATAAATGTAAACTGAATGATGAGACCTTAAAAATATAAAAAATAGAAATAAATGAATAAATAAAAATAAAAAGGCAACAATGGATTTTCACCATTCAGTCAAAAGTAAAACCATTGCCAGTGATAGCTATGAGAATGATGGTGGAGACTCCCATCCTAGAGCCTCTTTGGACATACACCCTCCATTGTCTGAAAATGACCTTGAAGCATGGAATGAAGAATTTGATAACCTAATACCTAATTGTCTCTGCTTTTTGACAAGTACTTAGGAGAACCTATGCCAAAGCTAACTTTATAACCTGGGCATGATGGAGCATAGCAGGGAAAAAGAATTCCTAGTTCTTTTCTGGTCTCATGAGGTAAATTTGGTGTTTCCAAAGCACTAAAGTATTAAAAGCTCTAGGAGGGAAGAAAGCACTGGAAAGCCCTAGTGTATTATCTCATGAGACAAGAAGAAAAAACTACAGTTATTTGAATCCTTACCAAAAAAGACATGTGTGTACCCTGTGAATTCTTCACTACTTTGAAATTTACTTATTTTCTGATCTGAATTGGCTCATTCAGGTATTATTGCAAACGATGATTAACCCATGAAATGAGTTTATTCACAGCACAAGAACTAAAAATATTATCCTCTTATTTTATATTTCTTGCTCAATTAGTAAATTAGGGAGGGACCTGTGGGTTAAAAGTGGTAGCCAGCATCCAGCCCAAAGCTTGGGCCACTGTGAAATGCAGACAAGGTGAGTTGGACTGTGCACATCTCAAGGGAACCATCATGTTGTGAGAGGCACAGGACCCTGCTTCAGGGATGGGGAAGAGGGAGGGATCCATGGAGGGATCCTGCAGGGTCAAGGGCCAGAGCCAAAAGAACAGGGGGAGAGCTCCAGCTGGGTCTCTCAGGGACAAGAGTCTTCTGGCTTGCTAGGGCAGCAGGCAGCTTGGATTGGTGGTGGTGGTGGCTGGAAACACTGGGAGGTTAGACTTGAGGCTCTTAGGGGAAGACCTGCTCCATTGCATGATGGGTCCAAATTAGAAGAGACAGACCATGTTTTTAGAGAGTTTATTTTAGAGAAGGGGAGAGAGAGAAAGAGAGAGAACAAGAGAGAGAAACAAGAGAGAGCAAGAGAGGAGGGGCAAACAGCCCCTTTTATAGTGGGCCAGACCTACCTGGCTCTTGCCAGGTAACCCATGGGGAGGAGCATACCTGGCTGTGGGGGTTGAGTCCAGACAGAATACCAGGGACTTGAGACATTGTCCTTCATGCCTGGTGGCCACAGAATTATGCAGAGTTGAGGGCTAGAGTCAGGAGCCTAGTGTCTGGGAGCGTGGCCAACAGGTCCCCTTTCCCTTGTGGAATTGTCTGCGGGGTCTCTGGAGTTTAAGCCTAGCTCAACCAGAAAACAGGTTGCCTTTCAAAGTCCCACAGAGAGCCAATGACAATAAGAATATGCCTGCGATACTTTCTGTATTATATTATGCTTAATAAACAACCATTTTTAAAACTGGCCCAGAACTCTACGGATTTTCAAATTTATTTTGTAATTCATCATGGAAGGACAGCACACTATCTTTTCTTAATATTTTTATCTTCTTTTTTTAATTGATATATTTTTTATTTACATTTTAAATGATTTCCCCTTTTCTGGGTCCCCACTCCCTGCAAGTCCCACAAGCCCTCTTCCCTTCCCCTGTTCCTCCATCTACCCCTTCCTGCTTCCCTGTTCTGGAATTCCCCTATACTCTTGCATTGAGTCTTTCCAGAACCAGGGGCCACTCCTCCATTCTTTTTGGATCTCATTTAATTTGTGGATTATGTCTTGGGTATTCAAAGTTTATAGGCTACTATCTACTTATCAGTGAGTGCATACCATGATTGATCTTTTGAGACTGGGTTACCTCACTTAGTATGAAGTTTCTGTTGCAATATCTCTGTTTTCATTTCTAATTTTGTTAATTTGGATACTTTCTCTGTGCCCTTTGGTTAGTCTGGCTAAGGGTTTATCTATCTTGTTGATTTTTTCAAAGAACCAGCTTTTGGTTTTGTTGATTCTTTGTATGGTTCTCCTGGTTTCTACTTGATTGATTTCAGCCCTGAGTTTGATGATTTCCTGTCTTCTTCTCCTCCTGGGTAAATTAGCTTCTTCTTGTTCCAGGGTTTTCAGTTGTTCGTTAATCTTCTAGTGTATGCTCTCTCGAATTTCTTTTTGGAGGCACTCAAAGCTATGAGTTTTCCTCTTAGCACTGCTTTCATTGTGTCCCATAGATTTGTGTATGTTGTGCCTTCATTTTCATTAAATTCTAAGAAATCTGCCTACGTGCTCAGTTCCTGAGTGCAGGCAGACCCCTGGCGGTTTGCACCACCAGAGATCTAAAACTCAGGGTGATACAGTACCTAGTGATCCTTTTCTGTCCCGGCAGGCTGCAAATATGACAGCAAACTATTATCTAACTAGTAAGCTATGTAGTTTTCTTATATAAATTGAATTTGAGATTAAAACCATTTTCTAACTTTCTCCACAGGTAAATACTTATTTTATTGGTGGATTATTTAATAGAAGGGATTTGTGTCCAGATACTCATCTGTCTATTAAATTTTATTTTTCCTCATTACATGTTTTGATTCAACTATTAGGGTTAATTCATAAATCTTTAAATATCATTTCAGAGTCTGCTTTTGTTGTAGGAATAAATACTTATTTGTGTACCGATTTTATTGCAGAAAGAAATAAGCAAGATGATATGTTGCCCTGAACTACATTTACTAGAAAATTATAAAGTGGTATGTATCTGTTATTGCAGATGGATCAACTGAAAATTTATAAATCCCCCCCCCCCCCGGGTTTCTCCAACTCTTGGATACAAAGGAAATCATCGAGAGCAAAGAGACAGTGGAAGTCACCAGAAAGAAAGGAAACCTCCAGCTAAAGAGAAAAAAAAGTTGTGGACTACATAAACAGAAATTGTATGTGTATCTGGAGCCAAGTTAAAGCCCTAAACATTAAAGAAGAAGTTATTACATGAAACACAGTCTTATGTGATCTTAGAACTACTTTCTGGTGATGTTACATGCTTTGACCTGTGCCTCCGACAGCATTCACTTATTGTACTCCTGATCCTCCTTTGCTTTAAGTTATAGTTTCAAGTTATCCATCTCTTCTTGTGCTTATTAATGACTGTTCACAACTGGACCTTGGGACTGTAATAGGCTCATTCATTCATCTGGAAAAGAGACTGGATTTATTCTTTCCTTAGAATTTAAATCACATCATATTTGCATAGGACACCCTAACATTTGAATTCCTGTTAAATGGAGGTTTACATTCTTCTATAAGATACCAAAAACTACTAATTCTTCAGGACTCTTCTCAACACTTCAGTAGATTTCTCTAATCAATGGAATAATGTAATCACTATTGCATACTGAACACAGTAAGCATTCCTTATGATCTATTATTACATTTCACTGTTCTTATATTGTTCATTATGCTTATAATTTGCTTCCTCTAGCACCAACAAGCACCTCTAATCAAAACCACATTGGATATTCTGCATTTAAAACAAAACAGTACAACACAAACAAAGGGTTACATGTTGGCACTAAGTCTGGGAAGGAAATTGTGGCATATAATTCTGGGTGTGTATAGGAAGCTAAGTAAAGAGTTATGTGACCTCAGTTTCTTCAAGTCACAGAATCATTCTTGGAATGTATTTTTGTGCTCCTCTTAGGTGTAGTGGTTATGAGCGAGGTGATCTCACATTACTCTACCGTTTTCTATTATTATTCCATTAAATGTTTGAACTATCGTTTATATGTCTTATGAGAGCATGATTTTGCTGAGTGTGGCCCAGGCCTGTGACTGTATGCAGCTTAAACTCATCTCAACTCTCCACATGTGACTTTTCTCTTCCATTAGAGTATAATTTTTCTGAGGCTCTGAATAAAGGTGGCTATGGCATAGGATGTTAGTTCACCTTATCTATTGCCTCATTTCTCCAGGTTCCACTTCCTTTTGTACAGTGATAAGAATTGGAACATTTACATGAAAACAGTATATTTTTTAAACATATCAAGAAGCGAGATCTGCAATATTCTGAAGAGATCTAATCTTCAGATTGTTGGCAAAGAAAGAAATGATTATTCTAGCAAAGCTATACACTATTTCAATTAAATTTATAGATGAAACGTTTCAAAACCCTGACAGCCACACACAAGAAGTACATAGAATATTGAATATACCAGGAAAGAAAACCCCATATGGTGTATTGTATTAAAACATTTAAAAGAGGAAAAGTACAAGAATATAAAAGGCTAAAACCAAAAGTAATATATTTAGTTGACAGAAATTTTAAAGACAAAAGCAGATGGAAAGATGTACATAAGATACACAATGCCACAACTGTCCACCCAGACAAAAGTCAAAACTACCTCTTAAGATTAAGTAAATAAAACCTAATTAACATATCTGACAAGCAGAAAGCTATTTAATATCCTTCACATTGAAATTTGAAATTCCAACAAACTTACATTATTGTTTTCCATGTTTTGTTTTGTTTTCTTTCTTAGCCAGATTGGCTCATTTTTGAAGCTCTAAAGAAAAGCTTCTACAGGCTTCTTCGAAGCCACTATTACACTGATACCAAAACCACACAAAGATCCAACTAAGAAAGAGAATTTCAGGCCAATTTCCCTTATGAATATCCATGCAAAAATACTAAATAAAATTCTTGCCCACCGAATCCAAGAACACATAAAAATGACCATCCACCATGATCAAGTATGCTTCATTCCAGTGATGCAGGGATGATACAATATAAGGAAATCTATAAATGCTATCCGCTACATAAACAAACTCAAAGAAAAAAACCACATGATCATTTCATTAGATGCATCCTTTCATGCTAAAAGTCTTGGAAAGAACAGGAATTCAAGGCCCATATCTAAACATAGTAAAAACAATATACAGCAAACCGGTAGCCAACATCAAACTAAATGGAGAGAAACTTGAAGCAATCCCACTAAAATCAGGGACTAGACAAGGCTGCCCCCTCTCTCCATATCTTTTCAATATAGCTCTTGAAGTCCTAGCTAAAGCAATTAGACAACAGAAGGAAGTCAAAGGGATACAAATTGGAAAGGAAGAAGTTTGCAGATGATATGATCGTATACTTAAGTGACCCTAAAACTCTACTAGAGAACTCCTACAGCTGATAACTTCAGCAAAGTGGCTGGCTACAAAATCAATGCAAGCAAATCAGTACCCTTTATATATTCAAAGGATAAGCAGACTGAGAAAGAATTTAGGGAAATGAACCCCTTCACAATAGCTACAAACAACATAAAGTATCTTGGGGTGACTCTAACCAAACAAGTGAAAGACCTATATGACAAGAACTTCAGATCTCTGAAGAAGGAAATCAAAGAAGATCTCAGAAATTGGAAAAACCTTCCATGCTCGTGGATTGGCAGGATTAATATAGTTAAAATGGCCATCTTGCCAAAGGCAATCTACAGATTCAATTTTATCCCCATAAAAATCCCAACCTAGTTCTTCATAGAGCTAGAAAGAGCAATTCTCAAATTCTTCTGGAATAACAAAAAATCCAGGATAGCTAAAACTATCTCAACAGTAAAAGAACTTGAGGGGGATTCAGTATCCCAGACTTTAAACTCTACTACAGAGAAATAGTGATAAAAAAAAAAAAACTGCATGGTATTGGTACAATATCAGGTAAACGGATCAATGGAATAGGATTGAAGACCCAGAAATGAACCAACACACCTATGGTCACTTGGTCTTCGACAAAGGAGCTGAAAGCATCCAGTGGAAAAAAGATAGTCTTTTCAACAAATGGTGCTGGTTCAATTGGAGGTCAGCATGCAGAAGAATGTGCATCGATCCATTCTTATCTCCTTGTACCAAGCTCAACTCCAATTGGATCAAGGACCTCCACATAAAACCTGACACACTGAAACTAATTGAAAAGAAACTGGGGAAGACCCTGGAGGACATGGGCACAGGGGAAAAGTTCTTGAATAGAACACCAATAGCTTATGCTCTAAGATCAAGAATTGACAAATGGGACCTCATAAAACTATAAAGTTTCTGTAAGGCAAAGGACACCGTCAAAAAGACAAAACGTCAACCAACAGACTGGGAAAGGATCTTCACCAACCCTAAATCCGACAGAGAGCTAATATCTAATATATACAAAGAACTCAAGAAAGTAGAACCCAGAGAAACAAATAACCCCATTAAAAAGTGGGGTAAGGAGCTAAACAAAGAATTTTCACATGAAGAACTTCTGAGAACTGAGAAACACCTTAAGAAATGTTCAGCATCATTAATCATTAGGGAAATGCAAATCAAAACAACCCTGAGATTTCACCTCACACCAGTCAGAATGGCTAAGGTCAAAAACTCAGGAGACAGCAGGTGTTGGCGAGGATGTGGAGAAAGAGGAACATTCTTCCACTGCTGGTGGGATTGCAAGATGGTGCAACCACTTTGGAAATCAGTCTGGCGGTTCCTCAGAAAACTGTGCATGTCACTTCCTGAGGACCCTGTTATACCACTCCTGGGCATATATCCAGAGGATTCTTCAGCATGCAATAAGGACACATGCTCCACTATGTTCATAGCAGCCCTATTTGTAGTAGCCAGAAGCTGGAAAGAACCTAGGTATCCTTCAACGGAGGAATGGATACAAAAAATGTGGTACATTTACACAATGGAGTACTATTCAGCCATTAGAAACCATGAATTCATGAAATTCTTAGACAAATGGATGGAGCTGGAGAACATCATACTAAGTGAGGTAACCCAGTCTCAAAAGATCAATCATGGTATGCACTCACTGATAAGTGGATATTAGCCTAGAAACTTTGAATACCCAGGACATAATCCACAAATTAAATGATGTCCAAAAAGAATAGAGGAGTGGTCCCTGGTTCTGGAAAGACTCAGTGCAAGAGTATAGGGGAATTCCAGAACAGGGAAGTGAGAAGGGGTGGATGGAAGAACAGGGGGACGGAAGAGGGCTTATGGGACTCGCGGTGAGTGGGGACCCAGAAAATGGGAAATCATTTGAAATGTAAATAAAAAAATATATCAATAAAAAAATAAAGTAAAGTAGATCATTTTTAATTCAATATTTATCTACTGTCATTCAGAATTATTTTAAGTACATTTAAAAAGAATCAAAATAAACTCCATTATGTAAAGTTTCCAGTTCAATTTTAGTAAGAAATAGAAATGCTCTTAATTCTAACTGGTGGTTTTAAAAGTTAACACTAATAAATCATAATTTTTTTTGTTTATAATATCTGCTGAAGAAAAAATATGCTTCTATATTTTATCTGATTAATGCACGACTTAGATTTGCATTTTTCCCAATAGTAGAACTGCTTGAAAAGTATACGATGGCTATTTTCCAAGATCTTTCTAGAATGATTTCTTACACTCTTATAAAATCTGAATGTACTATTTACCCATATTATTCTCCTATTTAAAGATTAATGGATCTTATCCAAAAATGGTTTTTGGAACTGTCATTAAAACAGCATTATAAAAAGAAACTTATATTGGTTATTTTGTCACATTTCAAAAGTTTTCCCCCTTCTCTCTGCAACCACCTTATCCTATGAACAGTCCCCTACTTCTATGAGGGAGCTCTCCCACCATTCCTGCCACTTCACCCTAGCTTCCCCTACACTGGGGCATCAAGCCTCCACAGGACCAAGTACCTCCCCTCCTATTGATGTCAGATAAGGCAATCCTCTGCTACATATGCAGCTGGAGCCATGTGTCCCTCCATGTGTACTCTTTGGTTGGTGGTTTAGGCCCTGGGAGCTCTCGGGGGTGGGTATAGCTGACTGATATTGTTGTTCTTTCTATGTGGTTGCAAACACCTTCAGCTCCTTCAGTCATTTTCCTAACTCCTTCATTGGAGTCCCTGTGCTCAGTCTGATGGTTTGATTTTAGCATCAGGATTTGTATTGGCCAAGCTCTGGAAGAGCTCCTCAGGGGACTGCTATACCAGGCTCCTGTCAGGAATCACTTCTTGGTATCAGCAATAGTGTTTGGGTTTGGTTTCACCAGATGGGATGGATCCCTAGGTGGGGCAATCTTTGAATAGCCTTTCCTTCAGTCTCTGAGCCATACCTCAACCAGGTAAGGTCTCTAGAGGTTCTGCTTCCACTTTGTTGGATATTCCAACTAATGTCATCCTAGTTGGGTTCTGGGAACTTCTCGTTTCCCTGGCATTTGGAAATTTCTAGTGGCTATGCCCAATTCCTTATCCTCCACTGCTCCACACCTCTCTTCAATTTCTGTGCCCTCTGTATTTCTCCCCAGCCTGCTCCCACACCTATTTCTGCCCCCCCATTTCACCTCCCCCTCCTGTTTTCCTCCATGATTCCTCCCTCACTCTACCACCAGTGATAAATTTGTTCCCTCTTCTAAGTAGGACTGAAGCATTCACACTTTGTCCTTCCTTCTTCTTAAGCTTCATATGGTTTTTGTGTTGTATCATGGGTATTCTGAGCTTTTTGTCTCATACTTACTTATCAGTGAGTAAATATAATCTGTGATGATTTGTGATTGGATTACCTCACCCAGGATGATATTTTCTAGTTTCATCAATTTGCCTGCAAAATTGTAGAAGTCATTATTTTTAATAGCTGAGAACTACTTCATTGTGCAAAGGTACCACATTTTCTGTATTCACTCCTTTGTTGAGGGACATCTGGGCTGTTTCCAGTTTCTGATTTTTATAAATAAGGCACATAATGGGGCATGTGTCCTTATTACATGTTGGAGCATCTTCTGGATAGATGTCCAAGAGCGGTATAGCTGTGTCCTGAGGTAGTACTATGTCCAATTTACTGAGGACCTACCAAACTTATTTTCAGAGTAGTTGTATCAGCTTGAAATTCCACCAGCAATGAAGGAGTGTTCCTCTTTCTCCACACCCTCACCAGCATCTGCTGTCAGTTGTGTTGACCTGACTGGTATGAAGTGGAATCTCAGGGTCATTTTGATTTATATTTCCCTAATGTCTAAGGATGTTGAATATTTATTTAGGTGCTTCTAGGCCATTGGGTATTTCTCAGTTGAAAATTTTTTGTTTACATCTTTACCCTATTTTTAGTGGGGTTATTTGGTTCTCTGGAGTCTAACTTCTTGAGTTTTTTGTATATATTGGATATTAGCCCTCTATGAGATGTAGGGTTTGTAAAGATCTTATCTGGAAGAACAAAAGCCCCAGAATAGCAAAAAACTGTTCTCAAAAATAAATAACTTCTGGGGGAATTACACCCCTGACCTCAACCTATACTACAGAGCAAAAATGATAACAAATGCATGTTGTTGGTACAGAGGCAGACAGGTATATCAGTTGGAATAGAACTGAAGACCAGGAATTAAACTCACACACCTATGATCTTTGACAAAGAAGCCAATACCATCATTGGAAAAAGATTGCATATTCAAGAAATTAATATGCAATCTTTCAACTGGTGAGTATCAGGTAGAAGAATGCAAATTGATCAATTTTTATCTCTTTTTATAAAACTCAAGTCCAAGTAAAGAAACTTTTATGACAAGTCCAAAATATAATAAAATGTACATATTCTAAACACAAAATATATATGATTATCAAGCTGTATCTTGAGTTGGCAGCTTTTTCCTAATCCAAACATCTGAGTACATAATTCATATGATATATTGTGGTAACATAAATTAACTAAAATAGTAAAAAGCCATATTTAAGAAACAAAATATCTGAATTTAAAGAACCAGGTATAAAAAAACAAAGCAATAGTATTCATTGAAATAAATTATGCAATTAGGAGCCCTATAGGCATAGCACAGTATGTATTAGATTTGTAATGCATGAGAATCAGAATTTTGTCTATAGTATTTAAATACCTTAGCATTAGTGCACATATCTATAAACCTAGTGCTGCCTAAATTAGTGAGCTTCAGGTTCAATGAAAGATGTTACATAAAATGAATAAATGGAGTGTGATTTAAATAGAAATCATCCAATATTTAAATCTGGTGTTCACATCACACAACCATATCCAGTATTCATATGTATAAACAAGGAAATATATTCACCAATATATCCAAGAATATATATATATATATATTCTGACTTATACAATTTTATACTGAATATTGCTTTCAGTTTTATACTTCTCACAAAAGTATATTCTATGTTGTTATTGTATTATAGACAATACAATGAGAGAATGCTTGGATAAGAGCAACAAAAATATAAGCAAATAATTAAAAATTTTAAATAAATAACTACAAAATAAGCTTCTTTATGATGTGTCTTCATTTTATCTATTCTGCTTTAAATAGTATAAGGTATAAAGGTATAAAGAGTATACATAAAAGTTATAAAAAGGACAAAAGTAAAGAGGTATATATAAAGATGATCTTTTACTTAGAAAATCAGATCATCCAAAATGTAGAAAAGAATATGAAATAGAAATGCAAACAATTCCACCAAGAGAAAAATATATAAAGAAAATATCCATGAAGTACAACTGAACTTAAAAACATATATATGATAGAAATTAATGTCATTTCACTGATTTCAAAATTAGTCCTACTTTAAAAAAAATAAAGGAGAAATAGACTGTAATAATTTTGAATATTTTAGTGAATGTATATGAATAAAGAATATGAATAAGTTTCTGTAATGAACTCAAAAATCCATAATAATTTATAAAGTATATATCATTTACTAGATTTGTTTTAATATATAACTTTATATTATCTTTCATTGCATTTTTTCTGATTTTATTTTCCTTTCATCATAATGGAAGACTTGCTCAATCATTCCCTCAACTCCTCAATCTCCATCCAGTATTTGGATGTGGGTCTCTGCTGCCATTTCAGTCAGCTGCTGGGTGAAGCCTCTCAGAGGACAGTTAAGCTGGGCTCCTGTCTGCAAGCCTAACAGCATCATTAAGAGTGTCAGAAAATGTTCTTTCCCATGGTCTGGGGTGCAAGTTGGGCTAGTCAATATTGGAAACCCAAAGAGTTTGGCCTTAGTATCAGAAAAGGAATAACCAAGGCCAGCAACAACTTCAATGTACTCCCTAGTGAGACTGAAGGTCACAATTTACAAGTAAATACATTTTCTTTTACTCAGTAGGTCCTACTACCAGAAAGTGCCATCTACACTTAGTGTAGGTCTTCATAAATTAATTAAGGCAGTCAAGAGTCTCCCCTAACATCCTGGATGTAGGTAAGCCCTCACTGAGGGTATCTTCAAAGATGACTCAAGACTCTGTCAAGTAAACAAAACAATTTGTCACATCTTTCTTCCTTTAGGGTCATTATCACTATAAAGTAATAGAAGGCAAAAATTAAATATATGTTTCATATCACTATAGGCCACACCGATTATAACACCAAATAGAAATCACCTCATTTTCTCCTCATCAACTTCTTATGACAAAGATGTTAATAAAACCACATGGAACCTGAACTATGAAAATATTTAGAAAATTAGTGAATGCCATCTGTTTATAAGTGAAAGGATGCTTTTGAGATAATTGTTGGTTTCAAAGTCCAAAGAGATTTGTTCACTCTTCCTCTTCACAAGATAGCCCTTCATCTGCCTACATAAAATATAAGATGTGCATTTAAATAGTACATTTTTCATTTACATGTCACTTAGCTATGGATCAACTACTTGAATAAAATATTTATTCACTGAAGCATCTGCTGAAGGTTATGTTCACAACTTCTCAATGAACATCATTGAAACACTTTTTCAAAACAAAGCTATACATGTAAAGTTATTTTTCATTTAATCCTGTGTCATTTTCAGAAGCATTACAAGAAGAAATAACCATATAATCCTGGGACTTAGAAATAAGTACTACAAAAATTTTCAAGTGAAATGTTAAATATATACACTGAGAAATGTGACTATTTGTAATATATTATATCCTGAATAAAATTATGTAAAATATTATACTGTACTAATGCCTTTTAGCAGTCAGTAGAAACATGATGTTATGTCAGAACTTTCTGAGATAAACACAGTCATCTCTTTGAATTACCATTTCATTAATTTTAGATTTTTTTTAACTAGGTTTAATTGCAGAAGATAAAGAAAATTATATTCATACCTCTCCTTGAAGTTTGAGAATACTGCAAAAATTTGAAGTGTTGGTGTATTTTTAAATTTTTTTCTTCGATAATCTAGTCATTATAATAATAGTCTAAAATTAGACACAAATGAATTTTATCTGATTTAGTTATGAATGTATCAGGTATAGTAATGAAAAAATATCAATTAATTTCTTTTTTGAAGCAATGAAAAAATATTATGGAATCTAGAATGCTGACGTCTAAATACACTTTGTTTTTCCTGACTATAACTAGAATAACATTATCATCATACATAAATACGTTGTCTCCCAAAATCAAATTCTCAGATATGTGTAGAGAAATTTTAATCCAGGAATATGGCTGCTCTAACAAGGGATCAAATCTAGAGACCTTACAGCTCTGTGTGACCTGGCTGGAATGCAGACATGCCACACACATTTAATTCCTCTGGCTGAAATACAAACATGCCTTTAGCATGCACCTTTAACCCCAAACAATGAAGGTAAACTGTATTTGAATGTGACATCTAATGCACACAAAGTGATGCTGTTTTTACCTAGCCAGTTTTACGAAGGAGGCAGAGAATAAGGAGTCAGAACAGATGCAAGAAAAAGTTGTAGGCCTAGAAGAGCAAATTAGTGAGAACCAGAGAGAAGTCAGTTTGAATCAACCATCTTAGAAAGGAGTCTGAGCCAGAACAGCTGAGTTGAAACAGACACTCAGTGTTCAGACAAATCAAAAAGGGTGAGCTTGTTTAGCTGTAGGCTTCTGAAATGAAAATTATATCTGGTGAATAAAACATACTTTTATAGATATGTTTCTTTCAAAATATATGCTGTCATTGTATTTAAGGTAATTTAATATATATATATATATATATATATATATATATATATATATATATATTTTCCTGTCTGAAAGAACTTCATGAACAAAAACGGAGTAGAGCCTGAGGAAAAGGAGGTCCACTGACAGGTCCAAATTGAGATGCAGTTCAAGGGGAGGCCTAGAGGCCTGACACTATTACTGATGCCATGATGTGCTTAAAAAGAGGGGCCTATCATGACTGATTGACCTCTGAAAGATCCAACAAGCAGCTAAGAGAGTCAGATACAGATATTTACACTCTACCAGTGGACAGAAGCTGGTGACACCTGTGATTGAATTAGGGAAAAGCTGGAAGAAGCTGAGGAGGAGGGAAACCCTGTAAGAACACCAGCAGTCTCAAGTGACCTGGACCCCCAAGATCTGTCAGACACTGAGGCACCAACCCGGCAGCATTCACCAGCTGATATGAGGGTCCCAACACATACAGTAGAGGACCACAGGTCTGGACTCTGTCATAGAAGATGCACCTAACCCGTGAGGAACTTGGGGCCCTAGGGAGTGGGGAGGTCTGGTGGGGTGGATGGTAAGAACGTCCTCTTCAATATTGAGGGAGAGGAGGTGTGGGATGTGGAACAGTCTAAGGGTGGACTGGGAGGGGGATAAAGTCTGGACTGTAAAAATAGGTTAAAGAATAAAAATACATTATATTTAATGTAAATATTGTATATTGTAAATATTATTGTATTAAATGTTAGTCTGGCATGATATCACTTAGGTATTTCAAATTCACATGTGCAAGTTTAAAATGTGAACATTCTTCTAGGAAATTTAGTCCTCTAAATTTGCTAATTACTTTATTATTTTTTAACCTTATCATTAATTTAAATATTTAATCATTTAGCATAATTCTATAATTCAAGTTTTCCAATACCAATTTATTTTTATATTATTGAATTGAGTTATATTTACTGAATATATAATTAAATCAGGCACTCGGATAGGATATATGTGAATACCTCTGTTAAACATAAATCATATTTAACTTACATTCCAGTAATAGACTAAACTATTAGGTGAGTCATACTATGAACAAATGCATATATATGTGCATTATTGTATGCATGTATAGAAATGGACTATGTACTCATTCTATTTTCATAAAATTCAGCTCATGGTAAATATTGTTCCTAGACATTATTGTATTATTTAGGTATTAATCAGGAAATCCAAGTCCTCAGAACAGAAATAATAATTTGAATTCTAAATGTTATTTTACAATCTAGAACTACATTGAATGACTTAGATGGCAGAAACTATACATTTTCTATACATATTAGGATAAGAATGATATAAATGCAGTGCTACTTTAAGTAATAAAAACCTTGCAGCTCAGCTAATTGTTCAGGAGTGTTTAACTGTCAGTAATACTTTCTGTTTAATAACTGGCTACTACTGAGAAACAAAGTGACCTTTGAAAATGCCAACCACCGAACATGCCTTGATGTGAAATCTTCAGGAGAGTACTGTTCCTTACAGCAAGTAGCTGCTCCAGAAACTGTCATTCTTCTTTTCTGTGCCAAAGTAGTATCAACTCTCAGTTGACACATAAGAATGGTGACAGTTGTTACTCATTAAATCCATCTGAGTGAAAAACCTAAAGAACTTTCAGGAAAAAAAAAATCATGTGTGAATAATGTTTTCCAGCAATTACTTTATGTGTTTAATTCACTTAATGAGACATTACAAATTTTAATTATATTCAATTATATATATATATATGAGACTAGTGATGATTACTATATATTTTAGGATCATCATATGGATGGAAACACTACAGTGTTTGTATGATTCCATAGTTGGCTATAAACTGCTGTTGAGAACACATTCAAATACATATGATAGTATTAGCTAGAAAAATACCTATGATAGTGGTTACACTTAAGAAGCTAAATGAAAAAAAATATAATGTGTTTTTATAAACATAATTCATCATCTTTCACATTTAATATTGATGCTATTAAAATAGCATTTTAAATGGAACCTGATGGACACAAAATAATGCATACCAGTAACTAGATATATTTCTTATCTCCAAATATTCTTATCCTTGGGGATACTATGGTTTGAATATAGAATGTTCAAGTGTTCCAACATTTCCTATCCATCTGGTGAAATTATATGAGGAGGCTGTGGGAATTTTATGAGACCATTTGCTTGTAGGAAGTAAATAACCGGCTACTGGAATTCTGCTCTTCCATAAGGGGACTTACCAGGTTTCCCGCCTACTCATGGCAACTGCAACACTATGATCAAGTAACTCGACCCATTGCCACCGTGTTTCTCTACCTCCAATGTTATCCTATTAAATCTTAATACAAAATAAGTCTTTTATCCCTTTAATTGTTTCTTGATAGGCAATTGGGCACAATGTTGGAAAAAGTTGCTAATATAAAAATGGAGATATACTTAAATTACATAATAAAAGCACAGTTGTCTTGTAATAAACATCTGAATAGTAGTGAGGGTAAGTCATGAAATACTTGATTTTAAGACTTTTTGGGGGCCACAAAATTAAAACAAAAATAAGATAAGCAAATTACAATAACAATATCAACAAATAGTCTTTGCTTTTGGATATTATACCTACTGAAGAAATATTGATTTTGCCATGTTATGGAACACTGACATTTAATACTTTAAATTTCTAATGGCCTAAAAAAATATGAGTTGAGTAGTTTAGTAGTAGTAGTAATAGTTGTGCTTGTAATGAAATAATTTCTGATATAGTATTTCGATTTCTATAGTTGTTCATGAAAATCTTTAAGGGAATCTTGATTGACACAGCCATATTGAGGGGAAACATAGACTGTGGGATAGTTTTTACTGTTAGTTTAAGACAACCTATATTGTCCAAGAAAAGGATCTCTGAGCATGTCTGTCTGTGAGTGATTAGCATTGTTACATTAATTTATATGGAGACATATCTTAGTGGAAGACCAAATTCCATGAACTGGCCATCCATTGACTACATAGAAAAAGTGAGCTGAAAAGGACACAGGTATTCATTGTTGTCTTCTGATGTTTGGACATAATGTGTCCAGATGTTTGCAATACTTTGTTGACTTCCTGACTATTCTTATGCTGGGATCGAGAATGAGACTACATCTTTATCCTTTAAGGTGTTTTTTTTTATTGATATATTTTTATTTACATTTCAAATGATTTCCCCCTTTTCTGGATCCCCACTCCCCGCAAGTCCCATAAGCCCTCTTCCGTCCCCCTGTTCTTCCATCCACCCCCTTCCCATTTTGTCAGAGAATTTGACCATTGCAACAGAAATGAAGCTAAGAGGTACAAGAAATGAAAGTAACAATAAGCAATTGTGATTATCTAAAACTAAAAAAATAAACAACCATCAAATATAACAAGAAAATAATCACCATGTTATATTCTGCGTAATGAGAAAATATTATTGTAAATTAAATTTCTGATTGAGTCTTAGATCAAAATTAGATGAGGAACTCAAAATATCAAATGGTAAGAATAAGCAAATAAAATCACCTAAGTAAAACTGAAGGAAATATCAAATAGCAAACTCATAAAAATAATGTATCTGCCAGAAAGAGGGATGCATAGTCAAAACATTGTATTTTTATGCTGTTCTAGTGACTTGCCTGTGGACATTCTCTTCATTAATAATTGATGGGGAAGGACCCAGAGCACTGTGGGCACTGTCACACCTGTTCAGGAGGTCCTGGCTTGTATAAAGAACAAGGAGGGCAGGCCAGCTCTTATTTTTGTTTCTTGTTACTGTTCCTGCATGCATTCCTCACTTGGTTTATTTACTGGTGAATTATGGCTAGAAATATAAGCCAAATAAATCACTTTATCCACTAATAATAATAATAATAATAATAATAATAATAATAATAAATGTGTGGAGTGTCCATTAGGGGTCATTAAAACGTTATATATTATCATTATCTGAAAATCATGAATACAATTTTATACATGGACTGAGTGCACTAAAGAATCCTCATAGTCATTCAAATGAGATAGGTATTAACACAATAAAAATAAACTCTAAGTTACCAATAATGTGCTGGTGTAACATTAAGGAAATCAAATTAACTCCCATTTCATCATTTAACAAAGAGCAAGGCCTGAATTGAGTTCTCCATGTCATGTCTCCTATGTCGCCCATACTTTGTGTGTTTCATAAGTCTGAATTTGTGCCTGCCTGAATACTGACTTGTTAATATATCCTTGAATATGTGTCTCTGTCTATGTCTGTTCCTGTAGCCTGTCTCTATCTCTGTGTCTGTCTTTCTACATGTCTTTCTCACTTTGTCTCTCTGTCGTGTATCTCTTTAGAGAGAGACTGTCTATCTCTGTCTCTGTCTTTTTCTGTCTTTGTCTTTGTCTCTATCTCACTCTGTGTGTGTGTTGTGTGTGTGTGTGTGTGTGTGTGTGAGAGAGAGAGAGAGTAAAACTATGTTGGTTATTGTGGGAGCCTGTTTCTAAAAAAAAAAGTTTTACTCTCTCATTTATTAAACAAAAAAAATATCACATGGTGGAAAAAACATGGGAAGCACTTACAGAAATCTTTAAGAGTTTTACAAAGACTAAACACTCAGTGACATCAACTGACCCCATCTGAACCAGAAATCAAGCAACAGTATTGCAAATATCATTGCTTACTGAGAAACATCCACATGTTATATTCAACATCATCCATAAATATCCTCAAAATTTTGGCTGGATGTTTATTCATTTTTTTTAAAAAGTTTTACTTATTTATTTATTCTACAATCCAGATTTTATTCCCCTCCCCATCCACCCTCTGACTGTTCCCCATCCCATACCTCTTCCTCATGAGGATGTCCCCATCCTCTCACTCTTTAAGATTGCTTTTAACTATATATTTTTTTCTATTTTCAGCAAGTGCTACACATGCATTATTCTGGGTCAGGAAAATGGAAAAGTATGTAAGTAAGGAGGCTTCCATCCCACTTGGAAGGGAGAAGTATATATTCACAGACAGTAGAGGGAGGGAGGTACTTGGATCGGAGGGGAGGAGGGGAAAATGGGAACAGGATCAGATATGGGGCCAGGGAAGAAGCCCAGGGGACCAAGAGAATGACTGGAAATAAGCAGCATTAGAGGTTGAGAGATTAGGGGACCCTTTAGCAAGTACCAAGGACTCCAGGAGGTGAGAAATTTTCAGGAATCATTGGGGGTGACCTTAGCCAAAATGCTCAACATTAGGGAGAGGAAACAGAGTCTATCTCTAGTAGATAGGGCCTCAAGCGGAGACAGGGTTACTAACCCACAGTCAAAATATCTGGACCCAGAATTGTTCCTATCTAAAAGATCTGCAAGGACAAAAATGGAGAAGAGACTGAAGGAAAGGCTGTCTATGACATGCCAAACTTGGTATCCAGCTCACGGGGATGAATCACCAATCCCTGATACAATTACTGCTGCTATGATGTGTTTGCAGACTGGAGTCTGGCGTGGCTGTCCTCAGAGAGGCTGAACCAGCAGCTGGATGAGGCACATACAGATACTTAGAGCCAACCATTAGACTGAAGAATGAGACCTCTAGGTTTGAATGAATGGAAGGATTGAAGAAGCTGAAGGGGAGAGTGTTGGCTTAGGAAGACCAGCAGACTCAACCCAGACCCCATGGCGCTCCCAGAGACAGAGCCAGCAACCGGGACCATACCCAGGCCAGTATGTGGCCCTTCACACTGATATAACAGAGGTCTGCCTGATCTTCCAGCAGTGGGAAAAGATGTGCTTAATCCTTGTGAGACTTGAGGCCTCAGGGAAGAGAGAGACCTGGTTTGGTGGCACACTCTTAAGGGCAAAGGGGAGAAGAAATGGAATCAGGAACTGTGTGAGGGGGTACTGAGAAGGGAAACCACTGAAATGTAAATAAGTAAACTTAAAAGAGTATGTTCTGATCACTTCACTCTTTATGATTTACTGGAGAACAATGAATACTTTTCATGGTAAATTTTTAGTCACATTATCTTTCATTTTATGTTTGTCAAAAGAGACTATTCTATTAAGGTTTTGGAGTTGTGAAAATCCATTTTAGCACATTTAAAATAACTTATTTTAATAGCTCACACATAAGACATCTCAAAAGCATTGTATTTTTAAGTTATCACCTTATTCTTAGTTGCTGACTCCCCTATTTCTGCCTTCCCTATTGATTTTATTATGGCTTAAGTAATATCATGGCCTCCATTGTCCTCATTAGTCCGTTTCCTGACTTGTTTCCAGAGTCTTGACATTGTCCTTGTATTTCCTAAGTAAAATGAGACTTTTATTCCTACTGTTTATACTGGTTTCAAACCAACATACCACAAAGACCTTTTGAAAATCAGGTTGACTTGACTCGAAAAAGGAGACTTTCCAAAACTGCCCAACCATAATGAAGTTAAAAACTCATAACAATGTGTTTATAGTGAGCTCCAATTGCACAAGCTCCTCTTTAAGCTTTATTTGCTTGCAACAGTCATAAAGGACATATCTAAGAATTCCTCTACTACAGCTTAGATAAACTTCATCTTCCTATGAAGGGAGTCATACAGCTTTGCAAGGCTGTAAAAATAAATTTTTCCTTTGCATTATCTTGGTATTAGCCCTATTTCTGATACCATAACACTTATGAAAAATAAAAGGAAAGGAAAATTTTCTCTAAGGGTAAATCTATATAAAAAATATCAAAAATATCCAAATGCTAAGGTGTGTGTGTGTGTGTGTGTGTGTGTGTGTGTGTGAGAGAGAGAGAGAGAGAGAGAGAGAGAGAGAGAGAGAGAGAGAGAGAGAATGTGTGTGTGTGTTTGTTTAGGTCCACACATGCTTGTACAGGTAGTCATATTAAAGTACATGTGTCTCTGGAGATTTGGATATACTACAGTTGGTTTGGCCAGGGTATGGATAGTGATATTAAAAGAAATAATGTATTACTATAACGAAGTCCTTCACTTCATTTGAGAAGGAATATAGTTAGGATATTTTAGAGAATTTATTTTTTATTTTGTTCCACACTTAACTATTCCATACTGTAAATTGTAAGAGTTCCCCAAAAGACAAATCACACCATATTTTTTTTGAGTTTAGAAAGTGATAGATGGGGGAATAATTTTAGTATAGCATATTTAAAAATAAATGACAATGGAAAAAACCATTTTATTTGACTCAATTTAATGAAAGCATTATTTTAAATCCTCCCCTCTCTTTTGCACTCTCTTTCCTGTGTGTATTGGTTCTCAAGTTGAACACTAGTCTTGCAGTCACAATGTCTTCTTTGAATTTTGCTGTGGTTTTAAATGCATGTCAGTTCACATATTAACTTCAGTGCCCCATCCCATCTTAATCCAATCTTCCCCTGTGTTTCTTTCCTAGATCAGATAACATAAATGGATTTCTTAGAAAAGCTTTTACATTTTATGATCCCTACTTTATTTGTTTTTTAAGATTGCAATAATCACAAGGTGAAATGGAAAATAAAGTAAGTACAAATATGAATTTATCTCTTTTGTAGTCAGTGGTGGATCTAAGCTTGGGTTGCAGAACAGCCTGTTTCTGAGTTACATTGACATCTATGCAGCCGCAGCAGCATCTTCTGGACAAAATGAAGAAAAAAAAAGTGATGTTGAATGATTATAATTAGTATGAGAATTTCACTTAATAACAAATTTCATTTTATTTTCTTCAAATAATTATTGGAAACATGAACAAATCTGATAGAAAGTTAGTATTGTATGAGCCGTGTTATTTACATATTTCAAAATCATCTAAGAGGAAACATTATCTGAACATGGTTGCACACACGTTAAATTCTGATACTTAGAAGGGGATAAGGAAGGATGTCTGAATTTGAGAACATCGTGTCCTAGCAGTGAGTTGCAGGCCTGTCAGGGCTGCATAGTGAGACTCTCTTTAAAAATGAAACAAAAGCATGAATAACATTGCTGTGTTAAGTATAACATACACATAAATTAGAATATAGAAATCCAGAAAAACCTTCCTGAAACCTCAGAATCTAACATCTCAAATCAACTTTCTCTCTATTAATTCATTTCACATATTTTATTACAGTGTTGGAAATGTGACTATCAGAAATATATAGGTGCTTATTTTTCTATTGGCATGACACTGATGGCTGGTTAATTGCTAACTGAACATTGAAATACATGACAAATTTATTGCCTACATTTTTGTTTTTGTTTGGTTTGTCGAGTCAGGGTTTCTCTGTGTAGCCCTAGCTGTCCTGGAACTCACTCTGTAGACCAGGATGGCCTCGAACTCAGAAATCCACCTACTTCTGCCTCCCAAGTGCTGGGATCAAAGGCATGTACCACCGTTGCCCAGCCCACATTTTTGTTATTGTATATTTTAAAATAAAATTCTTTTTAGGTTCATTACCTAAAGGTGTTATTAGAATTTGGTATCAACAGCATTAGCCAAGAGTGTAAAATCCAGTAATCATGTTTAAATATGGACTACTACACTTAATTGTTTGATAAATACGCATCATGTTTAGATGCATGCTTATACATGGAATTGTGCTGTAGACTTGAATGCACTAGAAAAACAGCAGCTGGCCAGAAGTTAACCAAAGGAGTACTTTCCTCCTGCCATTTGTCTCGATAAATAGGTTTTCTCATTATTTATGAAAACTGCTGGGCTGGAGAGTTGGCTAAGCGCTTAAGAGCACTGACTGTTCTTCCAGAGGTCCTGAGTTCAATTCCCAGCAATCACATGGTGGCTCACAACCATCTGTAATGAGATCTGATGCCCTCTTCTGGTGTGTGTCTGAAGACAGCTACAGTGTACTCATTTAAATAAAATAAATGTTTTTTTTTTAAAGAAATGCTTTCTTCTATAAAGTCTTAAATATATGTAATTGAAGTATGATCCCATGAAACAACCTAAAATTTCTGTTTGTACTGGATATCATAATTTAATCTACTTAGAGCATAACAGTTATATTTGTACTTTGTTCATTTTCCCCTCAAAACAATTTTGAAATGTTGTAATTTTCTTGGCACGTTTGTTATTTAAATTAGTAGTTTTGATTTTAGGTTTGAATATTGTTTACATGTACACAGCCATACAGAACTTAAAGGATAAAAATTGAATTCATGGTGTGGTTTTTCACTAGTTTAGTTACTGCCTGGGCCTTAGTTTTTACACATAGGCACTTGGTTCCTCTCAGTGTGCTAGCCTCTGCAAATTCTTAGCTATATTTAGTTTACTCAGGATTGAAAGGACTTCCTTCATTGAAGGTAGACAATCATCTTTCCAATCACAAGCCAACTCACTTTGGGGAGAAAGAAGATATTACCCAGAAATATAATTTTATGACATATTAATAAACTCATCCTATCAAATAATTTTGTAAACTTTGTGTCAACTAATTAAAGTATTTTCTACTGCTGACACTGAAGAGATGCTTTGTATTCTGCGGAAGAAGCCAGATCTGCTAAAATGCTTCCTAGAATCCTAGTGATGTGAACACCTACCTCACAAACTGTCATTTTAAATTTTCCTCTTAGTCTTCCAAAAAGGAAGCATTTCCTCCTTAGACCACAATAGAACCCACGTAAACGAGAAAACTCACTTGGTTGTTATTTTTTGAGTGTGTGAAGATACTGTCTTTCTTTTTATTTTTCTTTTTTTTGGGGGGGGATTTGTTTTTTTTGAGACAGTGTTTCTCTGTGTAGCCCTGGCTGTCCTGGAACTCACTCTGTAGACCAGGCTGGCTTCGAACTCAGAAATCCTTCTGCCTCTGCCTCCCAAGTGCTGGGATTACAGGCGTGCGCCACCACTGCCCGGCTGATATTGTCTTTCTTTTGTTCCTATACAAGATTTCATATAGAGGTTAAAACATTGGTTTTAAATATAAAGCTAATTTAATTAAATAGCAATTTTTTTGTTTCTCTATAGTCTCCCTTAAGTTCACTTAGGAAGAAAAATGTATGCTAAACAATAACATAGTGACTACCAAGCGATAGAATGATCAAGATATATTTTAACAACTATAGTTCATTAGTATTTGGCAAAAAGCTACCAGGGCAGTGTTTCTCAACCTATGAGTCACTACACTTTTGGATATCAAAAGACCCTTTTGCAAGGGTTGCCTAAAATCAGCATAAAACACAGATAATTACATTAGGATTCATAACACTAGCAAAATTTCTGTAATAAATTAGCAATAAAAATGATTTACTGGTTATGGGTCAAGACAGCATTAAAAACTATATTAAAATATCAACGAATTAGGAAAGTTGAGAACCACAGCCTTAGAGTAACATAAAGTGAAGTATTTAATGTTGTTGTTGTTGATGATGATAATGATGATGATGTTATGGTGATAGCATAACCTGAGAATCTTGTTAAATATGCTAAGATTTAGCATAAAATTGAAAGTTTTAAAGAATCCCCAAGATACAACTTTAGTGGTAAGAAACCAGTGGTCCAAGTATGTATAAGATCATGGTTTCAACTTAATTTCCAAAGCTCTTCAAGTAACCTTAGAAAATTATGGAGAATTGAGCTAGTTGTTCTCTGCATGTTGTCCATTTGAAGCTTTCTGTATTGGGCCTGTCAGCATCAGAATGTTTTTTGTAGATTTAGGGTCAGAGCTTTGCTTACTTGTGAACATTAGAATAAATAAAAAGTATATCATTGGAAATTATGCTGGCTTAGAAACCTGGACATCATGATCAATAGGAAGAGCAGCACTGAGGATCAGACCTGTCCTTTGGGGTGTTCTGTTCTTGGTGTTTGTTGTTGCTGAAGGTGATTTTACTGGTGCTGTTATCCTTGTTCTATCAAATCCGTCATTCCCACTTATTTTGCTTTGTGATCCTCTGAAGTCTTCATTGGAAGTTCTTTAAATATCTACAGCAATTGTCATACTGATTAATTGTTTCATAAGTATGTTTGTGTTTGGGTGCAGATGCACACACAATTCTATTTATTATTCCATGAATTTCTAACTGTTTTAATATCCTGTTCCTCTGTTGGAGGTTCAAGATCAATTATAGGTTATGTAATAATGTCTTAGACACACATTAGTGTGTGATTGTTTTGAGACAGGGTTTCATTGTAGAGTCCTGGCTAAACTGGGACTCTCTATGTAGGCCAACATCACCTTGACCACACAGATTATCTACTTGCTTGTCACTTTCAGGGACTAGGATGAAAGGCATGCATCACAATGCTCAGCATGTGTGAGACATTTAGATCCACAGGAATGATGGAGGTCTTCGAGGTTTTCAGATTTTTCTAGCAAGTATTTATTTGCCTCAACTGATGTGACTTGCATGGAGGAGCTTAGAATTGAGTAATTTATATTTAATGTTTTGACAGGAGCAATAATTTTTATATTTCCCCCCAATGAATGAATCCTGAAATAAATAGGAAATAAAAAGCCCACAGTGATGAAAACTCTCCAGGGAGTTTAAAACAAATCGAACAGTACAAAACACTTGGCAAGAATTTACACTCAGAATGGCAGATAACCTGTTTGTTTTTCCAGCTACCAAAGATTTCGATAGAGAGAAACCGACTGCAACAAGTTAAAATACAATAAACCTTATATGTAAATATTGAAGTCCAACTAATATAAATACTGAAGTCTAACTGCTATTCTTTCCACTACTCTGGATTTTGCAGAAGAGACAAATTCACATTGGAGTATCATGCTTTATAAAATGTAATTTTTAAAATAATTAAAGAAGCTGTAGCTCAATGGACTCAGAGAGGGGAGAGAGGGGGACACACACAGAGGGAGAGAGAGACAGAGAGAGAGAGAGACAGAGAGAGAATAAGCATGCCTTGCTTAAAACAACTTGAAAAGTATTTAAAAGATTTTAGTATGTATGTAAATTTTTAGTATAACATTGAACAGGTAACAATATTTTGAGTACACTAAAATATTCTCAAAGAAGGTGGTAAAGAAAAAGTTTGATCAAAATTATTGGGGACCAGATTAAGAATTTGGAGGGAACAGAGAGGAGAGGAGGAACTGATAATGTGGTGGAAAGGAAATAAATAAATGATGTATAAAAATAAATTTAAAATTATTGAAGTTATTTTATAAGGAGTGAACACATAAAAAAAATAAGTCTACTGTAGCAGCCCACGTCCACATGCGAACCTGATCCCTGGAAGAGAATTCTGGGGATAAACCGGAAGGGGACGAAAGAGAGATGAGTCAAGACTACAGACAGTAGTTTGCCAATCAAGACTGATTTTACTATTATTTAGCCAAAATATATCCAGTCTTTAGAAATCAGTCTTTAGAAAACCACCCTGCCCCCCAAATGGCCACGAATTCCTTGGTTCTTCATCGCAGGGGTTGCCTGCTTCCAGTCACGCAGGTTTTCCGCTGGTCTCCAGGTGAGACTGCCCTGAGGCAGCATTGGTTGTTAAGGTGAAAATGGCTGTATTGTTCCCAACAGAACAAGGGCCAGAGATAACACCTGGGGGGGGGGGGAGGGTGGAGGCTGCAGGTCAGGAATGTCACAGCTTGAATAGGCCAGAGATAACACCAGCTGAAGGCTGGGGGCTGCCAGCCATGAAGGTCACAGCTTGAATAGGATGGGCTAAGAAGTCCAGCCAAATGCTGTAGGGGAAGGGACAGTCTACGTTTGATGGATACTTTTTATTTTTATATTATTAGAAGGTGATTGTACATAGATTCATGGCTGCTCAGAAATGTCCTGGAAATTTTTTGAATGTGTGAATTAATATATGGATAATTTATAAAATTACAAACAATATATAAATTAAGCAACCTCAAGTACATATGTAGGCTATGGTACACAAACTTTATCTTTCAGATTGAAAATTTTTCATTAACACCACTGAGATTCCACATTACACCAGTCAGAATGGCTACGTTGAAAAACTCAGGGGACAGCAGATGCTGAAGAAGATGTGGGGAAAGAGGAACACTTCTCCATTGTTGGTGGGATTGCAAGCTTGTAAAACCACTCTGTAAATCAGTTTGGAGATTCCTCAGAAAATTAGACATAGTACTACCTGTGGACCCAGCTATACCACTCCTGGGCATATACCCAGAAAGTGCTCCTACATGTAATAAGGACACATATTCCACTATGTTCATGTTTATAGCTGCCTTATTTATAATAGCCAGAAGCTGGAAAGATCCCAGATGTCCCTCAACAGAGGAATGGATACAGAAACTGTGGTATATACACACAATGGAGTACTATTCAGCTATTAAAAACAATGAATTCATGAAATTCTTAGGCAAATGGATGGAACTAGAAAGTATCATCCTGAGCAAGGTATCCCAGTCACAAAAGAAAGCACATGGTATGCACTCACTAATAAGAGGATTCTAGTTCAAAAGCAAGTTCAATAAACAAGTTGCAATTGAAAAAATAAATATCCAGATGAATAAATAGGAAGAAAACAACCTCCTGGCTTATCAAAATGAAACTGAAATATATATTCAAAGTAAAAATTTTAGCAATGTGTCATGCTAAACAGAAACATTTGCTTGTTTAAAGGTATATTCCTAAATTTCTTGGTCAGAGATGTACTGATTACATTCCCTTCATATGTGACTAACTAGCACTACATTTTGCTCCACTCCATCACATTCTATAATGACTTTAAAGAACTTTAATTTCATAATTAACTCTGAATTGAGCTCATACTAAATAGATGCACATGTTCTGTCTGCTGATCGCATTTCCTAATGAGTCACTTATGGCATAATTAGCACATGGGTACAGTGTTTCTATATTAGTAATTCACAAACAGTTGGTTTCACATGTGACAGTAACATCTAGTGTTTCAGAGATTCTGTAACCTCATCCATATTACAGTATTAAATTTAGTCTCCACTCCATATTTGTTCAACAAAGGTGGGTTTCAATATGGATTCCACAGATTGCAAGTGTGAAAACAAAGCCCAGTATATAAACATAAGTGCTCTTGGGGATGTGGGAATGTTTAATTTCAGAAATTCTTTTTAATGACTATAGTACTATGAAGAAAATTACCTGGCCTTTTTAAGATTCAAGAATAAGTGAAGCTATTGAAGAATTTTGCTCCTTTTACAGAAGTATATTTTAGTTACAATTGCTGCTAGTCAATGAGAAATATTGAAAATTAATATTTGGCTCAGAAATTTACAAACTGTGGCTAAGTTTATGATATTAATGTCCAGAGAATCTGAAAGAAATAAGTCACTCAGAAAGTAGCATGATGTTGTAGCTCAGGTGAAAGATGCTTTTTCGAATCTTTATAAGATTTCATTGAATTCTTCACAAGAATTGCGTTGTTTGTACTAAATTATGGAAAAGGTTTCATACACCTAGGGGAAAGACAATCAGAAGTTCAATGTTAACTGTGTCTACATAGTGAGTTCAAGTCCAGTCTAGGCTACAGGATACCTCGCTTCAAAATCTTTAACACAGAAACAATACATTTCTAAATATAAATATACTAATAGCTTAAATTTTTAGTTTTATTTAGTTCCTTTTTGTGATAGGGATCTGAAAAGAGAGTCATATGTGGGTAAAGTCACTATTATTGTTAGTGTTTTATATTGCATATTTCCAAATTATTCATGTTGTGAAGCCTAGGTACCTAGCCTAAGCATGTTCAGAGTTGTGGCTTTCAGAGGTAATAGTATCTCAAGACAATGCTCTCCAATGGATCGCTTCATTTTGAAGTTTATAACTGATGGCATTGTTAGTTGGTGGAAGGGCTATTGGAAGCAGAGCATGGTTTGATGGCACAAGTCATTGACTGTGTTTTCAAGGGTGTATCTTGTCTGTGGACCCTTGATGAGTTACCTCCTGGTATTCATTAAGTGAATGGTCCTTGCTGTTAAACACTCCCACCTTCACGATTCTGGGACTCACCACAGGGCCACAGCAGTGACATTACATAACCATGTCTGAACATTCCTAAAGCTGTGAGCCAAACTGTATGTTTCCTCCTTAATTTGATTTTGTCAGTTATTTTCTCACAGCAAACAAAAGATTACCAGTACAACTATCAGTCTAAATGTCTCTGTTCTGATGGAACTCTTGGATTAATTTTAGTGAGAGCAAGTATCAGTAGGAACAATCTCAAGTATTAGAAATATAAAGGTCAAGGCATATGGGAGTTCTTACTCATGCTGTCCCAAGTCTGCCCTCTCCATCCTTCATGTTTTATAACTAAACACCTCAGTAATCATTTAATGGGTAACTAATTTGTACATATTCTTGTCATTGATTTGTTATTGAATCTTTCTTGATGTTATACCATTAGTACAATAAATAGTTTTAAAATCATATAACTAGTGTTTATATGCAATATTTAGAGGGTAAAGATAACTTAAACCAAGTAAGAATGATTGCAAAATCTCTTACTTCCGTTTCAATTTTAAGTTATAATTACATCATCACTTCACTCTCTCTATTCCCTCTGATACTCATATTCCTTCTCAAATCTGTGGCCTTTTTTTCTTGATTTGAATAGTTATGAACACACACATATACATACACACAAATACACACATACTTTCATGCATGCACACACAACCACAACCACATAAAATATATAAGTATGACCTTCAAAACAACTTTAGTGTTGCTTGTGTTTTATGTGCCCGGTGCCACATATTTGGTATAGGAAAATCAATTAGAAGGCTCATCACAGATGGAGAATGATTCTCCTTACTCAGCAGCAGTTAATTGCCTGTATCTCTTTGTTTATGGGTGGAGCGTTATGAAAGCTGCCCCTTCTAAATTAGCAACTGTGTTATCCTTAAAAAAGCCCTGCTTAGGCAATGGTATTTTTCTAGGTTTCATCAGTGCATCTTCTTTTTCTTATTAGGAGACAAAATCTCAAAGCAGACTTTCTGATATTATGGCTCTTAAAATCTTTTTGGCCTCTCTCTAAATTGCTAAAGCTCAGATGCATTAGTTATTCTATAGATGCATCTATTCAAGCTGGACACATCATGGTCCTCTTTCTGAGCATTTTGACCTGTCACGTTGTTCCATAATGGTCTACCTCTGCCAAGAACTGATACTTTTTTGAAGACGGATGGAAGATATATTAATCTGCAGATGTAGGTAAACATCACAAGTATTTAGAAAGCAGTTGAGAATTACAGTGGTGTAGTAAATTGACAGTAATGCATTTTCTTCTCTGTAACCCATAGCCTAACTAGTTATAGGAAGTTATCTAGGTTTCCAATGCCAGGAATGATTTACCCCCTCTTAAGTAGGACTTAAGTCCAGTTTGGCAGTTGTTACTACCACCAAGAAATGAGTAGCACTGTTGCACTTTGACATGCTGAGTTTTGTTGAGGTTAACAGGAAATGCTCAACATCATTAGTCATTAGGGAAATGAAAATCAAAACAACCCTGAGATTTCACCTAACCCAGTCAGAATGGCTAAGACACCAACGCTACATCAGATAGAGGGCTAATATCCAATATATACAAAGAACTCAAGAAGTTAGACCCCAGGGAAACAAATAACCCTATTAAAAATGGGGTGCAGATCTAAACAAAGAATTTTCACCTGAAGAAATTCAGATGGCTGAGAAGCACCTTAAGAAATGCTCAACATCATTAGTCATTAGGGAAATGCAAATCAAAACAACCCTGAGATTTAACCTCAAACCAGTCAAAATGGCTAACATTAAAAACTCAGGAGACAGCAGGTGTTGGTGAGGATGTGGAGAAAAAGGAACACTCCTCCACTGCTGGTGGGGTTGTAAGATGGTACAACCACTTTGGAAATCAGTCTGCCGGTTCCTAAGAAAACTAGACACGACAATTCCGGAGGACCTTGCTATACCTCTCCCGGGCATATACCCAGAGGATTCCCCAGCATGCAATAAGGACACATGCTCCACTATGTTCATAGCAGCCTTATTTATAATAGCCAGAAGCTGGAAAGACCCCATATATCCCTCAGTGGAGGAATGGATACAGAAAATGTGGTATATTTACACAATGGAATACTACTCAGCTATTAAAAACAATGAATTCATGAATTTTTTAGGCAAATGTTTGGAACTGGAAAATATAATCCTAAGCAAGGTAATCCAATCACAAAAGAATACAAATGGAATGCAATCATTGATAAGTGGATATTAATTATCCCTGAAACTTTGAATACTGAAGATACAATTAGCATATCAAATGATTCCCATGAAGAAGGAAGAAGAGGGCCTTAATCCTGGGAAGGCTTGATCCAGCATTGTAGGGGAGTACCAGGACAGAGAAAAGGGAGGGGGAAAGACAGGAGAATGGATGGAGAGAAGAGGACTTATGGGACATATGGGGAGGGGCGAACTGGGAAAGGGGAAAGCTTTTGGAATATAAACAATGAATATAGAAAATAAAAATAAAAAAAAAAAAAAAAACAACTCTGGAGACTGGAGGTGTTGGCGAGGATGTGAAGAAAGAGGAACACTCTTCCACTGCTGGTAGGATTGTAAGATGGTGCAACCACTTTGGAAATCAGTCTGGTGGTTCCTCAGAAAACTGGGCATGGCACTTCTGGAGGACCCTGCTATACTACTCCTGGGCATATACCCAGAGGATTCCCCAGCATGTAATAAGGATACATGCTCCGCTATGTTCATAGCAGCCCTATTTATAATTGCCAGAAGCTGGAAAGAACCCAGGTATCCCTCAACAGAAGAGTGGATGCAAAAATTGTGGTATATATGCACAATGGAGTACTATTCAGCCATTAGAAACAATGAATTCATGAAATTCTTAGACAAATGGATGGAGCTGGAGAACATCATACTAAGTGAGGTAACCCAGTCTCAAAAGATCAGTCATGGTATGCACTTACTGATAAGTGGATATTAGCCTAGAAACTTTGAATACCCAAGACATAATCCACATATCAAATGATGTCCAAAAAGATCTGAGGAGTAGCCCCTGGTTCTGGAAAGGCTCAGTGAAGTAGTATAGGGCAATACCAGAACAGGGAAGTGGGAAGGGGTGGATGGGGGAACTGGGGTAAGGAAGAGGGCTTATGGGACTTTAGGGGAGTGGGGAGCCAGAAAAGGGGAAATCATTTGAAATGTAAATAAAAAAGTATCGAATAAAAATTTTTAAAAAATTTAAAAAGAAGTAAATAAATAAAAATAAAAAACAAAATACAAAAAAACCCCAACAACAACAACAACAACAACAACAAAAACCAACCCAGGAATCGCAGTAAGACTTCTGATTGCTTCCCTCACCTGGCAGCGATCTCAGCATCTGTCAATGCTACAAAACTAGTCCTCAGGGAAGATGCTTTTGGGCAATATCCAGCTAGATTCATCTGAGTCTTCTGTCCAGTATATAGTGTTTTCATTGATAGAAACTTAATTTCGACTTCCAGGAGACAACCTAGGGTAACAGTAGTAGGCTGTGTTGTTGTGGTAGATACTTGGACTCCCTTGAACAACATGAGAGTAGGTCTTACATGCTTGGCATTAGGGTTTTAGTTCAGCAGGGGAGGGGATTGCAAATTCTCACTGGCTTAAATACATAACTGTCTTAAATTAAGTGGAAATGCCAAGTTAGTTTCATCACCCTCTGTTTTATTTTTATGTAATTAAAATGTGTCATTACATATGAGAGAGTATGTAGGTATGTGAGCACAGGCGATATGGCATTCATATGGTGGTCAGAGGACATGTAACTGTAGTCATTTTTCTCCTTTAACCTTTAATTGTCTTCTGAGTATCACACTCAGACCACCAGGCTCACATACACCTGGCTGATGCATACACCTGGTTTCACTGTATGTTTTCAATGCAAAGGCTTATGCTGATAAACTCCTGGGTAGTGAAAAGTACTGTATTTCAGAGTAAGAAGGGTGAACGCTGTCACTTTTAGGGACTTAGACTAAATATTTGCACCCACAAATAAGTGGTCATTATTTTAAGGACTAAAATTAGTGTAAGCCTTTTTTGGAAGTCAAGATAAAAAACTAACAGAAACAAATTAGTCAATATTAAAACCCATAGTAGGATACTCCTCTGTTCCTTTCTTAAAACAGTTATTAAAGACTTGTGGTAATTCATCCTTGTTTCAATTCTGACAAGGTAATCATTTTTCAGCATTACATTTTGAAAATGTTAATTAACATTATACCACAGCCCTTCGATTATTACTTACAACTCTCCCCAAAGATCAGGAAATTAATCATGCTTATTACATTCCTGGGATAGTTTTAGTCTCTCTGACTCAAGCTGGATCCCTGTCTACCACATCCAAAATTTTCCTTCACCATCCTTTTTCCCTACTCTTAGGTTTACCATTATCCTTACATCAACATTGACTTACACTCACATAGCCTTACACCAACAAAGCCTTACACCAACAAAGCCTTACACTAATACATTTTTCTCTGTGGATAGTTAAACATTTTCTCTAAACATGGTTTTCTTTTTCCTTGTTTTTTTTCAATCATTCACTTGCCATGATAGGCTACTCTCCATATAATTGTATGCTACTTGAATTTATCCTTCTTCTTCTTCTTCTTCTTCTTCTTCTTCTTCTTCTTCTTCTTCTTCTTCTTCTTCTTCTTCTAATTCTTCTTCTTCCTTTTCCTCTTTCTCTTCCTCCTCCTCCTTTTCCTCTTCTTCCTCATCCTCTTTCTCTTCCTCCTCCTCTTCTTCCTCCTCCTCGCTCCTCCTCCTCTTTTTCTTCTTCTTTTTGATATTGAAAAATAAGCAGGATTAAATATCATTTTTCCATTTATTAAATTACATTACATAAAAAGAAACTTAGTCATCTGGCATTTTGACTGCTTCACAAGTAAAATTATACTAAATTTCCAAAAGATATATTTTAGCTGTTAAAAAAGAAATATGCTTATAAATTTATATTATTAGCTTTATAATATTATATAAATATTCAAATAGTTTACTATTAGCCTGCTTCTTTGCCTCATGTTTGAATAAGATCAACTTTTTTGACCTTTAGTTAATTATTTAAATGTCTTGCCTCACTGCTTCCTAAAATGCAAACTATGAAGCATTAGTTCCATTTTTTTGTCTATGATTAATGAATAGGAGTCTGAATACCAAACAATTAGAAGCATTTTTTAACATATCTCTTTTCTAACTTAAATTTCATAGAAGTGAAGAATGTGAAGACTGCTCTTCATTACAGCATCACATGTGATATGGCATTAGTCCTCCTTTGTAGACTTGCCATAAATGTGTTAAATTAACAGGCATATATTTCCAATCACTGCTGATTGACACTATATATATATATGTATAATATATTATATATAATATACAACACACACATACACACATACATACACACACACACACACACACACACACACATATACATGTATCACAATCATTGAGCAACTAAGCAGCTCTGGATTCTGTTAGAGTCCAGCTGCAGTAACAGAAGTCACTTGGGCAATCCTTCTCATGACATTCTGGCAACAAGGAACTGCAAGCAAATGGGAAATTACAAGGGCTGGATTTATTTCATTTACCAAATGAAAACTGCAATCTTGTCCTGTTGGCATGGAAAGATTCAATAAAAATACTTCTGTATACAGCTGTCAAGCACAGAGTTTGGGGCAATCACAGCATAGATTCTTCTTTTCCTAACTGTACATTTGTGACTTTTATGTACAAACCAATCAAGACTATTTACTTCATTCCGAACTTCTCCTGCCAAAAAGGTAATTTTAGGTATAAATGGGTCCAATCTGGGAAACCATCCAAAAGAAACTGCTCAGGTGAGTAACTGTGTGATTTACATGCAGGTGCAAGCTATAAACTTGGAAGTAGTTTGAAAATGGTAAGTAAAAATATAGAGTAGAACTGTGTTAACTAGACAGGTATATCACTTTCCTTCTGGAATTTTAAACACCCTAGTAAACATTTGCCCTTTGTTTTATATTATTTTAAAGATTTACAACAATATACACTCCTTGGAGGATTTCTTATGCAATTTCATTATACAAAAAAAAAAAATAGATATTACTGTAATGACTCATGGGACTACACCATCTAGTGGCAAATAATACTAATAGAATGAAAAAGTTTTCTTTTTCTTGACTTAAGTCATCCCAAGAGGATGCAGACTCAGGGGTCTAAAATGTAATGTACTTTTCTCTAGTCACTACGGCAATCATCCTAATACAGTCACTTTTTATTTATATCCATTTATATCTTGTACTACACACATAATGCATCTAAGCAAATAATATTCAAATTAGAATAAAAAGTCATGAATTGGACTAAAGACTCAAAATACACTACAAGATTACCAAAAGATTGATACTACAGTCTCTTGAGACACCTCGAGTTGTTCACTGACCACAAATATGCTATAGGAAATGTAGCTAAAGCACACATCATATACAAAGACATATAAAATATTAATTCAAAAATTAAGATTGTTCATAGGTACCTTGAGGTATTTATGATATAAATTGATTGAACTCTGAAATAATAGACTATTGTCTGGTTAAGAGTTCCAAGACTCAGAAGAAATGATAAGAGGTCAGAAATATGAAAGGACAGTCAAGGAATAGAACTTTAGTACCACTGAAAATAGAGTGAGTTAAATGCCTTCAATTAACAGATCCTGGAACTGAGTGAATCAGTTACTTTCTTTTTAAGCATGTGATGCCTGGTCAGTTAACTATGTTCCAGTGGAAGGCCACACACCCAGGAGTTTATGGGCAGCATCAAATGAACTAGGTGAGTGCAAAACAAACCAACAAAACAAACCAAATAAATAGGATGTAAACTTAAGTGGGTAGAAGATGATTCTGGAAGGAGTAGAGATCAAGGGTGAATATGATCAAAACATATGAAGTTCTCTAAGAACTAATAAAAGTGAGAAAGAAAGGAACTTAAATTTCTCAGAGAATAATCTTTGCTCTAACTAAACATAAAAATTGGTATAAGAAAATATATTGTGGGAATCAAGAGATTGCTCAGCAGATAAGAGCACTGTCTTCTCTTCCACAGTTTCTGAATTGAATTTCCAGCAAACCATGTGGTGGCTCACAGTCAATGGGATCCAATGCCTCTTCTGGTGTGTTTGAAGCTACAGTAAACTCATATATATATATATATATATATATATATATATATATATATATATATATATACATATATACATATATATACATATATACGTATATATATCAAATAAATATTGAACATATAGTGCAAGAATAATAATTTTATATAAAATATAGTCAAAATTATTTGTAGGAATAAAAATAAAATTACCCATGAAGTAAACATACTAAAAATACTAGAAATTATCCTAGCAATGCTCAAAAGTACAACGATCGAAGACAGGCATAACCCTGCCTGGTAACCTTGCTCTAGGTGCACAGCCTGAGGGTTTGTTTACATTAAGCATGCTTATACTCTAGAATTTAGTGCCACGAGGCCTGCCTAAATGGACTCTTGCGTCAAATGTTCACTCACAGTGTTCTTCCTTCAGTCCACATACATGGCCCAGAAACTTCTTGCACCAAATCAGAGACCTGCTTAGGATAGCTGTAGCAATTAGGTGCATATTCAAGGTACCCCACTTACAAAGCCTCCTATGTAGAGATTATTAAACTTCCCGCCATTATTCTAGGCATCAATTAGTAGCCACTATGAGAGAAAACTTGGGGATAAAGTTCATAACCTCACTAAATTTCATAATCCACAACTTCCCCAAGGAAAATGGACGTTTCAGCCACACAAAGACTTATTAGCTGTCTTACACATCCACTGAAAGAAGAAAGTTGATTTCAACCTAAACAAATAATAGATAGATAGATAAACAATAAAAATAAAAGAAAGAGAAAGAATGACAACTGGAAATAAACTACTTCAGCGATACTGATCACTATGCAGAAGCAATAACCGCACAAAAACAAATATGTCTTCTTCAAAAATTACTAATCCTGCAATAATCATCTCCATTGAGAAAAACGTGGAAGAACTTCCAGAATAGAATCCAAAAGAATGATTGATACGACATTCAAACATCTCAAAAAATAAATATATACAAAAAAACTGGAACAAAAACAGCTTAATGAAATAAGAAAATCAATAAAAATGATGAAAATAGAACTAATTAAAGATAGACAAATACTAAGAATGGCCAAATTAGAATGTTTATGCAAATTCAATCTTAATAAGCCAAAAGAAGTTTCCATGGAAAGCTTAGCCAATAGAGTGGATCATGTGTGAATCAGAGACCATAAGTCCAAGAAAAGGAGAGGAATTTGATTACTCAATAAAGATCTATGTTAAAATTTTTAAAATATAGAACCAGAATGGACACTCAGGCAACAGGGAAAGATCTAACCTTTGGATTATAGACAAAGTTAAAGGAAAGCTGCAGGAAGACTATGAGCTCAGTAACATGACTATAGGAATAGAACTCTATTTCCAGGAAAGTCAAGTAGAACATTTCAAATCTAAAGATACTGATTTCCATATAGGAATAAGAAGACTGCAAAACACCAAATAACACTACAAGGAAAGAAAGAACCCAATGACATATTAAACATCATACATACAGAATAAAGGTAGTTCTTGAATGCTACAAGGAGGTAAGGCCAAGTGATTCATAATGGGCAGCCAGAATAACCCCTGATTATTTCACAGATATATTTAAAGGTTCTGAAGGACCACAGGTCTAAACCAAGGCTATCAAGTGCAGAAAAACTATTTAAATGGAATGAGAAATATGACATACATAAGCCTAAGTGAATACCAAATACTCTTATTCTTATAAAAGGCTACAGTAATAAAATGACCACTAATGACACTTTGCTGCCATGATGATATGTAATACAATATCAATCTCAAGCTCAGCCATCCTCAGAGGTGCTTCTCCACATCCAGAGTGCTACAACTGGACAATGGGCAAAAGAAAGAGTCATTAGAACACTCAGTTCTAAGTGGGATGTATTCATCAAACCCCTACTCTTAGGGCTCAGAGAACTATGCAGAGGACAGGAGGAAGAGAGTTCATAAAAACCAGAAGGGATACATGAAACTAATAAAGGGATGTCTTCCAGGCACACAATTATCTGATCCACATATAAACTATTTCTAAGAGCCATTTTTATTCCTAAAAGCAAGTGATCAAAAGAAAATCATCTCATGCCAAGGACCAGTCTCAGCAGTTGAGAAGGGATTTTGAGGAAAGGATGTTTGGAAGCTGCAAAGGAACAACTCAAAGTCAATTGTAGGTACAAGTTGAGAGTTCTTTGTTCTGCTTGAGAAAGCTTGGCTTTTGCAAACCAAAGCACAAACTTTTATTTACATATCAATTCAATAATTACCCATGGTTCCCTTTTGATTATCCCTTGAGTCAGCATTGTATGATTTTAGCCCCTTGATTCTTAGAGAGAGGATGTTCATTTTTTTTTTAAACATAGCAAATGAACTCAGAGATTGTCCTGTCTTTGTAAACACAAACAGTAAGTTTAGCTAGTTGGGATCCCATCCTGAGAATACCATTCCCACCACATCTGGACATAATTTGCTATATCCCATACTGACCTTGAACTCAGGAATCTGCCTGCTTTTGCAAACATTGACAGTAAATTGACTGGATTGGATATTGCTCTGCAGTCGCCACTTCCCAAATCTCTTTGTCTCCTACCTTAATATTTTTTTCTGACAAGCTGGATCATAATGTAGCTCTCTCTGATCTTTTATACTCATGAAGCCCCTCATATAATTCATATGCATCCTTATATTTTGCACAGTTGAGAAATACTGTTCATATATTTTTGAAATCTTGTTTTCAGAGTTCTTTCTCACAGGCTTAAGGGCTGTTCTGAAGGTCTCAACATCACATAGAGACATTCTTACTTCCTGGAGTCATGCTGCTCCTAATTATCCTGGAGTCATTATCCTTAGCAGGGAGAGCATTTCCCAAAGGGGGAACATGAAAATATGTATATTATTATACAGCCAAGCCACATGCCTAGAAACTGCCAACACTCCAAAGGCAGGAACTGTGTCATGTCATACCTTCTGCATGGCCATGCAGGATCAGGCAAACTCAATGATATTTTTGGAGGAATGTTTTGTCTCTTATTGCTTTGTTTAAACATTTTTTAACCTTTCAGGTTTTTTTCTTGTACATTATGATCTGGGAACTTGTGTCTTTATGGGTTAAATAATCCCAGGTTATAGGTAACTACAAGGAAATGTTGCTCTCCAGACGGGAAAGTGAAGACACATGTATAAGGCCATAGTTATTTTAACAGCTTGTATATCAAGCTGCACAAGCTAAATACAGACAAAATCAGAGCATAGTAGGGGAAGAAGAGCTCAAATCCCTATCCCAACTGAGCAGCTATTGCCATTTGTTAGCTTCATAGAAAGAGAGAGTTAGATTGCTTTAAATGATGTGAACTCTGGCAGGTTTATCATTTTCACTTTAATTCCTATACTTATCAGTATTTGAGGAAAACAAACTAGAACTTAGAACCTATCACTTTCTTTCTTTCTTTCTTTCTTTCTTTCTTTCTTTCTTTCTTTCTTTCTTTCTTTCTTTCTTTCTTCCTTCCTTCCTTCCTTCCTTTCCTTTCCTTTTTCTTTCTTCCCTTCCTTCCTTCCTTCCTTCCTTCCTTCCTTCCTTCCTTCCTTCCTTCCTTCCTTCCTTCCTTTCTTTCTTTCTTTCTTTCTTTCTTTCTTTCTTTCTTTCTTTCTTTCTTTCTTTCTTTCCTTCTTTCCTTCTTTCCTTCTTTCTTTCTTCTTTCCTTCTTTCTTTCTTCTTTCTTCCCTTATATTTAAAATGGATGGGAGAGTATATCTCAAACCAGATTGGGGAGAGAAGAATGAATATAAGTTTTATGAAATTCTCAAAGAATTAATGAGTGGAATTAGATATTATATTGGCTTAATAAAGTGGCAATTGTCAGTTCTCTCATAAGATCAATGACTTTACTAGATATAGGTACTTAAATAGGTTTTCAGTACCAAGTATTGATTTCGTCTTGTTCAACAGGTCTTAAGCCCAATTAGAAAAACTATTATTGGTCATTGGCAAGGTATGCCTTCTCAGTCCTGGAAAACCATGCTGGTTGTTGTTGCGTGTCAGAGACATCATTACTGGGAAGGACTGTTGTTTTTTTCATCTTTGTAACCTTTTCTGGGTCCTGTTACTATAAAAGCTTATATTAGGGGAGCTTTGAGATCAGTTTCAGGTCAGTTCTCTTTGGGAACTGTCTGTAAGGTATATGATTTCTTCAGGAATAGAAACTTAACTTGGTCCTCAGGAAAGGAAACAAGTAATTTTAACAGCAACAGCTTGTACTTTTTGGAGATCCCTTTAAGAACAATGACTAACAACTCAAAAGCAGTCTTTTTATGTCTCATGGAGAGGTTTTTGATGGATAGAATTTGAATCTTGGTAGAAGATATATTAGCCCAGATGAAAAATTTTTGCTTACAAATTATGTGCATATTTACACTCCAGTGGAAAACGCCCATGGGGCCTGAACTATAATCAAATAAATGCAGGCAACTAAAGAATGCTAAGAACTGAAAAACTGTCTTCCCAAGGGAAAAGTTCATTAATTAGTAATCCATAACTGAATGGTCAGTACTGAAAATATCGATACATTTAATATTTTACAGAGTCAGCTTGTTGTACTCTACACACACACACACACACACACATACACACACACACACTTAATCAAGAAAGAGGTGGAATGCAGTCACTGATAAGTGGATATTAGCCCAGAAGCTCTGAATACCCAAGACACAATTCACATATCAAATGATTTCCAAGAAGAAGGAAGGAAAGGGCCCTGGTCCTGGAAAGGCTTGATGCAGTAATGTAGGTGACTACCAGGACAGAGTAGTGGGAGGGTTTTGATTGTGGAAGGGGTGGAGGGAAGAGGGCTTATGGGACTTATGGAGAGGGGGTAACTGAGAAAGGAGAAATCATTTGGAATGTAAACAAAGAATATAGAAAATGAAAAAAATTACATGGGTAGTCATATGGATGGTTTGGGATGGTAAGGTGCAGGGAAAATGGCGTAATTATATATTATTCTCAAAAAATTAAAAATAATAATTTTTCATAAATTGATGAGGATAAAATAAGAAATTTAAAGAATGAATTATCTCTAACACTATTGATAATATATGTGTAATTATGAACAGCTCAGTCTTTTCTATAAATGAACGCTAGTATATACCAAAATATATATGCTGTTGTTCTACTTATACAGTTATATTATAGATAATTTATTTGTATATTAATATGAAAATACTTCATCACATTATTAATCAGGGAAATATTACTTTCCTATGACTCTAACAAGTAACTTAATAATGAAAATATTCAGTCCTTCCTACTGAGCAAAGCAGATTTTTAAATTCATAGCTGTTCACATCTGAATTTCTCTTTGGTTCACAGAATACATTAAAATCTATTATCAGCTTAAAAGCACATAACTTTCTCACTCTCCTATTCTTTTTTTATAAGTCTATGAAAGGATTTGAGGAATTTACATATAATTAAAACTATGGAAAGTAAAAAAATTGATATTCTAGAAAATATCTGAAATAGTAATATGTTAAATCTGTACTAAGTCTTAAGCTATTAATTTATCAGATCTTCTTAAATAATATCTCCTTGCTGTAGCTGATAAGGAGAAGGGAAGAAATGTTGTATAGTGAAATTATGATCATATTGTGATTTATTGTCATCTTTCTTTACCCCAAATTGCCATATAATATTATTACATGTGAATGATTTTCTTTATATCTGATATCATGTACTTTTATTCTTTTCTGATGAATAAGTTATTTGTGAAGCATAGCGATCTTTAAACATCATTAGTATAAAACAGGCCCTGAGACTCCCTTAACATACTTTCTGAGAAATGATGCCTCAGAGAACTTTAGTGATGTTTGATAAAAGATAAGGTCATTGGTAAGGACTCTTTGATTTTAGAATTCATGGAAGACTGAGAACACTAAAATAAAATGGAAGAAAGATGGAAGGCAGATGTATTATATGAATAAATAAAATAGAATAAATTATGAATTTCAAAAATCTGTGTTCACATAGATATGCTTGTACTACCAAGATATCACACACACACACACACACACACGTGCACACACACGCACACACACACACACACACGCACATACATGCGCACAAACACACATGTGCACACATGCATGCACACACACACAGACATACACAAATGCACACACACACATGTGCACACACACACACGCACACATTCACGTTTGTGGTAGTATATTTATTATGGCTATTATTCAGTTTTATTTTAAATACACATTATAATAAAATATTATTGATAATTTAACCTACAGGTCATTTATTTATATTATTATTGCTGCTGTATGATTATGATGTGTGTGATTTTGAGTGCATTACATGTCCATGTATGGGAAGGTCAGGGGTGAATTCTAGTTGTTAGAAATAATGTTCCGTCTTATGATTCAGGGATCACACTTAAGTTATCAGGCTTGCAAATTAGCAAATTTTAACTGATGAGGCATCTTGCCTGGATAGAGTATATTTATATTTACAGAAACCATTAACTGCTTGATTTCGTACTCTCATAACTATGATTTTTTAAAACCATTTAATGTTATGTTTAATTATTTAGGTTTTTAGTTATAAACTATTTTTAACATAAAACATATTTCACATGTTTAAGTTATTTAGAAAATAACATTTTAGAAATTAACATAAAGCATGGTACATTACCATTTGGGTAATAAATCATAATTCAACATTAAAACCTATTAAATTTACTGTTCAAAAAATCTGTAGACAATAAATTTTGACATTTTATCATTGTTATTTTCATTGTCTGATGCTGAGAGTTTTATTAACAATTCCTTCTTATCCTCTGCTCATATGGTATTGTCAGCTTGTATGCAATGCATTTTTTATAAGTATTGCCAGAGGCCAATCTCAGCTGCTTGCCAAATTAAATTCCAAACCATGATATTTTCCTTCATCTGAATCAAAAATATTTTATTTTAGTATCATCACGATTTTTATATATTGTATCTTAATGATTAATTTAACATTTATCATCTTTGTTAACAGCAAAATGGACATATCACAGACCTGTGTAAATGATGATTAATCAATTTATATCAATATGTTAGAATCAGTATTGCTGTTTGAAACAATTCATGCCACATATCTAAATGAAGTTAAAAATTGGGGAAGATCCTCCAATAAGACTCAGCATGTAAAGTCTTTTCTATCCTATTGTTTATTCTTGTATTATCTGAGTTTAATTCCTGGTTCGTATAGAGCAAAAGGAGAATCAACTCCTGAAAGATTTTCTCAGAGCTCCAATTGCATATTGTGGCATTGATACATATAGAAGTTCACAGAAATATGCATACAGAGTTCTTGGACACACAGTAACTTTAAAAAAAATCTCTAAAATTTAAAAGAATACAAAAAGGGGGAAAAGGCTAACCATAACTCAATATATAAAATTAACATTCAAATAAATATATATTTGTAAATTTAACCTATAAAAATTGTCATATAGTGTAATCAAATAGAGACCACCCAAATACAGACTATTAAGTATTCTCAAATAAATAAATGTAATTTATATTATTAAGTAAAAATAAATATAAAATATTGATTATCAATCTAGATACAGATGAAATACTTACATGAAGTCAAAACCTCCCCATTATAAAAGTCTGTCAACAAAATATATGCTACTTTTCAGTTGTACAGTAAAAAGAAGAATCTATAAAATCTTATAGGTAATAGCTAAATGAATTGCACAGTAATTTACTTCCAAAAGAAATCATCTGAGAATATCTGTATTATCAGCTACTGCATGAAAAAGACTTTTAAAGGAGAGATGAGTGATGCACTGATTTATAATATAGCTACATATATCTGTATGCTATTTTACTGATATGTTCATTTACAGCAGTAATAGTGTGATATGGTTTCTGTTAGGGCCCATGACCTGTTTCATCTCACGTTCTTAGCTCATTAACAGTGTCAAGTGTGGTTCTAGTTTATGATGTGGGCCTTAAATCCAAGTCAAATGTGACTTGGTATTCCGAAAACATTTGTGTCATGCCTCTACCAATATGCCTTTTTTAAATTTTTTTTTTAATTTTTTATTTGATATATTTTTTTATTTACATTTCAAATGATTTCCCCTTTTCTAGCCCCCCACTCCCCGAAAGTCCCATAAGCCCCCTTCTCTTCCCCTGTCCTCCCACCCACCCCTTCCCACTTCCCCGTTCTGGTTTTGCCGAATACTGCTTCACTGAGTCTTTCCAGAACAAGGGGCCACTCCTCCTTTCTTCTTGTACCTCATTTGATGTGTGGATTATGTTTTGGGTACTCCAGTTTTCTAGGTTAATATCCACTTATTAGTGAGTGCATACCATGATTCACCTTTTGAGTCTGGGTTACCTCACTTAGTATGATGTTCTCTAGCTCCATCCATTTGCCTAAGAATTTCATGAATTCATTGTTTCTAATGGCTGAATAGTACTCCATTGTGTAGATATACCACATTTTTTGCATCCACTCTTCTGTTGAGGGATACCTGGGTTCTTTCCAGCATCTGGCAATTATAAATAGGGCTGCTAGGAACATAGTAGAGCATGTATCCTTATTACATGGTGGGGAATCCTCTGGGTATATGCCCAGGAGTGGTATAGCAGGATCTTCTGGAAGTGGGGTGCCCAGTTTTCAGAGGAACCGCCAGACTGATTTCCAGAGTGGTTGTACCAATTTGCAACCCGACCAGCAGTGAAGGAGTGTCCCTCTTTCTCCACACCCTCTCCAGCACCTGCTGTCTCCTGAATTTTTAATCTTAGCCATTCTGACTGGTGTAAGGTGAAATCTCAGAGTTGTTTTGATTTGCATTTCCCTAGTGACTAGTGAAGTTGAGCATTTTTTAAGATGCTTCCCCGCCATCTGAAGAATTCCCACCTGAAGAACTTCGGATGGCGGAGAAGCATCCAATATGCCTTTTATACTATTGTGAGTACCAAGGTTTATCGAAGGGAGAGATTGATGGCTACTATTCTTCTCTGCTAGTATATAGAGTTAATCCAAGCACTGTGAATTCTGGTAGTAGCAGTAAAGCTTCCAGTTAGGTAACAGCTTGATTTGTCAGTATATGATAATATAATCTGTGCCTGCAGCAATAGGTCCTAACTATTAGGCTGGAGAGGGAAACCATTGGCATTGTGAATAGCACGTCACATTTGTCTAAGGGAACTGTTTGATCAGCCACTCAACAAGATGTCATCCTTCCTGGCACTGGACATACTATTTGACAGCACATGATATCTAGTTGAGGCATTGTGTTCTTCATTGCTTGGTAACTCCATTCAATTTGAATTTCATTTTATATACTTTATAATGCTTCTGGAGTAGTATTGTTTCATATCAGCTTTTTCAAACACCTCTTATTGTTATTGGCTCATCTGCATATTCTCACCTTTATCCTGCAATGTAAGACTCTGCCCTCTTATATTCAAATATTCTCGCATACTCTTACAATATTATGGTACATTTATCTTTCTTTGTATGATTATCTCTCCTTCAATAGTCATTCATGAAATAGCCACACATAAATTCTGTGGATGTTCCACAAAATACGACCTATTCTGAAATGTTAAACCCTAAAATTAATAATTAATAAATATACTAGAAAAGATGAGGTTTTTCAGCACTAAGTCACCAGGACAACAATTACTTGGGACATATAAGGATAAATTTACACCTTTTTGTTTTCTTGGAGACTTAATGATGAATAAGCTCACCTTTTTTTTTCTAGTTTATTTTTTTCTGAACTCTTGGTAGTTGGTTCAACTCAGGTTCCTGGCACAAAATCCTCTCCTAGGTGACTAACTCAATATGGTTCTTCCACTTTCTTTTTGAACTGCTCTGCATGATCTCAAACTAAATCTTGACAATTGTTCTAATATTCTGGCTCCTTTTTATTGTCTGATTTCAACTGTCTCTGTTGATCTGCACCAAAGTGCATGAACTTGGAGTTGAACTCATCTCCACTGTACTGCACTCACTGCATTGGCTCTCAACTGGCTCACCTCCCAGCTGGCTTCACTCTTCTTAAATAGTTTCTCTTTTCTGAGCTCTTTTCATGAAAATTGGGTGTATCCTATCTCTGATACATTGTCAATTTTTTTAATTTTGATTCATCACTTTGCTCCTCAACTAAATGTCACTTACAAACATGACTGACTTCCTTCAACAAACTAATTTTATCATAAAGGTCCGTACTATGGCCATGTCTGCATTCCAGTCAGAGGGACTAAATGGGTATATCATGTCTGTATTCCAAATGGATCACACAGATCTACTTCTTCGGATATTATTCGTTGCAAGAACAGCAATGTTGATGGATTAAAAATCCTTTAAACTCAATATCTTATTAGCTTGACATCATACTTCTATTTGACCCCCACTTTCTAATGGCAATTCTCTCTCTCTCTCTCTTTCTCTCTCTCTCTCTCTCTCTCTCTCTCTCTCTCTCTCTCTCTCTCTCTCTCTCTCTCTCAGTCATTCCACAGTCTGAAAAAGACTAATTTCCTTATTCCTACCACAACAGTAAGGAAAATAATTTACAGACTGATTACAATGATTAAGAATGTTTAGTCTTTAAGAAGAGTAATATTAAGAAGGAATAATCTTTAATAGGGATGTGTGCAGTATTTGGTTATCCAGTAACAAACAGTCAGACCCCAAAAAATGCATAAAAGTAGTACTATACTAATAGTGAGTTTGTACTTATATATTTAGGAATATAGATAAGTTTATATGCAATCTATGATTTTGTCTGGTTATCAAATATATGATAGCTATATGTATTTGGTACTCATATTTAAGTCTTCTATGTTCATTTCATTGGTATATTTCTGGTTTTTGTGCCAGTACTATATGATTTTAATTGCAACAGACACATCAAATCAAATATCTTAAATAAATTAGGATTTAATTAAAGGATATTAAAATAAATGAATAAAAAGTTAAGATAAAAAATTTATAAATAAAAATAAGAATATGTGTGCTACGAGGTAGGAATAACTTGTGACTAATTAAATAAATAAATATAATACCTTCCAAAACCCTGAGTGAAAAGATATGTTTGATTTTAGTTTGTTAACTAATTCTAATAGATTAAATAGAAAAATCCCAGAAGATTAAAACAGGCACAAACAGCCATTACACAGCCTAATCCCGTGCTTTATATACTGAACCTTCTGACAATTAAAATGTAACTTACATTGCTATCCTTGGGAGCATTGATTTTCATGAATAAAAGAATCAGAAAATATCCCATATCAATGTGAAAACATCATAAAGATGTTTTGTGAATCTATCATTTCTCTCTAAGACATTGCCCGTCCTCTGCCCTCTGGCTGTTACTGTTCGGGAACATTTATTTTTGTTTTCATAAGCTCTTTAAATAAAAAGCCATTTAACCCAGGCATCTGAAGCATAACATACACTTTTGGGGGGTTATCAAAATACCTTACTCTTCTTTTAAAGCTCTTATCTATGCAATTTCATCTCTGGGCTTTCTTCCAAGCAAGACTAAAATAGAGTTGCAGTTGCACAAACAAGGGTTGCTAATTGCCAATTGTGTAGAATTTCTTACAAAAAAAAAGGAATATCACTTCCAAGTGTGCTTGATAGAGCTTTTTCTTCTCTATTCATCTCATTTTTTGATAACTCAGGACTGTTTCTCAGCACTTGTGCATTTGAATTTTGCCTATGTTTTGAAAGAGATTTTTTTTTGTTTAACTTTCTCCTGCTAAATGCATTTTCTGCCTTTCTATTATAGAGTTAGAATTGGAGACATTTTCAAACTTTGTAATTTATCGTCACAATATTATGCTTACATGGTGTTCTTGAAGTAGAAATTGAGTAAAATTTGTTAAAGACATGATTAAAGCAAATGACACATACATGCATTCAATAAAGTTTGTGCTTGCAGTCTTTGCCATCACTTTGCTGATATGGTTTTGTTTACATTAACTACTTAGTGCTACTGTGCACTTAATTTTAAAATAGAGTTCCCATTAAAAGTGGCTAACTCTTAGTTAATAAAATAAAATTTCTCTTTCATCAATAAACATGACTTCTATGTTAAACATAGTTATTCCTCTATTATCTCCAAAGAAATTTGTGTTTCATATGAAATGTAGACAATCCATTAAAGGAAGAGCTATCACTAAGTAGTAAAAACTTTCCTTGTTAAGATTGTAATTTCAGCATGATTATAATGTATGTATTGATATTGATATGTTTAAGAGCATTATGAACTGACTTTATACATTGTATATTTTAAGAACACACTATAAAATCTTTAAAATATTTACTCCACCAGTTTTCCCACAATTCAAAATAATATTTAGGTTGCTGAACTGCAAAGCTACCAAAGTGTATGTCTAGAACACATAATCCTTTAATCCGTAATTTTTCTGAGCTTTCTCCACTTCACATTTCTATGCTAAGTTTATAATATATTTTAAAATCTTTGATTCTATAAATGAGGTCAAATGCCTTTACTCTGCAGTCCAAAATTCCCTCTATTTTATCTTTTTAAAAAGATGATCATTTTACATATAACATGAGGCAGAATATTTATTTACGTTTGATAAAACCAGAATTTTGCTGTTTCCTGTTTCTACCTCTGAATCTCTTTTTGTATATTTCTATATTTCTCCTCTCTCAATCTGATATATAAACTATCATTAATATATTGAAATAAACAAACAATATACATTTAGATACATGATTCACCTGGTAGCATTTTAATTTATATAAGCTATTGTCTGATGAGGCATTGATAAATTTAGGACAAGACAACAAAAATATAAAAGAATTAAAGAGGGCATTACAATCACCAGTGTGTTTGTGTGTGTGTGTGTGTGTGTGTTCATATATAGATATGTATATACTTTTAACTAAAATAAACTCTGAAAAAAAACCCACAAAATTCAGATACTCACAATGCCCAAATTGGTTTGAGACATATAAGTCATGTTTTGGAATAAAAGTAAGATTTCCCATGAAGCCCACTCAAGGCCACACTGCTAGAGATTTAGAAGCCAAGGTCAGCTGGCTCAGATCTGAAAAGCCATTACTGTGGATGTTTCTGTGAGAGCTACAAGACTAGTGTTTGTTTCTGCTCCAAGCCAGAGAGGGGATGCCAGAAATTAGCACACAATTTTAGTCAAGAAGTGAAAATGCTGGAGATTGGGCAGTCAGGCCTGCCAATACCTCTTGCTATTTTTCGTCAAAGTCTTTGGCAATGCTCCTGATTATGCAAAACTCAGCCAAAAACCATTTACATTCCAGATGCTATATTCCAGGAACATACCACCCTGGTAATAGAAAACCATGATGTGAAGCTAAAAGTGCACATTGACACAAACTTGAAAAATAGAAAGAGTGATACTTTAAAACCAAATGCTGAGTAATTGTTTAGATGATGTTTGAAGAAATAAAGACACACTGTCTTTATTAACAGAGCCTTTCATACCACTGAGTATGAGAGAATATGGGCAGTGAAGTCACAGTTTATGTCCTCAAGACCCACCATATGTCAAATAAGGCAATAATGATAACATGCCTTTAAAAACATGTACACATACTGTTCCTGGCTGTCCACTTAAAACAGTAGGGAGCATGTTGATTTAGATTGTGAGGAAGGTAGTGGATGAAGCTATTTCAGAGGGAAAATATAATGCACAATGAACACTGTTTGGAATGAATATATGGAATATTGGAGAGTTTATGTTAAGTAGAATATATTCTCCAGTGGCTTATGCAGAAGCATCCTGGTGTTCTGAACAAGAAATATGACTACTTGGGTTATGCAGACAGGGTCAAAGTGGAATTGGACTATGGGTGATGTTATTTTTTTCCACAATGTTATTTGTTTCCTATAAATCAGGTTACTTGACATTTCCATTTTAATAATCTACAGAAATTCAGTCTTCATTTGTTTTTGATTCATTAATTAAATTATATATTTCACAGTCCTATCACAGATTCTTCTCCCTCCTCTCATCCCAGTCCCTCCCTCTTCCTCCCCTCCTCTTCCCCTTACTTTCCTCCTCAGAAAAGATGACTCCTCCCATGGATATCAAGCAACTTCGGAATATCAAGTTGCAGTAGGACTAGGTGCATCTCCTTCTATTGAGGATAGACAAGGCAGACCAATTAGGAGGAAAACATCCAAAGAAGGGAACAGAGTCAGATATAGTAGCACCTGATCTTGCTGTTAGGGATCCTGGATGAAGATCAAGCTACACATCTGTTATACATATAGGATGGTGCTTCTTAACATCTGTTTCCATCAGCTGCTGGATAAAGCCTCTCACAGGACAGTTATAATCTGCTTCTGCATAACTGCAAGTGTAGCAGAATATCATTAATAGTGTCAAGAATTGATTTTCTCTTGTTCCATGGGTTTCAAAGATGACCAGTCATTGGATGGTCATTCCCTCTGTTTCTGTTACTTCTTGTAGGCAGAAAAGAAATGTGAGCCAAAGCTTTAATACATGGGTTGGTGTCCCCATCCCTCTATTGGCTATCTGACCCTCTCCATCACCACTGATGATAATTCTCTCTTTCAATTCTCTTTCCATATGGTAGAGCATCTTTTGAATATGTGGCCAAAAATGGTATAACTGGGTCTTGAGATAGAACTATTCCAAATTTTTTGAGAACACACTAAATTGATTTCCAAAGTGGTTGTACAAGTTCACACCCTAACCAAAATGGCGAAGTGTTTCTTCTAGATCCTTTCTAGCAGGTGCTGTCCCTCGAGATTTTTGTTTTTTGTTTTTGTTTTGTTTGTTTTATCTTTAGCCATTCTGACAGTTGTAAGAAGGAATCTCAAGAGTTGTTTTGAGTTGCATTTTTGTGATTGACAAAGTATGCTGAACATTTCTTTTAGTGCTTTCCTCCCATTAGAAAGTCATCAATTCAGAATTCTCTGATTGGCATGGAACCTCATTTTTTTTAATTGGAATATTTAGTTTGTTGTCTAATTCCTGGAGCTTTTTTATTATAGTTGGATATGAGACGTCTTCCAAATGTAGAGTTGATGAAGATCTTTTGCCATTCTGTAGGGTTTTTTTTTTTTTTTTTTTTTTTTTTTTTTGTCCTATGAATAGTGTTATTTACCTTACAGTAGCTTTTCAGTTTTGTGTGATCTCATGTATCAGCTGTTAATCTTAGAGCCTGTGTTGCTCTGAATTTGTTTACCGTGTCAATGATTTCAAAGCAATTCCCTACATTCACCTGTGTCAGATTTAGTGTATCCAAGTTTATGCTACGGTCTTTATCCACTTAGTATTGGGTTTTGTGCTGAATGATAGGTATGGAGCCCTGTATTCTTTCACATCTTGATATCCAGTTAGACAAGCACCATTCGTTGAACATGCTTTCTCTTTTATGTTGTATATATTTGGCTTCTTCTTCAAAAATTAAGTATCTATAACTATGTAGGTTTACTCCTGGGTCTTCCATTTGATCCCAATCTTCAACCTGTCTGTTTTTATGACAATATTAAGTCGTTTTTCTTACTATTGTTTTTTGAACAACTTGAAATCAGAGATGGTGATATCTCCAGAAATTCGTCTATAATAAGGGATTGTTCTAGGTCATTCTTGTCTTTTTGTTGTTTTTATATGATGTTGAGTATTGTTTTTTTAAAGGCTATAGAATTTTTGGAATTTTTTTAAGACTTACATTGAATATAGAGATTGCTTTCAGTAAAGTGGCTATTTTCACTATACTAATCCTACTGACATATGAGACCAGGGGACATCTGATTGAATATCTGATTCAATTAAATATCTTATTTAAAGTTTTTCCTCAAACACATGTGCTTCTTCTCATACTGGACATTTACATTCTTGGTTATATTAACACCAAAATATTTTATACACATTTTGACAATTAATTTATTTCTCAGTATGTTCATCATTTGTATACATGAGGGCTATTGATATTTGAAAATTTCTATCTAGCTACTTTCCTGAAGGTGGTTTTCTGAGGCAGGCATATTCTTATAAAATTTTAGGTGCCAAGTAATGTATGCAATAATATTGTCTCTGAAGTATGATACTTTGGCTTCTTCCTTTATGATTTGGATGGACTTAACCTTTAATTTTCATGTTCTTCCAGCTAAAACTTCAAGTACTGTCTTGAATAGATACAGGAAAAGTGGGCAGCCCTCCCTTGTCACTGATTTTAGTGGAATATCTTTAAGTATTCTCCATTTGATTTGATGTTGGGTATTGGCTTGCTATGTTTTTTCTTTCTTGGATTTAAATATGAACATTGCATTCCTTCTCTTTCCAACACCTTTATTATAAAGATATATTGGATAGTTCTAATGGACTTTTCAGCATCTAATGAAATTATCTTTTTTCTTTCTGTTTGTTTGCATTGTGGTTTGCATTGATTGATTTTTAAATGATGGACTATCCCTTCATCCCTAGGATGAAGCCTACTTGGACACAGTAGATAATTATTTTGATGTGTTTTTGGATTTGTTTTGGGAGTATTTATTGATTTTTTTGCATCAGTCTTCATAAAGGAGATTGGCCTGAAATTATCTTTCTTGTTGGAGTTGTAGAGTGCTTGAGGAATCAACATGACTGTGGCCCCATAGAATGAGCTTGAAAATGTTCCTTCTGTTTTTATTTTGTGGAATAGTTCGAGAAGTATTGGCATTAGTTTTTTTTTTTTTTAAGTTCTGGTAGAATTCAGGAATAATACCATCTGGCCCTGGACTATTTTTGACATTTTGACAGGAAGACTTTTAATGACTCTTTTTATTTCCTTAGGGATTATAGATCAAGTTAATTTTGTTTTCCTAATTTTGATTTTACTCTAGTAAGTGATGTCATTCAAGAAAATTTTCCATTTTGATTTGATTTTTCAATTTTCTCAAATACAGGCTTTTGAAGCAAGAAATAATGATTTTTAAAATTTCTTTGGTGTCTGTTGTTATGGCTCCATTTTCATTTTTGAATGTTTTAATTTGGAAAATTTGAAAATTGGCCCAGGGTTTGTTTATCTGGTTGATTTTCTCAGAGAACGAACTCTTTTCTCTTTCCAACACCTTTGTTTCATTGATTCTTTGTACTGTTCCCTTTGTTTCTAATTAATTGTTTTCAGCCCCAAGTTTCCTGCTGTCTATTCCTCTTGGTTTTGATTACAGCTTGTAGTAGAGAGTTTAGAGGTGTGCTGTTAAGGTATTAATATGAGATCTCTCCTGTTTCTTTATGAAGGGACTCACTGCTATGAACTTTTCTCTTAGCACTATTTTTATTTTATATCATAAATTGTATATATTATGCATTCATTTTCATTGAATTCTAGAAAGGACAATTGGTTTTAGTGCAGAATTCTATCAGACCTTCAAAGAAGAGCTAACACCAATACTCTTCAAGCTATTCCACAAATTAAGAATCCTACCCAACTCGTTCTATGAAGTAACAATTACGCTGATACCAAAAACACACAAAGATTCAACAAAGAAATAGAACTTCAGGCCAATTTCCCTTATGAATATTGATGCAAAACTCCTCAGTAAATTTCTTGCCAACTGAATTTAAGTACACATCAAAAATGATCATTCACCATGATCGAGTAGGCTTCATCCCAGGGATGCAGGGATCATTCAATATATGGAAATCCATCAATGCAATCCACTACATAAACAAACTCAAAGAAAAAAAAACCACATGATCATTTCATTAGATGCTGAAAAAGCATTTCACAAAATTCAGCATCCTTTCATGCTTAAAGTCTTGGAAAGAACAGGAATTCAATGCCCATACCTAAACAGAGTAAAAAAAAAAAAAAAAATACAGCAAACCGGTAGCCAACATCAAACTAAATGGAGAGAAACTTGAAGCAATCCCACTAAAATCAGGGACTAGACAAGGCTGCCCTCTGTCTCCATATCTTTTCAATATAGTACTTGAAGTTCTAGCTAGAGCAATTAGACAACGTAAGAAGGTCAAAGGGATACAATTAAGAAGGAAGAAGTCAAATTATCACTATTTGCAGATGATATAATAGTCTACTTAAGTGACCCAAAAAACTCCACCAGAGAACTCCTACAGCTGATAAACAACTTCAGCAAGGTGGCTGGTTATAAAATCACCTCAAGCAAATCAGTAGACTTCCTATACTCAAAGGATAAGCAGGCTGAGAAAGAAGTTAGGGAAATTACACACTTCACAATAGCCACAAACAATGTAAATTATCTTGGTGTGACTCTAAGCAAACAAATAAAAGATCTGTATGACAAGAACTTCAGGTCTCTGAAGAAGGAAATCAAAGAAGACCTCAGAAAATGGAAAAAATCTGCCATGTTCATGGATTGTCAGAAATAATATAAGTGGTCATCTTGCCAAAAGCAATTTACAGATTCAACGCGATCCCCATCAAAATCCCAACTCAGGTATTCATAGAGTTAGAAAGAGCAATTCTCAAATTCATCTCGAATAACAAAAAAACCTAGTATAGCTACAACTATTCTCACTGGTAAAAGAACTTCTGGAGAAATCCGTATCCTAGACTTCAAGCAATACTACAGAGCAATAGTGTTAAAAAATGCATGGTATTGGTACAGTGACAGGCAAGTGGACCAATGGAATAGGATTGAAGACCCAGAAATGAACCCACACACCTATGGTCACTTTATCTTTGACAAAAGAGCCGAAATCATCCAGTGGAAAAAAGATAGCCTTTTCAACAAATGGTGCTGGTTCAATTGGAGGTCAGCATGCAGAAGAATGTGAATTGACCCATTCTTATCTCCATGTACTAAACTTCACTCCAAGTGGATCAAGGACCTCCATGTAAAACCAGACACACTGAAACTAATAGAAAAGAAACTGGGGAAGACCCTTGAGGACATGGGCACAGGGAAAACGTTCCTGAACAGATCACCAATAGCTTATGCTCTAAGATCAAGAACTGACAAATGGGACCACATAAAATTACAAAGTTTCTGTAAGGCAAAGGACATGGTTAAAAGGACAAAATGGCAACCATCCCAACCCTACATCTGATAGAGGGCTAATATCCAATATATACAAAGAACTCAAGAAGTTAGACCCCAGGGAACCAAACAACCCTATTAAGTTGTGATTTCTAAGGTGAAAGTTGGTTACTATTTGTAAATTTTCTCTTTCCTTAGTTCTTTGCTCTTCTATGGGCAAAAGTTCTATGGGAAAAAGTCACTGACTTCTGGTAATTAACTCTTACTGTGGAGTAGCAGAATGTTAAGAACAACAATAACAACAACAAAAGGCTTAATTGCTAGGTCTCTTTACTTGTTCTTTCAGGGTTCCCTCACTGGCCAGGGGTGAGGCATGGAGTTCAGTAAGTATTCAATTTCCAGAGAGAAAAGAAGATGAATAAGGAGAGAAAGAAGAATCAGGCAGAGAGAAAAAAAAACATATACTCTGGATATAGCAGAAGTGGCTATCCCCAAATTTTATTATTGTGATCACACTTTTATAGCTTTGAGATAAAAATTTCTCTATGTAAGACAGGAGAGTTACAAAAAAATGTTGATAATAAGTTCAAAGCAAAGTTTCATTCTTTAAGCACATTATAAGTTCAAAGCAGTTTCACCTAGCCTTGCTTTGTCATAGTGTACACATGTGGTTTCATCCTTACACCAGACCCAGAATGAAAGTTTTTTCCTTGATCCCAATTTTTTCCCAAGCCTAATTCTAATCTTAGTGTAACTTGGAAGGCTCATTGTATTCCTTATTACATAGCCTTTACTTACTATTTCTATGAGGAGGGGGCACACTGTATTATTGATTCTTATTTTACTATATCTTCAGGCAAAACAACTAAAACCATCTCCTTATATATTCTTCTTAAAATTATTTGAATCATATTAGGAATTCTACAAGTCATTAGTTCATATAAACAACATAAATTTATGAAAGTTCATCCTTATATTGATCTGCAGGGAGTTTGTTAAGAAGAGTAGGCTGATGACCAGAAATCATTAGGCTATATAATAGTAACAAGAAGAGGCAAAACAGCAGCAAGAAGCAGTTCAGGAATGAAGTCTCTGGTGACCTTGCTTCTCAGAGCTCTACAATCTCAGGCTATGCAAAATTCCCATCTCTAGGAAACTGACTTGCAAGACTTTGACTTCTGACATCAAAGTCTTTAAGTTTAAATTTATATGTAGGTCTTTATATATATATATATATATATATATATATATATATATATAATCTTTATATTCTATAAGATTTATATATACATATGTGTATATATATATACACACATATATATATATTATATGACACACACACATGATATACATACATAATGCAAGTACAACATCCAAACACAAAAAGTAAATAAATAAATCTAAAACAAGTAATTAAAATTGGAAATAAATCTACCTGAAGACACAGCTACATCATTTTTGGGATTATACCCAAAAGATGTCCCACTGTGCCACGTGGTCATGTGTTCCTTTATGTTCATAACCTCATTTATGATAGCCAGAAGCTAGAAACAACCCAGATGTCCTACAACAGAAGAATAAATACAGAAAATGTGGTTCATTTACACAATGGGATACACTCAGCGATTAAGAACGAGGCCACCCTGAGTTTTGCGGCAAATGGATGAAACTGGAAAATATCCTGAGTGAGGTAACTCAGATCGAAAAGGACATGCATGGTATGGACTCACTGATAAGTGGATATTAGCCAAAAAAAAAAAGTACAGAATACCCAAGATACAGTCCACAGACCTCAAAAAGGCCAACAAGCTGAAGAACCCAAGTGAGGATGCCTAAGTTCCAATTGGGAGGGAGAAGAAAGCCACCACAAGGGGGGAGGGAGCGTGGGACATGGAAGAGAAAGAGGACTGGGTACAGGATGGGGGAAGGTTGTCTGGTATTGGGTGGTGTAAAAGGACTAAAGCCCTAAGGACCAGCAGAAAGAGAAATAGGCAACCTTGGGAGGTAGGAGGTTGGGAGGGACCCTCCAAGATGTACTAGAGAATTGGGAAGTAAGAGTCTCAGGACTCAAAGGGAGGGACCCTAGATGAAATGCTGTACCATGGGGAGAGTGAACTTGTAGAGCCAACCTCCAGCAGGAAGACAGGGCATCAAGTGGGGGGTTTGGGGTTGCTATCTCACCCTCAAAACCCTGACCCATAATTGTTCCTGTCTTAAAGCATTATAGAGATGGAAATGGAGAGGAGCCTGAGGGAAAGAAGGTCCAGCAACAGGCCCAAAGTGGGATGCAATTCAAGGGGAGGCCCTAAGGCCTAACACTATTACTGAGGATAGGGAGCACTCACAATAAGGGACCTATCATGACTAACTTCCAAAAGACCCAACAAGCAGCTGAACGAGTCAAATGTAGATATTTGCACCCAACGATTGAACTGAAGCTGATGACCCTTGTGGCTGAAATCAGGAAAAGCTGGAAGAAGCTGAGGAGAAGGGAAACCCTGTAGGAGAACCAGCAGTCTCAATTAACCTGGACCCCCAAGATCTCTCAAACACTGGATCACCAACCAGGCCTCATACACTAGCTGATATGAGGTCACCAACACATATACAGCAGAGAACTGCTGGGTTGGGGTTCTGGGTTCAGTCAGAGAAGATGCACTTAACCATCAAGAGATTGATGGACATGGGGAGTTTAGAGGTTTGGTTGGGTTGGAGAGGGGCATTTTTGTGGAGACATAGGTGTTGGGACAAAGTATGAGACATGGAGAAGTTGGACCTTGGTCCTGGACTGGAATAAAATCTGGAGTGTAAAAAATAAAATAAAATAGTAAAAATATTTAACATAGATGAATAAAACATTTCATTGCTTATATTTAATTTTATTAATATTTAATGCTCATTAGATGGTGCTCCAATTCTTACTCAGTTTAAAAAAAAACATATATGGTATATGAACCATTGCTAATCTTTAGATACCACTATCAAATCATGATAATAAGGACTTTCATATCCGGGGCAAATTTACATGTGAGCTTGTAGGTGTACAACAGTCATCTTCTCTCAGGTGCAAGCTATGATCCTTGTCTTCTTCCTCTGTCCTTTCTGTCTCAGCTTCACAGCTACGGCTTGGGTCCTTGAGTATGATCACTGCAGCAACTCCCCGTGTTTGATATTTTAGTGTCTTCTCATTCACAAAGCTGATAAACATTCTACTTTGCTGCTTTCCTTTCCCCTTTCTCTCACTTTATTCTTCCTATTTCCCCTTCCTTCTGTTCTCGTTTTATGTCTTCTATGCCTCTTGCTTCTCCTGCTTGCCACTGTCTCCCTACAACAGTCTATATATCTTACTTATGCTGCAAATATTATTTTTCTAGAATTAAAAGATAAATTATACTTTATATCTTGAATTTATTTACAGCTAGAAATAACGCATCCTTCCAAAAGATTAAATATAAATTGGATTCAGCACATACTTTTTTTCAAGCTCCTGCTATTTTAAATTAGTTCTCTTGATTATTTGATTCTTTGTTCCAACATCAACATTTATCTTAATGTTCTTGAAGTTGTCAAATTGTCTAGGAATTAAAGTAATCAAGGCACTAGGATTTGAATTCTTATTATCAAGAGTACTCAAACCTATAATTTTAAATGAAAAACACAGTCAATGTTTACTATATTGTAGAGGATCATTCTAGATTATTAACAAGAAGAAATTGCATTTTCAGCCCAAGCTAAATCATTAAAAGCAATCATAGTGACAGCTTGTACATAGCCAATACTTTCACTACTTATTAATATCTCCAAACAATATAGAAGTATATTTTAAACTTGTTAAAAATTTAATTCCATATATATCAGATTTGTCATTTTAATGCTCAAAATAAAAAAATTGCATTTTTATGTATTTTTGTCATATGCATTCAGTTACTGTGAATTATTCTGCATTTACTATAGCAAAATGTTTTCCAAACTTTAATCATTGGTGTTAGATAGGAACATATTCTTTCATAATACAGAAACGTTGATATAGTTTATTGTTTTGCATGTTAGAAAAAAATCTTTATTTTAATATAAGTGAACACAAATTAAGTTTTAGTTAAAATATACTGAGTCATTAAACACATATCAATTTATTAGTGGAAACATTAAAATAGATGCCTACTGTAAAAGTTCTAAAGAATATGGAAATAGTAAACCTATAAATATCTCATTAAATTTGACTTTTTATGGTTGTTAAATAGTATGTTAGAGTAAAAATTAAACATTTTTTCATCACTAAATTTTCTAGTTTATATTGAACAGATCTGAGCGACATAGGTATATGTTTAAAGATGGTTTGAAGCTATGATAGAAGGTCATCTTAATACAAGATTTGCAGCTAATGCTAGAGCAAGTAAGCCTGATTGCTGTCTGTAATGGGAGTGAACTATGTCCACTGCTTCGACAGCCTTAGTAAAATATGATGCTCACCCAAGAGAGAAAGAAACACTCCTATTTGGTTATTTCCACATTCACACATTGGCATTATTTATGTCTTTCTAGAACATATCTGAATCTGTCTTTCTTGGATGTGTTTATGCTGGTCTTCCAGCAGCAACTCTGTCACTCTGTGTATTTCTGAACATTCAGCCTTCTCTCTTCTACTGCAGAATCCAAAATTTACCACCGTCTGAAAGATCTGTTTCTATGATCTGTTTCTAATTTTCTCTGCCCCATCTCCCCCTGTCCCTCTTGACTCTTTTTCTTCTATCTCTCCATCTCTGCCACTCTGTCTCTTACTCTCTGTCTCTCTGAGTCTGTCTGTCTTTCTCTTTCTCTTTCTCTCTCTCCCTGTCTCTCTATCTTTCACACACACACACACACACACACACACAATATTGCACATACCTAACAAACAAAGCTGAAAAGTATTCAGTGAATTGCTGAGTTAAATACTTGTCATATGGCGATTTCATATTCCTAAAAAGAAAATAAAAGGCAGATACAGCAATATGTGTGTCAAAGCCCAGTGCATATATTCCTGTTAGGAGGTAGAAATTGGAGAAGCCAAAGAAGATCACAGACCAGCTAGTTTGGTGTATTGAAGAACATTTCAAAGACTATTACTCTGTATCTTCTTAAAATTGATACTTAAGTCCAGCAAACTAGCTATTCAACTTGTTGGTTGACCAGATAAACCTAAGAAAGTTTCACATCCTGCTCATAGGGGGTAGCTTGAAAGGGGCACACTGTTAAGAGTAAAAGGAGAAAATCATAAAATCAAATTAGACAATATTCCCACAGCAACAAATTAAGACATAATGATTTCTTTTGGTTTTTAGAGAACACCAACTTGTCATCAGAATTATTAAACAAGAGATAATGTGTTTCTAATTGAAATGTATCAAATGTACTTCCATTTGTACCTGCTCTGGTCACTCTTGCCATATTATTTTAATCAGATCCCTAACATTCCAATCAATACAATAGTGAGCTACCATGTGTGCTTGTGTGTGTGTGTGTGTGTGTGTATGTGTGTGTGTGTGTGTGTGTGTGTGTGCGATATTTGTAAGTATATGCTGTATTTTGGTGCCACTGACAATGCATACATATATGGAAAACCAGTTTGACTTCTACTAATTCTTTTATTACTCTTCATCTTACATCAAGAGATAGTATACCTGACAGAAATCCTAACTTGAATTTTTCATTAGAATGGCTAGTCAGTGAACCTTTGGTATCAGCCTATCTCTGCCACTACCAACCTTTATTTTTTCAACAAACATCTTTGTGGCTGCCCATTATGTGGACTATAGGTGTTCAACTCTGGTCCTTATGCTTTCCTTTTAAGCATTTCACACACTGATCTCTCTCTTCTTAACTATACATATTATTTTTAATATTTTATTTTAATATTTACTGTGTTTATATATGTAGGTACCTATAGATGCCAGAACAGAATGCCAGATTCTCTGAACTATCTGTCTCATCAACTCCACAAGTGTTCATGCAAACTTATACACACTTATATTTACATATGCATATATGCATTTCATTGACAGAGTTAAATGTTCCACAAGCAAACTCCAATGAGCAAGCCCTAACACAGTAAAAACTCGCCCACTCTAGATGAAAAAGAACCTTCAACAGTTATTGCTTTGTTGCTCCTAGAAAGAAAAAGATTCTACTTTTTTGTTTTTGTTTGTTTGTTTGTTTGTATATATTTAATAATTGTGAGGATTTTATTTTATTTTCAATATTCTTTGTTTACATTCCAAATGCTTTCCCCTTTTCCTGTTACCCCCTCCCCACATGTCCCATAATCCCTCTTCTCCCCACCTATTTCCCAATAACCCCCTCCCATTTCTCTGTCCTGGTACTCTCCTACAATGCTGGATCAAGCCTTTCCAGTACTAGTGCCCTCTCCTTCCTTCTTCATGAGAATCATTTGATATGCTAATTGTGTCTTGAGTATTCAGAGCTTCTGGGCTAATTAATATCTACTTATCAGGTGATAAGTGGATATCAGATTGCATTACATGTGTATTCTTTTGTGATTGGGTTACCTCAATAAGGATGTTACTTTCCAGTTCCAAACATTTGCCTAAAAATTTCAGGAATTCATTGTTTTTAATTGCTGAGTAGTATTCCATTCTACTATCCACATTTTTTGTATCCATTCTTCCACTGAGGGACACCTGGGTTTTTTCCAGCTTCGGGATATTATAAATAGGGCTACTATGAACATAGTGGAGCATGTGTCCTTATTGCATACTGGGGAATCCTCTGTTTATATTCCCAGGAGTGTTATAGCAGGGTCCTCCGGAATTGTCATGCCCAGTTTTCTGAGGAAACGCCAGACTGATTTCCAGAGTGGTTGTACCATCTTACAGCCCCATCAGCCATTGAGGAGCTTTCCTCTTTCTCCACATCCTCGTCAACACCTGCTGTCTCCTGAGTTTTTAAGCTTAGCCATTCTGACTGGTGTGAGGTGAAATCTCAGGGTTGTTTTGATTTACATTTCCCTAATGACTAATGATGTTGAACATTTCTTAAGGTGCTTCTCAGCCATCCGAAGTTCTTCAGGTGAAAATTCTTTGTTTAGCTCTGCACCCCATTTTTAATAGGGTTATTTGGTTCCTTGGGGTCTAACTACCTACCCCCTCGATTTCCCTTTGTTGGGTCATCTGTTGAGCCTTTTCCTGACCAAAGACCACTCCTCCCATTGATGCCCAACAAGGAATCTCTGTCACATTTTTGGCTGGAACCATGTGTACTCCTTGGGGACTAAAATAAATCATTATAAACAAGAATTCATTTTCATTTTAAGATAAGAGGCACTATCATTTTCATACTTTAAAAACTGATGTATTCAATTTTGAAAATGAAATTTAATTATCTCTCTATGGACTAAGTAAAGTGGGCATTACACTGAACTCTACTTTTAGTGAAAGTAATTTGTCACTTGGCATGATAAAGGTGGACTTGGAAGTTTTAAATATACAAAATAGTACATCTTGGAACAAATTTGACTTGACAATTCTGAAAGAAGTTAAATATTCAATGTAGCTAATTGTTATTATCTCATTCCATGTGACAACCAATATAAAAACCTTCAGCCTTTTCCATTAAAAACTACACGTGGCCAACGATGCAGAGGTACAATTATAATTTCACCAAACTCCTGAATATTTGAAACATCTGTTTGGTTTTCTGTTTTATGTAACATCAGTTTTATTCTTCATTTAACTATAATATGTATACAGTTAAAAGTACTTGGTACAAAGGCATATAACCTTATAACTCTTCAACAAAAATCTCACTGAAATGCAAACCTCCCCACCTGTCCCCCCCCCCAAAAAAAAACTAAATAAAAAAAAAAAGCAAACAATCAAAAAGCAAATCAAGGGTGATATGTAGTTGGTATTTAATAGAATATCCTTCGCTTGATCTTAGCCAAAAGGCTGAGAAGCAATGAATATTGTTAATGAAATGTTTTAATAGTTAAATTAAATGTATGCAGTTAAAATTGTCTTGTTTAGAGAATCTTTAATTTTTCTCACATGTTGAAGTGTATCTGCTACTATTTCTACAAATACTTTCATTATTTCAGATCTTTTGTCTACATCATTGTTGCTATTCAAACTTACTTTTCATGATGAGAATTAAGATCTAGATTAAATATTCTACATTTTTTCAGCTCAATTTTTAAAAAAGTAGTCTTTCTTCTGCTGTGGATTTTTGGTCTATTCATCAAACCTAAGATAACTCGAGTTTTTTAGAGTTAATCTGAGATCTTGATTCTATTACATGGATCTATGTGTCTATATCTGTGTTGGTACCATTTTGTTTTATCAGCAGAGGTCTGTGCTAGAACTTAGAATAAGGTATAATAACACTTCTAGGGATTCAGGTTTTGCTTAGGATATCTTTGGCTCCCTGTTATATTTCATATTTCCATATGAATTTTATCTCTAATTTATTGTTCTCAGCATTCACTTAAAGATGGTAAAAATACTGCAACTTTCTTTTTCTTACATATAAAGGTTATTGTTTTCCTAGACATTACCATTTATTATACGCATATTAAATTAGAAAAAATATGAGAACATTCAAAAATATCAAACAATAATTTAACAATTAGAGGTCTAATAGAGGATAAAAATAATGAAGAAAATTATATAAAATACAACTCTACTAACTCAAACATTTCAAAGTGCATTTTAAAGACAAGGTATACCACTTAATTTATTCTTTTCTGATTACTTTTTCTTATAATTCATGAAGTGTAGAACATGTGTCACACAAATCCCTGAAAGAACTTGTTCACATGGTTAGCAATTTAAAAAATCCTTTAAAGGATCTATTATCATTTTAATTATAAAATTACTTTGCAGAAGAACAAAAGCATAAATAGCCAGTCAGCATATTTATGACATTCTCTGTTGTCCTCTAATTTCAATGAGCATTGCTAATATTTTTAGTGTTGCTTTCATCATTATTTCAGTATTTACTTGTTGTTTGTTTTTGTTTTGTTTGTCTTGTGCCAGCATCTATTTATACAGATCAAGTGTTCCACCAACTGATGACTCTACCTAAGCCTGCAAAGTACTGAGATTGAAGGATTGTGGCAAGTTAGATGGCTTTTTGTTAAACATTTCTCATTTAGTGATAAAGATAAATGGTTATGTTGAATTTAAATAACTATGTGGTGGCAAGAATTCTATTGAGTAATCTGGTCAAGAATTTTGAATCCAATTTAGGTAAGTAAGATAAGAGGAAATAGTTATTACAGTAACTTCAAATTTCAATCAAATAAAATCCCATCCAGTTTTAGACCTTTTAACCTTTGCAGAATTAATTCAAAATAAATCATAATCCTAAATGTAAAATGCAAATCTATACTTATTCTTGAGTACAAAATAGGAAAACATAGCATTGGATATGATAATCCATTTATAGGTACACACTGAAAGACAAAATTCACAAAATAAGTAACTGCCAGGATGAACTTCATTAAAATGGAATGCATCTGTTGATTGAAATAAAATGAGAAAACAAGGGACAGACCAGAAATTCATCAAAACTTTTATCAAAAATGTAAAAAAGAAACAGGATTCTACCAGAAAAATTGATACTAACTAAATTTAAAATGATACAAAAGAGTTATGGAAAGTTAACAAGAACCTATGTAGCTATTAAATAAGCATAGTAAAATAAAGTAATACACAGGCTCATTTGGAAAATGCAAATGAAAACCAAAACGAAATACATTGTCCATCTATGGAAAGGCCTATGGAATACACACGGAACTAAATCACAGCAAGGCAGTTCAAAAGCTGCCCTCCCTACTTGCCAGTATGAATTCAAATGTGCAGACAATTTAGAAATGAATTTGTCTGTATAATATAAAAATGAAACTCACTCATATTCAACAACCTAAGAATAACACTTTATATTTACCCAAACAATTTGAAAGTGTTTTATCCAAATAAAGCAACATATATATTTAGATAATGTTTTTATATTCACCCTAATTAGAATGAAAATTATGTGGCTAAGAGGCAACAGTTTAAAATGATGGTGCATGCAGGGTATGAGGTTTTACAATAGTAAAATTTATTAGATGATCATAAAAGGGTTTAAGCAAGTGAAAGAATCCAACCTGTATAATATATACAGGGTATGATTCCAGATGTGTAAACAATTGAGAGGAGAAGATGGTAAAGATCTGTAGTTTCCAGGTATTGAAATAGGGAAGCTGAATTAAAAAGAATAAAGAAGGATCTTAGGTAAATACAATTATCTTGTCTGAATTATATTATAACAATTGTATAAAATGATATAACATAAAGCATAACACAGGTATGATATTATAAAGTATGGAACTTGGTTGGTCATATAAAGCTACTTGTCTTCCGGACATGAATTTGAAAGGGAGGTGATTTGTAAGGGAGACTTAGAGAACTGGTGGGAAGGAATGGAGGTGGAAATGATCCATGCATATTGTATATATAAATATGAAAGATTAAAAAATATAAATTAGTCTTCATTCTTGAAAAAATACTTTGTAACAAAACACCAAAGCAGGAAGTATATTTTCAAATTTCAACTCAACACTTATTGCAGTATGCCACACTGAATCCCAAAGGAACATTTTAAATCTATGTAATGATGCTACCTTCAGAACATGATCTAATTTACCAAACATTAATATAATTTTTATATGAAAATAAAGTTAATGTGTGCCAAAGATTCTATTTATCACATTAGTGAATGAGAGAAAAATAAAATGTTAAGATCATTTTAAGGGTCAGGGGAAGATATTGTCATAAAAATAAGAATCAACAAAACTGTCATGGTAAAGCCATTGTTTGATGTAAGAGCAGATATATATTTCTTATTTATAAAATAATAAACTTGACAGGAGATATATTTTCTTGGAATAAAAATATTTGCAAGCCTACCAGACACAGATCTACAAGCAACCTCTGCACCTACAGTATTCTAAAAGTTTCAGTGAAAGCAGGCAGGACATTACACAACTGAATTCCCTAGTAACTAATTTTACCAGTTTCTAGGATGTAGTTAATATTCATCATAACTTTCAAACTATTAGTTGAAAGTGTCTGACATGTGTATGGGACAAATATTATGTTATTATTTTGTGTATGTCTGCATGTGGGCATAGGTGTATATATTTGATTTGTGTGCACATTCGTAAGGAGACTAGAAATCAAACTCAGGTGTCACTCCTCAGGTGCTGTCTTTCTTATTGTTTGAGACAGGAACTTTCAGTAAGCCTGAGGCTAGTGAAGTCAGCAAGGAACTGCAGGGATCCCTCTTTTCTCCTTTCCTGCCCAGGGATTCCAAGAACACACAACAAAGTTTGACTTTTGTGTATATTCTGAAGACAAAATTTAGGTCTTCATGGTTTGTGCACATATTCTGGTGACCAAGTCATCTTCTAAGCACTAAATATTTTGGTTAATTTTACAGCACTTCAGTGTTTATGTTTATATCTTTATGTCAAGCGAGTATGGGTGCACGTGTGTGTGTGTGTGTGTGTGTGTGTGTGTATGAAAATGTCTGTGTATGTGAAATGTGTGTGTGTGTGAAAATGTGTGTGCATGTGTGGATGTGTGGATGTGTATAAGACTAGAACTCAAATTTTTCTGTCACTTCTGTGGAACTATCTATTTTGATTTTGAGACAGTGATCTCTCATTTGTGCCTGGGATTACAGTTGTGTGCTACCATATTCAAATTTTCAGAGGCTTATTGGGATTGAACGCCTGGCTTCATGTTTATGTGACAAAACTTTATTGACTTAGAAGGTATTTTCAACCTCTACTTATGTGCTTTTGTTTTAATATTAATTTTGTTAGTCATGTTTTGAAATAAAATGGTGCTCATAATTAAGATCAGTGTTAATTTTGTGTAATGCATGCTAATTTATCTCTACAACATCCTGTAATTTGTACGTAAAAATTGTTCTAGTTTGGATTTCACTGCTATGAGCAGACACCAGGACCAAAGCAACGCTTAATAAAAGACAACATTTAATTAGAGCTGGATTACAGGTTCAGAAGTTTAGTCCATTATCATCAAAGCATGGATCATGGCAACATTCAGGCAGGCAAGGTACTGGAGGAGGTGAGAATTCTACTATTTCATCTAAAGGAAGTCATAAATAGATTGTCCTCAGGTAGCTGCCCACCCCCACAGTCACACACTTTCTCCACTAAGGCCAAGCCTTCTCTAACAAGGCCATACCTCCTAATGCCACGCCTTGTGCCAAGCATATTCAAACCATCAAATACCACTGCCTGGCCTGCACAGCCTTATTCAAACATATGAGTCTATAGGGGCTACATTTAGTCACAGCATAATGCAAAATATGTTTACTCTAACTTCTAATGTCCCATAGTCGATAACAGTTTCAACAATGTTAAAAGTCCAAAATTCAAAGTCTATTCTGAGATTCACGTTATTTCTTAATTGTAATCCCTTATAAAACAAAACCAAAAAGCAGATTACATATCTCTAACATCACAGGATATACATTGCCATTCCAAAATAATATGTTAAAAAAAATTCTGGACAAAAGCTAGACCAAAACTCAGCCAGGAAAACTCTAAACTCTGCATCTCCAAGTCTGATAATCAATTACTTTCAGCTTTCCTGACTGCAACACAATTATTTCTCTTGGGCTGTTTCCACTCCCTATTATCAACTTTCCTTGGCAGGCTTCCCACAGCTCTGGCATTGCTAACGTCTTGAGGCCTCCAAGGCAACTTCAATCTTACAACTTCTTTCTTGTTCCAGTGTCTGGAATCCAACACATCTAGCCTTCTCAAAAGGGCTTAGGTAACATCTCCAAGTCTGTACTCTGTAGCACTCTAGGCTATGACTGACTCCACTCCACTCCACTGTTGCTGCTGTTCTCGGTGGTCATCCCATGGTATTGGCAACTCCAATACACTGGGGTCTTCCACTGCAACTAGGCTTCACAAATAGCCTCTCATGTGCTCTCTTCATGGTGCCAAGACTCAACTTCTTTGCATGACCCCTTCAGTCCTGGGCCAACAACCGCAACTAAAGCTGCACCTTCAACAATAGCCTTTTCTGGCCTCGAATAGTGCCAAGACTCAGCTGCTTTTCATGACCTCTTCATACTTTGAAATCATTATCACCTGAGTGACTCATGCACATTACCATATATGGCTGCTATCATGCAGTACAACCTTTGTGCTCTCAGAATATATTTCCCAAAAGATTTCACCTCAGTGATGATGGTCTCCTTTTAATCGCCATTAATTTCTTAGCTCCAGCTAATCAGCAACAATTGTCCTTATAATCTGTTCTAATTTTGACTCTAAAGCCATAGTCCTACGGATGGATATGCTGATTTCTTCTTTTTTTTTTTGGGATTGGAAGGAACATGCTCTCTTTTTTTTTTTTCATAAAACATCAGTAAGATATTTTCATGAGAAAAAAAAAGCCCAAACAGATTTTAGTCTCATGTTTCTATCCAAAGACACTCAAGACTAAATTTTCCCTGTCCATCACTTCTAACTGCAACTTTGTGCCCATTAATAAAGGCCAGTTTAAAGATAAAAAAAAATTAAACCATTTGTAAAAAGATTAAGCAATCAGGCTAGCAAAAGGTACTCAATACATACTTTTTCTTATATCAAACAAGCTAATATTTCAGTACAGTATAACTATATAGAATATATACAATACACGTATATTCACAAAGCAAACACTAGGCTCAGAAGAGATACAACAGTACTACTCCAGCTATGCCAGTCCCCACTTCACCAGCCTGAACCAGTTGTCATCTCATTCAAGTATAGCTTTACTTGGAGACAGTGGCCATAGCTAAATTACTTGGCATGTTTGACTTTCTACAATATCAAAAATGGTCTTAAATTTTTGCTTTGATTTTCTAAAAAAATGTACACAGGAACATGCTCTCTTATTCTATTAAATTATCACCAGCTTTCTGTTTTCCCACTCCTTTACTGCCAGAACTTGGCTGTCCTGAACACTGAGATCCACGTGCCTCTCTCCAGAGTTCTGGAATGAAAGACATGAACATCCACACCTGAACTTCAGCTTTTTTGTGCTCTGTTTCAGGCAGGCCCTAAACTCAGAGATCTGCTTCCCTATGTCTCTTGGGATTAAAGGTATCTACCATCAGACCTAGGCCTAAGGTTTTCATGGCTGGATCTGGATCAAAAGGCTGTGTCTTCCAGTCTCAAAATCTGGATCACAGGTTTGTCTTCTGTTTCTGGATTGTACTTCATTCCAGACTAAAAAAGTCCAAATGAAAACAATAACCAGGTCATAATAATGCTTAGATAAAATTCTCCCTTCTTTAGCTGCAAAAGTGTAAGTTTAGCTGGGTGGGATCTTTTTCCAAGGTCACTACTCTCTTGCTTCCATTTAATATCCTTGAGCACAGGATGTAGCTTCCTCCCACTTCCTAGTGCCCTTTACTCTTTGAACCACACATTTTGTATTTTTCTTTCTATCATTGCTATTTTTCATTAAAATTCTCTTCATAAGAGTGAACTATATTTCTCATGCACCAGCAAAGCCTCCCTGGTGACAACTATATCAGGTCTCCATGCTGTAGTGTAGAGGAATACCAGGATAGGGAAGGAGTAGAGGGTTGATTGAGGAATGGGCATGGGGGGTAAGGGGATGGCTTATGGGACTTTTAGGGCCAGGGAACCAGGCAAGGGGACAACATTTGAAATGTAAATAAAGAATACACCTAATTTAAAAAAAAGGAGTGAACTTTAGTAACCACACAACAAAATATATACAAGACTGTTTTGAGACTTCATTTATCAAAGCAATTAATCTAAATTTCTTCACCTTAGCCTCAAGCAGATTCCTCAGACAATGGCAAAAGCAGTCACATTTTTCACCAAAATATCACAAAAAGAGTCTCTGGGTCACATACTAAATGTCTTCTCTGAAACCTCTTGGCATGGGTTCCCACAGTTCAAAATACTGTGAAGAGCTCTGCCTTCCATGCTTACACTAGTCTGGACATAAACCCCAGTTAAAGCATTCAGCTGCTTTACATAGTCCCTAAATCCACATTCCTCCAAACCAAAGCATGGTCAAGTCTGTCACAGCAATACCCCAGCCCTTGGTACCAACTTTTGTCTTAGTTTTAGTTTTACTGCTGTGATCAGACATTGTGATCAACATGTCTGTTATAAAGTACAACATTTAATTGTGCCTGGCTTACAAGTTCATTAGGGCAGAAAATTGTCCAGGTAGGAATGTGCAATAGGAGGTGAGAGTTCTACATCTTCATCCAAAGGAATCCAGGAGCAGATTTTCCTCAGGAATAGGAGGAGGGTCTCAAAGCTTACCCCACAGTGACACACTTCCTCTAAAAAAGCCATACCTCCTCTAACAAGATAACACTTCCTAATAATGCCCCTCCCTGGCCCAAACATATTCAAGCCATATTCAGTAATATTTTTGGAAGACATTTTATTTACCTGGGAGAAATTATCCTTTAAGCTTGAAATATACTATAAATTGGAAAGAAAACTATCACCAAATGGAATAAATACAGAGTATTACGTGTGTTGACCAGTGGTCATAAATCAAAGAAAAATTACTATGCCTGGTCAAGTCAAGTAACCATCAAGTGTTAACAGCACTCAACAAGGTATTAGGCCTCCATAGCACCTTTTGCACCCATAATGGAGTTTTGAGTGACTTGCTCCTGTGAAGTTCTTATGTAGGGAACCGTAGCTGCTGTGGTTTCATATAGATGACAGTGATGCTATAACATACCCAGAGGAAAGTGTTTAATAGCACTTTTCCCTATCACCAATGTCTCAATCAGTGTTCTCTTGACATGAAGACACATCATAATTGCAGCAACTCTTAAAAAAGAAAACTTGTAATGAAGCCTTGCTTAAGGATCAGTGTTTAGTCCAATGTTGCCATGGCTAGAAGTGTGCAGGCCAACTTGGTGCTGGCTGGTTGTCTTAAGAGTTTGATGCCCAAATTTATAAGCAACAAGAAGTGCCACTGACTTGAGCTTTTGAAGCATAATACCCAGCTCAAGTGACAGACTTTCTCCAGTAAGGCCACACCTATTGCAAAGGGGCCATACCTTGTAATTCCTATCAATAGAACCACCCATAATGATGACATATTTAAATTTATGAGCTTGTGGAACCCATCTCTGTTTAAACCAACTCTCAGAGGCTCCTTCATTCTTCCTGACCTCACGTTAGGTGGTAGGGAATGTATCACAATTACTTTCTGTAGAGAGCCTTATTAGGGTGCCATGCCACCTGGCAGGAACTTAAGTTCCTCTTCTAGCCTTTGAGTGGGAACATCTGTGTTAGCCATCCACCTAGGGTGGAGCACTCAGACCAAGGTGAAGTCTACTGTTCTTCAAGGACTTGAAGTTTCCTGAGAAACACTAGCCACCTGAGAAGCAACTGAACAGGTTCTGTGAAGTTTCCAGCGCTTGGGGGAAGGGTTTTTCCTCTGCCGGTATTTTTGGAGTTCTCCATTAACTTTGAGTCCTTGAATAGCAGGTGTTGTTTTGGTCTCAATCTCTTTTTGCCACCTTCCCATACATCCCAGCTTCCCTTCCAGGTAACCCATTCGTTGTAATTGTGAGCAGTTACATTGAGCAAATCATTGTGCAAAATCAACTTGGGATAGCAAAGTGGGTTTTTGTTTGTTGTTTTGTTCATTTGTTGTTTTGTCTTACAAGTCTTGTTCAAAGCCCATCACTTAGAAAATTCAGAGAAAAAATTCAAGCAGGAACAGAGGCAGGATGTCTGTGGCATAACTGTTTTGTTTTTGGTGTTTTGTTTGTTTTGTTTTTGTTTTGTTTTTCTTCATTCCATAGTCTCACTCATTTTGCTTTCTTGTATAGCCCAATGTCACTGATCCAGGGATGATGAGACCACAGGGAGCTGTGGTCAGCACATTAAGACCAGTCAAGAAAATACATTAAGGATACACCCATAAATCAATCTACTGGAGAGAAGCAACACCTCAATTTAACACCCTCTTCTCAGTGCTCTAAATTTTGCCAAATTAACAAAACCTAACAAGCACAACATATACTACATATAGGTATCCTCTTTCCCCCACTGAGGATTTGGCAACTTATTCTCAGTTTAGAGCAGTAATAAATGTCTTTCCTATCTGCTGCACAGTACAAAAAGAAGCTTTTCTGTCTAAGGTTAGAAAGGGTTCAAGATATTCTCCTGGCCTTCTCTTTGGTTTACTCTAAGTTCTTCATAGTGAATGATATAAATGTCTTCTTTCTGACTAAACATTTGATCATCATGAATTCTCAGTATCTTAGGTTTTCCTGCATTTCTGCACAGGTTGGCTGAATGAGTAAAAATTTAAGTACATACAGATGCTTCATGGGAAAACTAAACGTGCTATGGCAGTCTTGAAAATTAATTAATTTAATATTATTTTTCATTGATGTTTATTTATTTAAGAAATTATTGAGCAAGAAAACATGTATATGTAATAATACAGAATATATTTTGTTCTTCTTAATATGCAATATCGAAAGCAAAGTAACATTGTAAAGTAAAAAGACTGACTTAATGGTAAGGTTTGAAAGTTGAATATTCAAGACCATAACAGCATCATTGGCTCAGCCTGTAGTCAAGGACAAAACAAAAGCCCTTTTAATGAACAGGATTGTTCACTACTGACCAACAAGATTAAATCACTATTGGTTATCAGTAAAGAAGTGATTATTATTGGCACATATACATCCAGAATGTATTTCCCAATTTGAAGATATAGTTGAATTATGCAGCAGGGAATGATTTTCAATTATGTATAACAAGTAATTTTATAACTAATATTTTTTATTTATTTTTCTGACAATACATTTTCTTATGTTGTTCAACTTCTTATGTTCTCTCACAACATGCCTACCTGTCTACCATGTTTTATGTTCTTTCTCTCTCTCCAAAAAAACCCAAAAAGAATGAAACAAAAATAAAAACAAGCCAACAAATTAAAAATCCATAACAAATCACACAAACACACACATAAATCATGAAGTCTATTTTGTGCTGACACACAAAACATGAAGTCTATTTTGTGCTAGCCAACTACTCCTGAACATGGAGCCCAACATAGAATGTAGTTAATATAATCATTTACTCTTTTTAAAAATAACTTGTGTTTGGTATACATTGTAGAATTTCTACAGTGATGGTCACATTTTTCTAATTATTTTGATTTGATCTAAAGAAATTAAAATAATGGTGTACTTTCAAATATAGTTAATTTGATTTAGTACTGAATGAATTTCCTAGTACTTAAAAAATTTATTTTAAAATTTGAACCTCAGAATATTCATCTTTGAAGACCTGTGCTCAATATATTGATAAATGAACAAAATGGTATTAACAATTTTTAATAATAATAATAATGTAGATATTTACTCTTTTATTCTGTGTGTAAAAATTTAATGAGTTATTTATTGATAAATATATTTTTGTGCATCTATATGAACACATGCCTACTGAAAGTTTGTATGAGCCTTCAAAATCCATAAGAAGAAACTGAAAATCCAGGAAATGTAAGCAATGATCCATCAGACAGGTTAGGAAACAATCCTGGATTTTGTGAAAGAATAAATACTTTTAAGTGCTAAGCCCTCTCTTCAGCCCCATATGTAGGGTTCAAAATACTTCTATGCACACGAAGTAGATGACTATTTTCAAGATTATTTTTACAAAAGTCCTATTACATTTTAATTGTCTAGATGCGATTAAACTTTTTTAATTTTTTTTCTTACTATACTTGTATTCTTCTCACAAATATAATACCAGTTTTAAGTTTAATTTTAAGAATAGTTCCATTTCATTTATTGAATTTATATACCAACATGATAAGACTTGAAAACTCTATTTTCTTTCAATAAAAGGATCATCCAGAAAAAAGTTGAAGAGTGAAATTCTGGCCCTAACTGGCATTATAAACCAAATAACTTAACAAATATTTTCAGAACAGATTTCACCCAAGTTCATAAAAGAAACACTTCTATAGCATAAATCACATATTGACCCTCATGCTCTGATAGCAGGAGAGTTTAATACACTAATATTACCAAAAGACAGTTCATACGGACAAAAACTACACAGAGAAATCCTGAAGCAATTCAAAGGTCCTAATAGTTATTTATACAATATTTCACCTAAGACAAAAAAAAATATCTTCTCAGAACCTCCTGGATCTTTCTCCAAGATTGTTCACATATTTGAAAACAATGTAAGTTTCAACAGATAACAACAAAAAATATCTTTCAAGAACTATGAATTATTGTCTTGGATATTTGTTTGGGATTGCATGTATAATCCTTGGGACATATTTCCATATTCTGATATATGCTTAATTTCTTTTTTCAAAGATATATTTTTTTCATACAATAAAAAAGACCAACACAAACTGAGAAGCCTGTGTATTGTAAAAGATATGACATTTGGAAAAAGTGTCACTCCATAAAATCAGAAAAGAATTTTACAAACTACAAAGTTATTAAAAGTATAATAGCCAACATATATAAAAAATGTAAAAGAGTAGAAATCAAGGAAACAATCCAATCATAAAATTAGGTGCAGATAAAATGAAAACACTCAAAGGTGAAAACTCAAATGTCTGAGAAACACATAAAGATACATTCAACAACTTATTCTTCAGTAAAATGCAACTTGAACTATTTTCAATTTTTTTTATACTTCTCAGAATGGCTAAGACCAAGAAAATCATTGATAACTAAAGTTGGAGAGGATCGATTCATTGTTGGTGGGAGATCAAAATTGTACAGCTATTATGAATATTGTAGTGGTATTTGGTAGGGAATGCAAACCAATATATGTCAAAATGCAGCTATATGATGCTTGGGCTTAACCAAAAAAGCTATAAAAATACAGAAAATATGGGAGTTTGTTTATACTGGCATCACTAGTGGAATTATTTTCTGCTTCCTATTATAGGTGTTTGAAATAACAACAGAATAGAGAATGACCTATACTCTAAATCCCTGACTTCACATAGGACTGCAAAGAGAATTATCAATTCTCCTTTTCTCTGTTGTGGCAATCAGATTTTATATTAAGAGTTACATTAATTCATTTGGAAATATGATATACAGTTTAAACTACTTTAGTGATACTGATGTATACTGTAAATGTATATGTTTAGACAGTAAATACCATGTATGGTCTGCTCTCATTGCAGATTTTCAAAGTTAAATTTGCTTTAAAATATATTGTTGATTTAACTAACATTAAGCAACATTTGCACATTTTATATGTATGCTTTATTGACCCATTTAGTGTAACAAATGAAACAGCCTTTTAATTTCAATTTTTTAATCTAATAGTTGAGAAATTCACAGGACACTAAGAAACAGTGCTGTTTTATTAAACATCAGCTATCTTTACGGAAACTATGTTATCTCATTTCATGTATGGAGATATATATGAATATTTATTTTGTGTTCTATATGTGTCTATTCTACTTATACAAGATAATTACATTGAACACTGTTCCGACAACATATGTTTTAATTAAATACACGTTAATTTAAGTGTTATCATTTATGATGTTTGACTTGAGCAGGAGGAATTTTCATAGTGTTTAAACTAAGCAAATGTTAATTGATTGCATAACAGCTAACCATTGTCAGTTTGCCTTGGCAGTGCCTTCTGTCTTTGGAAAATAGCACTGTTTTAGTGTGTTGCTGTGGTTTCCTTGAATACAACTACAACAGGGAAATGAGTTAAATAGTATTAGAAAGATCCATTGATTAACACCCAACTATGATGGATAAAACATTGTTCACTTGATGTTCTACCTCCTTCAGTTCTGTTATTCTACTCATATCCATGCATACTGGCCAGTGCTAATTATGACTGCATTACATCTGAAGAACAAGGCTCCTTTCTATGGAGGACCACTGTTAAACAGGGTTTTGTGTTGAGATAATTTCATTATGCTTCAAGATTTTTCAAATGGCTAATACTTACATTATCCATGAAAAATAATAATTAGCCAATATTTCTTATACCCCCTATAGCATCCTAGATAATTAAAGTTTGCCATATGGAATATTAATTTGAACACTTTAGATATTATAAACCAATGTTATTTTATCTTAAAAACACCTGCAGCAGGCTTCTTTAACTTCTGACCTGGTACTTTATTAACTTGGAGAGTTTTAAGAGGGATATGCCAGCTGCTGAGCTACAACATCTGAAAGCCAACAGGAACCTAGAAATAAGTACTGTTTCTATAGTCTTATATTTATCATCCTATGATGCCAGTTCCTTGCAAAGCACTAATGGATATGAAAAAATATTGTGTTACAGAACAGCCAGCTTTGATCATTTTTTTGAAATATTTTATAATATTAATCTTGACTATGTATTAATTGCAATCTTCAATTTAAGCTTGTGCTACATATGAAAATTCAGGTCTAGAAGTGCCATGACCTATAAATATATTTACATATTGATATTAGAAATTTTATTATAGCTCATGAAATTAAATAGCTTAAATCATTAGATATAATTAAACTTTAATCATTGAAAATTTTCATGAGTGTGTCTGAAAATGCACTTGTAAAGTTTGATCCAAATATTAACTACAAACTGGTAGTTTCTAAAGCTAACAGTGATGTAGTATGCATGTGATGATAAAACTGACATTCATTGTACAAAGTCATATCTATAATGAGAATCAGAAAGCATTATTTTTGTTATAGAGAGAAAGTAACAAGTAATACTGTTTGTTAAAATGTCATGTCTGCTCATTATATCCTTAACAATGCAATCATTTTGTGAAAGTTTACAAAATGTTGCTTATGTACTAAGCAATTAATATATTCAAGAATAGCTGAATATAGTCATAAAATGATATGAAATTATGAACTGGGATTTTAAGGCAACAAAAGAATTTCACTTCCTGACAAGTTTCAAAGCATGAAATGATCATTTGTTACTTGAATATACAGTATGCAAAATGTTTCTATTAAATAATGTTGACTTTTGCAAAAATAAAGCTTTCTAAAAGCAGATGTTCCCATATTTAGACACTTTCAGTGGAGTGTGAATATTAATATACCAAGGAATATGCTAAAAACAGTCAAAGATAGAGCCTCAACAAGATATATAGCCATTAAATGAGCTTTCAGTGCCAGGAATGGTTTAGGTCCCATAAGAACCTCACAAAAATGCAGGCCATTGCCATGATTAGGTTTCTTCCTATTGTCTTTGATCCTATGAACTAGTATTTATGGTATAGGAAGTTACTTTGCAAGCTAGCAAAGAGAAAGATAAACACCTACCAAGATAGCTATAAAACATCTACAAAATTGTTCTGTCTGGAAGATATGCTGGTACAATAATACCACAAAGATAGCAGAAGTAACCAATTAATTACTTATTTGACTTAAGTTCCACTCCATGAGATGGAATTCATAGCAACAGTGCCTGGCTTAACCTGATGGTGAGACTAGAATGACCAGAAACCCAGGGTAAAAACAAATATTACTGTTCTACAAAAGTAACATAGCAATAAATTTATTCCTATGATATTGCTATAATCATAAATCAGTTCACTGCTGTCATAATCAGAGTAATTCAAGAGTAAAACATGTGAATTCATAATGATATCCAAGACTGAACAATATGCCTAGAGAGGGAGAGATTACTTAGAACACTTAGCAGTAAAAGCGATGTCAAATCCCTTCTCTCTGAGCTCAGGGATATCTCCAAAATGAAAGCATGACACATGTATAACAGCTAAAAGGATAGAAGACACAAAGGAGTTAATAGCTTCTAGACACAGTGGGGCTGGAGCATTATGACCTCACAGAGACGGTGGCAACATGCAAAGGGTCTGCAAGGGTCTCTATCAGATAGGATTCAAAGGAGCAATGGACAAAAGTTCCATCTCTAACTTAGAAGCTATCTGCAATTCATAGTCAATTCCAAATGAAAAAAAAAATTAGTTTTTGCCAAGGGAGACTCACTGAGAAAACAATTCACTCTTAAAGGTAGGCCCCTTGCATAGATGTAGATGGTCAACACATAACAAACTCAACAGCAACTTTTGAGATATTTTTTTGGTCTCAAAATATTAAGTCGGGACAATTTTTTAACCTTGTAGGTTCATTCATATATTGTCTATAATTTTGGATGTTTCATTGGCCAATGAATTAATTATTGATAATTTCTATATTATAAAATCTCAGCAAACACCCCCGAGAGTCTGGTTGTTGAAGACATCTTTGTGTCAGGAGCTTGGCACACCAAACAATGTGGCAAAAGAAGCTTTTGTGCTGGGAAAACTTCTGGACCACCTCGTATGTAGTCCTTTATTTGGTTGACATTTTGTAGTTTTCCTACCCCACCAACAATCTTGGTATTTACCAATTAGATTGAGAAACATCTTGAATAGTAAAGCTCACATTTGGAATGGGGGTGTAGGCGTACACATTTCTTAAGGTGTTTCCTGAGAGAGTTGCTGAGAGATAATGAGGCTTCTGGCCTTATGAATGCTTTGATGCTTTCACCTATTCTGACTATAGAGATGTGCCAGAATCCATCTAGGAGAAGCTAAACACTACCATGATCTTCATGAGATTGTGCCTTCCACCATGGCCTGTAAAACTATGACAGATTTGTTCCTTTAGGCAAGGCTGAGGTGATTACATTTGAGGAAAGGTTTGTGCTATTAATATGCTTTTCCTATTATTAGATATATATATTTAATAATAGGAATATATACATAACAATCATTAATTATTAGCTCATCCTTTTGAGCAGATTTCTCTCGAATAATGAACAATGAAGATGTACTCTCTTGTAGTGATGCTATATAGAGAAATAATGACTTCTTAATTCTTTTGTTTTTATTTACTTTTTATTATTCTTTTGACTTCTTAATTCTTAAAGATGATTCTATAAGAATTCCTAAAATTATACTAGTAATTATTAAGCCTTTTATAATTGGACTTCTATTAAGTTCTTTTGATGTCTAATTGCCATGAGAACTCTGCCAGTCTTCAAATGTCACGAGTTATTTGCTTGTAAGATAGAAAGAAAGCATTTGCAATTTAGGACATATTCCAAGAGGTTGTAAAACAATTAACCAAAGGTCATAAAAAGCGAAGTAATAATTTCTTTTTTTTTATTGGATATATTTTTTATTTACATTTCAAATGATTTCCCCTTTTCTAGCCCCCCATTCCCCAAAAGTCCCAGAAGCCCCCTTCTCTCCCCCTGTCCTCCCACCCACCCCTTCCCACTTCCCCGTTCTGGTTTTGCCGGATATGCTTCACTGAGTCTTTCCAAAACAGGGGGCCACTCCTCCTTTCTTCTTGTACCTCATTTAATGTATGGATTATGTTTTGGGTATTCCAGTTTTCTAGGTTAATGTCGACTTATTAGTGAGTGCATACCATGATTCACCTTTTGAGTCTGGGTTACCTTACTTAGTATGATGTTCTCTAGCTCCATCCATTTGCCTAAGAATTTCATGAATTCATTGTTTCTAATGGCTGGATAGTACTCCAATGTGTAGATATACCACATTTTTTGCATCCGCTCTTCTGTTGAGGGATACCTGGGTTCTTTCCAGCATCTGGCAATTATAAATAGGGCTGCTATGAACATAGTAGACCATGTATCCTTATTACATGGTGGGGAATCCTCTGGGTATATGCCCAGGAGTGGTATAGCAGGATCTTCTGGAAGTGAGGTGCCCAGTTTTCGGAGGAACCGCCAGACTGATTTCCAGAGTGGTTGTAACAATTTGCAATCCCACCAGCAGTGGAGGAGTGTTCCTCTTTCTCCACACCCTCTCCAACACCTGCTGTCTCCTGAATTTTTAATCTTAGCCATTCTGACTGGTGTAAGGTGAAATCTCAGGGTTGTTTTGACTTGCATTTCCCTAATGACTAATGAAGTTAAGCATTTTGTAAGATGCTTCTCCACCATCTGAAGTTCTTCAGGTGAGAATTCTTTGTTTAACTCTGTACCCCATTTTTAATAGGGTTGTTTGGTTTTCTGGAGTCTAGCTTCTTGAGTTCTTTATATATATTGGATATCAGCCCTCTATCTGATGTAGGATTGGTGAAGATCTTTTCCCAATTTGTTGGTTGCCAATTTGTCCTCTTGATGGTGTCCTTTGCCTTACAGAAACCGTGTAATTTTATGAGGTCCCATTTGTCAATTCTTGATCTTAGAGCATACACGATTGTTGTTCTGTTCAGAAACTTAAACAACTTCAGCAAAGTGGCAGGTTATAAAATCAACTCAAGCAAATCAGTGGCCTTCCTATACTCAAAGGATAAGCAGGCTGAGAAAGAAATTAGGGAAATGACCCCCTTCACAATAGCCACAAACAGTATAAAGTATCTTGGGGTGACTCTTACCAAACATGTGAAAGATCTGTATGACAAGAACTTCAAGACTCTGAAGAAGGAAATGGAAGAAGACCTCAAAAAATGGGAAAACCTCCCATGCTCATGGATTGGTAGAATCAATATAGTTAAAATGGCCATTTTGCCAAAAGTAATCTACAGATTCAATGCAATACCCATCAAAAACCCAACTCAATTCTTCACAGAGTTAGAAAGAGCAATTATCAAATTCATCTGGAATAACAGAAAACCCAGGATAGCTAAAACTATTCTCAGCAACAAAAGAAAGTCTGGGGGGATCAGTATCTGTGACCTCAAGCAATACTACAGAGCAATAGTGTTAAAAACTGCATGGTATTGGTACAGTGACAGGCAGGAGGATCAATGGAACAGGATTGAAGATCCAGAAATGAACCCACACACCTATGGCCACTTTATCCTCAACAAAGAGGCTGAAAACATCCAATGGAAAAAAGATAGCCTTTTCAACAAATGGCGCTGGTTCAACTGGAGGTCAGCATGCAGAAGAATGTGGATTGATCCATCCTTGTCTCCTTGTACTAAGCTCAAATCCAAATGGATCAAGGACCTCCACATAAAGCCAGACATAGAAAAGAAACTGGGGAAGACCCTTGAGGATATTGGTACAGGGAGAAAGTTTCTGAACAGAACACCAATAGCATATGCTCTAAGAGCAAGAATTGACAAATGGGACCTCAAAAAATTACAAAGTTTCTGTAAGGCAAAGGACATCATCAAGAGGACAAATCGGCAACCAAAAATTGGGAAAAGATCTTCACCAATCCTACATCAGAAAGAGGGCTAATATCCAATATATATAACGAACTCAAGAAGTTAGACTCCAGAAAGCCAAACAACCCTATTAAAAAATGGCTACAGAGTTAAACAAAGAATTCTCACCTGAAGAACTTCGGATGGTGGAGAAGCATCTTAAAAAATGCTCAACTTCATTAGTCATTAGGGAAATGCAAATCAAAACAACCCTGACATTTCACCTTACACCAGTCAGAATGGCTAATATTAAAAATTCAGGAGATAGTAGGTGTTGGAGAGGTTGTGGAGAAAGAGGAACACTCTTCCACTGCTGGTGGGGTTGCAAATTGATACAACCACTCTGGAAATCAGTCTGGCGGTTCCTCCGAAAACTGGGCACCTCACTTCCATAAGATCCTGCTATACCACTCCTGGGCATATATACAGAGGATTTCCCACCATGTAATAAGGATACATGGTCTACTATGTTCATAGCAGCCCTATTTATAATTGCCAGATGCTGGAAAGAACCCAGGTATCCCTCAACAGAAGAGTGGATGCAAAAAATGTGGTATATCTACACAATGGAGTACTATTCAGCCATTAGAAACAATGCATTCATGAAATTCTTAGGCAAATGGATGGAGCTAGAGAACATCATACTAAGTGAGGTAACCCAGACTCAAATGGTGAATCATGGTATGCACTCACTAATAAGTGGATATTATCCTAGAAACCTGGAATACCCAAAACATAATGTACACATCAAATGAGGTACAAGAAGAAAGGAAGAGTGGCCCCTGGTTCTGGAAAGACTCAGAGAAGCAGTATTCTGCAAAACCAGAACGGGGAAGTGGGAAGGGGTGGGTGGGAGGACAGGGGGAGAGAAGGGGGCTTACGGGACTTTCTGGGAGTGGGGGGGCTAGGAAAGGGGAAATCATTTGAAATGTAAATAAAAAATATATCGAATAAAAAAAAAGAAAAAAAACAATGAATTCATGAAATTCTTAGGGAAATGGTTGGAACTGGAAAATATCATCTTAACTGAGTTAACCCCATCACAAAAGATCATACATGGTATGCACTCACTGATAAGCGGATATTAGCCCAGAAGCTCGGAATGCCCAAGACACAATTCCAGTATCAAATTATGTCCAAGAAGAAAGGAGAGTCCCTTAGTCCTGGAAAGTCTTGATGAAGCAGTGTAGGGGAATACCAGGCCAGGGAAAGTGGAGAGGGTTGATTGGGGAACAGGGGGAGGGGAGAGGGCTTATGGGACTTTCGGGGAGGGGAGACCAGAAAAAAAAAAGCCTTCCTCCCTTAAGTTGCTTTTGTCAGGTATTTTGCAATCTCTGTCATATATCATATCATATCATCATATCATATCATATCATATAGCATATCATATCTGTCAGTCTATCTGTCTATCTATATATTTATATATGTGCATTTTTGGTAATAAACCCAGAGATAATTAGAAAGCACCACTTAGTTTCCTGAACTGTTCTAATAAATCAGTGGTTCTTAGCCTTCCTAAATCAGTAAACCTTTCATATAGTTTCTCTATTAGTGTACCCATCCATAAAATTATGTTTACTACTATCTCACAACTGCAATTTTGCTACTGTTATGAAACATAATGTAAATATCCGTGTTTCCAAATGTTCTTAGTTGATCACTATGAGACCCACTGCTATAGACCATCATGGTAGGGAACCATAGCCAGAAAATTCCCAGAAGTTCAAAGGCCAGCCTGAAGCATACAAAATAGTAACAAAAATAAGAACAGAAAGGTTGTCTCAAGCATAGTGGAATGTATGGAGCAAAATGTCTGAGGTTGTCCAATGATCTCTTCTTGTATACTGTATTGTCAATATTGCAGCATTCACATACATTCATAAAAGTTCATATAATACAACCCCTCACATCATACTAGCATAGACATGCAAAAACTGTAATAAATAAATAAATAAATAGATAGATAGATAGATAGATAGATAGATAGATAAATAAACCAGGGACAAAGCAATAAAACAAAGTTAGAGTGCAATATGTTGATTATGAATAGTAGGCTACATGTGGAAAAGGAAGAGGCTCAGTACTAAGGTCAGAAAATTATCTCAGAAGTAACATAGGTCAACATAGCAAAAGAAATCCAACAAACATATAGCCAAAAGTTCATTAACTGAGGATAAGCATAAATCAGTTAGACTAAAATCAGAAAAAGGAAAAGGACTTTTAGTTTTACCACATTTGTTTAATATAGCATAGGGTGTCATAACTAGCACAATAAGACAAGAGATGGAATATGAATTAAGGAAGGTGCCAAAGTATCTGCACTTGCAGAAAATATGAGAGAAAGTATGTGTGTTAGTGAGTGTGTGTGAGTGTGTATATAGCACTTGTGCGTAACCTCAGAGAAGTGTCAAAATACAAAATGAGAACTGTATAATTAGTCACATTCCCACATTAGAGTAATGAATAAGAAACATGCTTAGAAAAATGTTGGAGCAATGATCTTAATCATATCTGTCACAAAATATACCTTGAAATATAATCAAGCAAGTGAAATATCTCTACAACCAAAAACTTAAAACAATACAGCAATGAAAGAAGACACTAGAAGATAAAAATCTTACTGTTGATGATTGTGAAATCAATATTGTGAAAATGACTTTCTTCCCCAAAGCAATCTGTAGATAGAAAGCTATTCCAATAAAAATTCCAAAACAATTCTTTACAGAAATAACAAAAGAAATTAAGTTCATTTGGAAACACAAAGGATCTCAAATATCCAAATAAGTTTTGAGACAATTAAAAGTTAGAATTATTTCTGTACCTGAATTCAAGCTGTATTGCAGAATAATAAAAACAGCAAAATTCTGGCACAGTGATAGACATTGTACTTCAAATAGTGAATAGAGAAAGTGCACACATGTCACACATGCGACAGTCATGTGATTTTTGATACAAATAAAATAATATTGGATAAAAGAGAGTGAATGTTTCAGAAGCTGAACATGAATATCCCTATCACTCCTCCCCCACACAAATCACATCTTAATAGACCAAAGACAAGAATATGAACCTGGGAAAAGGAAATATGTATAATATTTCAAAATGCAGATACATGTATAAAGACAAATGTTGCATTTCTTTCTCGTGCATTTTGTAGCATATTCAGTTTTTACATTTGTGTGATGAAATTGGAGTGGCTATCTGTAGAGGCCAAGAATTAGGCAAAGGTTAAGAGAAGTGTTAGTTGGAAATAAAAGCACAAAAATCACTTGTGATGTAGAAGAACAGGGGAGGCATACAGAAGTCAGAACATTTAACAGTTAAGGAGTATAACAAAAAAGGGAATGTATTTGTTGGGAATATTAACCCAAATCTAGGATATATAAGATTTAATGTAATCTTGACTGCTATTTTAAAATATAGTATTAAAGGGAAAAGAAGAAGAAGATAAATGTAAATTGAAGTGCCATGCATGAGTGGCTCTCAGAAGTCATAAGCTACTAAATGAGAACCCTAGCATTGCTTTGGGTCCCCTGACTTCCATTGTTTGGCTCTGCCCCCACCCTTCTGTCCTAAGGAGTCTTACTAGACGCCTACTAGCATCCTTCTTCCTGGTAAAGGCCTACAGGAATGGAGGTGGCCAAGAACATGCAACTTGGAAAACAGTGTCATACCAATCTCTTGCCAGACAGTTCCTCCTGAAGCACAGCCAGCAGATGTGAGTTGTGTGTGGTCCCTTGATTTGCATTATCTGGCCCTGGGCTTGTGCTGTCTTCCTGAAGAGATGTGGGAGATCTCAGACACATCTCCCTGGTTCTCCCATGGAGACCTGCGGGAAACCCTAGGAAGAAGAAACTTGGAAACTTCTATAGCCTATTCTTAGCAAGTTGGGTCTCCTGACTTCCATTCTCTGTCCCAGGGATCTCCCTGCTTCCTAACAAGTCTTGCTGGCATCAGGATCATAGAACCAATATGAGGTCATACCAAATGGCTAAAGGATAGCATAAGAACACAATCATCAAGAGCATGGGAAAATACGGAACCACCAATGCCCAACTGTCCCGCTACAGCAAGCCCTGGTCATCCTAACAACAGAAACACAAGAAGATGGATGTAAACCCAATGTCATGAAGATAGTAGACATCTTTAAAGAGGAAATGAAAAATTCATTAAATAAATGCAAGAAAATACAATCTAACATGTGAAGGAAATAAGTAAAAATGTCCACGAATTGAAAATTTAAATGAGAGCAATAAGGAAATCACAAACTGAAGGAATCCATGATATGGACAACCTAAGAAAGAGAACAAACACAGCATCACCAACAAAACACAAAAAGATGGAAGAGAGAATCTCAGGCATAAAAGACATAATAGAAGAAATGAATAGATACATCACTCATAAAAAATGCAAAATCTAAAAACAGTTCACAATAGAAAACATCCAGGAAATTTGGGACACAAAGTCTATCCTACACCCATAAGTATGGCTAATATAAAAAATTCAAGTCATTCTGTTGGGTCTTCTTGTAGAGTCCCTATTGGTTACAGGTTCCTTAATTCTTCCTCCAATTCTGGGATAATACTCCCGACATCTGTTCAAAGTTTGGCTGTGGGCAACTGCTCTATTTCAGTCAGCTCCTGGATAGAGCCTTTCAGAGAACTGCCATGCTAGTCATGTCAGCAAGTATAAGAGATATCAGGGACTGGTGGTTGCTCTTGGAAGATCTCAGAGATAAGTCACACACTAAAGAGCATATCTGGGCTAGAAGGAGACCTCCCAACACATACGTAGCAGATATGTGCAATCTCCATGTGGGTCCTCCAAGAATTGGAGTGAGGACTGTGTTCCTAACTCTGCTGCCTGTCTGTGGAATTGTTTCCCAACAGGGATGCTTTGTTTAGTCTTAGTGAGAGAAGATGCAACTAACCCTGCTGAGAAATGATGTGCCAGGGAGTGGGGATTCCCTGAGGGGGCCCACACTCACATAGGGGGAGAGAGGAGATGGGAGGAGGGATTCTGTGAATGTGAGAAAAGGATGGGGGCAGCAAGTGTGATGTAAAAATAACAACAACAATATTACAAATAACCACAAATTCAAGTGAGAATACATTATGCTGAAAATGTAAAGTGAGGGGAACATTTCTCCATTGCTGGCAGGAGTATAAACTTGTACAACCATTCAGGAAATCAATTTGGCATTTTCTCAGGACACTGAATAGTTCTACCTTTAGACTTAGCTGTAACACTCCTGGACATTTACTCAAAAGATGTTCCAACCTGTCACATGGACACTTGTTATGCTATGCTTATAGCAACTTTATTTGTCGTAGCCCAAAAATGGAAATAACCCAGATGTCCTCAACTGAAGATTGAATAAAGAAAGTGTGTTCATCTCCTGAATGGAAAACTACTCAGATATCAAAAATAAGGACATCATGACGTCTGCAGGTAAATCATGGAGCTAGAAAATATGACACTGAGTGAGGTAACCCAGATCCAAGAGGATATGTTATGCATGGTATGCACTCACAGTTGAGTAGATATTAGCTATGAAATACAGGATCCCCAGGCTACAATCCACAGACTCAAAGAAGCTAAACAAAGAGAATGTTACAAGAGAGGATACATGATTCTCACTCAGAGCTGGAAATAAAAAGGTCATCAGAAGTGGACAGAAAGAGGGAACTTGGTAGGAGAGAGGATGAGGAGGAAACAGTAACACATAAGATGCATCAGCATAGGGGAATTCCAAGGTGGGGAAGAGGGAGTGGGTGAGCTGGTGAGCAGGGGGGGCAGGATAGGATAGGGTGTTTTTGGAGGAGAAACCAGGAAAGGGGATAATATTTGAAATGTAAATAAAGAAAATATCTAATAAAAGTAAGATTTTGGTAGAGTCAAGGAATGAGAGACAGGAGAATGAATAGAAATCTCAGAATGAGGGGGAGGAGGAGAGGGCATCTCTAGGATATGGGATGGGAGAAGCTCCAGGGAGTCTAGAAGGGTGATTCTAGCTGAGACTCCTAGAACTGAGGGATATGGAGACTGAAGTAGTAACCTCTTGTAGCCTGGCTGGAGTCTCAGTGGAGGGAGAAAGACACCAAGTCACCAACAAAATCTTCAATCTACAAGAATTTTCTTGACTTCAAGATTTGTAGAGACAAATATCTCACAGACTGAAAGAATGGCCAAACAATGACTGACCAAACTTGAGATCCATACCATGGGCCAGAAACAATCCGTGATGCTATTAATGATATTCTGCTATGCTTGCAGAAAGGAACCTACCATAACTCTCCCTCTCAGACTCTCTACCTGGCATTGGACAGAAACAGATGCAGAGACTTAACAGCCAAACATCAGATAGAGGTCAAGGATTCTTATGGAAGAATTGGGGGAAGGATTGAAGAACCTGGAAAGGTTCCTATAAAGGACCTTATTAAAAAAAAAAAAACAGATTCAACTAATCTGTACCTGTGCTGGATCCTAGAGACTGATTCACCAACCAAAGAGAATTCAAAGTCTGGATCTAGCCTCTTTCCCACACACTTATATAGTAGATGTGAAGCATAGTCTTCTTGGGGGACCCCAACAACTGGAGCAGGGGTTTACCCTGACTTTGTTGCCTGCCTATGGTTCATGTTTTCCATCTTGTCTACTTTGTGTGGCCTCAATGTGAAAAAAAAATGTACCTTGTCCTGCTGTGTCTTGAGGCACGAGTGTGGTGGGTTGGTGAAGGGTAGGGGTTGGGGAATATGCTGTTTTCTGGAGGCGACCTGTGATCAGGATGTGAAGTGAATAAATATATAAGTTAATAAAAGTAAAAAAATCTCAGTGTAGATAGAATACTGGATAATTCTTTATATATTCCCCATCAGGGTGACTTAGGGGCCCTGATGTTGAATATTATTGTTTCCCTCCATTGTTCACAATAATTAGACATTTAGCTTATATTGTTGAAAAAGTCAAATACTTTGGTTTTAGACTACAGGAAAATTAGGCTGAATTGAGCTGAAAATTTGATAGTTTCTCACTAGGTTTGATGGGTCTTGGGGGTATTATGTAGACTGGAGGGAAGGGAACAATGGAATGTCTTATTTGGCAGTAGACTCTGTGCTGTGGTATTGACCTTCTAGGAAAGTGTGCCTCCTGTGAAATAATGACTGCTGTGGAAGTAACAAACCTATATTTATTTGAATTAATATCTATTACAGTGAAGATAAATCATACTCAATATTGTTACACTTATCTATAATTCATACATAGGTTGTACAAATTCTCAAGAGGTAAATCTTCAATTATTGTTTTGTTTAAAGGACATATTTCTAAATGACCATAAACATGTGTGTTTGTACTGATATTTTCTTGTTGTTTTCAGCTTAGACAAGGGAAATTTCACTCTCAGTGAGTATTAGTAAATCCAGACATAAAGTCAGAAGACGTGCTTAGAACAAGCAATGTTGTTTTTTTTTTTTTATTTTTAAATTGGTTATTTTATTTACGTACATTTGAAATGTTGTCCCCATTCCTGGTTTCCCCTCTCCAAAGCCCCTATCCTCTCCCTGTCCCCTGCTTCTATGAGGGTATTACGACACCCACCAGCCCACTCCTGCCTCCCTGTTCTGGCATTCCCCTACACTGGGGTGCTGAGCCTTCATAGGACCAAGGGCTTTCCCTCTCACTGATGCCGGATAAAGCCATCCTCTGCTAAATATGCAGCTGAGGCATGGGTCCCTCCACATATATTCTTTGGTTGGTGGTTTAGGCCCTGGGAGCTCTGGTTGATTAATATTGTTGTTCTTCCTATGGGGTTGCAATCCCCTTCAGCTCCTTCAGTTCTTCCCCTAACTCCTCCATTGGGGTTCCTCTGCTCAGCTGGACCATTGGATGCAAGCATCCACATCTGTATTTGTCAGGCTCTGGCAGAGCATCTCAGGAGACAGCTATATCAGACTCCTGTCAGCAAGCACTTCTTGGCACTAGCAATAGTGACTGGGTTTGGTGGCTGCATATGGGATGGATTCCCCAGGTGGGGCATTTTCTGAATGGCTCTGCTCCACACTTTTCCCCTGTGTTTACTTTAGACTAGTAACCTTTGAATGTTCTATCCTATATAGACTTCTATAACTGGCTCCTCTGTTTATGTAATATTTTCAAAGAGGTTGTAGAATTTAAGTATCAGGTTATAAAGCAGAATGCTATAGAATGCCATTTTCTAGACATAATAGAGTTGCTATGATAATGAAATTGTCACTGTACAAGACTTGCCCAAGACTTGCCCAAGATGCTGCAAGCAGTGATCTGTCATGGAGGTATATTCCTCCCAAAGTAACATGATTGGAGGAGGTCAAGACCAGTTTCTCAGAATCAGGTCCCTGATATTGTACCCATGCTCAGCAAAATACTCTCTCACCCAAGCAAGAATAACTAAACACATTGGGTCACAATAAAATAAATTAAATAAAACACACAGCTTGCAGGAGTTTGACAAGTAGAGTTCTGAAGAAGAGAGTCAAGGAAGAGAGGATAATACTCACATAAATGATCAAAGTACAGTACAGATATTTATGTGCAATATTTTCAAATAATGAATCGTAATTTCACATTAGTTAGAAAATAAAAATCTTGAAAAGAAATTAAATTTTATCATAAGCACTTGTTAATTGTGTACTTGAGTTGTTCTCAGTGCAATATTTCCATAAATGCATATTGTCTTCTGTGATATTAGATTACATTTATTTCTTCCCCTTACTAATGCATACATTTTTTGTTGCATGCAATAATCAATCCTATATTTAGGCTGACTTTTGTCAACATTTATAGTCAAACCACCTATGGCGCTTGTCTTTTAACGTCTTGATTGTTGCCCTAAACGAAATATACAATCAGTCCATAAGCTTTGCTGCAAGTGACAGGATTCTCTTTTTCTCTACAGCTGTACAGTATAGTGTGATGTACTGTAATTTATCCACTTACCAGTTTCTAAGTGCTGAGAAGAGTTTCATAGTGCAGCTAAAGGGAGGTTTTTGCAATAGTGGTGGGCCTTCAGGAAGCACTTTGTTTGGCAGATTCCACTCCAAAGCAAAATACATGGAGAAGGCATTTGATCAAACCCCAGCCTCAGGTTTCCATTTTCTTCTGTGAAAAAGGTGTGAGATATATTTTTTTAAAAGCTTAGTTATCCACTTAATAAGCCTGAAATTAGTGCAGCTGTGAGAATATCAAGACCATTTGGTCACTCTTTTATTTCTTGGAGTCTAACAGCTTTAATGACTTCTGCCTCCTCAGTGACTAAGGCATGAATTACAATAACCACTTAGGAAACAGAATACTAGTGGACAAATTCATTAAAAAGAAAAGAAATGTTATATTTTAGTTTATTGCCCCCAGAATTTTTGTGGTGAAATAATTTGACAAATGCAAAAAACATGAGTGTGAAAAGTTCAGTCTCCAATAATAACAAATTACAAAAATAAGTACATTTTTTCCTAAAACATTTTCATGCATGGACAAATCTGAATAAGCAAAAGAAGAAACAAAATGAAAATGTAGAACTTTTATAATAAGAAAACATGGAAAAATTGTTAAGTGTGTGAAAATGCATTTATTTGGGCTGGAGAGATGGCTCAGATGGAAGAGCACTGGCTGCTCTTCCATAGGTCTAGAGTCCAATTACAAGCATCCACATGGTGGCTCACAACCATCTGTGATGGGATCCTATACCCTTTTCAGATGTGTTTAAAGACAGATATAGTGTACTCATATACATAAAATAAATCTTGAAAATATGCATTTCTTTGTAAATATAGGAAATTTTAATCATATATTAAACATTTCAAAATCACTATATGTGTTTGGTGTGTACCTGCATGTTTGTGTGTATGTGTGTGTGTGTGTGTGTGTGTGTGTATGTATGTGTGTGTGTGTGTGTGTGTGTATGTATGTGTATGTGTGTGTTTGAGGCTGTTATCATAGATTATGCTTATTCTAGTTGAATAACTTGATAAGTATACCCTTCCAATTACTACATTAGGTACATACTAAAGCATATTCTCTGTCATGAGCAATTAGACAATGTGACACCATCAGTTTTTTTATTCGATATAATTTTTTATTTACATTTCAAATGATTTTCCCTTTTCTAGCCCCCCACTCCCCCGAAAGTCCCGTAAGCCCCTTTCTCTTCCCCTGTCCTCCCACCCTCCCGTTCCCACTTCCCCGTTCTGGTTTTGCCAAATACTGCTTCACTGAGTCTTTCCAGAACAAGGGGCCACTCCTCCTTTCTTCTTGCACCTCATTTGATGTGTGGGTTATGTTTTGGGTATTCCAGTTTTCTAGGTTAATATCCACTTATTAGTGAGTGCATACCATGATTCACCTTTTGAGTCTGGGTTACCTCACTTAGTATGATGTTCTCTAGCTCCATCCATTTGCCTAAGAATTTCATGAATTCATTGTTTCTAATGGCTGAATAGTACTCCATTGTGTAGATATACAACATTTTTTGCATCCACTCTTCTGTTGAGGGATACCTGGGTTCTTTCCAGCATCTGGCAATTATAAATAGGGCTGCTATGAACATAGTAGAGCATGTATCCTTATTACATGGTGGGGAATCCTCTAGGTATATGCCCAGGAGTGGTATAGCAGGATCTTCTGGAAGTGGGGTGCCCAGTTTTCGCAGGAACCGCCAGACTGATTTCCAGAGTGGTTGTACCAATTTGCAGGGTAGACTGGGGGGAGGAATAAAATCTGGTGTAAGTAAATAAATTAATTAGTTAAAAATAGTATCAGAATTAAGCTATGAAGTAGCAATGAAAATAATTTTATGTGGCTGAGGACCATCCTCTGCCACAGAGCACAATTTCTAGGTGGTACAGGGAGATAGCTAACCCCCCAGGAAGGCAGAGAGGTCTGAGAGCACAGGTAGCTTCCCCCCTGGTGCTCAGAGTAACCTGCCTGGAACCCTCAGGTGGGAGACTTATGGTTTCTGTCTCCAGCTGGGGACCATCCTCTGCAACAGAGTGCCATATCCAGGTGGCACACAGAGATAGTTGAACACCCAAGAGGGTGAAGAGGCCTCTGAGCACAGGTAGGAGCACCCCTGCTGCTCAGACAAATTTTAAAGCTTAAAGCACACATTGTACCTCACACAATAATTGTGGGTGACTTCAACACCCTACTCTCCTCAATGGACAGACCAGGGAAACAGAAACTAAACAGAGACACAGTGAAACTAACAGAAGTTTTGGACCTAATGGATTTAATAGATATCTATAGAACATTTCATCCTAAATCAAAAGAATATACCTTCTTCTTAGCACCTCATGGTACCTTCTCCAATATTGACCATATAATTGGTCACAAACAGAACTCAACAGATATAAGAAGATCAAACTAATTCCTTGCCTCCTATCAGCTCACTATAGATTAAGTCTGGTCTTCAATAGGAACAAAAACAACAGAAAGCCCACATACATATGGAAGCTGAACAATGCTATACTCAATGATACCTTGGTCAAGGAAGAAACAAGGAAAGAAGTCAAAGGCTTTTTAGAATTTAATGAAATTCTATAAATTCATTAATAATGAAGGAACAACATACCCAAACTTATGGGACACAATAAAAGCACTGCTAAGAGGAAAACTCACAGCTCTGAGTGCCAGCAATTAGAAGCTGGAGAGAGCATTCATGAAGAGCTTAACAGGACACCTGAAAACTCTAGAACAGAAAGAAGTAAATATACCCAAGAGCAGTAGAAGGCAGGAAATCTCCAAACTCAGGGCAGAAATCAACCAAGTAGAACTATACAAAGAATCAACAAATCCAGGAGCTGGTTCTTTGAGAATATCAACAAGAAAGGTCAACCCTTAGTCAGACTAACCAGAGGGCACAGAGACAGTGTCCACATTGACAAAATCAGAATTTAAAAGGTAGATAAAACAACAGATACTGAAGAAATTTAAAAAATCATCAAAATCTTACTACAAAAGATAATTTCAACACAATTGGAAAATCTAGATGAAATGGATAATTTTATAGACCAATACCAAATACCAAAGTTAAATCCAGATAGACTAAAGATAGAATGTCTAATCAGTTCCATAACAACTAAAGAAATAGAAGCAGTCATTGAAAGTCTAGCACAACCCCAAAATGCAGGACCAATGGTTTTAGTGCAGAATTCTATCAATCCTTCAAAGAAAACCTAACACCAATTCTGAAGATTCAACAAAATAGAAACAGAAGGAACACTTTACAACTTGTACTATGAAGCTACAATTACACTGATACAAAAGCCACACAAAGATCCAACAAAGAAAGAGCACTTCAGAACAGTTTTCCTAATGAATATTTATGCAAAAATACTCAATAAAATTCTTACGAACTGAATCCAAGAACACATCCAAACCTTGATCAAGTAGGCTTCATCCCAGTGATGTAGGGATAGTTCAATAGACAGAAATCCATCTACATATAAAACTCAAAAGAAGAAAACACATAGGCATTTCATTAGATGCTGAAAAAGCATTGGACAAAATCCAGCATCCTTTCATCTTAAATGTCTTGGAAAGATCAGGAATTCAAGGCTCATACCTAAACATAGTAAAAGCAACATACAGCAAACCAGTAACCAACATCAAATTAAATGGAGAGAAACTTGAAACAATCCCACTAAAATCAGAGAGCAGAAAAGGCTTCCCTCTCTTAATATCTATTCAATATAGTACTCAAAGTTCTAGATAGACAACAAAAGGAGGTCAAAGGGATACAAATTGGTAAGAAAGAAATCAAACTATCTCTATTTGCAGATGCTATGATAGCATACTTAAGAGAACCAGAAAACTCCACCAGAGAACTTCTACAGCTGATAAACAACTATTAACTCAAATCAGTAGCCTTATTATACTCAAAGGAAAACAAGGCTGAAAAAAAATTAGGGAAACGACACCATTCACAATAATCAAAAACAATATAGAGTATCTTACTGTGACTGTAACCAAACAAGTGAAAGATCTTTATGCAATGACTTCAAGTCTCTGAAGAAAGAAATCAAAGACCTCAAAAGATGGAAAGATCTCCCTTGCTTAGGATTGACAAGATTAATATAGTAAAATGGCTCTTGACAAAAGCAATATAAAGATTCAATGCAATCCCCATCAAAATTTCTGCTCAATTCTTCATAGAGTTAGAAAGAGCAATTCTCAAATTCAACTTGGATAACAAAAAAACCCAGGATATCTAAAATTATTATAACCAATAAAAGAACTTCTGTGTGAATCAGTATGTCAGACCTCAAGCAGTACTACAGAGCAATAGTGGTAAAATCTGTACGATATTGGTACAGTGACAGGCAGGTTGATCAATGGAATAGAATTGACCCAGAAATCAACCCACACACCTATGACCACTTGATCTTTGACAAAGGAGCTAAAATCATCGAGTGGAATAAAGAGAGCCTCTTCAAAATGTGGTGTAGTTTTTAACTGGTGGTAAGCATGCAGAAGAAGGCAAATTGATCCATTCTTATCTCCTTGTACCAAACCAGGGACTAAACTCCCAACAAATTGGGAAAAGGTCTTTAGGAATACTACATCTGACAGAGGGCTAATATCTTATATATAAAAATAACTCAAGAAGTTAGATTCCAGAGAATCTAATAACCCTATCAAAAATGGGGTACAGAGCTAAACAAAAAATTTTCAACTGAGGAATATTGAATGGCTAAGAAGCACCTAAAGACATGTTCAACCTCCTTGTCAGCAGGGAAATGCCAATTAAAACAACCCTGAGATCCCACCTCATGTCAGCCAGAATGGCTAAGATAAAAAACTCAGGAGAAAGCAGGTTCTGGAGAGGATATGGAGAAAGAGGAACATTCCTCCACTGCTGATCAGATTGCAAGCTGCAAAAACCACTCAAAATGAGTTTGGTGATTCCTCAGCAAATTAGACATAGTACTGCCTGCGGACCCAGCTATACCACTCCTGAGCATATACCCAGATGATTCTCCAGCGTATAATAAGGACACATGGTCCACTGTGTTCATAGAAGCCCTATTTATAATAGCCAGAAGCTGGAAAGAACCCAGATGTCCCTCAACAGAGGAATGGATACAGAAAATGAGGTGCATTTACATAATGGAATATGACTCAGTTATTAAAAGCAATGAATTCATGAAATTGTTGAGCAAATGGATGCACTTAGAAAATATCATCCTGAGAAAGGGAATCCAATCACAAAAGAACACACATGGTATGCACTCACTGATAAATGAATATTAGCCCAGAGGCTTGGAATACCCAAGATACAATTCACAAACCAAATGAAGCTCAAGAAGAAAGAAGAATAAAGTATGGATACTCTTGTACTTCTTAGAAGGGGGAACAAAATACCCATAGGGGGTGTATACAGAGACAAAGTGTGGAGAAGAGACTGAAGGAAAGACCATACAGAGAATGCCCACTTAGGGATTCATCCAATATACAGTTACAAAACCCAGACTCCAATGTGGATGCCAACAAGTGCTTGCTGACAGGTGCCTGATATAGCTGACACTTGGGAGGCTCTGCCAGTGCATTACAAATACAGACAGGATCACTCTCAGTCAAACTTTGAACTAAGCACAGGGTCCTCAATGTAGCAACTGGAGTAAGGACCCAAGGAGCTGAAGGGGTTTGCAGTGCCTTAGGAGGAACAACAATATGAAACACCCAGTACCCCCCAGAGGTCCCAGGGTCTAAACTACCAACCAAAGAGAACACATAGAGGGACCCATGGCTCCAGATGCATATGCATCAGAGGATGGCTTTGTTGGACATGAAAGGGAGGAGAGGTCCTTGGTCGTGAGAAAGCTAGATGCTCCACTGTAGGGGAATGCCAGGACAGGGAAGCAGGAGTTGCATTGGTGAGCAGGGGAAGGGGAAATGGGTTAAGGGGTTTTCTGGAGGAAACCAGAAAAGGGGACAACATTTGAAATGTAAATAAAGAATATATCTAATAAAAAATAATTTTTCGGTTAGGGGTCACCAGGACATGTAGCATTATATTAAAAGGTTTCAGCATTATGAAGGTTGATAGTCATTGTTCTAGAGATTTTTGCTATCTCATTATATTATTAATGGATAAAATTATTTCACACATATACACAAACACACACACATATGTATGTATATACATATATGTATATATTCTAGCTTTTTTCTCAGTTTATGAAGTTATAATGTGTTAGCTTTTCTTTCTTATGTCAATTGTATGAAGTAATAATCCATTATATTACCTATAATATTTAATGAAAGCTAAGTATGATGCGATATACTTAGGAATGATTTAATCCATGATCAATTAAATGAATTGATTTTAAATTTGAGATACGCTGGCTTATACTGGCTGTGAAACTCTGTAAAGTACAGTAAATCTGTTTATTAATGATTCAAAAATGAAAAGGGAGAAGAAAATGACTTTTAATCTCAAATTGGTCTCTGCCTAATGCATCTACCACTTTCCAATGGTAGCAATCATCAACCCCAAAATAGCTAAAAAAATGACTTTAGGGAAATACCAATGATCCAAAATATAGAAGACTGACTACACACTTCACCTTTCATGGATAAAGCAAAAGTAAGTATTTCCAAGTAATTACAAAACAATCACTCCAAATATTATTTATCTGTATTTGACAAGTAATCATTTATGTAATTCATGCACTGTACATTTATGTTTGAAAACTGTAGCATATAAAATATTCAATTGTTTGCAACATTTTTAAACTTATGAACTTTACCAAAGTTTTTAAAGTTTTTATGTTTTCAATTATAGTATATATAAAATGGACCAATTACAATAATTTAAATATTATACTATCTGGTTTCAAGGAATGTATAATTGGTTTGATGCTAACTACTTTAAAAAAACACTTTTGAAGGATTTCCTTATGATGTTGATCAAGTATGGTCAATAATAATAGCTTACTTTCTTTTTTTTCAAGCTCTAACATTTTATTTAGTTTTTTTATTCGATATATTCTTTATTTATATTTCAAATGATTTCCCATTTCCTGGATCCCGCCTCCCCAAAATTCCCATAAGCCCACTTCCCTCCTCCTGTTCCCCAATCCTGTTGCCCTATCCTGGTATTCCCCTACACTGTTGCACTGAGCCTTTCCAGGACCAGGGGCCTCTCCTTCCTTCTTCTTAGGCTTTATTTGATATGTGAATTGTCTTGGGTATTCCAAGCTTCTAGGCTAATATCCACTTATCAGCAAGTGTATACCATGAGTGTTATTTTGTGATTGGGTTATCTCACTTAGGATGATATTCTCCAGTTCCATCCATTTGTCTAAGAATTTCATGAATCCATTGTTTTTAATTGCTGAATAGTACTCCATTGTGCATATACATCACATTTTCTGTATCCATTCCTCCGTTGAGGGACATCTGGGTTCTTTCCAGCTTTTGGCTCTTATAAACAGGGCTGCGATGAACATAATGTAGCATGTGTCCTTATGACATGCTGGGGAATTCTCTGGGTATATGCCCATGAGCGGTATAATGGAGTCCTCCGGTACTATCATGCCCAGGTTTCTGGGGAAACACAAGCCTGACTTCCAGAGTGGTTGTCCCAGCTTTCAATCCGACCAGCAGTGGAGGACTGTTCCTCTTTCTCCATGTTGAACATTTCAGGTTGAACATTTCTTTAGGTGCTTGTCAGCCATTTGATATTCCTCAGTTGAAAATTCTTTGTTTAGCACTGTACCCCATTTTTAATAGGGTTACTTGGCCTCTCTGGAGTTGAACTTCTTGAGTTTATTGTATATATTAGATATTAGCCCTCTGTCAGATGTAGGGTGGATAAAGATCTTTTCCCAATTTGTTGGTTGCTATCTTGTCCTATTGACTCTGTCCGTTGCCTTACAGAAACTGTAATTTTATGAGATTCCATTTGTCAATTCTTGATTCTGGAGCATAAACTGTTGGAGTTCTGTTCAGGAAAATTTCCCCTGTGCCCATGTTCTTGAAATTCTTAGGGACTATGGGTGGAACTAGAAAATATCATCCTAAGTGAGGTAACCCAATTACAAAAGAACACAAATGGTATGCACTCACTGGTAACTGGATATTAGCCCAGAAGCTTGGAATACCCAAGACACAATTCACATATCAAATGATGCCCAAGAAGAAGGAAGAACAAAGTATGAATACTCTGGTCCTTCTTAGAAGCTGGGGGTAGGGGTGGGCAAAATACTCACAGAAGGAGGTACAGAGACAATGTGTGGAGCAGAGACTGAGGGAAAAACCATCCAGATACTACCAGGGATCCATCCTATATGCAATTACAAATCCCAGACACTATTATTGATGCACACAAGTACTTGCTGACTGGAAGCAGATATAGCTGTCACCTGGGAAGTTCTGCTAGTGCAAGACAAATACAGAGGGGTACACTCTCAGCCAGATTGAACTGAGCATAGGATCCCCAATGGAGGAGCTAGAGAAAGGATCCAAGGTTCTGAAGGGATTTGCAGCACCATAAGAGGAACCACAATAGGAGCCACCCAGTACACCCAGAGCTCTCAGGGACAAAGCCATCAGCCAGATAGTACACATGATGTTACCCTTGGCTCCAGATGCATAGGCACCAGAGGATGGCCTTGTTGGACATCAAAGGGAGGGGAGACGCCTGGTCCTGGAAGGCTCCATGCATCAGTGTAGGGGAATGCCAGGACAGGGAAGCAGGATGGGGTTGATTGGGAAGAGAAGATGGTTTATGGAACTTTAGGGGTGTGGGGGAACCAGGAAAAGGGAAATCATTTGAAATGTAAATAAAGAATATATCTAATAAAAGCACAAAAAAAGAGAACAGTATTTTCTTGTCTTTCTGGTACCATTACTGTAATGGTTATTGAACCTGTGATATAATCATGTCTCACAGAGAGAGAGAGAGAGAGAGAGAGAGAGAGAGAGAGAGAGAGAGAGAGAGAGAGAGAGAGAGAGAGAGAGAGAGTTTACATGTAGGCACTATGTTCTTTTATTTTCTGTAACTTGACAAATTATTTATGTATTATTCACCATCTACTGTAAATAGAATTTCCATAGACCATTTATAAATAAGTCATCAGTAACTGTTTCAAAACTATCTCCAATTAGCTGAATAGTAGTTTAGATTTTCCTCTAGTACAAATGTCTTGTGAAACCTTAGTTTCTTTTCCTGGTAATGGCACCATGTTTGGGTTTTGTCATTTAGATCCAATCTTAAATCTGAACATAAAATGGTGACTTTTTGTATGTTATTTGTCTTATTAATGCACCACTGGGAAGGTCTTTTTAGGATAATAATTATTGTATCTTGCAGAGTATATAGCTGGGTAAGAGAGATAATAATATTTCTCCTGTGGTAGCATGGATAGTACCCTCCAGAACTATCTTTCAGGTCAGGTCTGTAACAGCTTAAATTTTTCATGTTCTATGAATCATGTATGTTTTATCTCAACAATAAGGTTATGATAGCAACTTCAAGAATAGCAATAACCTGTTATATTTGAAGTTCTATTATATATCTCTGTCCAGTTGCTTTAGAGAGGAAAACCATTTATAACATCAGGCTTATTAATTGCTATTTTGTGACTATTTTTATATACAGTGTAATAAAATCATTGAATATATGATATTTCCTCTACTATGGCTACAATATCCATAACTTATATATAAGTTACAAGATAGTAGGTAAAAATGAATAATGAAATTATGCAGAAATAGATTCCATGCTTACATTGATATAGTTTTACTTCTCAATATTTAGATATAATTCTCCTTGTCTCAGCTTAAATGAGAATCAGAGAGTTTTAATTTTATATTTCTCCTACTTATGAAAAGTTTTAATGCATATTACCCTCCTGCTGGGACTCCCACATGGGGATATTCTGATGAATGCATACAGACGTGAATATTGAATTTTTCATTATTTTTATAATTTGGGTTGTTAAGTTCATCTATTCTTTGGGTTGGCAAGATGAGCTTTTCTTATATTATACGTTGCTTTCTGTCCTTATACAATGACTTAGGTATTCCATATTCAATACATCACTATTTAATATAGTGTTTGTGATTGTAGCAACTTTAAAGCATTTATCCCTTCATACTTCATATGTGTATGTGTGTGTCTTGTGCCAAAACGGAAATAGAGATAGTCATCACCAGATGACTAGGTATTTATAGCTCTATATCTAGTCATTACTGTGATGAGTCTCAGACATTGGACAATGAGTTACTTATACCATTGATATTTGGCTTTGCTTTTCCTTGATTTTGACTGCGCTTTGGTTATTCCCTCTGGAAGCAGCTAAGCATTTAATTTAATTTTTATTTTATTGGATACTACAATTTAGAAATGTTTAAAAGACTTTGTATTTGAAAAGAGGCTGGATGTTTTAAAGAGACTGAACTTTTAGAAATTAATTATTTTATTTATTTACGTTCCAGACATTGCCCCCTTTTGGTCTCCCCTCCTGCAGTTCTTCATACCAAACCTCTTCCATTTGCCTCTGAGACTGTCCCCCACCCCTGCCTGCATCCCCTTTCCTGGGGCCTCAAGTCTCTACAGGATTAGGCATATGCATCCTTTCCTACTGTAGCCAGACAAGGCACTTTTCTGCTATATGTGTGCTGCGGGGGGAGGGGAGGTCGGACCAGCCTGTGTAGGCTCTTTGGTGGTTGGCTTAGTCTCCAGCAGCTCCCAGGGGTCCAGGTTAGTTGACACTGTTGGCCTTCCTATCAGGTTGCCATCCCCTTCAGCCCCTTTTATTATTCTCCTAAGTTTTTCCATAAAGGTCCCTGACTTTAGTCCAATGGTTGTCTATAAGCGTTTGTATCTGTCTCAGTCAGCTGCTGGTAGGGCCTCTCAGAGGACAGCCAGACAGCCATGGTAGGCTCTTGTCTGTAAGCACACCAGAGCATGAATAATAACGTCAGGCTTTGGTTTAACACCATGAGATGGCTCCTAAGTTGGGCTGGTCACACAGCCTCTCCTTCAGTCTCTGCTCCTTTTTATTTTTTCTTTCTTTTTTCTTTTTTTTATTGCATTTCTTTTAGACAGGAACAGTTCTGGTTCTGGGTCAGAAATTTTGACATTGGGTTGGTAACGCTGTTGGCCACTTGGAGCTCAGCTCAGTCTATCTTCAGGAGGTGGTCTCTTCAAACTCCCTCTCCCTCCTGTTGGGCATTTAAACTAAGTTCACCACTCCTGAGGCCTGGGAGTCACTCACATCCCAAGTCTCTGGGACTTGCTGGAGGGTTCCCTTATTTCCCATCCCCAGAGCTGCATATTTCTATTCATTCTTCTGTCCCCTTTCTGTCTCTCCTGTTCCTCCCATACCTGATGCTGTCCCCTTTTCCCCTTTTCTCCCCTCCCAACCAGGTCCCTCCCTCCCTCTGCCTCCTGTGATTATTTTGTTCCCCATTCTAATTGGGATTGAAATATCCTCACTTAGGCTTTCCTTTTGTTAAACTTCTTATGGTCAGTGGGTTGTATCATGACTATTCTGTACTTAGTGAATAATATCCACTTTTTAGTGAGTATATAGATGTAAGTTCTTTTGAGTTTTGGGTACATCACTTAGGATGATATTTTCTAGTTCCATCCGTTTTCTGGCATAATTCATGATGTACTTATTTTTAATAGCTGAATATGAGACAGAATTTTAAGTGTTTAACTGTTTAAGTGTTTAAGTGTAAAGACTGTTGGACTTTCTAAGTTTCAAAAGCCTTTGATACTATGATGCCTTTATTAATGTGTGATCTTGGGGAAGAACAAGAAAGGAAAGGTTAGAGCTTAACAGTCATGTGTATAGTTATCAAGTTGACAAAGTATAAATTGTGGATATAAGTCACTAGACACAAGCTGAAGTTGTGTAAGAGAAAGGAGGCTCACATTTGAGAAAATATTTCCCTAAACATGGGCTGATAGCAAGACTGTAGGGCATTTTTGTTATTAGTGATTGATGAGGGCAGGGTCAAGTGATTGACGGCAATATAATCCCTGGGCTGGTGAAACTGATTTTCGTAAGAAAGAAGTCCAAGCAAGCCATGAGGAACAAGTCAGTATGCGATGCCTCTTCATGGTCTTTGTATCATTCATGCAACTAGGTTCTAGCTTGCTTGAATTCTTGTGCTGTCTTCCTTCAGTGATGGACTACTATTTGGAAGTATAAGAAATAAAACCTTTCCTCCTTGGCTTGCTTTTGGAGATATGATTCGTTACAGAAATAGTAACTAACCAAAGCAACATGTAAACAGGGAATGTGATGGAGAAGAACTATTAATAAAGACAAAGTGTATTGAAAGTGATATAAGGAAAATGTTACTTAAATATCATTTATAAATATTATTAAAGAGTTGAACAAAGTCTTCATTTTATGTCTATGTTTCATTTGTGGTGGCTATATTATAGCTCATCAAAAAGATTAGAAAATAGCCTACAAACATGAAAACATTGTGATCAGTAAGATTATTGGGGGCTGGTAATATTTTTATTTGGGCTCCATACTGTTAAAAATGCTATCCTCTAGAGTAAATATTGGAAAAGTATAGCTTAATGAACTTTTTTTTATCAATTAATTTTAAGGTTCATTTTCTGTTCAAAAAAGTCAGTTCTGCAAATAGAGTTTTGTTCTCAATAATATAGCTAGACCGAATTAAGGATGGTTGGTTAGATCCATTTATGAACAAACAACCATATTTCAATTCATGACTATACTCTTTACCCACTGATTCAATTATCCCTTTGAATTTACCACCTGAGTCAGCCAATTTAAACAACTTAACTGTGGTCCTCTTGCTCCATCAAGTGGTAAATATAATGAAACATGAAAATTTGTACGGTAATTTGGAAAAAACAAAACAAAAAACGAAATAAACAAAAGATACCACGCTACTATTGACAGAGTATAAATAGGAAAAAATCGACAAGCTTTGTAAAATATAAACCAAAATTAGTAAAGCTCCTGAGCATGCATACCTATAAGGAATATTTCAATGGAAGTAATGATAGTGTTTCAAAATAGTTATCTTATTAATTAAACATTAAAATGTACTGTTTGTGTGGAAGACTGATTCTGGCTTTGTAGTCTTGTAGATAGTTGAATGGTACGCCAACTATGCTTATCCAGATGTTAAAAGAAGATGCTTGTAAAAAAGACACTGCAGCATAAAATGAACTTTTCATGTAGAAAGAATCCAGTTAGGAGGCTTGGAATTGGGAAGGTTATAGAAGGTGAAAGTCATGGAAGCATATAACATAAGACTCGGATGAAAAATTAGGTGAGGGAAGATAGTATTTGAAAAGAAATATGTATTAGTGATTAGTGTTTTTAGCATATAAAATATTAAATGTTTTCTGAAAAAAATCTGGAACCATATAGGCATTGCTTTGAAGGAAAATACTAGAAATTAAAAAGAAATATTGTCACAGAAGACACATTTAAACAAGGAAAAGAACATTCACTGTGTATTTCTAATAAATTAGACAATCAATTTCTAATAAAAAGTCACACAATGAAGCAAAACAGTGAGAACAATATGAAAGAATTATTATTTAATGAATATCAGGAAAAGTGAAAGAACCTTTGTGATCTCTATCTGCAAATATGAGTTGTTGTATGCACAGTACAAGATAAATCAACTGGCAATGTCCACTCATTAGCCAGGATCATTATAGTTTCCTATAGGAATAAAAACCTGGCCATTAATATATCAGATCCCAGTTACAATAAAGAGTTAGCTACTGATGGAACAGTCAAATAGAGGTCCCCAAAAGATGTTTCTCTACTGTTATCCTGAATATAGCTTTCTATGACTTTCAAATGTTGCTTAAACTTTGTCATTATCAGGTGTGGAATGTGCTTTTTCCCAGTCTTCACAAAAATAGATGTTGTAATAGAGATATTTATAAAGCGACTGACATGGAACTTTAACTGTTGAACATAGTGCTTAGAGGCCAGTTTTTAAAACTTTGTTTCCTTATCAATTGTTCTGGATTTACACATAGTCAGAGCACAGCCTACCCACAGGAGCTACTAATCCCATCCCATATCCTGGTTAATGCAGCTTTTGATGTAGAACTAGAGTAAACATCTTTGCTAGAATAAATATCTTTAAGCCTTATTTTATTTTTTTCATTCTATCTATCTATCATCTATCATCTATCTATCATCTATCATCTATCTATCATTCATATATCTATATGTCTATTTATCTATGTGTCTGTCTGTGTATCTCTTTGTTAACAATAACTGACTTGCAGAAGACAGGTCAATAACAACGACAATTGAATAGGATCCTGGGTAGGGAAAAGCAACAGAAGAATGGAGCATCCACACAGTAAATAGGAGACTAGATATCTATGCCAAGAAACACTTCAATCAGCATAATTCCAGTGGCCTTGATATCAGTGCAAAACCACAAACATTGACAATTGAGACAGCATTCCTCCTCCAGAAGCCAACAGCACTACTGCAAACTCTATTGGGAAAACAAAAGCAATTTTGCTGAAGCAGAAGATATGGACTTCAAAATAATAATAATGAATATATTAAAGGCATTAGGATTGGAATAAACTCCTTAACAAAAACCATGGAAACAAACAAACAATTGAATGAAATGATGCAAACAATTTGAGTCATAACTATAAAATTTTCAGGAAAAAATACAGTCACTAGTGAAAACCAAAACTGAAATAAGATGCAAATAAAACCTCACAGAGGCAAAGGTCACCAACAGGTTCCGAGTCACAAAAGAATGTCAGGTCTAGAAAATAAGGTAGAAGAAACGTATCACTCAGTAAAATAATGAAGAATCATCACTAAAAATTTATGGGTACAGTATGCTAAGGAAATCTTGGATACCACAAATACCTGATAAAAATGGAAAAGAAGCATAGGTCAAAGACATAAGAACATATTTTTAAGAATATTCTAGAAGATATCACCATGCTTAAGAAAGGTATCTATCAAAATACAAGTAAAACACAGAACACCAAACTTAAAGACAAGAAAATTTTCACCATACACAAAAATCAAACCATGAAATAAAACAAGATTTTAAAGGAAAAAAGACTGAGTCCCATATATAGACAAGCCACATCATTCACATAAGGCCTGACTTCTCAGCATAGACTCTGAAAGTCAGCGTGCTTAGTCAGGCATTATAAATACCACATATGCCAGGCCAGCCTATTATACCCAGAAATATTCTCAATACACTATCCATTCACTAACCCAGCTCTATAGATGGCCTTAGAAGAAAATTTCAGTCTGTCGAAGTTAACAATGCACAAGAGAACATAAGTACTAAATCATCTCAGGAGAGAAAATAAACAAGTAAAGAGACTTACATCATATCACAAATTAACAGGAATTAATAAATTCTACTTTCAATAGTGTCAGTCTTGATGCCTCAATAATGACAGACTAACAGATTTCATTAGAAGGGGTTTCAAAATTCTGCTCTAGCAAAGAAACATACTTCCTCTTCAAAAACAGATAACCTTACTGTAAAAGTATAACAAAAGGAATTTCAAGCAAAGGGGCCCAATAAGCAATTATGCATAAATATTTTAATAAATCATCCTGCATAAAGTTCAATTCCAAATAGAACAATAACCTCCATATGACCAGAAACAAAGCAAAAGTATTAAAATAAAAACTGGGAACAGACATGAACTCTTTGGCATGGGAAAGAATGCTTTGACAGGACACTGGTAGAATAGACATCAAGACAAGCAATTAATAAATTGAATCTTGTTAAGCTGAAAACCTTCTCTATAGCAAAGCCAATAATCTTTTGAGAAAACTGTCGGTCTACCTCTGAAAATTATAAAAACAATTAAGCCAATTAAATGTGGTGTGCAGAAATAAGGGTGTTCTCAAAAGATGAAAGCAGAATGGAAAGACATTTTAAAATGTTCAACTTCTGAAACGACTAGAGAAAAGCAAATTAAAAATACATTTGGTCTTTCATCTAAATGCAAACAAAATGGCCCAAATCAAGAAAACAAAAGAAGGCACATGTTGGTAAGGATGTTGGGAAAAGAGAATGCTCACGTATTGCTGGTAGGAGTATAAATGGCTACAGCTATTATGGAAAGCAGTGTGATGTTTTTTCAAAAGCTACAAATGTATCTACTATGATCTAACTATATCTACCTTTGCCATATGCCTAAATGACTCTACATATTACTAAAGAGCGACATGATCCATAATGTTCACTTCAGCTCTATTCATAACAGAATTTGGAAACACTGAAAAATAGATAATGAAAATATGTTACATTTACATAATGGGATATTATTCAGGTGATTAGAAAAATGAAATTATGAAACTTTGAATGGAGACAGAAAAATTATTCTATGGACAAACACAAACGATACAGCATATTTCCCTTTATGTGCGGGTGCTAGCTACTATGTCAGCTTAAGATATATATGCGTTTGAGTCAGGAATAACACAGAGGCTAAGTAGCTCATAATACCCCCAAAAATAGGAGGGAATCCTGGACATAAGGGGAAATAGAGGAGCCCTCCAAAGGTGCTAAATGGAAAACTCCAACATAAAAAGTTTAACTCCAGAGAAAACACTAGGAAAAATAACTCTTGCTCAGAAAATTAAAAAAAGGGAAATGCAAACACACACACACACACACACACACACACACACACACACTACCACCACAGAATAAAAGAGCAGGTATCAACAAATGCTGCCCATTGACATCTCTCAGCATGAAACTCTCAATTCCCAAAAAATAGGGAACAATAACAGAAAGGATGTGAAAACAGGATCTATCTTTCTACTGACATGAAAGAAATACAATGTTTCTTCTGGGATAGATATCCCAGGTCAATAGATATATCAGGGCCTTGGTATATCTTTCTATCAAAAGGATAGAAAGAGTTATTCTGAACAAACAGACATAGGAAATTGTTGGTGTAGCCATTTTAATGTCTAACAAAATAGAATTCAAATGAAACTAATCAGAAGTGACATGGAAGGTCTCTACATCATCATCAAAGGAAAGTCCACGCAGAGGATATGTTAATTCTTTTTTTAAAAAAGATTATTTATTTATCTTTTGTACATGAGTACATCATTGCTCTCTTCAGACACACCAGAAGAGGGCATCAGATCCTATTACAGATGGTTGTGAGCCACCATGTGGTTGCTGGGAATTGAACTAAGGACCTCTGGAAGAACAGTCGGTGCTCTTAACCACTGAACCATCTCTCCAGCCCAGATATTTTAATTTTTAAAATATATTCATGAAGCACAAGGGGACCTAAGTTCATAAAAGTAATATTAATACAGCTTAAGTCACATATTGTTCCCCTCCCTCACTTATAGTGAGAGACTTCAAAATCCCACACTTAACCATGGACAGCTCACACACCTTAAAACTGAAGAGAGAAAGGCAAGAATAAACTGATCCCATAAAACAAATTGATCTAACAGGTATGCCAAAAATATTTCATAGTTTATATGCTTTACTCTCATGAATTAATGGGACTTTCTCCAAAATTGACCAAAGCTTCAACAGGAGAAAGAAAATTTTAATAACATCTCCATTCTAGAAAACAGCTATAAATTAAAGATAGATATTAACAAGAAAAGGCTCAATGAAAAGATTATATACTCATTGAAGCCAAATAATAACTCATATTTAATAAAAAGGAGGTCAAGTCAGAAATTACAGAAGAAACTAAAGACTTTCTATAACTTAAATAAATAATAAATACATAGGATAAACAAATTTAAGGGACGAGATGGAGGTAGATGTAAAGGGCAATTTCACAGCACCAAGTGTCTACAAAAAGAAATGGGAAGAGGTTTCACGCAAGTAACTCACCTGAAACCTCTTGAAAAACAACCAAAAAACACTTGCAAAATGAATAGAAGGCAAAACATAATCAACTCAAGTGAAATCAATAAAATGGAAACAAACAAAATCAATACAAAGAATCAATAAAATAAAGAGTTGGTTCTTTGAGAAAATTAGTAAGTGCACCTATCCTTACCTAAATTAAACAGAAAGCCAGAAAAATATCCAAACTAACAAAATATGAAATTAAAAGCTTGAGAAAACTCAGAGATGATAAGATCATACCTTAAAGACCTGTAGTCTACCAAATTGGAAAATATAAAATAAGTAATATTTTCTCAAAACATATACTTTACCAAAAAAAGAATAAGCTTAAAGAAACAATTTACCCATACTTATAATTCTTACAGAATAGAAGACTTAAATAGTGCTTCTTGGCTGTGCTATCAGCAGAGGCACACTGCTAGCTAGTCTGCTCCCCTGAAGACACCACAGCCTGAGGCATCCAAGGAGATCTGATGCACTCAGGGTTTCTCAAGAACCCTCCCAGAATTCCAAGAGGATGCTTGCCCCCACCAAGCTTCCTCCTTCCCTGGGGCCTCAAGTTTTTAGAGGATTAAACTCACCATTTCCCACTGAGGCTTGACAAGGCGGATTTCTGATCTTGACCAGGCAAATATCTGCTATATTTGTGCCAGGGCCCTCAGATCAACCCTTGTATGCTCCTTGTTGGTGGTTCAGTGTTTGGGAGCTCCCTGGGGTCAGGGTTTGTTGAGAATCCTGGTCTTCCTATGGAGTCATTTTTCCCTTCAGATTCTTCAGTCCTTCCCCTAATTTAACAATAGGTGTCCCTGACTTGAGTGCAATGGTTGGATGTAAGTATCTGTATCTGTCTCAGTCAGCTGCTGGTAGGGCCTCTCAAAGGACAGATATGTCAGTCTCCCTTCTGTGAGCACATTATATGATCAGAGGATGTAAAGAAAGAAAAACACTCCTCCAATCCTTGTGAGATTGTAAATTGGTACAACCACTCTGAAAAACAATCTGGTTCTTCTTCAGAAAATAATTGTACCTGAAGACCAAGCTATACCACACTTAAACATATACCCAAAAGACAACTCACCACACCACAAAGACATGTGCTCCAACGTGTTCATACCTGTCTTATTTGTAATAGCCAGAGGTTGGAAACAACCCAGATGTCCCTCAAGTAAAGAATGGATACAGAAAATGTTGTTCATTTATACAATAGCTATTCAGCTAGTAAAAATGACACCATGAATTTTGTAGGTCTGAGTGAGGTAACTCAGACTGCAAAGGGCACACATAGTATGTACTCACTGATAAGTAGGTATTAGTCAAAAAAGTACAGAGTACCTAGGATATAACATACAGACCATAAGAAGTATAACAGGCACAAAGGCCCAAGTGAGGATGCTTCAATTTCACTTAGAAGGCCGAACAGGAGGCAGAGGGAGGGAGGTGCCCTGGTGGAAGAAGAGAATGGGAGAGGAAAAGACAAATGGGATCAGGGTTGGGGAAGGGGCAGGAGAGAAATCCAGAGGACCAGGAAAATGAATGGAAAGCAGCCTCAGGGAGTGCAAGGTGGGGAGGACCCTCTTGAAAGGGCCAGGGACCCTGCAGATGAGAGACTCTCAGGATTCACAGGGGAGACTAGCCAAAATGCCCAAGATTGGGGAGAGGGAACTCAGAGTCAACCTCCAGAAAATAGGACCTCAAGTGACCTAGAATGGTTTCTGTCTCAAAGAACGGAAGGGATAAACATGGAGGAGACTGAGGAAAGGCTTTCAAATGACAGGCCCAACTTGGGATCCATTTCATGGTGGCCTGACTAAATAAATTATTACAAATTGTAATTCCCTGCTTGCTTTTTTAACTCTGTCTTCCTAAAACTTTACACTATTTTGTGAAGAACAGCATTTTTGAAACAGCAAAACTTGTTTCACAATGATTTTTGTATGTTTTCAGTTTATCTGCAATTTAATTATTATATTAAGTAAAATGTGCTTGGTGACTAATTAGTCCCATGTCAATTTGTATTTTGGAATTCTAATATTTTTGAAAACACACTCAGAATCTATGCATTATCAAAACCGAATGCCAGAACTGAATCCAAGAACACATCAGAACGATCATCCACCATGATCAAGTAGGCTTTATCCCGGGAATGCAGGGTTGGTTCAATATACGGAAATCCATCAATACAATCCACTACATAAACAAACTCAAAGAACAAAACCACATGGTCATTTCATTGGATGCTGAAAAAGCATTTGACAAAATTCAGCATCCTTTCATGCTTAAAGTCTTGGAGAGAACAGGAATTCAAGGCCCATACCTAAACATAGTAAAAGTAATATACAGCAAACCGGTAGCCAGCATCAAACTAAATGGAGAGAAACTTGAAGCAATCCCACTGAAATCAGGGACCAGACAAGGCTGCCCCCTTTCTCCTTATCTTTTCAATATTGTACTTGAGGTACTAGCTCAGGCAATTCGACAACATAAGGAGGTCAAAGGGATACAAATTGGAAAGGAGGGAGTCAAACTATCATTATTTGCAGACGACATGATAGTCTACCTAAGTGACCCAAAAAACTCCACTAGAGAGCTCCTACAGCTGATAAACAACTTCAGCAAAGTGGCAGGTTATAAAATCAACTCAAGCAAATCAGTGGCCTTCCTATACTCAAAGGATAAGCAGGCTGAGAAAGAAATTAGGGAAATGACCCCCTTCACAATAGCTGCAAACAATATAAAGTATCTTGGGGTGACTCTTACCAAACATGTGAAAGATCTGTATGACAAGAACTTCAAGACTCTGAAGAAGGAAATGGAAGAAGACCTCAAAAAAATGGGAAAACCTCCCATGCTCATGGATCGGTAGAATCAATATAGTTAAAATGGCCATTTTGCCAAAAGCAATATACAGATTCAATGCAATACCCATCAAAATCCCAACTCAATTCTTCACAGAGTTAGAAAGAGCAATTATCAAATTCATCTGGAACAACAAAAAACCCAGGATAGCTAAAACTATTCTCAGCAACAAAAGAAAATCTGGGGGAATCAGTATCCCTGACCTCAAGCAATACTACAGAGCAATAGTGTTAAAAACTGCATGGTATTGGTACAGTGACAGGCAGGAGGATCAATGGAACAGGATTGAAGATCCAGAAATGAACCCACACACCTATGGCCACTTGATCCTCGACAAAGAGGCTGAAAACATCCAATGGAAAAAAGATAGCCCTTTTAACAAATGGTGCTGGTTCAACTGGAGGTCAGCATGCAGAAGAATGGGAATTGATCCATCCTTGTCTCCTTGTACTAAACTCAACTCCAAATAAATCAAGGACCTCCACATAAAGCCAGACACTCTGAAGCTAATAGAAAAGAAACTGGGGAAGACCCTTGAGGACATCGGTACAGGGAGAAAGTTTCTGAATAGAACACCAATAGCGTATGCTCTAAGAGCAAGAATTGACAAATGGGACCTCATAAGGTTACAGAGTTTCTGTAAGGCAAAGGACACCATCAAGAGGACAGATCGGCAACCAACAAATTGGGAAGATCTTCACCAATCCTACATCAGATAGAGGGCTAATATCCAATATATATAAAGAACTCAAGAAGATAGACTCCAGAAAACCAAACAACCCTATTAAAAAATGGGGTACAGAGTTAAACAAAGAATTCTCACCTGAAGAACTTTGGATGGCGGAGAAGCATCTTAAAAAATGCTCAGCTTCATTAGTCATTAGGGAAATGCAAATCAAAACAACCCTAAGATTTCATCTTACACCAGTCAGAATGGCTAAGATTAAAAATTCAGGAGACAGCAGGTGTTGGAGAGGGTGTGGAGAAAGAGGAACACTCCTCCACTGCTGGTGGGGTTGCAAATTGTTACAACCACTTTGGAAATCAGTCTGGCGGTTCCTCCGAAAACTGGGCACCTTACTTCCAGAAGATCCTGCTATACCACTCCTGGGCATATACCCAGAGGATTCCCCACCATGTGATAAGGATACATGCTCTACTATGTTCATAGCAGCCCTATTTATAATTGTCAGATGCTGGAAAGAACCCAGGTATCCCTCAACAGAAGAGTGGATGCAAAAAATGTGGTATATCTACACAATGGAGTACTATTCAGCCATTAGAAACAACGAATTCATGAAATTCTTAGGCAAATGGATGGAGCTAGAGAACATCATACTAAGTGAGGTAACCCAGACTCAAAAGGTGAATCATGGTATGCACTCACTAATAAGTGGTTATTAACCTAGAAAACGGGAATACCCAAAACATAATCCACACATCAAATGAGATACAAGAAGAAAGGAGGAGCGGTCCCTGGTTCTGGAAAGACTCAGTGAAACAGTATTCGACAAAACCAGAACGGGGAACTGGGAAGGGGTGGGAGGGAGGACAGGGGAAGAGAAGGGGGCTTATGGGACTTTTGGGGAGTGGGGGGAGCTAGAAAAGGGGAAATCATTTGAAATGTAAATAAATTATATCGAATAAAAAAAATTAAAAAAAAAAAGAAAACACACTCAGAATCTATGCATTATCAAAACCACAAACACAATGAAGACAAGAAAATCTCCTACTTAATTAATAAAACATTATATTATATATTTGACATATTGTTAGTTACAGCAAAAACAGGAGAAATTATTGAAAACAGAACTTTAAATCAAAAGCAATATTTAATGAAATATGCTGTAATGAATATAGTTTTTCCTTCAATATTCATTTCCTTGAATATGTTCCTGTTATTCAGGAACAGTATTATAAGAAATATTTCTCTTCTTATTATTAAGAACTAGTGTATAAAATATTAAGAGTTGAAATTTTGTAGGTAGAAAATTTGTTGGTTATTTTAAATATACTGGTTTGAGTACTGAATGAGTGTCTAGCTTTGAATGGTACTATGAGATAAAGCATTTGATTCTTTGATAAAAGAACTCAGTGTAGTGTAACAAAGTAGAGGGATTGAGGTTGACAAGAAAAGGATGGAAAGAAGCACACTGAGCAAGGACCTTCAGAAAAGAAGAGATAAATTGTAGTTATAAGTGTAGCTGATGAATTTGTGCCAAAGAACAGAAATGGCTTAATATCATAAAGAAAAGTCTGAACATTCAGAAAAATAAAAAATAACACACATGGGTGATAATAGCATAAATAGTCAGGAGTTAAGAAATATATCAAGTTATAACATATAAATTTAGTTTATGAATGTATAAGAAATCCAACAACATATTCTGCTGCTGATAAAGGTGAGTAAATGTTGTTATCTAAGGGAAGTTCCCAGTCTCAATCAAAATTAACATCTTCTGCATTAGAACGACTCATTAATAAATTTATCAATATCAGTAATGGTAATAATAATAAAAACATATATAGATTGATTTGAAGACCCCAAGGCATTTGTCCATTCAACTACAGTCATTACACTTATGCTCTGGATTTATTTCTTAGTATAATTTTTTGTTCCATATCTTCTGTGTATAACAAATCTACTATACTATACTGAGGTGAGAATTTACTTTCTAGAAATCTATCACATTTTATTGGTCTGTTCTTATATTTCCATCTCACCAAGTGGGCATTTAAAAAAAAAACAAATTTCTAGTATAGCTGACATGGAAAATTTCAAATAAATTTTAGAACCAGCTTCTTGATTTTTGAGTAAGAGTTATGATTGGGGATGTTGAGCCTATAATTTAGCTAAAATAAGCATCATTCTGTGGTTCAGTACATGAATATGGGGTATCAGTATGTTTACATTGATTTTACATTATTTCTCCAATCTTATACAACTGCCAAATTAGCAGTCTTGCATTATCTTTGTTAACCTTATTCTTTGGACTGATGATTTTGAGGATTTTCAAAAGAACTATTTTAAAAAATATTTTTATTGTAGTTGTTTACATAACATGTTTAAATGACATTCATATATTTGGTATGGAAAGATAATCCTAGAATTAATAAGAAGACATATTGACTTGAAACAAAAGTGATATCTGCATTTATACTTTAGTATTATGCATATATTAAGAGTTAAAAACCCTTAAACTCAGTTTATAATCGACTTAACTTTTGTCCTACTATTTAGATACATATTTTATTTTATTATTTGAATTTTTGTTATTAGATTGAAAGTTTAGTACAATATATATTGATCATATTTACCACTGTGCCAGTTAGGATTCATTGTTGTTGTTTACCTGCTTGTTTGTTTTGATTTTTGTTAACTTGACACCATCTAGAGGTATCTTAGAAGAGAAAATTCAATTGAAACAATACCTCCATTTAATTGGCATGTATACAAGCCTGTGCCTGTATAGCATTCTCCTGATAAATGATTAATGTGCAAGGGTCATGGCCAGCCAACTCTGGCTAATTCCACAATTGGAAAGTGGGCCCTGCTGTATATAAATAGATAGCTAATCAAGCCAGGCAAACTAGGTAGTACATAATGCCCCTCATACTGCCTGCTTGAGTTCCTCCCTCCATGTTCCTGCCTTGAATATCTGTCCTGATTTCTCTTCATAATGGACTCTGATCTGAATTTATAAGAAAATAAATTCTCTCATCTTCTAGTTGCTTTTAATCATTTTTTTAAAATAAAAAACACTAAAACTTTCCCCTCGACCAATTTCTCCCAGAGCTATCTTTTATTTTCCTTTTACACCAAGCTTTGTAACCTATTTCTTTTAAATATACAAATGTATTTCCATTTTAACAAATGGGAAGCATCTTCAAAACATCTTGACCTTTTCCACAATTCCCATATAATATGATAGAAAAGGTTAAACTTATTTTAGTAATATATAGATAATATAATCACTCATCAAATCCAATTTATGCTACCCATGTATTTCTGAATGTGTATTCCTCAGTTGAAAAGGGTCAGCTTACCAGGGTTTACTCTATTAAAGGAAACTTAAATTCTCACCTCTCACAGTATCAATTGCAAATGCTCCTTGGCTAAGGCTGGAACTTTGATTTCACACACATCCACACACACACCCAGACACACACACACACACACACACACACACACACACACCGACACACACTTAATTTTAGTACTTTGTCTGGATTGAGCTATCCTAAATCATATGTGTGCTGTCATAGCCACTGTGAGTACACAGATGCACCATAGTGCTTCTGACGGGGGTCATTTTAGTGAGTCTATATTTTAATTACTACAAGATCTATTTCAAGGCTATTACTAATGTAATTTTTGGAAATATTTGAGATATTCTTACCTTAAAATTTTGTTTTGTAACAATAGTTTCTATGTCTTAAGTAAATGCCAATCCTAACATCATGAGTTTTATATTTCAATTGTTATAAATTGGAGTACCTTTCTTCAAACTTTTTTCTCTATAGTGGAATTTAGCATTTTGTCGTAGATTTATAATTAATAGTCAACTGTTCTGTCTTCATCATTTTATCATTTCTCTCCTTCTTTTTAGTTTTGTGTTTATTTTTCTTAGACAGTATTCCTAGCAATTTACAGTGCCTTCTAATTCTTCCAACATTGACAGTATGGATTTATGTGGCTATAGTTATTTCCTCCTGCTTCTATAATGTGATTCCCCTTTTTGTTTTTGTTTTGTTATGGTTTTTCTGTTTTGTGAGACAGGATTTCTTTCTCGAAATGGCTCTGGCTGCTCTTGAATTCACCATGTAGACGAGACTGGTGTCAAACTCAGAGAGCCAAATATTTCTCCCTTCCCAGCACTGAGATTGAAGGAATGTGTTACTAACAATTATTTAATTGATCATTGAATATCTATATATCAAGAATTATATAATCTCAGAATTATTTAACATCTGTAAGAAGGATTGTTTGCTGACATGTATTCACCTCACTGTCAAGATTAAAACCAAAGTTAATTGATTTTTGTCAGCCAAACTGTTTGATCAGAAACGAAGTCTCAAGATATAATCCTCCAGGATTTCCAGGTAGGCTAGTGTGTTTATGGATTTAGTTCTACTATGGCAGGACCAAAATACTAGCAAGAGTTGGAGACAATATTAAATTTAAGTTCAGTTGGCTCTATAGTAGTTCTCAACATCTATCAAAACAAAATATTTATTATTTCTGTTCATTAACTCAATTTGAATTGCATGTAACATTGATACTTTACACATTTTTGACACTTAAAAGTATTTTCTTCACATATCTATCACACTTACCAGTTTACCCAAATGTGTAGCAATTTTGGACAGGTTTGACTGACATCTCATGATGGTGTGTAAAATGTAGTCCTTCCTTGTGATTGTAACTTAAGTGAAGAAACTTGGACATTTTCTGGGTAAATCAGTTGGCCAGGACTTCCTCATAGATAAAAAGCTCTGTGTTATCCTCTGTTTCACAGGAAGGAAGTAGGTGTCAATGTGCCTTGTCCTCAAACAGCATGCTTCAGGTTTTGGTTTTTATAGTTACTGTCCTATTTATACAAGTGGTCAATATATATATTTTAATTAGTAACTAATAGAGGAAGATATAGTTATTCTTCATGCTGACATTTTTTAAATGCATGATGAGTATCATCTGAATTTATTTCATTTATAAGTATTAAGTGTTGCAGAATATATCATCACAATGCATTCATGAACTTCTGATTTTTAATGTCACAAAATTTTTCTCTTTGTGCTAAAAATATTTGAAAATTTTACTTGACTAAAAAAATAAAAATATTACTTTAAATATTACTCATTCTTTCATTTTTCTTTCCATTAAATAGTTTTTTAATTAGTACAAGATCTGTTTTAATATTATTATTTCTTCTCCAAAATATTACTTTTATACAATTATGTGCATAAATTCAAGGAGATCTCACCATACTGTTACCCACTTGAAATATTTTTATAAGTATATTTAGTATGTGTTTTCATCAGTGTTCTATTGCTGTGAAAAGACATCATGACTATTGCAACTAACATTTAATTGGGGCTTGTTTACAGTTTCAGAGTTTTAGTACATTATCATCATAGCAGGCAAACATGGCGCTGGAGAAAAAGCTGAGAGTTCTACATGTGGATACACAAGCAATAGGAGGACAGAGACAGTGGGCAGGGCATGAACTTTTGAAACCGTACCTCCAGTATACCTCAGATGACATACTTCCTCCAATAGTGCCACATTCCTTTTTTTATTTTTAATTTTTATTCACTTTACATCTTGACCACAGATCATCCTCCTCTTCTCCTCCCATTCTCACACTTAAAAATCCCTAACCTATTCCTCCTACCCCTTCTTTTAAGAGGTGGGAATACCTTCTTGAGTACCACCCCACCCTGGTCATCCAGTTCCATCAGATCTAGTCACATTCTCTGCCACTGAGGCAGTCCAAGTACATCACATCTCTTAATGTTTCTTACCCAGTGCCACACCTTGATGACCTGCCATTTACAGACATGAACATGTGTCAAAACATGACAATCTTTTTCAAACTAAAAACATAGAAATCCACTTTACATTTCCAACTCTATTTACATTACATGAAATTTGAGTATGTTTATATTGTACTGGTGTCCCTCAGTATCCATGGCACACTAGCTGCAGGATTTCTCTAATACTAAAATTTGCACAGGTAATCATTCACATATAAGTGTGAATATTTGTATACAAATGAAATTTTCCTTAGAGGTAGCTTTGATTTGTTTTTAGTTTCATTTTGCAATGCTTTGTCTTACAATGTGATAACCCAGTAGGGGAATATGCATTGTAGACCAGTTTATGCTAGGATTTATACTACCCCTGTCTCTGCTTTTCCAGTGCGAGAATATTAGTTGTGTTCTAGCCTAGCTTCCAAACATGTTAATTTGTCAGTTCACTAATGTGATAGTGAAATGTGTTTATTCTAAGCAAAATATGGTTCTATTGGGTTGGTAAAGCCTACTAAAAACAAAAAAAATGTATGTATAAACACAAATACATTTTCCATATTTTAAATTCTTTCTATAGCTACCTCTTGAAATAAATTAATTGATACAGAAGCCACAGTCTTGTATATATCAGACTTTGAAGATTACAGTGTTAATATCACTACTATAAGCAGACAAGCTAAATATGAAGAATTTTATATTAAAACTTATTGTGGAGCAGAAAATAAGTCTTTTTTATTTTATCAGAACAATGTGATCTAAATTATGAATGATAATTTCTGCTCCACAATTATTTTAAATTGCCAATACAACTGTTTTATTTCTTCTTCACTAGATTTTGCTCAAATTTAAATATAATATAATATGTCTTTATGAAGAAATTGCTGTAAATAACAGGCCATAGTATGTTCATGAATTGCTCAGGATTTTGTAGAATTTTTTCTACAGAGTTTTGTTTCAAGGTAAAAATGTGCATGCAATTACTTCATATGATTACTATTTCCCTCTACTTTTTTTATTTTATCAGACTTTATCGATGGAAGGAAATTCTTTTCTTCATCCTTATTAGTAGTATGTTACATGATCTACTTTGTTGTCATAGTGCTATGTCAGAGATGGGATTGCAAGGAGCTTTAGTGAAGATCAAGCTATGTCTGACATACACAGTGATGGGAACACTTCTGATGGGAAGTCATAGGTTCATAGCTAAATGACACCCTTTCACATTCTATGGTGGCATTTGACAAGCATTTTTTCCAGTATATCTTGTTGAACATAGGAATTCATATGTGATGAGGAGTACTTAACAACAACCCAGGTTGGTCCCAATAAAATAAATAATTTTCTCTCAAAGGAGAAAAAATCCCAATGAGATAGTTGACAAGTTCCTGGTAGCAGTTAGAAGAGAGTCATAAAAGCCTTAGGCTGTTGCTCTCTAACAATATGCTTTTTAAATTCTCATGAAAATCATTTGAAATGAAATTTGATACTATACATATATTAGAATTTGGAGGAAAAAATTATTTAGCAGACAACATATCCAGCAATATATAATCAATCTTTATTGTGAATATTGAAAGAGAAAATAATTCCCTGAATATAAAGTGAGCATGATTTTTACCTTATAAATGAGATAAGTTTAAATGTTAGCATTTTCTTGTTTTATATTCAATTAAGGAAGTTTATACTACTAAATATGAGTTTCCCTTATGTTCACAATTTTCAGAGGATTAAATATTAAGTTAACTATGTTTACTGGGACTTGGACATAGTTTTATTTTTCCTTTCAGTATTACTTTCCTTAATTAACATTGTAGACAAAGACAGGTAAATTTTAAGTAGTAAATGTGATGTCACTGTATATCTAAACTCTAAAATGACTCTAAATGTTGGTCTTTTACTAGAACAAGAGGTAAGCAGCCACCCAACCTAGATGATAATAGGACATTATAAGATACATGGATTCTGATTGTGAAGTAGCAACATCAGCTTGCTTCTGTTTCTTCCTATTCCCAAGAGGCTCTGACGGTGGCACTCTCCAAACAGGCACTAGGGGGCAGTAGTGATCCTTTCCTCCTCATTCTCAGGAGATTTCACTGTATTTTACTAAATTGTCTCTCGGGTTTTTCTATACTGGTATTTAGACATTACTCATTATAATGAGTTTGTTTTATGCCTTTCTGTGCTAAAGATGCACCTTAGATATCACACTATAATTAGATAAGACGACCTGCTCATTTGACAGTTTTACCAAATATTTTTCAAAAGTCTAGAAGTAAATTAGAAATTCCTCCACCATAGCTGGGATGAAAAGAAAATTCTGATAAACATATTATGAAGGATGACATTCCAACTCAGATACAAGTTCATTTCATTTGTTTTAGAACCATGCACTTGTTAAAACATTAAAATTAATAATTAAGATTCTAGTTAGGAGAAAAAAGAAATAGAAATTTAGAAATATGAATTTAAAATTTGTTGTAACATATTCATAAACTTAAATAATTTTAAAATTTCTATTACTTTCTATATGAGGTTAACATATTTAAGAGCAACATTAATTTTCTTTCTTAAAAAGATGAAAAATTTCAACAATACTTAGTCTACATTTTAAACTTCATAATAGTTTTTAACCTTTGGCTATTTTCATCGTACTGAGGACTGAATCCAAGGCTTTTTTATGCTACAACTGTGTTGATTCTTAACAACTCTTATATTAAATTTTATTTTATCTGAATAGTTATTAGCTATGAACAATGATTTTCTTATTTTTGAAAAGAAATTTGAAATAGAAACAATTATAAACAGAACTATGTAGATAAGTGGAGAGCATATGTATCTATTGAGACATTGCCTGAGTTTACATTCCTTTCTTCCTTCCCTTCTTTCAACTTTCTTCCTTTGTTGTCTTCATTCCTGAATTGATGGAATCAATGTTCTTTATATCAAATTGTATCTCTTTGTTCTATTATTATGCAGGTCAAGAAAAGAAAGGAAAATAAAGAAAAGAAAAGGAAAGAAAAGTTTTCTAATTCGGTTACAAGAACTAATAAATTACACCTGGAGATGCTTCATTCATTAACCAACACAGGGATGGGAAAGTTTTCTACCAGTCTCTACTCTCCTCAGCAGCAGGTGTACTGTGGTTCAACACATCTAGTTTCACAGTATGTTTAGTTGTTTTATGGTTAGAATTTGTGTGCTTGTTTTCTGTAGGATTGAACATTTCCCATAGCGGAACAAATAAAATGTATTAGAGTGGTAGTGTCCATTGTCACAAATGGATTGTACAGCAGCATACACAGAGAAGCTTGACAGTAAGTGGTATGCTCAAGTGTCCAGAAGAGGACATTTCATCTAGGATTCTTTGCAGGGAAAGGACTCTTGTGCTAGGGGTAAGAAAATACATTGGAAATAACTCATCTGCAGATGAAGTCCAGTGACAGACTTACCTCCAATTGAAAAATGGCAAACACTGTACTCTGCTATTTGGTAATCCTAATCTTACCTATATCAAAGACCGAAAAGGAATCCTCAAAACCCAAAGGCACTTTGGTTTTCCTTTATCATTCTGTACATTATATTGTCTAAGCACACTTTTTCCCACATCCTGAGCTTGTAGAAAAGAAAGCAACAATAACTATTGTATTTTTAGAGGAACTGAGTGCAATGAATATGTATCCCGAATTATAATTTCCAACAGAATACTAGGCTACAAAAATCACTCATCCAACTAACTCTGGAGAAATGAAATTTGTACCTGCTTCTTCATGCCCACGAAGAGCTGACCTTGGCATGGAAAGATAGATGCAGTATGGACATAGCCACATAATGTAAGGCATGTTTCATGGCTTAGTCTATTTAGTACACTAAAATAAAAATGACAGCAAAAATAAAATTAGCTCTAACTATACATTTTAAATACTTAATATGTGAATTCTCCAGAAATATGAAACATAAATTTCTATAAACTGAAGTGTGATGAGCTTGTTTAACTAATTCACAGAAAAAAGAAAAATGCTTCCTGATATTTTGTAATCATTACCAGGTTAAAAACAATTTTCACACTTTCCATGTGTCCTTTTGTTACAATGATCACTTCACCCAAGCTCAAGGAGGGAATACCATTGTTTTCTTAGAAACCACCAACCAAAGAGTACACATGGAGGGACCCATGGCTCCAGCTACATATGTAGCAGAAGATGGCCATTTCAGACATCAATGAGAGGAGGTCACTGGTCTTGTGAAGACTCCATACCCCAGTGTAGGTAATGGGGGTGTTGTTGAGCAGGGGGAGGGGGTGGGATAGGGGGTTTTTGGAGGGTTAATGAGGAAATGGGATACAATTTGAAATGTAAATAAAGCAAATATCTAAGAAAAATAAAAAGAAAACAGGTGGCTTATTTTTACCTTAAAAAAAGAAATAACAAAAGAAGAGAGAACAAAGTAGATGCAGAATAAACAACATACAAATTGTAAGACTTTTATTAGATAATATTCTGTACACTTGAGAAAATGGGTAAATAGCCAAGTGTCATGGTTTA